>NC_056697.1:6730000-7330000 GCF_018350215.1 Panthera leo
CAGATGCGGCAGCTTAAACGTCACATTTATTTCTCGCAGCTCTGGGAGCTAGAAGTCTGAGATCCAGGCACTGGCAGATTTGGGATCGGGTGAGGACCCACTTCCTGTTTCCTCCATGACATCTGCTCATTGTGTCCTCACTTGGCAGAAGGATGAGAGCTCTCTGGGGGTCTCTAACATATAAGGGCGCTAATCCCATTCGTGAGCGCCCCACCCTCATGACCTAATCACCTGCCAGTGGCCCCACCTTTGAGCACATAGTGAATTCATCATTGTAACTGACTCATTACTGCCCCGCTCAACGTCAGCTCAGCATCAGCAAAAGTCCGTTCAGTGTTAGCCTTGTGTGGCGCACGATTTTGTTATTGGTTACATTGTCTCCCCTCGGTAATGTTTTTGTTTCATTTGGTTATGCTCCGATCTCATAGTTTTTTATTTAGCCTCTCCTATTTTCCTAATGCTGTCTTATGAGTGAATTTCCCAGAATTCAAACAAATCTCAGGACAGATCTGTATTTCGGCTGTCAGAGTTTCTCTTCAGTATATACAAAAGCACAGAATATCACCAAATTAACTAAACATAAGCATTTTTAAAAATTAACTTTTTTATTCATTTTTGAGAGACAGAGACAGAGTGCAAGGTGGGGGTGGGCAGAGAGAGGAGATCCAGAATCCGAAGCAGGCTCTGGGCTCTGAGCTATCAGCACAGAGCCCGACACAGGACTCGAACTCATGAACCACGAGATCACAAGCTGAGCCGAAGTTGGACGCTCAACCGACTAAGCCACCCAGGCGCCCCAACATAAGCATCTTTTGAGTGGCAAAATTCTGGTAACTACAGTGAGAATTGGAATAACCCAAGAGGCAGTCATGTTGCTTATCTGTTGCTGCCTGTTACCACGGGTGCAACAGCCAGAAACAACACATTGCTTATCCCGAGTCTAGGCACGCCTTTGCTGGGTCCTCTGTTCAGGGTCTCACAGGGCTGTGGACAACCTGGTGGCTGGGCTGCATCTGCGTTTGGAGCTTGCCCGTCCCTCCATCCCGCCCCCAAGTTTCCACCTGCCTTCCAGCTATCCGGAGGTCTCTGCCAGACCAATGCAGGGAGCTCTGTGACAACATACAAAAGTTGGAGTTCCTCTTTGTCCGTGCACCAGCGTCCCGAGACGTGGCTTCTTCATAGAAATGACGTCAAGTGGACGTGCACACTTTACTCCTCATTCACGATTGGTTTCTTCTCCGTGCTACGGACAGGCCCATACGCAGAGCGACTATCAGCTTATCGCTTAAACTCGTCAAGTGAAGGGTATTTTGATTAATCATTTTTCTAGAACAACAGGTATGATCCAGTCAATGTGGCTACCTGCTGTAGGGGTGTTGACATGACTTCTAGTCTGCTCAGGCATCTTCTGTGTCTCTGGAAAAGCGAGTAGTGTTCTATCTGACCACGTCCATCAGAATGCACCTCAGGAACGCGGTCATGCTCATTACCAAGTACGTTGTCATGTACGCAGCACACACGTGATTTTTAGTGAATAAAAAGTTGGGCTTCGTGGGGCACCTGGGGGGCTCAGTGGGTCTGACTCTTGGTTTCAGCTCAGGTCATGATCTCACAGTCCGTTGTGAGACTGAGCCCCAGGTTGGGCTCTGTGCTGACAGCAGGGAATCTGCTTGGGCTTCTCGCTCACTCGTTCGCTCTCAGTCTCTGCCCCTTCCTGTGTGCACGCGCTCTCTCTCTTCCTGTCTCTCTCACTCTCTCAAAATAAGCATTAAAAAAATAAGTCGGGGGGCACCTGGGTGGCTTGGTCGGTTAAGCGTCCGACTTTGGCTCAGGTCATGATCTCACGGTCCATGAGTTTGAGCCCTGAGTCGGGCTCTGTGCTGACAGCTCAGAGCCTGGAGCCTGCTTTGGATTCTGTGTCTCCCCCTCTCTGCCCCTCCCCTGTTCATGCTCTCTGTCTCAAAAATAAATAAATGTTAAAAAAAAAATTAAAAAAAAAAAAAAAGTCAGATTTTGTTTCCATTATCTGTTGCCCCTGAATTTGTCCTCATCACCGTGGTTTGTGCGTGACCCTCCCAGCCTTGTAAAATACACCAACACTTTTTTCGTTTTTTTGACTTTTTGAAACATTCGTCCTGGATGCGTTTATATTGATATATGTTATTACAAAGTTATAATTACCTTCATGGTTATAACGTCACGGGTGTTATTTCTTTAGTTGTCTCAGCAAGATGCAGTGACACAAATACAGGCAGTGTTTCAACACTCTCTCTCCACTTTCTCCTGTCGTCTAACAGAGGGCGGCTCCCGCATCGTAAAGACCTCGTCTCCGCGAGGTGAGGCTAAGATGAGCATAACCAGCGACGAGGTGAACTTCCTGGTGTATCGCTACCTCCAGGAGTCAGGTAAGAGGCTTGGGTGTCTGTCAGCAGGGGAGTCCTCTTCAACATGCCACATGCAGGTCCACCAACCGTTGGGCCGGAAAACCAGGCCGTAGGAAAAGAAGAGCAAACAAACGACGTTCTTATTAAGAGAGTTGAAAAAGAGAAGGCTCCGGGGCCGCCCCGTTCCCGGGATGGGATGGGGAGCGCTTTCTTTTCTTCCCTTGATATTTCTGTCCGGATGAGATCAGACTGGAGTTAAGGTCAAGAGCAGTTGGGATGGACGTCGAGAGTGGGGTAGCGGAGGGAGCAGCGGCTCTGGGCTTCCTGCACGGTGAGGGCGTTTGTGGACTAGTCTGTCGTCACAATGTGTCTGTCTATGAACCTCTCAGACTTGGACCCAGTGATCTGTTGAGCCCCTGAACCCTCCCCCAAATGGACCGTTGTCAGTTTCCCAGAACGTAGGAGTAGTTCCGGTTTCTTCCAGCACTTCTGATTATGACCAAGATATTCCTCGGCGGTAAGCAAAGACCGGGGCAGATACGTGTTCCCTGCGGACACAGTGGGCCTTGTGAGTAGCGTCTGCTATCCTCCGGGAGTGGGGGAGGGGCTGACAAGCACCCGAGGCCCGGGCCTGGCCTGGCTTTGTCACAGGCCAGCCACAGTCCTCTGAGGAGCCCTGCGATGCCTCAGAGCCTGGATCCCCCCATTACTCGATGTCGCAGATGCCCCACACAGCGGAGCCTCACCACAGTGTCGTGGGTTGCTTGTGGGTGCTTTTTTGAATTCTCAAGAGTCTGAATTCTTCTTAAATTCACGTTATTAGGTTTTTAATGAATTTCTAAAATGAATATTGTCTTCTGAACTTTAAAATATTTCATTCGAGACGTACACGACGACGTTCGTGGAGGACATCCTACCCCTTCCGGTACACGAGTTGGCGCCTGTGTTCGACTCTCCTCTGTCGTCCCCTCTCTCTCTTCAGTGGTAACTGCCCCTCCTGGTTTTTGCACTTGCTGTGTCTGCGATGTCTTCCTAAGCAGTGGGCGTACAGATGTATTAGTTTGCCCCGGCTGCTGTAACAAAGTACCACGGACTGGGGCGGCTTGAACAGAAATACGTTGTCTCACGTTTCTGGGGAACCAAAGTCCAAAATCAGGGTGTGGGCAGCCTTGGTTCCTTCTGAAGCCGTCGACGGAGTCTGTTCCATGCCTGTCTCCCAGCTTCCGGTGGTTTGCTGGCCGTCTTTGTCTTTGTCGTCACACGGCCTCTCCCTGTGTGCCTCCACCCCTGTCCAAATTGGTCAGATTTCTCCTTTCTATAAATCTTCCTTCCGAGATTCTCTCCTTTTGGAAACAGCCGTCCTGGATTAGGGCCTCCCTGTAGTCCAATAAAAACCCATCTTAGCATAACATCTGCAGCGACCGTGTTTCCGGATAAGGTCACTTTCTGGGGTGGACCAGGGCTTAGGACTAACTTAGGAATTTGGGGCGGGATCAATTCAGCCCGTAACTCTTGGTTTCGCACGTGTTTGAGCCTTTTACGCTTGATATCCTATCGTTGATGTTCCGCAACTTGGTCTTTCAAGACGGAAACCAGTTCCCGAGCCTCCACCTTCCAAAGACACATGGACAAGAGTGAGGGGCAAGCAGCATGTGAGCCCCCGGGTCCTGGCTCTTCCTCAGTCAGCCTGCAAGGTGTGGCATCCAGACCACGTGGCTCAGGCTCTGAGCCTTGAACAAGTTATTTACCCCCACGAGCGTCCCCTTCCCGTGCAAAAATGGTTAACCTGGGCCATAGCACTGGAGTTCACTGGACATGTGGCATCATAGAACAAACCCCTCTCCCCGTCCAAGCCTGGATATCTGTGCCTGGGGACCCCAACTAGCACTTTCCATGGAAGGTGCACACTCTTCCTCCATGTAGATTGGGTCACTTGGAGTAGCTGGTCCCAGGCATAGTGTGACAGAAATTGATAAAACGTGTATGACCTCAGCCCCGGGGATTGGGGAAGTCACTAGCACCGATCTCCTACCTTATTGTGGGGCATTACTCACCTGAGCACAGGTGCTCTTCTGTGACACAGCAGATACACTCTCAGAGCCATGTGCTTCCCTGTCGACTTCCAGCATTGAATTCTGAATTCAAGATGCCTTTTTTTGTTTTTTTTAATTTTTAATGTATATTTCTTTTTGAGAGAGAGACCGAGCATGAGAAGGGGAGGGGCAGAGAAAAGGAGACACAGAATCCGAAGCAGACTCCAGGCTCTGAGCTGTCAGCACAGAGCCCAACGCGGGGCTCAAGTCCATGAACTGGGAGATCATGACCTGAGCCGAAGTCGGGTGCTCAACCGACTGAGCCACCCGGGCGCCCCCAAGATGTCTTTCTTTTAAAACCCCTCTGCACGAAGATACAGTCAGAATATGTGGTAAAATCTCGAGCTGAACTTCAGGATGAATAAACAGTGTGGGAGAGATACCTAAGTGTGGCCCGGAGCGAGGGTTCTGGGTCGGCTGGTCCCTGGGGCCCGAGGCACCCCAGCAAGAGAGCTGCTGGCCTCTGCATAAACACAGAAACCATCCCTGCCCCAGAAAGGCCACACTTCCTTTTCATGTGTGTGTTTACGTGCGGCTCCTGTTTGTGGCTAAAGCTTCCGTAACCAGGCAACTGAGGAAGGGAGTTGGGGGACGGGATGGATAGGATATCACTGGGGTGGATTTTAGGTCACAACTGTGAACGCCTGTCCTCTCTGTCACAATCCTTACCGACAGTCCCACATGTCGCGTGGGTATTTAAGAAAGCCATGCTTGAGCTTCGTGACCACAAGGCCCGGACTCGACCCGAGTCCTCCTATAAGGACAAGTTCAAAAGCAGGGAGAGAAGAAATGCCACATTCAAGTGTTCCTTTTGGGGTCATTCTATATGTTCATTTCAAATCCTAAAGATTTGATGAAGCACGTATTGATTGAGCGCCCATCAAATGCAGAGAGCACCTTCTCAACCTTTCAGTGTCTCCTTTCTAGCTGCAGAATCGGGGTTGGGGCGTTGGGGGTGCCTGCTGGTTCAGCCGGTCGAGCATCTGACTTCGGCTCAGGTCACAATCTCATGGTTTGTGGGTTCAAGCCCCACGTCTGGCTCTGTGCTGGCAGCGTAGAGCCTGTTTCAGATTCTCGGTCTCCTTCTCTCTCTGCCCCTCCCCTGCTCATGTTCGTTCTTTCTCAAAAATAAATAAACATTAAAACGGGAGGAGGGGGTTGGGGAGAAAACACACCCCTTGAGCATACGTCTCCTTCAGGCATCTCTGCTCTCCCCCACGTACCTCCAGCAACTCAAAAATAAGTCCTGCGTGAACATAGGTGACTCATTCTTCCACACCTACCCATCCAGCTTTCCCTGCCAGAAGACTCCAGGAGCTTCTCTGTTTCCGAGAACCCCTCTCGTGCAGCAGGGTCCCATCCTTAGGCCTTGTGTGGAAGAAGGCGGGTGCAGGGGAGGGAGGGAGGGAGGGAGGGAGGAGGTGGTCAGGGGATGGCTTTACAGTGAGATAGACAGCTAGTTCTCTGGTCTGTGTGCTCTTAGCCTCACTGCACGGGGACAGACCCACCAGGTTCCAGCCCACCTTCATGGGTGCCGTGAGGGTCCAGTTCCCAGAACCACGGTTACTCCTAGTCCCGGCCACCTGAGCTACAGGGGAGAGCCCGCCTTCTCTGTGCCGAGCCAGTGGACCGCGTTCCTGGCCCTCCTGTCTGCAGCAGCTTCTGTCCTGGATCCTCTGTATCGGTGAGGATGCCGTGAATCCCCAAAGGAATATTTGTCTCCCCGATGGCAGGAAGGCAGTGTGTTGAAGATGATCCCTTCCTTGCTGTGAGAATCCAGGTCACGTGACTTCAGACTTGTGAAAGAGTCCCCAAAACGGGCTAACCTTATTTGTCTGCCCACGAGCGGCAGAATTGAGATCCTCTTAGATCTTTCCTGGCCCTCACCTGGAAGTGAGGAGGTAGATTCCAGACCCAGAGGAATATCCCACGACCGTCAAGGCAGACGGAGATGCCTTGTTACCGTCGTTAGTTGTCTGAAGCAGGGGCCTTGCCCAGAAAAGGACTCAATAGATACTCTTGGTTTGTGACATCTCACGGTAGTGGCTTCTGGGCTCCCTGAAGGACGAAAGTGCTGGTTGGTAAGCAAGGCTTTTATTTATTTTTTTTAATTTTTCTTTTTAAATGTTTATTTCTGGAAGAGAGAGAGAATGTGAGCAGGGGAGGGGCAGAGAGAAGGAGACCGAGAATCCCCAACAGGCTCCTTGCTGTCAGCTGTGAGTGCAGAGCCCGACTTGGGGCTCGAACCTGTGAACCGTGAGATCGTGACGTGAGCCAAAAGCAAGACTGAGACGCTTCACCGAGTGAAGCGTTTCACCAAGTGAAGCATACCTCCTCAGTAAGGAGGGCTTTTAAGTTAAGCAGTGAGAAACGTGAATTGTCAGCCACAGCACCCAAGTGGCCGAGGTAGCTTTTGCCTGAGTTACGGCAGTCCCGCTTCGAGGGGTAAGACTCCGCCGGCCTCTGCCTCACGGGGGTTAATCGTGCGGTCACTCCTGCTGTCACGCTGGGCCATTGTTAGAGACACAGACGATGGCGGGGCGCCGTCCCACCCAGCCCTAGGCCCGCTTCACACTCTGAGCCAGATAGAGGCGGGGAGCGAGCCCTGCGAGGGTCTCAGGCTGCCCAGGCTTCTGTGAGCAGCGTCTCCAGATCCTGGATGAATCTGGGCTTGTTTGCCCCTGCTTTTTTCTGAACCCAGTGTGGGAGGCTGGCATGTGTTCCGGCTCCGTGTGGAAAGTGGGAGAATTCAGTGAGTCCTTGTAAGCATAAGTGTTTCCTCTTTTGCTTCATTCCAAAGTCCAAATTGTAAAGAAAATATTTTCTCCGAGATGAAACCGACTGAGCCACTCAACTGACTGAGCCACCCGGACGCCCCTGTTTTATTTTTTTAATGGAGGTGTAGTTTTCATGCTGTAAAATTCACCCTTTCTAAAGTACAGGTTTATACCTTTTGCCACACGTTTCTAGTCACGTAAACAGCAGTACAATTGAGATCGGAGAAAAGTCCATCACCCCCAAAAAGTCCCCCGGGCCCCTTTGTAACCCAGCCGTCTCCCCACCACAGCCCCTGGCAACCAGCGCTCTGTTTCCCGTGCACGTAGTTTTGCCTTCGTGAGAACGTCGTGTCGATGAAACGCTAGGGGGTGTAGCCTTCAGAGTCTGCGTCACACAAGGGAGATTCGGTCACGCTGTCGGATGCCCTGGTCGGTGGTTCTCTGTGGTGAGTAGTGTTCCGTTTTAAGACCGCGTGGCAGTTGGCTTGGCCGTCTCTCGTTGAAGAACATTTGAGTCGTCCCCAGCTTTTCCCGCTCACGGCTGGAACAACCGGAGACATCTGCGTACAGTGTTTTCGTGTGAACGTAGGTTTTCGTGTCTCCGGGGTGAGAATCTAGGCGTGGGATTGCAGACCCCTTGCTCAGTGGAGGCTGAAGGAGCCGCTGCTGCATCCTTTTCCGTCTCGCTGGGCAGCAAAGCACTTGAGAAACGTCGGTCGTTTTACAGATTTGATTAGGGCTGCAGGGCTACCTGGAAACTCGGTAAACGGACATTAGCCCCGGCAGACATACGTCCAGGACACAGATGAAGCTTCCTCTTTGGGTTTAAAAGTAGCCTTCTTGAACCTGCACGGGGTCACGGTTTTCGCCAGTGACTTTCACCCAGAACTGCTGAGTGAGAGAGCATCACAGTGCACAACCTTCTCCTCCTTCAGCATCGTAACTTCACGCATAAAAATAGAAAAGTCTGCAGCCTGGCCAGGCGGCCGGTGGGTACGACTGGGTGTCTGGGCTGGGCGTGTGTCCATCTGTATGTCCTTCCGGGCAGAGAGCGGCGTTCCTGCAGATGGGGCCCTGGGCAGGGCAGACACTGAAACGCTCCGGGTGTGGATTCAGGTATTTCCCCACCTCGAGTTTTGTGACCGTCATCAGAGAACGGGCCCCAGAGAACGGGCAGACGCCTCACAAAACCAGTCGCCGACCGTGGTGGTGGTTCTGCCGCTGGGAGAGAAATGCAGGTGACACAGCGTTTTGTCCCTGCAGCTACATTAGCAGGCCCTGCAGCCCCAAGGGCTGTCCTGGTAAACATTTTAGGCAATAAAAGGAACTTATCATTGCAGTAGGTGGTAAAAATGGATAGATATCCCAAATCACCAGGAAGATGAACTTCGTTCTTCATTCTGAAGCGTTTCAGATAGGATTGAAGACTCCTTATACACGGAACTTCTTTCCTGATTCGTCAGGATTTGTCATCGAGAGGCTGGTTTATTATACGTGTTTCTCGTCTCCGTTAACGTCACAATCCATGCAGACGGGAGCGTTGACGGTTTCCTGCAATGAAAGACTGCAGCTTAGATGGGTTCTGTTTTCCTCAAGAGCCGTATCTGCACACGTGTTGACTAGCTACGTAGAATTAGGCGTGTTTCCTCTGACTTACGTAACCTACGCATGGTTCTCTATTTGCATATCGTCCTTACATAGTTTAGGGTGTGTGTCAGCCAAGAAGGATAGGGAACTATTATGTGCTCAGACTTTCAAGGTTGACAGTAGAACTCAGATGCCGTTTCTCACTCATTTCATGGAGCTTCTAGGCCAAGACCGATGATAAAGATTCCCTGGCCAGGTGGCAGGCACCCTTTTGTGTCCCCGCTGCCCGTCTATGATGTCAGTGTGGTTAGGACATAAGAGGAGAGTGAGTATTGCTTAGGTGGCATTTTCTCTCAACCGCGAGCCCCGGCACAAAGCTAAAGGTGGTTCTGTCCTAAACACACAGAAAAGCTTTTACTTTCCAGAAAGATTATGGAGCCGTTTAAAAATCATGCGTGTGCACACAGCCACTTCCCGGGATCAGGTCAGGAAAGAAGCCTGTTTGGATAAGAGAGAGCGCCAGGATTCCAATTTTATTAGAATCTTGTTTGGTTAAAGATAGTGAGCAGTTCATATTGAGTGTCATTTCTGTCCCCACTCAGCATCTCAGGTTTATGAGCTTATAGCAGGAGGGGTGTTGGAGAATGTCCTGGGAAGATGTGCTATCTTCCTGTAGAGATGAGCTCCTCCCTTTAGGGGTGCAGTAGTATGTTCTCTTTTTTTCATGTTTGTTTATTTTTGAGAGGGAGGGAGGGAGGGAGGGAGGGAGGGAGAGAATCCCAAGCCAGTTTTGTGCCGTCAGCGCAAAGCCCAATGCGGGGCTCGAACTCACAAACTGTGAGATCATGGTCTGAGCTGACAGCAAGAGTCTGACGTTCAACCAGCTGAGCCACCCAGGCGCCCCAGAATGCTCTTTTAGAAAATTACTGTGGAAGCAACCCCCGTGTCCATGGACGGGGTGAACAGATAAACAGAATGTGCTGTGTGCACACTATAGAATGTGACTCAGCCTGACCAAAGGGGGGACATTCTGACTCCTACTACAGAGTGGACGGACTTTGAGGCCATGATGGTGAGTGACATAAGCCAGACACAAGACAGATACTGCGCTAACGGTCTGCTAACGTGAGGTTTCTGAACAGTCAGAGTCATAAAGACGGAAAGTAGGACACAGGTTACGGGGGGCCCAGAGGGCGGAGTGGGGACTTAGTGTTCCATGCACACAGTCTGGGAAGATGACAGCGTTCTGGAGTTGTGCGCTCGGGGTGTTTGCAAGCAGTGTGAGAGTACTTAATGCCACTGACCTGTGCACTCAGAAATGGCAAAATCGGTACATTCTGTGTTACGTGTATCTTACCACAATTTTGTAATAAGTCACCATGTTATAGGTGAGAAGTTTCATGTATAGATTGTTTCAGAGTTTGGAATCTCAACAGAAAGTAAGGAAGCCACTTGAATTCCATGCTGACGATACCACATTTAAGGGCCTTTTAAAGACTTTTTAAGTTTATTTATTATTGGAGAGCGAGAGAGACAGCGTGAGTGGGGGAGGGGCAGAGATAGAAGGAGATAGAGAATCCCAAGCAGGCTCCACGCCGCCAGCGCAGAGCCCGACGCAGGGCTTGAACTCACCGTGAGATCATGACCTGAGCCCAAACCGGGAGTCAGATGCTTAACCGACCGAGCCACCCAGGCACCCCTGAAGGGCTTTTTAATAGAACTATACGGAGTTTGGAACGGGTCCTTGGCACATACAGTGTCCTTTGTAAGCTAGATTGCTGTCTGACAAAACCCAGTTCGTTAAAAAACAGAAAACAGCAGCTTAATTCGTAATAGCGGTATCCTGGAACGTCCCCAGATGTGCCCTGGCGGGCGGCTGGCTAAGCAGACTGTATGCAGCTGCCCACCTTGGGGGCTCTCTCGGCAATGAGAAGGGATGTGCTGTGGGTACGTGCCACAGCCCGGATGCCTCACCAGGGAGATGTGCTGGCTCATGCAAGCCAGTATCGGAACGCCGCATTCTGGATGGTTCTACTTACCGAACTTAAAATGGCAAGTCCGTAGACGTAGCAAAAAGGGTAGTTTGGGGGAGTTCTCTTGTGCTGATGGACCGTGGCGGTGATCGTGCATGTGGACACACACGTGCGCGCACACACACGGAGGTCAGGAGGTTTGCAGTCTCGTGACCAGGCAACAAGAAGTCGTGTTGGTTTTGATATTGTAATACAGCAAGATAAGACGTCACCACTGGGGAGAGGCAGGGTGACGCAGAACACGGGATTCTACCATTTTTGCAGCTTTTCCTGACTCCACAGTATTTCCAAATTATCAACATCCAAAATAAACCAAAAACATCATTTTGCCCTTCCCATTATCTGCAGTTGTGTGTGTGCATGTGTGTGAGAGAGGGTGGTCAATGATCGAGAGACAGCAAAGACATGTTAATTAAATTGTGCAGGTCATTTGGCCACGCCGTGGACCCAGGCTTTGACGGGGTCGTTCTTTCGTATGACGGATTCGGATAATGGCCATCGTCGTTTGAAACTGGATGGCCACACAAACCTTCCGAGTCTTCTGGGAACAGAATCCTGAAAAGTCATCTGAAGGGGAAGAGTAGTTGTCTCTTACACAGCTCAAATTGTTGCATCCTTGGGAATCAGCAAACTTGGGTGGGCACCGTATGACTTGCCTCCCTGGCTGGCTCGTCCTGTCCTGGGTAATTGTCACGAGAGGCCGTTTGGCATCGGACCCGGCACCTCCCTGGCCTCCACTCACTAGGTACCAACAACTCTCCCCACCCCTCTGTTGTCACAGCCAGAGAGAGAGAGAGAGAGAGAGAGAGAGAGAGAGAGAGTGCGCGAGCGAGCATATGCAGGGGAGGGGCAGAGAGAGGGAGACACAGAATCCGAAGCAGGCTCCAGGCTCCGAGCTATCGGCCCAGAGCCCAACGTGGGGCTCGAACCCACAAACTGTGAGATCAAGACCTGAGCCAAAGTTGGATGCTTAACCGACTGAGCCACCCAGGCGCCCCACCCCCACCCCAACTGCTTTTATTAGTAAATGGAGTGTAAATGGAATTCGAATTTCTTCACACTTTATCTTCTTGGGCTGTATTTTGATTCCTTCTGCTTTAGAACTCAAATAGACTTTAACAATGAGCAAAATGCAGTCCTCGCTTTTATTAAAATTTTCCAGGGTATTTTTGCCCTCGAGGAAGGCAAAAGTCTGCCAAAGCATTCTCCAGTAGATAATAAAATAGTTGGGAGTAGCTGCCTTTCCATCTGATTTTTTTTAAGTTTTTTTTTGGTCTCCCCTTGAAGAGGTTGCATAACCAGGAAAAGGGTGCTACTCTTAATATTTGTGAATAATTCTGTCTACAAAAATGATTAAGCAGCTTTGCCCACTGTAATCCTGGCAGCTGACAAATTATCCGGTAGGCTGCACTGTGTTTCTCAGAAGCGTGGAATGCCTTCTTATGCAAGACACGTTTGCACGGATTCGGGAAATCATTTGAAAATGGTTCAGCTATCTTAATTTAAACAAAAGTTCAGGGCTTATTGTTCAGCTGAGTCTCTAAAAATATATTTTGACTGCAGTGGCTCTTTTACATTGCTAATGTGTGTCCCTGTTTAAAAAGAGGATCTTTCTGAAACAGTAAAGGCAAGTGTTTCTTTGAGGTAATGGTAGCCTTTGCTTTGGAAATAATAAAGGCAGCTGTTAGTTTCATCACATAGTAAATAAAGAAGACCTGAATAATCTGTCCATATCACTAGCGGGTAAAAGGACTTTTGAAGTCCTGCGAAACAGTAACAGCTCCTGCTTCCTATTCGCCGTGGACGTGAGCAGCGCTTTTGTGTCGGTGCTCTGGGGGTCCCACGACCACCCTCACGCTGCGATTCGCTAAGAGGATTCACAGGGCTCCGTAATAGTTATGCTCGCAGTTCATTGTAGCAAAAAGACATAGGTCGTAATGTACAGCACAGTGACTATGGTTCACAGTCGTGTATTGTTATATTTGGAAGTTACTAAGAGACTAAATCCGTAAATGTTCTCCTCACACCAGATCAACGTAACCCGACTGCGGTAATCATTTCACAGTGTCCGTGTGTATCAGATCGTCATCGCCTTGAACTGACAGGATGTCACATGTCCCTTATATCTCCGTAAAGCTGAGGGGAGAAAGAAACAGATTGGCATCAGAAAACGGAAGGGGCGCCTGGGTGGCTCAGTCAGTTAAGTGTCCAACTTCAGCTCAGGTCATGATCTTGCATTTCGAGAGTTCAAGCCCTGCATCAGGCTATGGGCTGACCGCTCCGAGCCTGGAGGTGCTTCGGACTCTGTGTCTCCCTCTCTCTCTGCCCCTCCCCTGCTCATGCTCTCTGTCTCTCTCTTTCTTTCAAAAATAAACATTAAAAAAATTAAAAAAAAAAAAAAAAAAAAAAAAAAGGGAAGAGTGTGTGTGGCGTGGCCCAGCATAAGGTAAGCTCACACGTACAGATGTGCTGTCCCCATGGATGTGCTCACTGGCACTTAATTCTCCTGGCATGTGCGATGACACCTGCGAAGTGTCCTGAGCACACGAGCTTGGGCGTGCGGGGTTTTCACTGGGCGGCCGTCACGTGAGCCGGCAGCACCTGCTGAGAGGGACAGAAGGAAACCTTGGCAGATGGGTGGCTGTTCATCCCGCCACCGTCCCGGAGTTCAAAGCTGGGTTGTGGACCCATATCTGTCGTTTCTGAATCGGCGTGTATGTCGTACTTTGATTAACAACCGACTGGAAAACGTAGGGGCGGGTAAGTAGCTGGAGAATGTGATACCCACGCCTTCTCCATAGAAAAGAATAAAACGTTCCCCTGGCCAGCTTTGGGGCATCCGCAGTTCACACTCCTCCACCACGTAAGCACCTCCGTGTTCCCTTTGCACGGTACAGTCTGGAGGGCCCCGGTCCTCCGCTTAACACCCCCGTGCGTGGGAATTGTTGTGTTACAAACCTCTTGGAACGCTGGTAGCTGCACAGGAGTTTCTCTTCGTTCAAAAAGTGTATGTGTTTTGCGAAACTGTTCTTTTGGTTTGGTCATAAGGCCACTCAGAGTGACAAAGTGGAATCGTGAACTTGGTCTTTCCCGTGTCCCAGACGTTCATAATCACATCACGACCACCCCGGTTCCCGTGCAATTCGAGTTGTGTCGTCCTTGCTGACTTTACTGTTCTAATTTGTGCATAGAAGCTAAGATTCAAAATTTGCCATTCTTGTGCTCATAGATTTGTCAGAGGGGGGAAAAGCCTAATCAGAATGAAAATCACTTTAAAAAATGAAAATCGCTTGATTGTTTATAAGCTATAGCTGTTTAGGGGCGCCTGGGTGGCTCAGTCAGTTGAGAACCTGACGTCAGCTCAGGTCATGATCTTGCGGTTTGTGGGTTTGAGTCCCGCATCGGGCTCTGTGCTGACAGCCTGGAGCCTACTTCAGATTCTGTGTCTCCCCTTCTCTCTGCCTCTTCCTCTCTCTCTCTCTCTCTCTCTCTCTGTCTCTCTCTTTCTCTCTCAAAAATAAATAAACATTAAAAAACTTTTTTTGAGTAAGTTACACTTGTTTAAATGTGTATCTTGCTCAATATTGCCAAACAATTTCCATTGGTATTAACATCAAAAAAGTCTTTTAGGGGACGCCTGGGTGGCTCAGTCAGTTAAGCGTCTGACTTGGGCTCAGGTCATGATCTCGCGGTTTGTCAGTTCGAGCCCCGCGTCGGGCTCTGTGCTGACAGCTCGGAGCTTGGGTCCTGCTTTGGGTTCTGTGCCTCCTTCTCTCTCTGCCCCTCCTCTGCTCGCGCTCTGTCTCTCTCAAAAATAAATAAACATTAAAAATTAAAAAAAAAAAAGAACAACGTAAATTGTCTTGGGGCGCCCGGGTGGCTCAGTCAGTTAAGCGTGCGACTTCGGCTCATGTCACGATCTCGCGGTTCGTGGGTTCGAGCCCCGTGTCGGGCTCTGGGCTGACAGCTCGGAGCCCGGAGCCTGCTTTGGACTCTGTGTCTCCCTTTCTCTCTGCCCCTCCCCTGCTCATGCTCTGTCTCTCTTTCTCTCAAAAATAAAACAAACGTTAAAAAAAAAAACCAAAACCGCCACCTTTCGATTCTTTTGAAGGTGCCCATGAGGTGTGTGCCGTGACTTCGTGAAGAAGTCTGGGATGGCTCAAGTTCCCTTTTTTCGCGGAGACGTAACAGCCACTTAGCAAGGTGCCTGTCTTCAGAGTTGAGACACCATTACATTTAACGCCTGCCCCCTCTGAAGCTCCGATGGGACCTGAAACGTGTCCAGCCTTCATGTATCTTATTTGCCGTCAACTTCCTGCCGTTCCCGTCCTTCCTTCCACACAGACGAGCAAGTCATACGCAGTGTCGGCCGCAACACTGTCCCTTCTCTCCCGAGTTACCAAATGTCACTTTACCGGGGCCGCCGCTGCTCTCTTGCTTCGTAGATGCCACTGACCCCAAGGTGACGTCCTTTCCCTTCCCTCCCGCATCTGTGTCTGAAGTCAGCACGCTGCTTTCTCCCCAAGTCCTGGCATGCACCCCAACCTCTGCATTGGGCACCCCAGCCTCTCTTGCCTTCCCTGCTGGCGTTTTGGCTTCATGCTGCCAGGCACGTCCTGATGCCATCCTGCCGACCGCCGTTGCCACATCCTGACCACGGACCTCCCCTCCAAAGATTGTCTGCCAGCTTCCCCTCGTATCTTCTCTCCTGCCTCCGTTGTCTGTTCTGTCACCCGCTTGTCTGCCAGCCGGCCACTCCACGTTTCTTGCCAGCGGTGCTCCTGTCCCCGTCGTCACGGCTCCATTGTAGCAACTCAGCTGACGTTACTGGGCACAGTCACTGTGTCAGGCAGGATTCTAAGCCCTTGACCGAGAAAACCTTTAACCCCCAGGAAGCAGGTGCAGCTTCGTTTCTGTGTACAGGTGAGAAAACCAGTGCCCCAAGGAGGCAGCCCCTGGCCCCAGGCCCCTCGCTGGGAAGTCACAGAGGCAGCGCTCGGAGCGGGCCATCTGGCTCCTGAATCTTCCTCTCTTGAATGATTTTTCTTGACTCTGTTACTGTGGGGAATTCACTGATTCGCTTGCTGACGTGAAAGCCTGCATTCCTGGCATGGGCCCCGCCTGGCCCGGACATGTCGTCCTTTCTCCGTATTGCCGAATCTGGTGTGTTAATGCTGGGTCTGGTATAGTCGCGGTTACCCGAGGGAGAGAGGCTGGGGTGTGAAGGTCCTTTCCCAGGGTCCTCGTCAGGTTTGGGTCTTGGGCTCTGCCGGCCTCAGAAAACAAGTTGTGGGATCCAGGCTCGCTTTCTTCGGCCCTTCTCGGCCCTGCCCTCTCATCCAGGTCTCTCCCCTAGATCAGGGTGGAGAGAACGTTCTCTGCAGCTTAGTCTCTGGCCCAGCTGCTCATGTCTTTCTGGCACCCAAGCAGACATTGCAGATACGTACATGACAGCAGCTGTGGTCCAGGGCACCTTTCTGTACAAAAGCAGGTGAGGGGCCAGACCTGGCCGCCAGGATGTCGTGTGCTGGCTTCTATACAAGACCCCGCAGAGAACGCGGGCACTCCTTCCGCCTCTCCCCTGCAGCCCCCCGTGCGTGTGGTGCATGTTCCGTACGTCTCTGTCCCTCTGCAGACTTTTGCGCCCTCCCACGTCGACGTGCATATTTCCCAGCCTCAGCTGTCTGCGCATCATTTTTGCCACGCTTTATTAACATTTACTAATATTTTCCTTAAGCTGAAACCGTTGCTGAGATGTGCCTATAGTCGCATTTGCGTGATACACGTTAAAATAAATAAGTTAGATTTTACGGGGCGCCCAGGTGGCTCGGTCAGTTCAGTGTCCAGCTTTGGCTCAGGTCATGATCTCATGGGTTCGAGCCCCGCGTGGGGCTCTGTGCTGACAGCTCGGAGCCCGGAGCCTGCTTCGGATTCTGTGTCTCCCTCTCTCTCTGCCCCTCCCCCGCTCAAGCTCTGTCTCTCTGAAAAATAAATAAACATTAAAAAAAATTTAAGAAAGAACTTAGATTTGAAAATGTTCACCCCTGTGCTATGCGAGTGAATTTGGGATAACATCAGAGGTCTGGATGCCATCAGGGAGGCCTCGATGTCCTGGAATAGAGCAGTTGGCATGATTTTCGGTTCCTCCTCCCGAGGGCCTGTCCTTTGTTAGCGGCACTGCCCTACCTATGTGCGAGTGTGGACGCACAGATGAGGACGGAGGCTTGTTTTGGTTAACGGTCGCCTGTCAGAGGCTGATAAACCTAACACCGGAGGTGTACGCGAAGGGACCCCAGGACCCCAGGAAAGTACACGGAGAGAAGGTGGCATTGGAGCTGCGACCTGAGCTACAGTTGTGCAAGCAAGCCAAGGAGGACGTGTCGAGCACAGTCAAGAGGCTGGCTTGAAGAAGGCCCTGAGGGTTCGGGGAGGAGGACCCCCTTGCCGGGGGCGACAAAGGATGCAGAATGAGAGGAAGGACCAGAAAGGACTGCGAAGGTGGTTCAGCAGCTGAGCGCCAGGCGGCTGAAGGCTGGAGCCCTGTGCGTGTGGAAGCCACGGATTCATCTTTGACAGTAAATCTGGAGGTTGTGGGAGCAAAGGACGGGGGAACATGGAGAATCTGTCCGAATGGTGGCCGTCAAGTCCACTTAGCGCCCAGGGGACGTGCTTACGTTGCGTTAGGTAAAGAAGCAGCAACACGGAATTCTGCGATCGTAAGAATTAACATACAGACTAATTTGCGGGGACAAAGGGGGCTGGAAGAAATTCTCCTACATGAGAACACTGGTTGTATCAGGTTTAGTTATTCAAGTGTACTTATTTATGTGAGTTATTTCCTCTGTCTTCCAGATTGCTTTCTCTGTGTTTTCCCCACGTCATAATTTTTTAAAAATTTAAAAAGATTTTTAAAAACGTTTATTTGTTTTTGAGAGAGAGGGAGCGTGTGGGGAGGGACAGAGAGAGACGGCATCGATCCCGATGCCGGGCTTGAACTCATGGACCGCGAGATCGTGACCTGAGCTGAAGCCGGACGCTCAACCGACTGAGCCACCCAGGTGCCCCCATAAGTTATTATTATTTTTTTTTTTGTAATTTTTAATGACGCTCTCCATTACAAATCTCTGGCTTGGCTTCTGTGCTCGTGTGTTTCCCAATTTCCAAATAACAAATCCATGAGGGTTCAGACTCGCGGGGGCTGGGGTGCCAGCAGGCAGTATGTTTGCGCCCGGAGGTCCCGCGACACTCTGGAAGGCTGAGCGCAGGCGGCTCTGTGAGCCGCTCTCGGGGCCGCCTCTGCCCCAGCCAGTTGTTGGGAGGAAGTAACAACCTTAGTTTATAACCTGACTAATGCTTTCCCCTCCTGGATGTTTCCCATGTTGAGAGGATATTAAAATCTTGGCAGGCCTCTCGGTCTGCACTAGTCAGAGGCCCGTGCTGGACTCAGCCGCCACCCTTGGGGTCCGGGCCAGATGTTATAAGCGAAACCCTATTTTAACGAGGTCCTTCTGGTATTTCTTTTGGGCGCCGTCCAAGACGGTCCATTTTACACCAAATTCCATGTTGTGCGGGTCGTCTAGAACAGGGCTGCAGCCCATAAAAACGTCCTCGCTGCACTCAAGTTTTCTGTGGCAGAATGTCCGAGAATTAGGAGAGAAGGTGAGGGCTCAGTCTTGAGGATTTTATATAGACGCATATGTACACACACACATGTGGTGTTACATTCACATGTATATATAAAGAGATTGAATGTAAAGCTCATAGGAGCACATGTGGCGATGAAGACACAGGCCAAAAGAATTCTCCACATAGTTTTGTGCTTTTTGCCACGGGTCACAGTAGAGTTTTCGTTCGGTGAGAATTGCTTCTTGGGCAGCAGATGTAACCGTCTGGTGAGACGAATCCATCGCTTCCAAACAGGAGAAGTGAACCGACCGCAAATGAGCCTCCAAAGATGTGAGGGTGTGTGTTTTCTTATCCTGTCACCTTTTGTGTTGACAGCTTCTCGCTCCGTGTGTGTGTCTGTGTGTTTGTGTGTCTGATTTACGTGACCCAGCTAGCATGTCATGACCCTTGGCCTCCCTTCCATCTGTTTTTGTCAGCTCCCGCCCCGCCCCCACCACCTTAAGTCACCCCCGTCCCCACCCCGAGAGGAAGACAGCCGCTTGCCAGACAGCTGCCGTCGTGTTGCACAAACTTTTACGATCCAGGAAATACTGATTCCCCCGTGGATAGGGATGTTACAGGAATGTCGATATTCGAAGAAAGGAAAGGAAGTGCCCCATAACAAATGAGCGGTCCCTGGTTCTGTTTTCAGAATGACTCTTGCAAAATCCCTGCCCTGGAGCCGTGGAGAGTGGATCCGTGCTTTAGCCGGTGGCCGTCGGGCACCCCCGAATCACAGGGCCCTCCCAGCGGCCAAGGCCGTTCACCTGTCCCTCACAGGACGGCTTTCGCAGGCACGCTCGAGTCGTTTTACAAACCTCCCAACCACAGACTCTCAACTGCCTGTTTTCCCGTCCCCTGGGGACATCCCCACCTCGCTACTGCCTCTCCGTTATACTGGTGAAAGTGTAGTCCCAGGAATGTCCTGTCCTCTGTCTTCTGCGGCTTCCCGGTCCCTGCACGTGGCCCCGTGTGGTGTGGTGAGACCCCTTCTTTCGGGACTTACAAGCGATCCATTCTTTCTATGGCCTGAACCCCTCTGGGTGGCCGCTCAGTCACCTCTTTAAATTAAAGCCCTGTGGGTTTGATGGGACGGTGAGGTCCCTTTTTCCCTCTACCCGGAATCTTAGGTTTGAAAGAGACCTCGGAGATCATTTAATTGTGCCTGTTTAGTCGCCACAAAAGGAAGCCAGAGAGCCGCGGAGGGCAGACCCAGGCCTTGTAGCACCTGCTGAAGAGTGCGACTTCACACCCGCAAAGAAACAGTACCACGTTCCTCCCTCGCTGCGTCTGATTTGGCTTGTTTGCCGTCACTCTTATTCCAGAGGCAGCTCTCATCAGGGGAGTGTGTCTGAAAGATACAATTCATCCTTGTTTGCTTTTTGTAATACAGAAAGCATTCGGCCTAGTTTTTGCAACATAGAACTTGTTTGCAACTTACTTGGCTAAAAGATGGACTAGAAATCGTATGGCTGAACTAGACGACCTTCTTCCTCTTTTCTAAAGTCTGCCTGAATCATTTCGAGGTTTTGGGAGTGTGTGGTGTTGTGAGTGAAGAGCGTGGAGTCGGTCAGATGGCCACTTGCTGGCTGTGTGCCTTTGGGGGAATCGCTTACCTGCTCTGTGACTCAGTTTCCCCCATCGCTTACACGGAGTCAATATGACGAACTCATAGGCTGCTGCCAGCTCTCTGAGCTAATTCTTGGAGAGGGCCAATCCACATAATAAGCACCGAATATCATCACCTTTATTCTTGTTCTCAAATAACGTCATAGTTTTTCTCTTCAGGTGTGTGTATGCCCAGCAGTGCTCTTTGGTGGTTGTTTGAACTGCCCCTCGTACGGCACCGTCCTCTTTGTTTAAAACCCGTTTTCCTTCTGTTTTGCTGTTGTACCTACGCCCTTAATTCTTGTCCTTCTCCGTCAAGCTCCACTCTGAAAATAGCAAGGACTCCGTTTTGTTCAGTTTCTTACCACCCTTCGTCTACATCCACCCCAGTGGTTTCTTTTAGCTTTCCTTCAGCTTCCTTGACACAAACCCGTCGTGAGCCGCGGGGGGCTGTCCCCGATGAGGCTGCTCTGTGCGTGATGGAGGGAATCCAGATGGGCTTCCTGGAGGCAGGAAGCGTCTTCTTGGCAGCTGGGAGACGCACGAACGCAGAGAGTGCTTCGTGCAGGGGCCGCGGCATCTCAGGAGAGACAGCAGCCGTTTCCTCCTGAGAGGACGAGATAGGCCTCTGGGCAGCAAGGACGCCTGGCCACAGCCGTGGTGACTAATAAGCAGGTGTCAGGAGCGGTGCACAGGGGGTACTCGGGAGCAGGGTTTCTCAACCTCCGGCTGTTGGAATTTGGCCCCCGTCACTCTGTCATGGGAGCCGTCCTGTGCCTTGTGTGATGCTGAGCGTCCCTAGTCTCTACCTGCCAGATGCCAGCAGCACCCTCCCCGCCCCCCACACACACCTGTGACAACCGAACGTATCTGCAGACATTGCCAAGGTCTTCCTCTGGGGGACAGAATCGCCCTCACTCGAGACCCACCAACCAGTATTCTGGACCAAGAGACCGGAATAAGCAGGGTCATCCTCTAGCCGAGCAGGCACGTGTTTCCGGCCCAGGCGCCCCCTCCGCTTCCTGTCTGTGCCTTCCAGGGGAAGCTCGGAGACATGGCCCCGGCCCCGTGGCACCGTCTGAGGGGCTTCGAGGCGCCTGCTGAGGCGCGGGGCTTGCCCAGCCTGCGGGCTCTAGCCGCTTCGAGCAGGAAAGCCGGAGTCCCCGTGGCGAACGGGTGCCGTTAGGGTGACAGTTTTGTCTGCCACTGCCTAGCGAGAAGGAGGCCCCGTCTGCTGCTGTCGACCTCCACGCGGTCAGGCACAGTGGAAGCGGGTCTCCGTGCCTTTGGGCTGCGGTCGCAGGATCCCGCGGACCGAGTGGCTTCTACACAGAGGCTGCTTTCTCACAGTTCGTAGACGGGACGTCCTACACCGGCGGACCAGCAGGTGTGGTGTCTGCTGAGGGCCCGCCGCCTGCTTCGCGGATGGTCTCCGTGGGATGACCGGATCCCACACGGACCCCACACGGACGGGAAGTGGGCACAGGAGCTCTGGGGGCCTCTTTGATAGAAGGGCACTAATCCCTTTCACGAAGACTTCACCCTCATCACCTAATCGCCACCCAGAGGCCCCGCCTCCTAACACCATTGCCTCACGGAGTGGGTTTCAACGTAGGGATTGAGGGGAGACAGACATCGAGTCCACAGCAGGAAGGAATGAAAAACATCTAGGAGGCCGTGACGTTTCTTTTTCCGCACGTGCGCACACGCACACACAAGTTGGCTTCCTTTTCCCATAAAGCTGCAGGTTGTAACTATGTTCAGCCTCGTGGGCCAGCCTGTCTGTCGCAGATACTCGGCTGGCTGTGCCGTCGTCGCACGCAAGCAGTGACACACAATGTATCAACTCGTGGGCGTAGCCTTATTCCGATAAAACTTTATTTGCAGATACAAGCAGTGGGCCAGGCTTGGCCTTCCCCCGATCGAGACAGTTCGAAATAAACATGCCGTGTGTGGGCTTTGGGTGGATGTCTGTATTCCAGGCTCATTAAGTATTTAATAAAGACTCTGCTTTCAAAGATGCCTCAGATTGGGGCCCTTGGTATCTGTTTCAGCTAAAGATGGAAAACCAACCCCACGTCTGCCTGGCGTTCCGTGTCTGCGTCTCCCTGCCAAATCAGCAGGATTTTTAAGGGCCGGCGAGTGATAATCCAGCAGGCTTTGCTGATGTGTCAGGCCTATATTAAGCAGGCAGAACGGTTCACTGTACGGCTAACTCAAGTGGTGTGGGAAGCCATTTGTGAGAGAGGTATGGTCTAGCGGTGTGGGGAGGGCAAGAAACAGAAAACGAGCGCTCTGTTTGTTTTAAATCTCGTTTTATTGCCTAGTTGGGCGAGACCAATTCATGCTCACGCTGTTTCCCTCTCTCACGAGGAAGATGGAAAGGACTTTACTCTTGAAGGTCTTGCGTGCTTCATCTAAAACGTAGTGCTTATTTTAAAGCTTTCCCAGTTTATCATGATCACACCCTTTTTTGCTCCTTGGAAATATTTTCAGCTCAATGGCTGGTCCGCATCGTTGTGTGTTATCTGAATTCTGTGACCCCTTCGCATAGAGAGAGGGTGGCTTGATTTTCACCGGCAGCTCTGTACCTGTTGGGTTTCGAAATCGAGTGGAAATGGGAGTGGACCACGGATAGTGTCTCTTGAGGGTTACTTCCTCAGGTCACTGGTTTTCAAGCATGGCAGGGTCAACCAGGCAGTACCTGGAGACACTGTGGGCTGTCAAGACTGGGAGGGGGGCGCCACTGGCATCCGGTGGGGGGGAGCCCAGGGGTGCTACTCAACGCCCTGTGGGGCACAGGACACCGGTCCCCACGACAAGGAATGACGTGGCTCCGATGTCAGTCATGCCACGGCTGAGAAGTCCTGCTGTCGAGAGAGGTAGTGGGGATGCCTCTTCCTAGGCAGCAGGCTTGCTGGCTTCAGTAACGACTCCAGGCCGGCTGAGGGTTAGGCAGCGGGGGCACTAATGCTTTGCCCTCACTCAGCTCTTCCATCGAGGTGCCACCAAGCTCTCTATTCCCCTTCATTTGGCTGGGCCTCTGTTTCCTGTTCTTCGGAAGTTGTTTGTAACAACTTCCACACCTGCCATTGAGCCAGTCCTGAGTGTTTCCGTCTCTGTCATTGATATCACTGCTTTGTTGGTATGCGTGTCCCCTTGGGCGGAAGAAGACGTACGTCAAAAGCTGCAGGGAAGCCGAAGAGGCAGAAAGCCCAGAAGTCCTACGTCTCAGGCAGACTGGAGGTGAATGCGCTCACTAGCCTTGCAGCCCGGCTGGGGAGAGAGCAGCGCTGGCACGGTAGAGTGTGGGCCCCCCCGGGGGAGAGGCATCCAGTCTGGAGACGCCAGTCTTCCAAGATGGCGCCTCTCACAGGCGCCGTGGGCGCCGTGGCCTGAGACCAGGTGCTCAAGCAGGCCTTGCTTGCGTAGTCTGTGAACATCTCTCTGTTCCACCACGAAAGAGCGTCAGGACTGCAAAGTGTGCGAGTGACTGCTTCGTCCAGTGTCCTCACTGCACAAATGAGGAGAGGTGGAGAAAGAACCCGTCTGCGGGTTCGTGGTCTTCTCTAGACTCAAAACCGTGTGTCGGCCGTGTCACTGTCACAGCTGCTTCTCTCATCAGCTCCTTGAGGTCCTTGCTAACCCCATACCGAAGAACAGGAAACAGAGGCCCAGCCACTCATGGGGGATCGAGGGCAGACCCAGTGGACTGCCTGTTGCTGACATTTTCTCCACCTGGCCCTCCTGCAAGAAGGAAGTCTTAAAAACAGATGGATTAAAGAAAAAAAAAGCCCCAAACCAAAAAGAAACCAAAAACATTGAGAGGTCGTGCATAGATTTGCCCAAAGAAATGAAGCTAAGGTGATTTTATTTATGTATTTACTTATGTACTTATTTATTTTTGAGTAGTCTCCATGCCCAACGTGGGGCTTGAACTCAGTACCCTGAGATCACGAGTTGCATGTTCTACCGAGGGAGCCATCCGGGCGTCCCGGCAGCTAATGTAAATCTAAGCAAATAGGAGGGACTCGTGTCAGCAGTGACGTGGAACAATACCGCATGTGTTTCTGAAGATATCTGGTTTCCAGTCATGATTTCCTGTGCCCTCTAGTAGGGGACACAAGTTTCAATGACACGTGTTCAAGGTCATGGCACTCCGGTATACCTTTATCTGCTCAGTCACTTTTTCAGCAGGGGAAGTTCATTGTCACGATCCCTCGCCCACACTCTTTGCAGTCTTAGGTTCCCGCCGCTTGGGTTAATCTTCACTGCTTCATCCCTGTCTTGCAACACGTCTTCACTGAACATTGTCCTCGCCACCTTCTAGAAGTGCAATATACATTGCAAAAGCATTATCACGGAGAGAGATCAGAAACTCGGGCAACGAAACCTCAGTGGCAGCATTTAAGCCCCCGGATGCAGAAGGACATCAAGGACGGGCGTTGAGTTAGACGTGAGCTTGCACCTCGTCCTTCACACGTTGCCCGTGCGGCACCGGGAACCACCAGCGTGTCCCGCCTGGGAACGGAGGTGGCATCCACCCAGAGGAGCTGAGAATTCTGGTTCCTGTGCTTGTGGGTGTCACGGGGGGCGGCGGAGGGGGCGGGTGAAACGGCGAAGCCTGGAGTCATGCAGTCTGGAGGTGACATTTACTGCAGCGTCGCTCATTGTGTGCGTGAGCCTTGAACCACTTATCTAATTTCTCCAATGTTTATTCTTCTCGTGTGTAAGGCAATAACCACAGCAACTGAGCAGCTGCCCTGTAGAGATAGTGGACAGAGTGCCCAGGTTTGGTTAAAGGAAGTAATGCGGTTGGAACCTGCGATTTTGTGTGCCTTAAGTGGCAGTTCTGTGGCTGGTGTTGGGAAGAGAAGAAAGAAGGGACAGAGGAAGGAAATACTCTGCATTTCGCGTCCCCTCCCGAATTCCTATGTTGAAATCCTGACCCCCCGCTGTCAATTGTGTTAGCGGGTGGGGCCTTTGGGAGGTGGTTAGGTTGTGAGGACGGAATCCTCACGCATGGGATTCGTGTCCTTTTAAAGGAGACCCCCACCCCCCACCCCCGCCCCCACCCAGAGCTAGCGCACCCCTTCTGCCACGTGAGGACACGGAAAAGACGGCCGTCTATGAACCGGAGAACAGCCCTCACCAGACACCAGGTCTGTCTGGCACCTTGATCTTGGACTTCCCACCCCCCAGAAGCGTGAGGAATAAGTGTCTGTTGTTTGTAAGTCCCTCAGTCTGTGGGATTTTGTTACAGCTGCCGACTGTAGAAACTAAGACATACACCAGAAGCTTGACCTCTCTTCTGCTGTTGCCCCTGAGTCATTGAGATCGACCTCTTCTTAGGAACCTTGTCTGCTCTCCGTGCTGTGCTCTGATTATGGCATCAGTAGATGTTTTTAGGTCGAGTCACCAAGGAAGCTAAGAGTGGTTTCCCACTGCCCGGGTTTGGATCTCAGCCCCAGCCAAGTGTCTGGGGCCTGTGGGTTCCTGGAGGGATCTCAAGACCTGGCCTGTAAAAGGGAAAGTTGCACTTGGGGTAGCAAGGCAGAGCGTTACCAAGAGGCTTTAAGGGAAGTCGTGGCAAGTTGTTGGAGCGGTGCCTGGCGGAGAGGACGCACCACACAAGGCCTGCCTATCATTTTTATTGTTCGTGCAATTCCTTGCACAAGGCCCTTTAAAGATACCAACCAGGAGAATAAGAAATGGCCCTCGAAATCCGGTGTCCCGTGCCCTTAGCTGGTCGAGACCGCAGATGGAGGAGAAGGCAGGAGCCGGGTGAGTGGGTCAGCAGGCAGGGAGAGTCAGGAGTTTGTAAGACGGACAGATCACTGTGGCCCCGGGTATATGGTGAAGACCCCAGGCAAGAGCGAGTCGGGCCAGGAACCTACTTGCTCCTGCTCTGTGCACTCACCTGGGGTTTTCCATCTGCACTGCTGGCAACCTGACAGATGAAAGCTTGGAGATAAGATTTCTAGCAGGGCCGAGAGCAGGGCTGAGACTCAGGATATAGTCACTGGTTAACACTGGAGGGGGTGGGGGTTGTGTTATGGCCACTGGAGGGGGTGGGGGTTGTGTTATGGCCACTGGAGGGGGTGGGGGTTATGTTATGGCCACTGGAGTGGGTGGGGTTGTGTTATGGCCACAGGGGTGGGGGAGGGGGGGATGTGTTATGGCCACAGGGGTGAGGTGGGGGAGGGGTGGGGGTTGTGTTATGGCCACAGGGGTGGGGTGGGGGAGGGGTGGGGGTTGTGTTATGGCCACAGGGGTGTGGTGGGGGAGGGATGGGGTTGTGTTATGGCCACAGGGGTGGGGGACACATAGGAGGAGGGAGAAGAGCAGGCCGGGGGGGCAGCCCGCGGGGAGGGCCTCGGAGGGGCGGTCCCGTGCGGCCTCAGTTAGGTGCTTACAGTTGTGCGAGGCAGTTCGCAGCCTCTGTGCAGCGGATTGTAAAACCAACAGCGGCTACCATACGACTCTGTGAAATAAAGTCCACGTTTTTATATATTCTTTATAATCAGGCACTGGGGAGCCGACAGGCCTGGGTTGAGGAGGAGTGGAGAGTAGAGAAAGGAGAGGAGGCCGCACACACAGGAAGCCTCCTTTCACGGAGGAACATTCCCATCTGCTGAGCACTGTGGTTATTGCCTCGGCTGTTTGGGTCCTGCCCGCGCGAGGCACAGGGCCTGCCGTGTGGAATCCGACGGAGGCCGGGCCTGCTCCCTGCCACCGTCGTCAGTGTGGCGGGTGAAGGTGGCGTTGTAGCCGCGGGAGGGAGGGCGGCAGGGACCCCGAGGAGTCCCGTGCTGGAGGGCCACACGTAGGATGTAGGACGAGCCAGCGGGGATGGGTCGTGCTGCCTGGGGAGACCCCCCTGGGAGCAGGGTTTGCAGGACCCCCACAAGCAGCGGGGGGGGCTGGCCCAGCCCAGGAGAAGCCACACCAAGGGGGTAACTCTGAGACAGGTCCGAAGGGTCCAGCCTTGTGGGACACACAGACGCTGGGGACACTCCAGCATTGCCGTGTGTGAACGGTGGGCAGGGCGGCCGGCAGGTAGACGCTTCACCCCAGAACTGCTCCCTTCTCTTCCCACAGTATAAATGGTGAGAGAGTTCAGAGTCACAAGTGCCTTTGGCCCCACCGCACCCCCAGCCTGGGAGCCGAGCATAGGGGTCCCTGTTAATCACACAGCCTCCACCCCACAAGGCTTCCCAGCTCCCCGGCACCCCGGCCTCCCCACACCGAGCAAGGTGAACGCGGTACCCCCAGCAGACTGGGCTGCCCCCTCGTGGAGAAGGGCTGCATCAGCCGCGGACTCCGGCAGTAAGATGCCCCCTTACTGTCCTTGAGGAAGGGCCACTGCGGGTTCCCCATCGCCCTAGGACCCCACGTGGGTCATGAGTGCTCCTGCCCCCTGCCCTGCGTTGTTGCCGCCCCTCCTGGAACCGGCGTTGTCTGCTGCGTTCCGGAACCACCACCCTGACCGACGAGTGTTGAGGGAAGGGTGGGGGGAGCTGGCATCTCTAATAACGACCAGTTATCAGATGAAACAGCTCAAGCCACCCCAGCGGGTCCAGAACAGCCTCCTTTTCTTCGGATGTTTGCTTGTGTGGTTCCTTTACCCCCAGCCGCCTTGAGCGCTCGGAGCCCGACTAAAAACAGGTGCCCTGTGTGCACTGTAGCGGGGTTGGGGGACACTCAGGGACGGGGAGCTCCGGAGGGACTGATGGAAGGCGGAGAGGAAGCCCAGAGGTGCACTGGCACAACGTTTAGCCAGGGCACGCTGGACTCTGTTTGGCTCTTAACGCCGAAATGGCTCTACCTCTCAAGCTGTGTCTCCGTCCCCTACGAGCAGGTCTGACCCTGTTGTATCCCTTCCGCCCTGCCCGTCCCTCCGCTTCTCCCCAGACCCGAAGCTGGGCGTCCCACGGCCACGTGTGCCCCGCTAACGAGGCACGTTCGACTTCGGTGGTGGTGCCGCCCTCGGGCCTCGCGAAACCCCGGCTTCCCTCTCTGTCGCGGCAGGTTTTTCCCACTCGGCGTTCACGTTCGGTATTGAGAGCCACATCAGCCAGTCCAACATCAATGGGACGCTAGTGCCGCCAGCTGCCCTCATCTCCATCCTGCAGAAGGGACTTCAGTATGTGGAGGCCGAGATCAGCATCAATGAGGTGGGTGCCCTCCCCGTCTCCCGGGATCCTGCCGGGATCGCCTCCGTCCCGTCTCTCGCTTTGAACTGACTTCATCCTCACAAGCCTGTCGGATTCAGCTTTCTCTCTAGCTTTTGTAAAGCTCTTTGAGGGGCACCTGAGCGACTCAGTGGGTGACGCATCCGACTCTTGGTTTCATCTCAGGTCGTGATCTCGTGGTTTGTGAGTTCGAGCCCCGCTTCGGGCTCTGCGCTGACAGTGCAGAGCCTGCTTGGGATCCTCTCTCTCTCTCTCTGCCCCTCCCCTGCTCGGGCTCACTCTTTCTCAAAATAAACAGATAAACTTGAAACAACAGAATGAAAAAGAGATCTAAAAAAAGTACAGAAGTAATCTATCCTGTATTCTGTCATTTCCGTTCCCCCACCATTTTGCAAAAACCCCATCTTTGAAAACACCCAAATTTCTGCCTGTCCTGTGTGCATTCTGCCGGCAGTGGTCATCTCCTCTTGCCTCATTTTTTTTTTAATTTATTTTTGAGAAGGAGGGAGAGACAGCACGAGTGGGGGAGGGACAGAGAACGAGAAAGGGAGGTAGAGGATCCGAAACAGACTCCGCACTGACGGCAGAGAGCCGGATGTGGGGCTTGAACTCATGGACTATGAGATCATGACGTGAGCTACAGTCGGATGCTTCATGGACCGAGCCACCCAGGCGCCCCTCCTCTGTCATCTGTCCAGGCGCCCCTCCTCTGTCTAGTCTCTTTTCCTGCATAACAGTGAACTGTGGGGATAGGGGCGCATGACCCCAGAGGCAGAAGACCTGAACTGGGGTGCCTGGATGGCTCAGGTCATGACCTCACGGTTCACGGCTGCTTCTCTTCCTCAGCAGTGCCGGCTCCAACGTGTGTACAGGAGAACGTAGAGGTCGTCTCATTGGTGACTTAGGCTTGCGGTCATTAAATAGGGGGGCCACGTGCATTTAGAGTTTAAACTAGGAGGTGTTTTCATTACTCTGGGCACGTGATACTTTTGGCCGAGTAGTCATCCCCCTGAGGTGTGAATGAATATGTGAAGAAGGCAGGCGATACGGAAGCACGCTGACCCGTTGGCCGACAGCGGGCACGCCGTGGTGGGGACCGAAGGGTGAAGATGGTTGACGAGGTGACCGGCTGCTTGTTCACACGTTTTGTAGGGTTTCGTATCGTTTGCTTGTTTTTGAATATAGTATCGTGACCAGAACTCGGCTGGTGTCACGTTTCGTTTAGCTCATGTCCAGCTGAAACTCACGTCTTTCCGGCCTTCCTGATTTCTGAGGTAATTCAAGGTCGGAACGTACAGAAACGTGTTTGCACATTAAGCAGACACGACCCAGAAGCACTGAGTTTTGTATGACTAATATTTGGAGCAGAGACAGAGGGAGACACACAGTCTAAAGCAGCTCCAGGCTCTGAGCTGTCAGCGCAGAGCCTGGCCCGGGGCGTGAACTCACGAACCAAGAGATCATGACCTGAGCTGAAGTCGGACGCTTAACCGACTGAGCCACCCAGGCGCTCCTGGAGTGATTTGGAAGGAAAGAACATTCTTCTGTGTTTTTAAGTGTGCGTGGAAACTTTTTCATTGCAAGTAGAAGCCAGCGCATCAAAAGCTGTGGGAAGAAGAGGAATTAAATTAAAACGAGTAGGAATTGAACAGTGCTGTCGTCCGTATGTCACGGCTAGATTTAGTCCACACCCTGAACCCAGAACGTCATTTCAATGGCAGCAGGTTCACATGGTGTTAATTCGGACAGACGGGTGCACAAGGAATCAAATCCTGAACTGTGCTAGTATCTCTAAATTGGCCTTGGGTTTCTGAAGAGCTGCCTCTTCCGTGTAAAAGGGTAGTTGGTCACAGGTCTGCCCACCAGCCATAGCACCTGCACACAGCTTGTCAGCCTCAGCACTGCCGCCTTGTGGGGGCAGGTGACTGTGCTGGGGCATCCTGTACACGGTCCAGCGTGTTGAGCAGCGTCCCCGGCCTGCACCCACTAGATGCCAGTTACATCTGTCTAGTGGGGACAGCCCACGATGTCTTCAGACATTGCCGCATGTCCCCTCAGAGGGAACAGTCGCTCCCCGCTGGGAACCCCTGCATCCAGCATAGCACTTTTTGTCGTGAAATAGCAAGGTTCACATGGCACTAATGCCCCAATTCAGTCTGGTGTTTACCCAATACAGAGTCGGTCATGACACCAGAATCTCCATGTGCGCCCCCCCACAACATCCCACTGTGCCCCCTTCCCCTCCCAGCTGACCCCGCCACACCCCACTGTGCCCACCCGACCCTCCTGGCCGTGTCCCCCCCACACCCCACTGTGCCCACCCGCCCCTCCCGGCCGACCCCCCCACACCCCACTGTGCCCCCCTGCCCCTCCCGGCCGTCCCCCCCACACCCCACTGTGCCCACCCGCCCCTCCCAGCCGTCCTCCACACCCACTGTGCCCACCCGCCCCTCCCGGCCATCCCCCCCCACACCCCACTGTGCCCACCCGCCCCTCCCAGCCGTCCTCCACACCCACTGTGCCCACCCGCCCCTCCCGGCCATCCCCCCCCACACCCCACTGTGCCCACCCGACCCTCCTGGCCATGCCCCCCCACACCCCACTGTGCCCACCCGCCCCTCCCAGCTGTCCCCCACACCCCACTGTGCACACCCGCTCCTCCCGGCCATCCCCTACACCCCACTGTGCCCACCTGTCCCCAGCCCACTGCGGACTCCACGGGTGTTGCTGTGGACGCCCAGTCCCCACTGGCTCCCCTCCGGGCACCGACAGCCGTCCCCATGCTCTCTCCCCAGGATGGCACGGTGTTCGACGGCCGCCCCATAGAGTCCCTGTCCCTGATCGACGCGGTGATGCCCGACGTGGTGCAGACGCGGCAGCAGGCCTTCCGGGAGAAGCTCGCTCAGCAGCAGGCCAGTGCGGCGGCCGCGGCCGCGGCAGCTGCGGCCGCGGCGGCCACGACGGCCACGGCGGCCCCGACAGCCGTTGCTCAGCAACATCCACCAAAGAACGGAGAGGCCACGGTGAACGGGGAGGAGAACGGAGCCCACGCGATAAGTACGTGCGGGGCTCTGGGGGTGGGCGAGCTTCTGGCGGTTTCTCTGCTCCATCTGTGTGAGTCGGCTAGACTCTTCGCGATCTGCCCGCCGTGCGTGCTTAGGCGCTGTGCTGTCCGCGTGCTGTTTGCCCGCGAGGGCTTCACACCGTTTTCGGGAGGTCCTTGGATGCGACGGTCTGGACGCACATAGCCCTGATTTTGGGGCACTGGGCTCCTCTGAGAGCTCCTTTCGTACAGCAGCGAGAAGCACTGTGTGACTACCGTTCGACATAAGAGGGTTTCATTTGTGGAGGCCACGGGTCCTGTCATTCGGCCTCCCGTGCTGAGTGAGTTCGGCCGAGATCCGCTGGGAGGGTTCAGCTCACAGATCAGCCCGAGGTCCTATCCAGAGAACCTGACTCTGCTCTGATCTGCGGCTCATGGACTCAAAGACCGCTTCAGGGTCTAAGTTCGAAGTGTGCTTTTGTGTGTGTGTTTCTTAATCTTCTGTCAAGGAAAGCAATTTGGCATTGGTGAACTTTAAGAAACCCGTACGTCTGCCAAGACAGAAATTTTCCCAACTTGTAAATTGCACGGATTTCTTTTATTTATTTTCGTTTTTTTATGTTTCTTTATTTATTGATTTATTTTCACATTTTATTTATTTTTGGGGGAGAGACAGAGCACAAGTGGGGGAGGGGCAGAGAGAGAGGGAGACGCAGAATCCGAAGCAGGCTCCAGGCTCTGAGCTGTCAGCGCAGACCCCGACGCGGGGCTCGAACTCAGGAGCTTTGAGATCGCAACCTGAGCCGAAGTGAGATGCTTAACTGATCGAAACCCCCCGGGCGCCACAGAATTCCTTTTAAATCCTAAGAAAATGTAATGGAGCACGGCTGCGTGCAGACACGCACGCTTCTTAAAGCACACTGGCCACACACACACGGGGCCTTCGATCCAAGGGTGCCTCTGGGTTGACTTCCTCGTTCCGGGGAGCATCCCTGACAGCTCACGGCCACCTCCTCCCTGCCACGTTGTCCTCCGCCTTCCGCGTTCCCTTTATTCCGTGAGGCCTGCTGCCACCTGCAGTTTGCGTCATGTTGCTGCAGCTCAGGTTGAAACCAGACCGTGGTGTCTGAGGCGGTATTTATGCTGACCTTCAAGAGTCTTTCCTCTCCTGCCGCTTGGGAGGAAAACAGCCGCCCTCCGGGATGGTTTCCAGGTGGCATTTAGCACGGCCAGTGTCCACGGTCACCAGGCTTCCTTGGGCATTCAGAACCTGGATCCCGTGGCTCATCCAGGGAGGCCTGTCCGCTTAGAAAGCATGGCGGTTCTGCTCAGCTCGAGAACTCCGATACAAAGGTGACTTCAGGACGCTAACGGCACCGGACCCCCACGAGTACAAGGGTGTTTGCAGGCAGGGGTGCGGGGTGGCGGGCATTCTGCAACAATGGTGGCGTCTCCCGGTAGGAGCTTCACAGACAAAGCCGTGATACTCAGGAGCGCCTGGATGGCTCCGTCGGTTAAGCGTCCAACTTCGTCTCAGGTCACGAGCTCACGGTTCATGGGTTCAAGCCCTGCATTGGGCTACGTGCTGATAGTGCGGAGCCTGCTTAGAGTTCTCACTCTTTCCTTTGTCTCTGCCCCCTTACCCCCAACTTGTGCTTGCTTTCTCCCTCAAAATAAATAAACTTTAAAAAAAAAAAAAGGTGTTACCTCCAAAAGGTGCTCGTAGATAACACGTGTCACCCCATCTGGAAAAGAGCAACCTTCAGGCTCTAGCTGGCTGTCGTCATTGTTCCCCAGTGTCGTGGTTAGACATTAGCCTGGCCCTAATTAGGAAGAATAAATAAATTTGTATTTCTCTATCAAATTTGGAGAGTGTTGAACTAAGAAAATGCAATACAGTTACTGCATTACACAAAAGCCAGGATTCAGTTACGATCGTCAGAGGTAATAGAACTAAGTACACGAAAAGAAGGTGTTTCTAAGACTCAAGTGCCCCCAAGAATGCGTTTCTTTTATACTGGTCAGCCACATGTCTTTTCCTATCTCTTGTGACAGATAATCATTCGAAACCAATGGAAATAGACGGGGACGTTGAGATTCCACCCAACAAAGCCACAGTCCTTCGGGGCCACGAGTCCGAGGTGTTCATTTGTGCCTGGAACCCCGTCAGCGATCTCCTAGCTTCAGGGTAAGGATGCCAGGTGGTGGGTGCTGCAGGGCCCGTGGGGTCCGAGATGCTTTCCGGAACTGTGCCTCATGGAGTAAGTGCTGCCCTCTTCTGTGTGCGGAGCACGGCCTGGGGCTCTCTGTGCCGCTGTCTTCCCGGGCTGTGAGGGAGTCCTCCTTCCACGCTGTGTTCTCAGTGGGGTGGAGAGCAGCGCAAAGACACGTTAAATTACTAAGAGCGGCAAAAACGGCGAGCAGGAAAACACGGCCCGTGAGCGTGATTAAGAAGACACAGGCCGTGGGCCAGAGATAGCTGACGTAGGCCGCCCGGAAGTCTGATGGGCTTTGTTTCCACTGGACCCGGACGCTGAGTGCATGTGCGTGTTCATTCTGCAGGTCTGGAGACTCAACGGCAAGGATATGGAACCTTAACGAAAACAGCAACGGGGGCTCCACGCAGCTCGTGTTGAGGCACTGTATACGAGAAGGGGGCCATGACGTCCCCAGTAATAAAGACGTGACCTCCCTGGACTGGAACGTAAGCCCCTGCCGCCACCCAGACGCTTAAGCCCCCGGAGACCCTCCAGCGCCGCGGGGGGCGCCCCTGCGAAACACAGGGGAGCAGGCGGTCCCGTTGGCGAGCACCCCCAGCCCGGGGGCCGGTGGTACGGGTGCTCTCTGTTCCTGAGAGCTTCTCACAAGGCCGTGTCGGGCAGACCCCTGGCTGGGGGTTCAGAGGCTCGTCTTCCCATCATTAAGCAAGATGAGCCCGGTGGTTTTCCGGGGGGGGGGGGGGGGGCGTTCCGCTGGCGGGATGTGAGGCGCGACCCGGGGAAGGGGACGTGTCCCCTCGCTGTCTCGACAGCAGGCGTCACGTGCATTTGGACGTGGGAAGCCCGCGGTCCTTCGTGACTTCTGTACACTTCCGCTTCCGTATGTGCAGGCACGGTTTTCAAAGCTTCCTTAAGCCTCACTACCGTCACGTCTCATACGGTGGTTGTAACTGTGCCACCGGGGTGAGCGGTGGCAGCATCTCCCCTGTTCCTGCGCCTGTCCTCACGGTGCCTCACGTTGTGGGTTCGGAGCAGTGTGGGCTCCAGGAGGCGCACAGGCTCAGTCTGTCCCTTCCCTGGGAGCCAGCTCCTGCTGGGAGAGTGGCCTCGCCCTGGGATCAGCTGACGGGCCGTCTTCTGTTTTCGACGCTGCCCCCACTGAGCTGTTGGTGGTGCTGTCTGTTTCTTTCTGGCCCGCAGAGCGACGGGACGCTGTTGGCCACAGGCTCCTATGATGGTTTTGCGAGAATATGGACGGAAGATGGTGAGCCCGGCCTGCCTCGTGTGGGGTGGGAGCAGGCGTGCCCCAGTGTGGAATCACCCAGTGAGCCGACCATGGCTTTGAAGTCAACCTGTTTGTTGTTTCCCTACGTAACAGGCAACCTGGCCAGCACCTTAGGGCAACACAAAGGCCCCATCTTTGCCTTGAAATGGAACAAAAAGGGGAATTACATTTTGAGTGCTGGTGTAGACAAAGTGAGTATTAGCTTGACGTAGGTGTCTCTCATCTGCAGATGCTTATTTATTTTTAATCTCTGGATCACATCCTGGGTTTTGTTTGTTTGTTTTTTGGTTTTTTAATGCTGAGAATTTCTTCTTCTTAAGATAGCAGAAGAGGTTTATTCGGTTTTGTTTTTGTGGGTTTGATCTGACTGTTCATTTACAATACGTATGCTCTCAATATAGTCTACCGTTCCACAGACCTTTGTGCCAGACTTCCACCCCTGTTTTTGAGGTGCAGTATTCAGTGACACAGGAAGTCCCCAAATTGCATTTAAATATGCAACGCTTGGGGCGCCTGGGTGGCGCAGTCGGTTAAGCGTCCGACTTCAGCCAGGTCACGATCTCGCGGTCTGTGAGTTCGAGCCCCGCGTCAGGCTCTGGGCTGACAGCTCGGAGCCTGGAGCCTCTTTCCGATTCTGTGTCTCCTTCTCTCTCTGCCCCTCCCCCGTTCATGCTCTGTCTCTCTCTGTCCCAAAAATAAATAAAAAAACGTTGAAAAAAAAAAATTTAAATATGCAACGCTTGAACAAGCAAAGGGGTGTGGGACGCACTGGACGGAAACCCTTCACCACTGGGCCATTTTGGAAACACGGACTGTCTTCTCTCGAGAGGCCAGGCTTCTGTTTCCCTGATTCGATACATCGTTACTTCCTGTGGAAGGGCTGCGGGCCTCTCCGAGCACGGCAGTAGAGCAGAGCCGCGCACGAGCGGGCGCGGCTGCCGGTGGATGTGATGGGGTCAAGGCCGGGCGGCCACGAGCACCCAAGTGCATCTAGAAGCCATGGGTGGGCAAGGGATGAGGCGGTGTAGGTGCCATCTGGCTCTGAGTCTGAACCCGTCCTGGATTTGTGTCCTCAGTCGCCAACAGCCAGGAGTCCTGACCCCCAAAAAACAGGGATCGGATGGCCATGTCATTCCTAACACTTGGCGGGAATTTGAAGTCCTTGCTGTGGGGAAATATTATCAAGAAATGGAAACAGAAGGGGAAGAAAAGCATGTCCTCACGGCACTTTGTGTTTGTACACCTGTCAGCTGGGTGTGAATACTCTACTTTGGTTTGGTTTCCAGAGGGCGGGCTTGCTTGCTTGCTTTTTTTTTTTTTAACGTTTTTTTTTTTTTAACATTTCTTTATTTTTGAGAGACAGACCACAAGCAGGAGAGGGGCAGAGAGAGAGGGAGACACAGAATCCGAAGCAGGTTCCAGGCTCTGAGCTGTCAGCACAGAGCCCGACGCGGGGCTCAAACCCATGAACCATGAGATCATGACTTGAGCCGAAGTCAGACGCTTAACCGACTGAGCCACCCCAGCGCCCCTCTACAAGGCTTTCTTTCATACTGACGTCAGGATGATTTGAGAACCTTGTTAAGTTACCGCTTCATGTTCATTCAGGTTCTAGAATTAATATAAAATAATGGCCATGACTTACAAACCCTGCCGTGGTGTTGGTCTAAAATATTTCCTATGTGGCCCTTGATGGAAAATGTGTGCTGACCCCCACACTGGGATGTAATGCTCTGGGTTAGTCTCTCTCTCTCTAAGCCAGTAGACCCCTCATTCGGACCCAGCAGCCCAGTAGCTAATGTTGAACAAGCTGAGTGCTATGGTTGACTCTCTAAATATTCTCCTGGAACAACATCACGTTTTCTCTGAGGTGTTCTAATTCACATATTACAGATGCGCACACACACACAGAACTTTGGGACGTGGCTGGCCATCCGTACTGCTGATTGGATTGTGAAAATGACTTGTACAAATGACCGCTCACCTTTGACAAGCACGTTAACTATTACGTGTGTTGGCCAATTCAGTGCTCCCAGGGTAGGAGGCGGGCACTGTGGTATCACCCTGTGTCACAGAGACCCGCGCTGACTTGCCTAGGGACCCACCGGTACAGGGTACGGGCCCTGGATTGCCAGTAACTTCTGCCCTTCGACCTCCACACGCTTCTAAAAAGTTTTTTCAGGGGCGCCCGGGTGGCTTAGTCGGTTAAGCGTCGACTTCGGCTCAGGTCATGATCTCACAGTTCGTGGGCGTGAATTAAAGCCCTGCTTCGGGCTCTGTGCTGACAGCTCGGAGCCTGGAGCCTGCTTCGGATTCTGTGTCCCCTTTCTCTCTGCCCCTCCCTGGCTCGCACTCTGTATCTATCAAAAAATAAACATTAAAAAAATTTTTTTTAAGATTTTTGCGTCCTTACTTGCGTCCCTGCTCGGGGACTCCCCTTTATATTCATTTCTGGTTTTCGACCTTACTTGAAGTTGTGACTGTAGGAGGTGATGAGCTGTATGGCCAATGAAAATTCACATTATGAATTCAGTTAGTCTTCGGGTCCTACACTCGCTTGTTTGTGACTGGCTACGTTAGGAAAAGAGCTGTATTCCACCAAACAAACAAAAAACATTTATTGGTCTAAGGGTGCCTGGCTGACTCAGTCAGGGGAGGATATGACTCTTGATCTCCAGGTTTTGAGTTCGAGCCCTACCTTGGGTGTAGAGACTACTTAAAAATAAAATCTTAAAAAGAAAAGTTAATTGGTCGAGAGCTGGCCCCAAACTTAGAGAACCGAGTTTCAAAGATACTTCTCTGTTTCCTCTGGAAATTTCTGCAGCTGATAGAAAATATAAGCAGTTCTTCTTAAAACAAAAGCTTTCATTTTTTTAAAAAATTTTTGAAATGTTTATTTTTGAGAGAGAGAGAGAGAGAAACAGAGCAGGAGGGGGGAGGGACAGAGAGAAAGGGAGACACAGAATCTGAGGCAGGATCCAGATTCTGAGCTGTCAGCACAGAGCCTGACGCGGGGCTCAAACCCATGAACCGCTAGGTCACAACCTGAGCTAAAGTCAGACACTTAACCAACTCAGCCACCCAAGCGCCCCTTAAAACAAAATATTTCTTTTTATTATGTTTTTATTTTAAATCTTTTTTTTAATGTCTATTTTTGAGAGAGAGATAGTGCGAGCGGGGGAGGGGCAGAAAGAAGGAGACACAGAATCCGAAGCAGGCTCCAGGCTCTGAGCTGTCAGCACAGAGTCTGACACAGGGCTTGAACTCACAGACTGCGAGATCATAACCTGAGCTGAAGTCAGATGCTTAATCAACTGAGCCACGCGGGCGCCCCAAAGCAAAATCTTTCTTAAGTGCCATGGACAGGGAGGTGGAAAGGTTTCAATTAAGGTGAAAGTTCCAGTTGATTAAGACTTAATTCCGGTGGTGTTCATTGAGCGGCCTCTGGTTCCTTCCCTGCGTATCTTCCCAAGATCAGTAAGTTCCTAAGAATCCAGGATTTACTTTGCTTTCCAAGGGGTGGAGGGAGATCATTTTGTCTCCCTGTTTCTCGACCCGTGAACTGGGGCCTGATCCCAGGGTCACGACTACTCTCGGCTGTATCGAAGATCCCCGATTCTTGGGGTGATGGTCTTGGAAGTGTCAGGACTGGCAGCGTCTGTAGCTCTTTATTTGGAAAAGTGCCAGAAAGGTGCTTAATTGCACACTTTTCAACCCGTCTCCCTGTCGAGGGTGAGGGAGCATATAGCCCCCAGTCGAGGCAGAGTATCTAGATGAAAGACAGAATGCCAAATTATCTAATTGATGTTTCTCTGTTGATTGCATGTTGAAACAATAATATTTTGGCCACGTTGGAGTGAAATAAAATATATTGCTAAAATTAATTTTACCCATTTCTTTTTCCTATTTTTTTTTATCTTTTTTTCCTTTTTTTTTTTTTTAGAAGAAAGATTTTTTTTTTTTTTTAATTTTTTTTAACGTTTATTTATTTTTGAGACAGAGAGAGACAGAGCATGAATGGGGGAGGGTCAGAGAGAGGGAGACACAGAATCCGAAACAGGCTCCAGGCTCCGAGCTGTCAGCACAGAGCCAGACGCAGGGCTCGAACTCATGGACCGCGAGATCGTGACCTGAGCCGAAGTCGGCCGCTTAACCGACTGAGCCACCCAGGCGCCCCACCTATTTTTTTTTTAAATGTAGTCCCCAGATAATTAAAAATGACCTGTGTGACTCACATTCTGTCTCTTTCAGACCGTGCCAGTTTAGAAGGAAGGGGTGTTCTCGGTCTTTTGTTGTGTGTTACATTTTTCTAGGGAAATCTTTCGGTGAAGAAGAGTTGCTAACTTTTTCTTTTTGTTTTGCGGAGCACAGACAACAATTATTTGGGACGCCCACACAGGAGAAGCCAAACAACAGTTTCCGTTTCATTCCGGTGAGTTTGTTTTTTTGTTTTTTGGAATTCAGAAATGGTAGTCCACGGCAGCTCAATGTCCCTTAAAGTAATCACGAAGGATTGCAGGAAGGAGGCCACGAAATCTAGCTGGTAGCAGGGGAATGCATGTCACCGACCGCAGAACTGGCGTGGGCGTCTTTGCCCTGCCGTCCCCAGGGCGACGCTGTGTTGGGGTTCCCTGAGACCACGCCCAGACTCCGAAGTTCCCTGGGAGAACTCCCTGGACTCAGCAGGTAGATGTCCTCAGGGGTCAGATGTATTACAGTGAAGAGATACAAAGCAAAATCAGAAGGTGAACAAAGTGAAATCCAGACCTTTCCAAGGGTCCTCTCCCAGCAGAATCACACGGCGCGTCTGACATGCCCCCCCCCCCCCAAAACCAGTGTGATAACGTGTGAACAGCCATCTGTCAAGAAAACTCATTAAGTCTCAGTACCCGAGGTTTTTATTTATTGTTGTTATTTTTTTTATTTTAGAGTGCATGAGCAAGGGAGAGGGACGGGGTTGTAGAGGGGAGAGAGAGAAGTGGGCGTGGGGGGAGAATCCCAAGCAGGCTCCACACTCAGCACAGAGCCCAACACAGGGCTTGATCCCGTGACCCCGGGATGATAACCTGAGCCGAAATCAAGAGTCAGACGCTCAACCAACTGATCCATCCAGGTGCCCTTCGATGCCTGAGGTTTATAATTTTTAATCTTCATTATTTTTTTAAATGTTTACTTTTGAGAGAGCGCACACGCGTGAGCAAGGGAGGGGCAGAGAGAGAGGGCGACACAGAATCCGAAGCAGGCCCCAGGCTCCGAGCTGTCGGCACAGAGCCCGACGCGGGGCTGGATCTCACAGACCGTGTGATCATGACATGAGCCGAAGTCGGGCGCTTAACCGACTCGAGCCCCCCAGGTGCCCCGAGATGATGAGATTTTAGATTGGAGAACAGATCAGTGGAGGCAGAGTTTTGGGATGCCGCAGGGAGGGCTCTGGATCTTGACTGCGGGGGGCAGTCGCACAGAGCCGCCTGTGTGATGAAACGGCACGGGCTGACACACACGTACCATCATCTTTCTGGTCTTGATCCTGTAGGGCTATAAAACACAACCACTGGGGGAACCTGGGGGAACAGTAATATTTCAAAATTACACTTAAAAAAAACAAACAAACAGCAGAGAAAGCCAGGCTGAGCCTCGAATGCCGGTCGTTGAACCTCGCCGGCCCCTCTGTGGGCAGGGAGGCCGTGCAGACACCCGCAATGGCTGGGCCTTGGTACCTGCCGCTCACCCGCACTGAATGGTGAGATCACACTGGGGCTTCTGAGGGTCCCGGACAGCGGCCGACTCACGGTGGGGCCAGCCACCTAAGTACAGAGGGTCCCCTCTTTGGACGGCAAGGGCTGGTGGATGTTAATTTTTATGAGCAGGCGGTAAACACTGTGCCCTGAAGTGCCCACCTGAGCGTCCTATTTCCAGGTATATGAATCACGTGGCCCTCACAGTGCAGAGGGTGGCCCGGGAATTCGGGATGTAGCTGGGGCGGTGTTGTAGGCGAGAGCAGCTGGGGTCTGGCCTCTCAGGCTCACGGGAGCGTCACTCCGACCACATGGGATCGGTTCCTTCGTTCTGTGTTGTACACGTGGGCAATGCGCCCCAGGGACCGCGGGGCTGTCCTGAAACACTGCCGGGGATGTGACCAAAAGGGACGGTCTTGGCTTTTGAAGAAGGCCGTGCTCGCTCTCGACCAAGTACACAGCCACAACAGCCACTCCAGGACGGAGACGCACGCAGAGGCTGATGGGATGCCTCGTGCGGTTACCCACTGTGGACCGTGGACCCCTGCAGAGGCCTGCCTGTCTCACTTAAACACTGAAGAAGAGAAGGGGCAGTCCGATTGTCAGCCTAGCCTGAGTCCTCTGCATTCTTCTCCCGACCCGCTGCTAACTTGCCTTTCAAAGAAACACACGAGACATGCTTATGGTATTGATCAGTTGATGAAAACTTTGTGATCAGAGGTTTGGAGGAAGCTAACCCGCTTTCTCCTGGAAAGAAGGAGGCGTCAGGAGACAGCAGGGATGCCGAGTAGCGCGATGGAGAGGTCTGGTGCAGGGAGAGAGCTGTGAGGTGTAGGGAAGGCCATCGCCATCCCCCAAACCCTCCACAGGGCTCTCAGAGCCCCTAAGGAAATGCCCAGGAGTCAGAAGGGGTGTTCATCACAAGTCCTGAGCCAGCGTCCAGCTGTGTCCCCAAAGGGATCAGTACCCTGCAGTTGGGGGGTGCATTGATGTGTTGCGGGACATTTTTAAAAATCGAGCCATCTTGAACGTAGGGTAGGAAATCTTCTCCGTCTGCTTTTCTCTTTTTCCTCTCTAAAATATGTCACATCAGCCCATGCACCAGTGATGTTCCTGGAAGCAGCAAGGTGCAGATTCTCCCCTCCGCTTTCTCACTGTGTCAGGGGAGCCGGACTCTCGTGCCACGGGGCACGTGAACCGTCACGGGGGTCTCTCCAGAGTGTCCGCTCCGCAGATGTGCAGGGCGGGGGTGGGGGGGGGGGGAGGCGGGGGTGTCTTTAAGGTCTATGAGGAAAAGAGGCTGTGTTCACACTGGGAAGGTTTTTTTTTTTTTACTGTGTTACTAGATCAGGCTTCTTGAGACTCTGCTTTTAATTGTTTTAAATCAACTGAGCTCTGTGCACACCTGGTAAATGTCAATGTCCTCCCGCTGTCCCCTGCTGTCCAGCCCCTGCTCTCGACGTAGACTGGCAGAACAACACTACCTTTGCCTCCTGTAGCACAGACATGTGTATTCACGTCTGCAGACTCGGCTGCGACCGCCCCGTCAAAACCTTCCAAGGACACACGGTAAGTACGGGCTCTGGTTCCGGAGAACGTGCTGGGAGGTGGTGAGCGTCTCCTCAGTGCCTGGGATCGAAAGATACGGAGAGAGATACTCAGTCCGTTCTCCTGCAGCCCTTTGCTGCTTGGGCTCTTGTAGCATCTCTGGTGGTTGGATTTAACCCACTTGGGGGCAGGCAGTGGAGAAAAGACTGGCTGTCAGAGGAGTCAGACGTCAGATTCTGCAGGAAAGACTTTAAAGTAGTTACAAAAATGTGCAAAGACATAAAGGACAGGATGCTTGTAATGAACGAATAGATGGGGAATATCGGCAGGGGAAGGAAAACTATATTCTAAAAACAATAGCCCAGTGGAAATCTGAGAACTGACTGGTATAATGTCTGAAATGGAAAATTTTTTTTAATTTATTTTTGAGAGAGAGACAGACAGAGTGAGAGTGGGGGAGGAACAGAGAGAGAGGAAGACACAGAATCCAAAGCAAGCTCCAGGCTCCAAGCTGTCGGCACAGAGCCCAACAGGGGGTTTGAACCCACGAACCATGAGATCACGACCTGAGCTGAAGTTGGACACTTAACCAACTGAGCCACCCACTGGCCCCTGAAATGGAAATCTTAATGCGGGGGGGGGGGGGGGGGGGTCAACCAGGAGATGGGAGTTTTCAGAAAGGTTAGTGAGCCTCAAGTGACATTGTAGAAATAAGCCAATTTAAAGAAGTGATAAAAGATCGAACAAACTTTTTTTTTTAACATTTATTTATTTTTGAGAGACAGAGCACAAGTGGGGGAGGGGCAGAGAGAGAGGGAGACACAGAATCTGAAGCAGGCTCCAGGTTCTGAGCTGTCAGCACAGAGTCTGACACAGGGCTCGAATCCACGGACCACGAGATCATGACCTGAGCTGAACTCGGACGCCTCGAACAAACTTTCCAACAGAGGCTTAATGACCTATGAACAGTATGAAGTACTCTAGCATATTTGTGACATGGAGAGAGAGAGAGAGAGAGATAAAAAGAGAATGGAACAGAAAAAATACTGGAAACGGCAATGGCCAACATTTTCCTCAAGTTCGTGGAAAATAAGGAACGTTCGATCCAGGAAGCTCCACTGCCAGCTGATGTGTGATCAGATTCCTTAGTGGGGCACACGAGGCTTTTCGTTGCCTTTCCAGATGAATCTCTATAGCCTCGCAACCCCGTTCACTTCAGCCCTGTTGGAAGACCTGCCAGGGTCACAGATGCCGTTGTCCCCAGCACTTGGTCATTTCCACGTTCCTCACCTTTGCCAGCCTCTGTCCCTACGGGTCCTTGCTTCTAAAAGCAGAGGCATCGACTGTGCTGTTAACATCTCATTGTGTCAGTCAACTGACCCTGCTCTTTATCTTGCTCATCTCTTCCGTCTCTTCTCTAATCCCAGACCCCCCCCCCCAGCTTTTAATAGAAGTTTTTGCGACTTCCCGCTGTCCCACTTCGAGCTCTGTCACCATCACACGTTTTCAAAGGTAGTCGAGCCTGTTTCTTCCCGAGACTCTGAGCCAACCCTGGTTGCCTTCTGGTGATTATGTCTTGGGTTGCGGAGGTAGGGAGAGAAAACTCCACTGCGGGGAAGGGGTTTGCCATACCCTAGAGGATTGACAGATGACTCTCGCTGGGGTAGTCCGTGGGTCCGGCTCCACGCTCCTGGGCCCTGAGCCATCTGCCCGTGGGGTAGATCAAGCCAGCCTAGCTGCCCTGTGCTGCTGAGTCTGTCCCCGGAGCAGCACCTGTCACTGGGCACCAGGTCCTGCTGGCATCCCGGACCCGCTTTCTCGCGTACACGTGCACACGCACGAACACCGTCTGCGGCCCGGCCCCTCTGTCCTCCCTTCGCCCAGCCAGTGGCCTGCCCCTGGGACTCCCACGCTTCCTTCCTCCCTTTTTTTCCAGGCTATCTTGATAGTGCGCGGGACACAGATGTGGCCTGTCACGTGTCCGCCTCGCACCCTTCAAAACTCAGTGTCCTTTACAAGTAGCGTGACCATAAAAGTTATCACCCAAACCAGAGGGCTTAGGAGTGTGAGACTGATTGGAAAGTTCATGGTTAGTTTGAAATCAGTTGTCAGGCCGGGACGGCAGGCGTGGGTGGGACTCTCCTGGGCAAATGGGGCTCCAGTCCTCCTGCTGGGAAGGCTTGCTCCCCAGCTCGCCAGGCCCAGCGCCCCCTCCCCAGCCCAGGGTCAGGTGTCCCTCGGGGCTGCGTCTACCTGCATCCTCCAGGATTCCGCCTCGGGGTCGGGCCTCGGCCTCGGGGTCATCCCGCCTCCCGGCCCATCCAGAAGGCCGTCTGCAGCCACACTCCTTTCTGCCCCCACAGCACCCTGCGGCCGCCCGCTACAACTTTGCACCTGTGCTGTGTTGCGGCATTTTGTCTCCGTGCTGTTTGCTCTGGATTTTGAGCTCTTTGCCCTCCTCGAGGATTTTGTCTGTGGGTGTATCTCTAACGGTTACCACTTGTACGGCCGCGTTCGTCTGCTGGTGCGTTTAGGTCACGTGGCCTTCGACCTGCGTTAAAGCCCTGGCTTAAATCTCCTTCCACCCCTCCCGCCCCCGCCCCCACCCCCACCCCCTCCCCCAGAAGAGAAGTTTCTGGAACGGATCTAGACGGAAAACAGCCGTAGTGAAAGGACTTAGGAAAACGATTTTCAGAGTCGGTTTGTAAACAACCGTGGTCTTCCTGGTTTTATGTGCTGCCCTGAATCATGAGTAAATTCACTTGGCTCCCTTCCTAGTTGAGACTGTGTTTTTCCTTAGAGAAATGCAGATGAGGCGGCTGGTTCCGTGTGGCACATGGTTGTGCTTTTATGCAAATGTGAAAGGCGGAGTAAGGAAAAGAGGGAAATGAGAGGAAATGCCACGGCGTCTCCATCTTTGCCATCCGGGCGAGAGGCAAATAGGCTCCTGGTGGAGACGACAGAGCGCTGCTGCCACCTGGTGGCGGGCTGTGGTATCTGCTCGCAAGCCGTTCTTTCTGAAACCCTTTGCTCTTTCAGAACGAGGTGAACGCCATCAAATGGGATCCTTCTGGAATGCTGCTAGCGTCCTGCTCTGATGACATGACATTAAAGGTACGGCTGCCTCGCAGACACAACCCGCGTACTCTGTGCGTAGCTTCCACTCACTGTTCCTCTCTGCCTGGTTGTTCCCCACACTCTTCCTGCCTCTGTACTTTGTCCCCGTCGCTAACTAGATGTCGCTGTCACCCACTTAACTCCCGTGTGTCCGTCACGGATCCTGCTGAGAGTCCTTCCCTTCCCCGTGGCGCCCTAGCCCTCTGTCCGCCCCTGTTCTGGGCACTGCGTGGCCGGCCACCTGCCGACCGGGCAGCGAGCTTCCCGGGAGCCAGACACGTGACTTAGGTTCACGGAATAGGTGATGTTGAACCATTCCTGGCTGCAGAGACGGCGTCTGCTCACACTGTTCCCGCTGTGTTCTCTAGATCTGGAGTATGAAGCAGGATACGTGTGTCCATGACCTTCAGGCCCACAGCAAAGAGATCTACACCATAAAGTGGAGTCCCACCGGGCCAGCCACCAGCAACCCAAATTCCAACATCATGCTAGCAAGGTAAAGGGCACACGGCCCACAGCCCAGGCACGGTTCCTGAAAGCAGCCTTGCTCGCTGTCTCAGCTCGCCACATGGCCAGTAAGAGTTTTTTGTGTCCAAACGGAACAGGAAGTTTTGCTGAGGGGTGTTGCGAGTTTGCTCACGCCCTTCCAAAGGGAACGAGGTGGCTAGCCCGCTTTGAATGCACCGCGAGACTCTCAGGTGACTCGTAACTGGAGGGTGAGGGTCATTTGAACCATGAGGTTGGTGGGAGGGGCTGGTCGTGGGGCCGGGCTTTGAGCCCTTGCTTTGGTGAAGGTTTTTGTGAAGACACAGAAAGGAAACGGAACTCAGTTGGGACGCCGGACCCGACCCAACAATTTATGTTGTGACACCAGACCCGACCCGACCATTTCTGTTGTGACACCAGCATCGGGCGGAGAGGAATGACCAGTCAGGCCACAATTGGCCAGAGTGGTTATAAGTGATGCAGAGGTGGCCTCCCCAGAGCCACGTTACTTTAGGCCGCTGTCCACGGAACTGGTTGGTCATGATGCTCGTTAGACCCCTTTCAGGACGTAATGTTCTACTCTGGGTATTGTGTTTTAAAAAGAACGTTCAGAAAACAAACCCAACAGACTCTGAGACTGAGCCAGGAGACCTAGGGATCTGGGAGCCACAGTCCAAAGCCACGTGGGTGTGTTTGCTTCACCGGGAAGGGATGAGACTTGGGCGGGATGTTTGGTTACCAGAACAGCCGGGGGCTGGCTCTTGGCTTGCACAGAATGGATATGTGGGCACAGGTGACAGGTGTCGATCAGGAAGAACGCTCCTTCTTTGCAACGGAGTGGGATGGGGGGTGGCGGCCTCGCCGAGCAGCAAGGACTCTTGTTGCCGCGAGTGCTCGACCACAGGCCGTCTCTTAGAAAGTACTGGAAGGAATTCCTACACCTGCTGAGAGACTGAAACCAGAAGAACGTGGAGACCATAATTGTCTTATTTCAAGCAATTCTCCTAAAATCCACTTAAATTACTACGAGAACACACTGAGAATCGGTTTTTGATAGCCCAAAAGGGACTCTTGTGTCACGAGCATAAATTATCCTTTCGGCGAACAGGTATAAAGGGAACATAGCAGTGCCTGAGTCCCTGGTGAGAGCACAGCCGATTACCGCTCTGTGATACATGCTGTTCTTTTAAACTTGAAAATAAGTCCAATTCGAGCTCGAGACAGTGTGGTTGCATATTTGGATGTGACTGTATTTTAATTCCTGTTGGATTAAGAGTTTTAGTCACTCAGGTTGCTCTGTTTCCAGACTGTTGGTATCATCTTTGTTGCTAACAGTAGATGTTGGTTTTTGTTTTTTTTTAATGTTTTTATTTTTGAGACCGAGACAGAGCATGAGCAGGGGAGGGGCAGAGAGAGGGAGACACAGAATCGGAAGCAGGCTCCAGGCTCTGAGCCATCAGCCCAGAGCCCGACGCGGGGCTCGAACTCACAGACCGTGAGATCATGACCTGAGCCGAAGTCAGACGCTCAACTGACTGAGCCACCCAGGCGCCCCAATAGATGTTTTAAATTGCAGGAGTATTTATTTTTTAGCTTTTTTTTTTTTTTTTTAATGTTTATTTTTTGAGAGAGAGACAGCGTGAGCGGGAGAGGGGCAGAGAGAGGGAGACACAGAATCCGAAGCAGGCCCCAGGCTCTGAGCTGTCAGCACAAAGCCTGACGTGGGGCTCGAACTCACGAACTCAAGATCACGACCTGAGCCGAAGTTGGGGGCTTAACCGACTGAGCCACCCAGGCACCCCAGACTGTAGGGAGCATTTTAGAAATCGAGTAAATATTATACAAGAGCACATATCATTCATCTCCGTAGAACATGCAGAAAGCAATGAATGTGGATGTCACCTGGTTTCCTTAATAACAGCCCCGGAAGAAAGGAAGAAAAGATTTGTTTTCTAACTATGGGCTTTTTTTCAATATGCCCAAGTCACATTTTAGAAAAGGCATATGCCCGGTCACTGTCTCTCGAAACCTCAGGGCCAGGAAGGACAAACAGCACGTGAGATCCGTTGAGTGTCTTAGGGAAATAGGAAGAAGCCAGCGTGTTTCTCTGATGATGTTTTCTCTCCCGTCTTTCCAGCGCTTCGTTCGATTCTACGGTCCGACTGTGGGATGTGGAGCGAGGCGTCTGCGTCCACACGCTAACCAAGCATCAGGAGCCTGTCTACAGCGTAGCTTTTAGCCCTGACGGGAAATATTTGGCCAGTGGCTCCTTCGATAAGTGCGTGCATATCTGGAATACTCAGGTAATCCCCCGATTGCCGCGACCGAATCCTTTCCAGAAGTAACGCCCAAACAGCGTTTGTGGGGACCCAGGCCAGGAGCGGCGACTGGGAAGTCTGTGCTTAGGAACGAGCGGCCTCACACGGAGCCTGGAAGCAAACCCTGCCTTGCCCAGGCGGACCTCGGGCTCAGCGCCGCGGGGCTGTGGGCCTCCCCCCCCCCCCCCCCCGCCTCCTCATCAAGGGATCTCCCCGTCTTCGACTTTCTCTAAGCCCCTGGCATGAAACCTTCCACCTGCAGATGACCTGCGGTCATCTCAGCAAAGTGTCGCCCAGCCCTTTCCAGAGATAACGCTGTCGGTCACACGGGTTCGACGGGGAGAGGCGTCCTTCCGTCCGAGCTTACCGGGCAGGGGTGCCAGGCCGGCCCTGACCTCCTACGCTCCCCACCAACACCAGTACCTTCTCCGTGCAGCAAACCAAGGAGCACAAAGGAGTGTGTTTGCTGTGCTCATGCCATTTAATGGTTTTTGACTGAAACGGTGTTCGGGTAGCAAAGGATATGTCAATGATGGGTCGTCGTGTTATCAGAGAATGTTTGGTTCAGTGTTGCCACTGGAAGTACCTGCAGCCATAACTGAGGGTAAATAGCATTCTGAATATAGAGAGTAGAATGACAGGAGCTGGTATAGTACAGAAGATTTTTTAACTTATTTTTGAAAGAGGCGGAGAGAGAGGGAAACCGAGAATCCGAAGCGGGCTTTGCGTTGTCAGCGCAGAGCCCGAGGTGAGGCTCGAACTCCCGAGCCCTGCGATCGTGACCTGAGCCAAAATCGGGAGTCAGACACTTCACTGAGCCACCAGGCACCCCCAGTACAGAGTACTGTATCGGGCAGTCAGCTCTCGGCTCTCCTGACGGAAGACAAATGCTGTTACGGTAGGGGGTGTTGAAAACAGCCTGTTGGATCTCAGGGTGGATTATGTGCCCCGCTTCTGTCCTTTTAATCTGACCCACCTTCTTGATCCCCTTTGGGTTGACCTTCAGATGGATTTGCATTCTCCAGCCCATGGCCCCTTGTGGCAGGGAAAGGGGGTAGATGAGCCAAGTTCACTGGCATGGGGGTGCGGGCGTCCCGGAGACCTCAGGCTCCCCGGGAAGTGCCGTACATAAACCGGTTCTCTCGCAGAAGGAGAGGCGATGGTGGGCCCTACGTGCAGGCAGGCTGACACCAAGGCGAGTTGCGCGGCCCCAGACAGGCCTCCCAGAAACCCCCCAGCCCCACGCCAGGAACAACGTGCCAGAGGCTGTCGGTGAAACACGAGAAAGCGTGATGGGCGGGTCTGCAACATGACCTCATTCATTAAGTGCTGCCTGCTGTCAAAAAGTCAAAGCCTGTCACCCCCGTTTTAGAAATCACAAAACTCAGAGACATTTTATTTGCTTTTTTTTTTAACATTTTTATTTATTTTTGAGAGACAGAGAGCGAGCGGGGGAGGGGCAGAGAGAGAGGGAGACACAGAATCGGAAGCAGGGTCCAGGCTCCGAGCTGTCGGCACAGAGCCCGACGCGGGGCTCGAACTTGCGAACATGAGACCGTGACCTGAGCCAAAGTCAGATACTTAACCGATGAGCCACCCAGGCGCCCCTTATTTATGTTTTTAAAGACTTTAAGTAAACTCTCTACCCAATGTGGGGCTCGAACTTACAACCCCATCCATGATCAAGAGTCACAAGCTCAACTGGGCCAGCCAGGTGCCCCCTCTTTGAGACATTTTATTTGTTGTGTTATTATTTTGTTAACGTTTGTTTGTTAATTTTTGAGACAGAGAGCATGAGCAGGGGAGGGGCAGACAGAGAAGGAGAGAGAGAATCCCAAGCAGGCTCCGCACTGTCCATGCAGAGCCTGACCCAGGGCTCAAACCCATGAACCATGAGATCGTGACCTGAGCCAAAGCCAAGAGTCCGACACCTAACAGACAGAGCCACCCTGGCGCCCCTCTTTGAGACATTTTAAAGCTCTCTCTAATCCTGAGAGGGTACCGTGTAAATATAAAAAAACATACATAACGTTGTTGACTTGCTCATTCCCTCGTTCCCATCTTGTAGGAAGTCTGAGAGGCCTGTGTCTACGGCCGCTGGAGACCTTACTGCAAGTCGTTTTCCTTTCTAGGTGTCAAAACTACCTCAGATAATGTATCCGTGATGACATTTCAGGGTAACGTCCAAAGGAGTGCCCGTTGCACCACATCCATGTTTTGTTTCGTGTGTAATTGCTTTGAGAGTGTGAGATCGAGGCGGGTGCGTGAGTTAGGGAGAGGCAAAGGGTGAGAGAGAGAGAACCTCTCAAGCAGGCTTCCTGCCTAGCGCAGAGCCGCATCTCACGACCGCGAGATCGTGACTTGGGCCAAAACCAGGAGTCGGACGCTTAACCGACAGAGCCACCCAGGCGCCCCGGCTACCGCGTCCGTGTTTCGAGTGTCCTTTTGCGTCGTCAGTGATGACTGCTTTGCTTTGCAGAGTGGAAGTCTTGTGCACAGCTACCGAGGCACTGGCGGCATCTTCGAGGTGTGCTGGAATGCCCGAGGCGACAAAGTGGGTGCCAGCGCGTCCGATGGCTCTGTAAGCAGCACCTGTGGTTTGCCGGGGAGGGGCGGGTGGGGAAGGGAGGGGAGGGGCGGGGCGGGGCACAAAGTCGAAACGTCGGGCAGCTGATAGCCGAGTGCAGCTGCAGGGGGTGTGACGGACCCTGGTCTCTGACCAGCTTTGCACGCAGGCGCTGCACAGACGTGCTTCTGGTGAAGGAAACTTCTGGGCTGACCCCCTGGGTTGGCACCATCTGTGAATGGCCACCTCTTCCTCCCTCCCAGGTTGTCATTCTGGCCAGCATTTTCTTAGGGACATTCTGCCCCGTGAGGATGCCACAGGGGTGATCCTGCCCTGTCACAATGTCAGGAGGCACTCGGCTGTCACTACTTTGACAGGGTCGCTACTGGCATCTGGTGCGTGGAAGGCAGGGAGGCCGCCAGTCCTCCCACAATGCGCAGAATGGCCCCCGGAGCAGGGAAGGATCTGGCTCTAGGTGTCACCGGTGCCGAGGCTGAGAAACTTGCTCCTAGCTTAGTCCCGTGTTTGTGACCCTGACCTCTTGTGATAAAGGCATGGCCTCCTGGTCTCGTTCTGCTCCCGTGAGCTGTCTAGCCTCTTGGTTCGTTCCCGCACTTGGCCTTGCCGTGAGCCCCAAGGCAGGGGGCAGCAGTGGGGCTGGCTCGGTGACTGTCCGCGAGGGCCGCAAATGTTCCCATCGTCTGTGCGCTCGGGCTGGAGTCGTCCTCTCCGTCACGCAGCCCGCCCCTCCCCCACTGGTTCCTGGCATCGCCCTCGACCTGGAGCTTCCACGTAGTGCTGTTTGCTTGGCGTTGCTGGGTCACATGCTCACACACTAGCCTTTTATTAAAGCTGCCAATAAAACTTTATTTACAGAACATGGGTGGCGGGCCGGAGTTGGTCCAGGGGCTCAAAAGGCATCTTGCTGTCATCTGTGAAGATAAGAGGCACCTTCTGTTTCCTTCCAGGTGTGTGTTTTAGATCTCCGAAAGTAAACACAAACTATTCTAGAAGAGAATTCTAACGGACCAGCAGTGAATGTGTGAAGCAGCAATGCTCAGACACCGTTCTTTCCGCTCCAAAACTGTACGAACTTGACTTGCATTAGAGTGTACTTGGAAATCAGTTCATCCTGGCCACAGGAGTCTCTACTTTCTCGTAATCTTCATCAAGAAGTTTAAAACAGAAACATACACAGTCATATCAAAGGGGGAAGGAATGGTTTCCACCCAGAACATTCAGCCTGGGAAGCATGGAGCCACCGGCTAGGCGGGGGCACGGTTTGCTTTCCATCCAGAACAGGCTCTGATAGTTGAGAGGAGAAAAGACGAAGAGGAGAAAAAAGAAAACAAACAAAAAAAGCTGTGCCAAAAAAGAAAAGAAAAATGCTGTGATAAAACCAAGAGTAGGGGAGGGGACTCTCCTCCACGTGGTGGGTTCGTTTTTTCCCCCTAACAATTTGGACACTGCACTTGCTCTCACAAAGGATGTTCAAAGACCAGTTTGTACCGATGAAACGCGCAACTTTGTAATCCCAACACTTTCTATTTTCTAGAATCTTCTTTGTCCGGTGGTTTTTCTATTGGCTGGAATCCTGTCGTCCGGGGGCCTTCGGTCTGAGATGGAAACTGGTTTTGGTTTGTTGCTTCCTTCCCACTGTGTGCCCCCTCCACCTCTCCTTCGTGCGGTGTGGTGTTGGTTTGAGTACGCCTTCCGTAGACGCAGCCTCGTGGACACCATGCCAGAATCTCTGACGGTCGGCTTTCCCGTCCCTTCGTCCTCCCCTCCGCCCTTCCTCCCTCTCCCTCACCGCCCCTCGCTCACTCGCTGTCCCTTTCTCATAGTTGCTTCGGATCTTCGGTCTCAAGGGCACTTTCGGCGCATAATAAGTGCTTTATGTAAGAAGGCAGGGCACGGGGACTTTTTACGGGAGAAAAAAAAAAAAATACTTATAAGAGAAAGAGCCCGGAGTATTTTTGGAAAAAAAAAATATTTTTATGTTAAAACAATTTTAAAATCCTAAAATGGCCATCAGACACAGAGAGCTTTGTGTGATTCATATTTTAAGCAAATCTTAGGAGGACACAGGCAGGGTCTGAGGTGGCCTTTCCGTTCCCTGCAGCATCGTGAAAGGCGGTTAGGAATCTGGGTGGAAAAGTCTGGGTGGGTCCTGGGGGTCGGCGGGGGGGATGCTTCTGCAGCGAGAGACGCAAATCCCGGCGCTTTTTGGTTCAAAGAAGAGTGTCGCATCGTTTCGGGGTGTTCACCCTCGTAGCCGGCACGAGAGGAGAACAGTGCCCTCTGACCCCAGGAAGCATTTCCCAAACCAAATGGAATTGAAGAAGCCATCCACACTGACAGCTGGGCTCCCTGTCACCTGTTAGCGACCTCTTGTTCACGGCGCTCTAAGTACCCACGGCCGCTTCACCGAGAGCGGCTGACCGGTCCTGGCACAGCTCACCTAAAAGCCTCCGGGATCTCACCCGGTGTGATAGTGACGGAAACGAACGGGAAAGGGAGACTCTCAGTCCTGAAGGTGAATTACGTAGGTAGAACATCACTAATAATTTCTGCCGTCTTCATCATTTCTTTCTCTCACAAGAGACCAGGAGAAAGAATTTTTTTTTTTAATAATGAATCTTTTTACTGTTTTTAAAAAATTAAACATGGCTTTGTGTTCCTAGAGGAGTTTCCTTTCATTGGATCAGGTGCCCTTTGTACTCTCGTCCTAACCCGACACTGACCTGTTTTTTACATTAGCATCGGGGAAGGAGCGAAAGATTGGGCCTCTTCTCTCCTCTGTTTCCCAGCGGGCATACGAAGGGGCGAGGAAGCTGGTCAGGCCCGGGGGTAGGGGTGCCTGCCGGTCGGGGGCAGGCTTCGGCTGGGAGCGCGTCCCAGCAGTGAGACAGGGTGTCGTCTGGAGGGTGGCGTCCGTCCGTGAAGCCAAAATCCAGCCAGCAGGACAGCGGCCTCCCGCAGGACGTGGAATGTGCAGGGACCGGCGGCAACAGCCAGGGTGTGTTCTTCCTTCTAGATCGTTCATTGCCCTTCGCTTGGATACCCGAGTTATGCAAGCCCCGTCTGTAGAAGACCAGAAAGGGCTGTGTACAAGCTGGGTATTTGATTCAGGCTCCGTTCCCTAAGCGTTTAGCCCGGAAGGTCTGCGTTCTGTGGCGTCACATTCCCGTTTTTGAAGGTCGCAGACGACGACCGCCTGCCCTAAGAAGTCATTAGGTTTAGGACGCTGTTTGCTGGGGATCCAGACCAACACCGTCTTGACCCCTACCCCAAGTAAAAACGTCACCTCTGCAGAGAAGTTGTTGAGGGTTGGGCCACGGTCAGCACGTGGCTCGTGTCTCACAAGCCAGTCGACGTCGGGCGGTCATGGTGGGATGTCCTGTCGGGTTCACTAGATAAGCTTCCCGTGGACGTCAGTGGCCGGGGTCCTGTGGAGATGTGGGCTTTAGCCTCGTGATTCATAAGTCTGAATCACGTGGGAATGATCCGCTGGGAGCCACGGGCTGCAAGGCACAGAATGGAGCTGGGGTGACAGAGGCAGATGGTCCCCAACCCTGCCTCCCCCCCCACCCCACCCCCAGCAGCCGCAGGAGAGGAGCTCCCGGGCCTGAAGAGGGACGGAGCCTGAGCACGCAGGGCAGGCCTCCGGCCCACCCCCACCCTCGGCACGACGGCTGTCCGCTGAGCCTCTCACGTCGGCGACTTCCAGCAAGCCGGGAGGTTCCCCTTCACCATCGAGGGGCGGCCCTCGTGGGAAGTTCCTGTTTGCCATTGTTTACGGCTCTTAAACAATGGTGGGTAAACGCTGAAGTCTTAGTGACCAAATTGAACCTTGATTCTGAAAGCAGAGTAACACAGTCATCCTTCCTGGAATCTTCGCTTGGGCTTGAAATGACCAAGAGCGTGTCCTGGGGTTTGAAGTGACCAAGAGCATGTCCTGCACCACAGGGTCTAAACCCTCTGACCCCACACGACACCCGGAACTTGACCTCCGTCTTGTCTTTCTGAAACTAGATCGCGGAGCCCAGTGAAGTGCACTTTGTCAAATGTCAGGGTCTGCTTTATTCCTTGTTATTTTACTCTGTTTTTTAACCTTCTGTTCCATCTTGTTTTTTCCTTCTTTTATCCTGTTTCTTGTCAAATGCAGAAATGTTCCTTCCGCCACTCACTGCAGTTTTGAATTCTGGCTTCTGCAGTTTTTATTGTCTGTGTCAGACGTACAGCCAGATGTGGTCCCCTGTCTGCATTTTCTAGATTCGGTTCTGTTCACGTCACCCCTCGTTTCGTCGTCCTCCACCCCCCCACCCACCTTCACGCTCTCTGAGAAGAAGAATCACTTTGTGTGTTGTAGCTCATTTGTTTCAAGAGAAAATCAACAGATCATACTCAGTGTCTTGAATAAATTGCTCTATTTTGATATTAGAGAACTTGGTGGGTGTGCTTTCTTGGGTCTCGCTTGGTTAACTCTTGGTTGGGCCCGCGGTGACATGGATGAACGAAGAGCAAACTGCATTTTCTCAGCAAGACCGTAACTTGAGGGCCTCTTCGCAGGATTGCTGGGCTCAAGTAGGGCCAAGGGAACAGAACCGCACGATGTGGGAGGAGCGGCGGCCCCCAGTTACCGTAACGTGTTGTATAAACGAAGCATGTGTTCGTGTGTTTCTGCATTACTTTCTTGCAGGCTGGTTGTGGTCAAAACTCAAAGCAAGTGAGTGTTCTCCTATCAGCAGCTTGCTTTGCTGGGGCTCTGCATTCAAGGATTAGCTTTAACTTGGAGAACCCGAGTCCTAGGACACGGGTGAGTTTAGGACACAGGCTACCGTTCAGACGTCTGCCAGTGTCTCGAATGTAGCACATCTGGCAGGGGCTTCCTGTCACTTTGATCAATTGGTGGGGGGTGGGGGGGCTACACGACTGGGCACTGCCGTCCCAGGATTAGGGAGGGGGCAGTTGACGAGGAGAGGCAGGGAGTGCTGTATGGGTACTTTTGCCGTAGGAGTCACAGACAAGGTCGTGGTATCGTTCCCTCCAAGTCCAGCCCGACCCTGCGCTACAACAAAGCAGAGGGCTGGGGTCCCCGTGTTGTCTGGGGGCTCAGCCTGCTGCCTTTTCTTTTTATAACACCTGCCAAGTTGACCAAGCATGTTCCCACGTTTCAGGAAATGGGGTGAAGCACACTCAAGCCGTAGGAAGGTCCTGGAAAGATGGGAGTCCCCAGCATAAAGGCACGTGTGATGTGTGGCTTTGGTGGCTTCAGCAACAATGCTGGGTCACCTATAGCTCTCAGGGGGATTCTTCCTACTATAAAGGAAACTTACGTAATTGGGGGCATCTCAAGCTTCCAGTCACTCAGCAGAGAACTTCTCATCGTCCACATCTTGTCTTGCGCTGTGCAAGGGGGTGGACAGGGCGTGGGGCACCACGGGGGGAGCGCAAGGACCCACGCACGGCGTCCGCACTCCGAGGACAGGGGCTCTGACTGGGAGCGCAGTGTTCCTTGAGCACACGTCACCGGGAGAAACCACAGGAAAGCAGCCGGGTGGGGTACGTCCTCAAACCGCACAGTGGGAAAGGAGCGCGAGGGCATTTTGGGAGCGGGGGGGAGCGAGTGGAGTCCTCACGAGGGTTTTTGTGCTAGGATAAGCCGACCGGCTGGTAAACCGAAGTCCTATGAAAGCTACCTGATGGGAACAGCCTCCTCTTTTCCACCCAAACTACACTCCCGGCCACCCGTCTGTCGTGTCCCAGCCCAGACTGCTGGGGCCCGGTGTCCTCACCTTTTTGAAAACTTCTCTCCCATCAGTGTTGCTTTCTCTCCACTGGATCATTGCTTTCGCACCCACCATCTACAAAAGCGTAATCAGATGCCCCCGCAGCAACCAGCCTGACAGACTGCTTACAACCGAGCGGCCCGTCATTTTCTGGCTTATCCCCGGGTTTGCTCCGTTGTCCCTTCTCTTCACTAGTTGGACTCGATGCCCGTCGGTGATGTTCATTTGCACGTTCTCCACCGCACGGGCCCGCTCGCTGCCCGGCAAGTAGGCATGAGGGGATATTCACGCATCTTCTGGCTTTCAGGCCCCCCCACCCCCAACAACCTCCTCGGGCATAACCGCTGCGCCAGCTGGGGACTTGGCCACCCCATCTCGGAGGGGTTGTCATTGGATCATCAGATCGGAAAGGGTTCTTCCTTGCAAGCCTCTGAACCTGACTCGCTGGCGTAAGGCAAAAAGAACAAACGAGGATACCGGGCCCTGTGAGGAATCCTGGAGGACCAGGCCCATGCAGGGGAGGTGCGCACAGACACAGCCCCGGGCACTGCCCACGTGTGGACACGACACCGGAGTGGCCCCTCAGCCCCTCTCCAGACCTGCTTCTCTGCGGCCCTTTCCCTTGGGCGCTAGCTGCTAACTAGACTGGCTCGGCCAGGGAGGTGTGAAAGCTAGTACCTGTGCCTACAGGCGGAGGTGGGGGGGGACGGCTGGCCTCATGCTGTTGAGGGGGGGTCCTCAAGCAGAAGAGGGGCTTCTGGTGCTGCTGGGGACTGAAGAGTCCACACGGAGGCAGATAAAGAAGGCACATACCGCTCCGAAAAGCTAAGCTTCCTTCGCACGCCCCTGACACTTTGGATCAAGGCGGGGGAGTGACGTAGCTTGGGCCCATCCTCAGGAATGCGCATGCCCAGGGCACCGTGGCCACAGTGCAGGTGTGCCCCAAATGCTGCTGCAGCCAGGCGACTCTCTAAGAGTACAAGTCCAGAAGCTTCCTGGACGGCTTTTCTAGAGCAAAAGGGCATCCTTGACCAGAAGGGAGGTGTCCCATGGCCAGGCGGTCTGTGGTGTCCCGGGAAAACACTGCCTTGCTTTTTCTATGGATCTTCCCACGTGGCCTGTAACTCCAATGCATGCGACAATATTTTGCCCATAAATACATTTAAAAACTTTAAATACATACCTATAGATCCACCTGGATAGACCTATATTTCAACTGATGCAAAGATTCTAACCTGGGAAATGGTGTCTATCAGGGCCAAGGAGTCCTTAGTCCTTAGTCCTTAGACCAGGTCACTGCTCAGCACAGCATGGGGACCAGGGGCTACGTCATCAAGGCCTTGCTCAAGAGCATTTGCTAGAGGTGTTCAGACAGCATGCGAGCCAGGCCCAGAGCTCAGTTACAACGACTTTATTCACTTTTCTAAGGACCTGGGTCTGGCATTTACATTATAGGCAACCTCAGAAGGGTGGGGAGCAGCTGCTGTGTCTGGTCTGGAAGGAATTCTCTCTCTGTTCCCAAGCTCGTGCTCGCGGATCGCGTCTCTTACCACGGCTACTCCTCGGGAAGGAACCGTTACAACACGGCGAGGACAGGAAGGTTTGTGGGGAGAACGCAGTTCTAAAGAGTGAGAAACGCAGAACCTGAGGATGTGGGGACCGGACCCCTGTCACGTCCCCCTCAGAGGTCTCCCTGGGGTTCGGGAACAGATTCCACCTCATTTTCGTTGCGGGACCCGCTTGTGACATAGATTTCAACCGTGCTGGCGTCGGAACCTGGGGAGGAGAAGAGCGTCTCTTGTCAGCAACTGATGCAGGACCTTGCATCCATTTTCTGCCCCTTTTCCCAAGCGTCTGCCCTGGGCAGCCACGTGTGCGTCTCAGCAGAACCGCGTGGATGCCACAGACCAAACGGAAACCAACCGTGGGCCGACACGGGGGCTTCGGGGCCCTGTGCTGTCGGACCGGGGAGCACGGGATCACGGCGCGCTTGGGTGACCATGGGGACAGCTGCCACGGGGGTGGGGGGTGAAAAGGTCACCAGGGCCCCACGGGGCCCACACGGAGGAGACCGCCAGCCTCTGTCACACGAAAACACCTCCAAGTGGTCTTTTCATGCTTGCTGCCACGTGGTTCCAGGAAGAAGAGGCGGGTGAAGGACAGCAGAATTATTCCTGCCAGAAGAGGAATCTTGAAGATCTGTTCAGTCGTTCTGGTAACACACCTTCCTTCAGAACCTGGGGGCGTCCTTTGGAACAGACCTCAGAACTCTTTTTTCATTCTGCAAGTATCCAGGCGTGCCTCCTACATGCCAGGTTCCAGGTTGGATGTGGGCAATTGAGATGAAGACAGAAAGAAGGGTGGCCTTCTCAACCGCACATGGGGCAAGTAACCTTCACAAAAATCTCCAAATCCCAAACTCCCTCCACCAGTGGACCTTGCCGGTCAGTGTAGTCTCCACTCACGTCCCTCTCTGTTCACTCCCAACGCTCAGGCACACTGGCCTCTCTCACGCTCCCAACTCAGTCCTGCCACAGGGCCTTTGCACAATCTCTTCTGCCTGTAAAGCTCTTTTCCAGATTTTCTCATGGCTCCCTTCTACACTTCACTCAGATCTTAATTCAAATGGCCCTGGGAGAACCTCATCCTCAGGGAGAAATCCAGGACACCCGACCTGAAATCACTCCGCTGCCCCGTATGGCTCTGTTTTTCTCCATGGTATTTCACTACCCGAAAGATGATACAATCATTTGTATTTTTCATTCTGTCTCTGCTGCTACAGTGGAAAGTCCCGTTAGATGAGGGACCTGTCGTACTCACCGTGGTAGTGCCTGAAACAGCACCTGGCACATGGAATGTGCTCGATAAACAAGTACTGAATGGATAAACACAGGGCAGCAAGTGCCCTGCCATCAGCAGGGTGCAGCACCAGCGTCCCGGGGAATCGGGACCGATGAGTAAAAAGAACGGCGGGAACCAGCACAACTTAAAAAAGAGACACGTGCACGGCTGTGGGGAACGCGTAACGAAGAAAAGAACATTAGCGTTCTCTGGAAAAGACAAGGCAACAGGAGAGCTGTCTGCGGAAACGCCTTGGAAGGCCTCGGTTACGGGAGGACGGGCCGATGTGACCGAGCAAAACCCAGCACGGTGCTGCAGTGCCCTCCCCCCACCGCACTCCGACCTTCCTCCCGGTGCCGGGCGAACAGGAAATCTAGGAGAACACGGGTCTGGGTAAGTCGGACCAAGTTCCATGAGCCCCATGAAGAGGTGAGTTTAGCGGGCAGTGGGAGGACCCACGCCGGCCATGGAGGCTGCAGGCGGACCCTGAGGAGAGTCTGGGGTGCCGACAAGGATGATGGGAGACCCGCTGCTTGCGGCAGTGAGCCTGGGATTCCAGGAAACCAGGCACAGCTGGGAAGAGACACTTCCAGAACCGCATTCCTGCCGGAGAAGCCGGTGGCACTTCAAAAAGACCGCATTTTCACAGGGTCACCCGCTGTTTATGAGGACACCCTGAGCTCATGGGAACTTGTCTGTATGACTTCTGCGGTCCTTACAAAGGCTGCAGGGGAATATCACACGGTGGCTTGTGATCAAGGTCCGGGCTTTAGACATTTCCCCGTGACCTCACACTCTGGGGCTTGCTCTGGATCCTGTGGCTTTTTCAGAGTTCCGGGTTCTTTCATCCTCCCCCAGAGGCCCCGCAGAGGAAATCCATTTGTACCACAACAACTTTGTCAGATGCCAGTGATGCTGAAGCCACGGCCCCCGAGTCCAGCCCTGCCTGCGCGGACTTCAGCGGGTCCAGCAGGCTGAGACCTCCATGGATCTTCTCTTCTGCTCATGAAGGTCTCCAGAGAACACGCTGGCTGAGTGAGCAAGTCTCTGAGAAGATAATCCAATGAGGCTATTGGGGGATTGGGACGAATTCCATTGGTGCAAAGGGCAAGTACCTGACAGCTGTCCCTGCAGGAGAGGCAGATGCCCACAAGCTCGTGGCGCCCAAGGGCCAGCCCCCTTCCTCGTGACTCTCGAATGACCCTTGCAAGCCCCAGACAGGTGCTTGGGAACGTCGCGGCCCCATGTAGACCTGAGATTCGGGAAGGCACCTCACCTGTTGCTCCCGGATCCCCCGAAAGCCCGCGGCCCTCGGTCAGAGAGCCCCATCAGCGGGCACCCATGAGCCATAAAGAACACAGGGCACTAGGGCCTGGATCTCCTTCAAGTGCTGAATTGGATCCAGGGAGCACGAGAGTCAGAGCCCCGGGCCCACTCTCTTCTACGCTTCCCTAGCAAGTACCATCCACAGGGCCACCTGGTGTTACATTCAGGAGAAGAGCAAATGACAACAGGGAACCAAGGGTAAGACAAGGAATTGTGGGAGCGAGAACTGTGGATGACACAAGGGAATACAGGAGGGAACAGAACTATGGGAAAGAACGGGAATTCTGGAGAGAATGAGGAACTATGGGAGAGAGGTGGAATCTGGGGAGAGACGGAGTTGTCAGGGACAATAAGAAATTAAGGGAGAGAGAATTGGGGGAGAAACAATTGTGGGAAACGGGCAATTGTGAGAAGGAATTATGGGGAAGAACAGTATTTAGCAGAGACAACATTTTACAAGAGACAGGATGTGGAAGAAAACAGCATTGTAGAAGAAAACAGACTTGTGAGAGACCATGAAGAACCCAGAACTGTGGAAGAAAGTGGGGACACTGGGAAAGAGAACTGGGAGAGAACTAGGCTATGGAGAATACGGAGAACTGTGGGACAGACAAGGCATTGTAGGACAAAAGGGATTATGGGAAAAGAATTGTGCGAGAGAAGGAACTGCAGGAGGCCAGGGACTGTGAGTGAGACAAGGAATTATGGGAAAGGAAGTCGAATTGTGGGACAGAAATAGAATTACGAGAGGGGCGCCTGGGTGGCTCAGTCGGTTGAGCGTCCAACTCTTGGTTTTGGTTCAGGTCACGATCCCAGCCAGAGTCGTGGGATCGACTCCTGCATTAGGCTCCTTGCCGGGTGTGGAGACTGCTTAGGATTCTCTCTCTCCTCCCTCTGCCCCTCCCCCCATTTGCACTCTCTCTCTCTCTCTTAAAAAAACAATTATGTGAACAAAGGGATTATAGAGAAAGGGGAATTGTGGGAAAGACAGGCATTGTGGGAAAAAGGGAATGGTGAGAAAAATAGGGCACCGTGCGAAAGACGAGAGCAGGGCAGTGAAAGGGGAACTGTGGGAACAACAAACGGTTATGAGAGAAAGGGTACTGGGAAGAACGAAGGAAACTGTAGAAGAAATGTATTATGGCAGAGACAGGAAACAGTGGGAAAGAACAATCTTGGGGGATGATGAATTGTAAGGTGGACGGGCAGTATGGTTTTTGGTTTTTTTTTTATTTTTGGTTGTCCAATGATATTTTTTAAAGTTTTTATTTAAATTCCAGTTCGTTAACATAACTATGATACTAGTTTCAGGTGTACGATATCGTGATTCAACACGTCCGTACAACACTCCGTACTCCTCACGACAGGTGCACTCTTTAATCCCCATCACGTAGTTTACCCACCCACCCAGCACCTCCCCTCTGGTGACCATCCGTTTGTGCTCTGTAGTGAAGACCCTGTTTCCTGGTTGGCGCCCCACCCCCTGCTTTTTTTGGAATTGGTCTTTCTCTGACTCATGTCTTTCGCTCAGCATAATACTTCTCTGGCTCCGTGTTTGATGTTGCAAATGGCAAAGTTTCAGCGGACACTTGGGCCGTTCCCATAACGTGGCTATTGTAGACAACACTGCAATAAACATCAATACCTAGTAGCGTGATTGATGGATCATAAGGTCGTTCTCTTAACTTTTGAGGAAACTCCATACCGAAAAACACAAAGTTAAACACCACGAATTTTCAAAGATGCACTCGATGTTCTTTGCAGCATTATTTACAATGACTAAATCAGGGAAGCGACCCAAGTATCCATCAACAGATGAATAAAGGGATGGTATATACATACAATAAAATATTTAATTTCATTAAAAGAATGAAATCTTGCCATTTGTAACAAAATGGATGGAGCTAGACGGTATAACGCTAAGTGGACAAAGAGAAAAAATACCATATGATTTCACTCATCATAGAATTTAAAAAACAAAACAAACAACGAGGGGCGGGGAACAAAAACATCAGACTCTTAAATATAGAGAACTGATGGTACCAGAGGGGAGGTGGGTCCGGGGAGGGGTGACAGGTGAAGGAGATTAAGAGGGCACTTCTGGTGATGAGCACTGAGGTACAGAATTGCTGGATTACTATGCTGTACACCTTAAGCTGACACTGTAATTACACCGGAATTTAAAAATAATAAAAGTATTAAATCAACAACCAAAAACAAAACAGAGCGAACTCTGGGAGAGAACAATAAAGTGTGAAAAGACAAAGGGTTATGGGAGAGCAAGACCCGTGTGAGAAAAGGGGAGTCGCGCGAATCAATGAAGAACCGTGGGAGGCCAAGCAGTGCAAGAATGACAAGAAATTGAGCGAGAAGAGAGCTGTGGGACAGAAGAGGATTATGGGGGAGACAGGGCACTGTGCGTAAGACAAGGGATTACTGGAAAGAAACGATTTTCATTAAGAAATGGCATTGCGGGGTGGGGGGGAGGGTGGGTGCCTGGGTGAGTCAGTTGGTTAAGCCTCTGACTATAAAAAAAGAAAACTTCTGGGGCGCCTGGGTGGCTCAGTCGGTTAAGCGTCCGACTTTGGCTCAGGTCATGATCTCACGGCTCGTGAGTTCGAGCCCCGCGTCGGGCTCTGTGCTGACAGCTCAGAGCCTGGAGCCTGTTTCGGATTCTGTGTCTCCCTCTCTCTGACCCTCCCCCATTCATGTTCAGTCTCTCTCTGTCTCAAAAATAAACATTAAAATAAAAATTAAAAAAAAAAAAAAAAGAAAACTTCTTTTACTTATTTTGAGAGAGCGAGAGCAAGTGTGCCCGCGTGGGCGTGCAACTGGGGAAGGGACAGAGAGAATCCCAAGGAGGCTCCGCACAGTCAGTGCAGAGCCTGACGTGGGGCTTGAGCCCCCAGACGGTGAGATCATGGCCCAAGCCCAAATCAAGAGTTGCATATGTACCTACTGAGGCACCCAGGCACCCCAACTCTTAATGTTGGCTCAGGTCATGATGTCATGGTTGTGAGATCAAGCCCCATGTTGGGCTCCAAGCTGAGCATGGAGTCTGCTTGGGATTCTCTCTCTTCCTCTCCCTCTGCCCCACCCCCACATACTCTCAAAAAAAAAAAAAAAAAGAAAAAAAGGAATTGCTGGAATATGGGGTTAAAGCAGAGAATCTTGGGAGAGGTCATCATGGGAAAGACCAGGGATCACGGGCATCAAAGGGGAGTTTTTGGGAACTGCAGGAACTGTAGGAACAAGAGGGCTCATGTGAGACAAAGAACTGGGGGACAAAATACGGAGCTGTGGGAAAACCAGTATTATGAGACATGGGAATAGCGGGAAAATGAGATCATGGCGGAGAATTATGGGAGACACAGTTAATGTGAGAAAAGAGGAACAGAATGTGGGAAAAACAGGATTGCGAGAAAGATGAAAAGTGGTCAAAATCACAAGTATTGAGAAAAATACAGACTTGTGAGTGCCAACAGAGTCCCGAATTGTGGGAGAAAATGGGCAACGGAAGGAAAGAAGGACTTGTGAGAGCGATAAAGTATTGTGGGAACGACAGCAGATCATGGAAGAGAAAGGGCAACTGTGGGAGACAAAACAAACTCTAGGAAAACTGTTTTGTGGGAGACATTGGGAATGTGGGAGTGACAACGGATTATAGGAGAAAAATAATTAGATCGTGGGAGAGATAAGCAATTGTGAGACCAAAGATATTAACAAGGAAACAAAAGGCAACACGGTATAAAACAATCACCAAGGAAAATGGAGATTTGTGCCAAACAAAAAAGACACCAGGATTGTGAAAGAAAAGAAGGAATTTTGGGGGAAAAAAAAGGGTATTGTGGGAGAGACAGGGAATTGTGAGAAAAACATAGGCTCACGGGGGAGAGAAGTAAATTTGGGGAGACAGTTATGAGAACAAGGAATTCTAGGAGAAACACGAAATCGTGTGACAAAATATCATAGGGAAAGGAATTCGGAAAATAAGGCATTGTGCGAGAGAATGGAAAAACGTGGAATACACAACTGTGCTACCAATGAAACTATGAAGAATAGAGAACTGTTGAGCCAATCGAGACGAGGCAGAATGTGATTTGTGTGGGAATGACAAGGGATCACAGGAATTGTTAGAGAAAAAAAGAAACTGGGAAAAATTGTGGGAGGATAGAGAACTGTGGGAAACGGACTGGATTGCACGGGAGCTAGGGAATGGTGGGAGAAGGAATTGGCTGTACTAGAAGTGGGGAACTGTTGCAGAAATTATAAGGATTATAACTGGATTATAAGGAAAGCAATGGGTTCTCAGGGAGGTGAGGACTAGAGGTCAGAAGGAAAAGGGCAGAGAGTGGGGGAGAAGCAACGGATTATGTGAGACAGGCCAAGAATGGGAGAGGAGCAATGGATTGTGGGAGAAGCCAAGATCGGAAAGGATTGTGTAGAGTTCGTTAACAGTGGTTAAGCAAGGCACTGTGGGAAAAGCAATGTATTCTGGGAAGGTCCAAGATGGTAGAGAAGCAAAGGATTGTGGGAGGGGCCAATACGTCAGAGAAGCAAAAGATTCTGGTACAGTCCGTTAACGGTGGCTAGGCAATGAATACTGGGAAAAGCAATGGGTTGTGGCAGAGACCAAGATGGCAGAGAAACAAAGGATTGTGAGAGAAGCCACGATGTTGGAGAAGCAAAGGCTTCTGGTAGAGTCTGTTAGCAGCTAGGCAGTGAACTGTGGGAAAAGCAATGGATTGTACAAAGGGCCAAGATGGCGGAGAAGCAATGAACTGTGGGAGAAGGAATGGATTGTGGGAAGGGCCAAGATGACAGAGAAGCAAAGGATTGTGGGAGAGTCCGTTAATGGTGCAGCAAAGCACTGTGGGAAAAGCTATGTATTCTGGGAAGGGCCAAGATGGTGGAGAAACACAGGATTGTGGGAGAAACCAAGATGGCAGAGAAGCAATGAACTGTGGGAGAAGCAATGGATTGAGGGAGGGGCCAAGATGGTGGAAAAGCAAAGGACTGTGGGAGAGTCCGTTAACGGTGCAGCAAAGCACTGTGGGAAAAGCAATGTATTCTGGGAAGGGCCAACATGGCAGAGAAGCAAAGGATTGTGGGAGAGTCCGTTAATGGCGGTTCAGCAAAGCACTGTGGGACAAGCAATGTATTCTGGGAAGGGCCAAGATGGCGGAGAAGCAATGAACTGTGGGAGAAGGAGTGGATTGTGGGAAGGGCCAAGATGACAGAGAAGCAAAGGATTGTGGGAGAGTCCGTTAATGGTGCAGCAAAGCACTGTGGGAAAAGCTATGTATTCTGGGAAGGGCCAAGATGGCGGAGAAACAGGATTGTGGGAGAAACCAAGATGGCAGAGAAGCAATGAACTGTGGGAGAAGCAATGGATTGAGGGAGGGGCCAAGATGGTGGAAAAGCAAAGGACTGTGGGAGAGCCCGTTAACGGTGCAGCAAAGCACTGTGGGAAAAGCAATGTATTCTGGGAAGGGCCAAAATGGCAGAGAAGCAAAGGATTGTGGGAGAGTCCGTTAATGACGGCTCAGCAAAGCACTGTGGGACAAGCAATGTATTCTGGGAAGGGCCAAGATGGCGGAGAAGCAATGAACTGTGGGAGAAGGAGTGGATTGTGGGAAGGGCCAAGATGACAGAGAAGCAAAGGATTGTGGGAGAGTCCGTTAATGGTGCAGCAAAGCACTGTGGGAAAAGCTATGTATTCTGGGAAGGGCCAAGATGGCGGAGAAACACAGGATTGTGGGAGAAACCAAGATGGCAGAGAAGCAATGAACTGTGGGAGAAGCAATGGATTGAGGGAGGGGCCAAGATGGTGGAAAAGCAAAGGACTGTGGGAGAGCCCGTTAACGGTGCAGCAAAGCACTGTGGGAAAAGCAATGTATTCTGGGAAGGGCCAACATGGCAGAGAAGCAATGGACTGTGGGAGAAGCAATGGCTTGTGGGAACAGCCATAATGGCGGAGAAACAAAGGATTGTGGGAAAGTCTGTTAACGGCAGTTAAGCAAAGCACTGTGGGACAAGCAATGTATTCTGGGAAGGGCCAAGGTGGTGGAGAAGCAAAGGATTCTGGTAGAGTCCGTTAATGGCAGCTAGGCAATGAACTGTGGGAAAAGCAGTGGATTGTGGGAGAAGTCAAGATGGCGGAGAAGCAATGAACTGTGGGTGAAGCAATGGATTGTGGGAAGGGCCAATGGCGGTGAAGCAAAGGATTGTGGGACACTCCGTTAACGGCGGTTCAGCAAAGCACTGTGGGGAAAGCAATGTATTGTGGGAAGGGCCAAGATGGCGGAGAAGCAATGGACTGTGGGAGAAGCCTAGACGGCGGAGAAGCAAAGGATTCTGGTAGGGTCCGTTAACGGCAGCTAGGCAATGAACTGTGGGAAAAGCAGTGGCTTATGGGAGAAGTCAAGATGGCAGTTCAGCAAAGCACTGTGGGAAAAGCAATGGATTGTGGGAAGGGCCAAGATGGCAGAAAAGCAATGGATTGTGGGAAGGGCCAATGGCAGAGAAGCAAAGGACTGTGGGACACTCCCTTAACGGCGGTTCAGCAAAGCACTGTGGGAGAAGCAATGGATTGTGGGAAGGGCCAAGATGGCGGAGAAGCAATGGACTGCGGGAGAAGCCTAGACGGCGGAGAAGCAAAGGATTCTGGTAGAGTCCATTAACGGCAGCTAGGCAATGAACTGTGGGAAAAGCAGTGGATTGTGGGAGAAGTCAAGATGGCGGAGAAGCAATGAACTGTGGGTGAAGCAATGGATTGTGGGAAGGGCCAAGGGCGGTGAAGCAAAGGATTGTGGGACACTCTGTTAACAGCGGTTCAGCAAAGCACTGTGGGAAAAGCAATGTATTGTGGGAAGGGCCAAGATGGCAGAGAAGCAATGGACTGCGGGAGAAGCCTAGACGGCGGAGAAGCAAAGGATTCTGGTAGAGTCCGTTAACGGCAGCTAGGCAATGAACTGTGGGAAAAGCAGTGGATTGTGGGAGAAGTCAAGATGGTGGAGAAGCAATGAACTGTGGGAGAAGCAATGGATTGTGGGAAGGGCCAAGGGCGGAGAAGCAAAGGATTGTGGGACACTCTGTTAACGGCGGTTCAGCAAAGCACTGTGGGAAAAGCAATGTATTGTGGGAAGGGCCAAGATGGCAGAGAAGCAATGGACTGCGGGAGAAGCCTAGACGGCGGAGAAGCAAAGGATTCTGGTAGATTCCGTTAACGGCAGCTAGGCAATGAACTGTGGGAAAAGCAGTGGATTGTGGGAGAAGTCAAGATGGCGGAGAAGCAATGAACTGTGGGAGAAGCAATGGATTGTGGGAAGGGCCAAGGGCGGAGAAGCAAAGGATTGTGGGACACTCCATTAACGGCGGTTCAGCAAAGCACTGTGGGAAAAGCAATGTATTGTGGGAAGGGCCAAGATGGCGGAGACGCAATGGACTGTGGGAGAAGCCTAGACGGCAGAGAAGCAAAGGATTCTGGTAGAGTCCGTTAACGGCAGCTAGGCAATAAACTGTGGGAAAAGTAGTGTTTTGTGGGAGAAGTCAAGATGGCGGAGAAGCAATGAACTGTGGGAGAAGCAATGGATTGTGGGAAGGGCCAATGGCGGAGAACCAAAGGATTGTGGGACACTCCGTTAACGGCGGTTCAGCAAAGCACTGTGGGAAAAGCAATGGATTGTGGGAAGGGCCAATAGCAGAGAAGCAAAGGATTGTGGGAGAGTGTTAACGGCTGTTCAGCAAAGCACTGTGAGAAAAGCAATGTATTCTGGGAAGGGCCAACATGGCAGGAAAGCAATGAACTGTGGGAGAAGCAATGTGTTGTGGGAGAAGTCAAGATGGCAGAGAAGCAAAGCACTGTGGGAAAAGCAATGTATTCTGGGAAGGGCCAACATGGCAGAAAACCAATGAACTCTGGGAGAAGCAATGTATTGTGGGAGAAGTCAAGATGGCAGAGAAGCAATGAACTGCGGGAGAAGTCAAGCTAGCAGAGAAGCAAAGGATTTGGGAAATTCTTAACGGCAGTTAAGCAAAGCACTGTGGGACCAGCAATGTATTCTGGGAAGGCCCAAGATGGCGGAGAAGTAATGGACTGTGGGAGAAGCGATGGGTTGTGGGAGAAGCCAAAATGGCGGAGAAGCAAAGGATCGTGGGAGAAGCCAAGGGTTCTGGTAGAGTCCATTAAAGGCAGCTAGGTAATGAACTGTGGGAGAAGCAATGGATTGTGGGAAGGGCCAAGATGGAGGAGAAGCAAAGGATTCTGGTAAAGTCCGTTAAAGGCGGCTAGGCAATGAACTGTGGAAAAAGCAACGGATTACGGGAAGGGTCAGTAATGGCGGAGAAGCAAGGGACTTGGGGAGAATCAAAGGATTGTGGGAGAAGTTGGTAATGGTGGTGAAGCAGTCGACTCAGAGAAGCAAGGGACTGTGGGAAAGGCCAAGATGGCAAGAAGCAATGAACTGTGGGAGAAGCAAGGGGTTGTGGGAGAAGTAATGGATGGCTTAATGCATATGGAAAGAACGAATAACCGCATTTAAAAATTTTCTGGGGTTCCTAAGACAGAAACCAACCAAGTTTAGGTTTGTGAGAAGTCCCATTTTTCTTAACTTTTAGTCCCGAGGCAAATTTCAATTCCTTGTGAAGATATTTTACATGCCACTGTCGTAAGAAATTACACACAGATCCCCTCAATGGAAACTTGCTACAGTCACAAAACATGATCATCAAATCAATTCTCCCACACCAGGTAGTCCTCTAAGCAAACCTACAGTCTGTACTTAAAAGCCTTATGTAGGCCTTTGGGGACACAGATAAAATGCAAGCTCTTTAGCAGAATCTACAAAAGTCCTTCATCATCTGTTCCCAGGCTGCCTCTCCGGATCCGGAAAACCCATCACACCATGTCGTGCTGAGGCCACCCCAAACCACATGTAAACATTCTGCTGTGTCTCTGGCCTTTCTCCTCTCCCATTCAGGTCTCTTGTGCAACACCACGTCTGAACATCTCCAGAAACTCTCACCCATGCGCCCCAAACCAGCATACATAGCTGCATTTTCTGCGTTTAACACCTCACATTTTTCACAACAAAAAATAGCACTGTGGGGGCACCTGGCTGGCTCAGTCAGTAGACCATGCAACTCTTGATCTCAGGGTGTTAAGTTGAAGCCCCATGTTGGGGGAAGAGATTACTTAAAATCTAAACAAATAATAAATAATAAAATAATAGCACTGTCTAAGTTTCATACATGATACTTCTCAAGAACACTCACCCTCCTTGACCAAAACGGTGTTGACCATACAGCAGATGCTCAAAACCCCTTTGTTGAAGATCAAATTAACTTACATTAAGTGCCTAGTAAGCACCTGACACCACGTCAGATATGTACTAATGGAGGTTCAAGGTGAGCCTATTGGCCTTAGAGCGAACCTCAAAGTTGTAGATGCTTCAGAGCAGGACAAATAAGTCCATTCATCACAACAGTACAAATGGAGAGACCTGTGTTTACTGCTTTGAATTACATATCTGGGCCTTTTCTCACACACATAACAGTATTTTCTGCATTACACATAGCTCCCTGTTACTGAAGAAACCTTTATTAAAGCAGTTGGGGAATAGGAGGAAGGAGATGCCCAAGACTAAGCCGGATCTCAACCCCAAGATGGCTTCTTTCGAAGACATGGCTGCCGCTTACAGCAAGCAGCACGTGGCCTAGGGTAGAATACCCAGAGTCGGTTGTGGGGGAACCACTCTGCCTGGGCTGTTTCCCTACATGTGCCAGCACCTCTTTAGCCCAGACTGAACTGCCTTGGTAGTTTAGATGCAGCCTAGAAATCTGCACTGTTTTGCTTCTGAATTCCACTCCTTACCAACATTTGCCCCATTTTCCCCTCAAACTATGAATACGTAAGATTATTTATCACTAGAGTTAGAGTTACTGAATGTCAGCACCACTGAACACAGCATACGATCTATTTGATCTTATGAAAAATTACCATCGTCAGCACCCTGTTAGAGGCAAACAATTCCTAAGTGGGGTTTGCCAGCAGGGCTTCTTGTCAGCTCACCTGGACGGGGCCAAGTGAACAGTCCTCTGCCCAGATGCCACTAACCCTTCCCTGAAGCTACCATGACAGGTCTTGCCTGGCAAGTCCATTCCTTATACTTCCCTCATATGTCACCTAGCTTCTGATAAGCTTAATAAACGTTGCTATTATTCAAGGACAGAGAACATAACTCCTTACGCATTCTTAGCACCCAAAATGTTCAAGATCTCAACTCTTTTTCCCCAGCTCTACTGAGATGTCATTGACATAGTACCCCAACACTTACATTATTAAGAATTCTTTCAATCTTTTACCTAATGACTCTTATTTTTCAGTTAGGCCTTCAGTTAGCCATGACCTGCATGACCTACATATTTTGCATCAAAAATCTGTAATGTAACATCATCATTACAAGCAACCACTGAGCACTTATCATATGGAAGGGTCAAGCTTTGGGTATGAATGCCAGACGGAGAATGGAATGCATCGCGATACTGGTAGTGAACATGCATTAGTTCAACGTGCTTTCAAACAATCTCAAAGTAACACAGTGGGAAGTGGAAGGAGCTTCAGGGTCTCAGTGGAAAGAGGAGAGGTGAGGTGGCCTCCTCCCCGAAGAGCATTTGTGAGAATCGACCCACTGATCTGAAGAAGAAAGTGCTCCAAACATGTGGTCTCTCCTTGTAAAGAATTTTCTATCTTGTTACTCAATGCTAACAGCAACATATTTAGTCAAGAAGAATCTTCTGAGGGGTTAAAATCTATGTATAGGAGGGAGGATAAAATCAATGTTATTGTAACAATAGTAACGGGCATTACTCATTACTCATCTTGATTAGAATATAAGTGAGCTTATTGTAATAGCAAATTCAGAATATAGAACAAATGATAAATTATCAGGTTGTAATAGTTTAATGAAAAATATATGATGTACTTATTAATAGATATATGTGAATATATATAATTATAAAATTTATGTGATAGGTTTCGTAAATGGCAATCTTTAGAGAAACAATTATTTGAGCCTTAACTGGTACTTTCTTCCTCCTTATCAGTTGGGTTAGTGGACATAACCCCAAATAAGAATAGGTGTTTAAAAAGGGAAACATAAGGAAAGAAGATGTATACATTGATAAGATAGGTTGATGGTACGAGGAGAAAACTTCATAAGAACAGAGCTCTAAACAGCCAAAACGCTGTGATAAAAAGTCAACTTTTACAAAGCGAAGACTCACAGATAACCCAAACAGAAAAATCAATAAAGAAACAGTGGTTTTGAATGACACACTGGATTAGATGATCTAACAGATACATTCAGAACATTCCATCCTAACACAGCAGAATACTCTTTTCAAGCGCACATGGGACATTCTCCAGAAGAGATCACGTCAGACCACAAAACAAGTCTCGACAAATTTAAAAACAATGAGGTCATACCATGCATCTTTTGCAACCACAACACAAGGAAACTAGAAATCAACCACAAGAAAACACCTGGAAAGAGTTTTCTCTTTCCAGATACATGGAGGTTGGATAATCTGCTGGTAAATAACGAATGGGTCAACTAAGAAATCATAGAGGAAATCACAAATACATGGAAACATGTGAAAATGAAAACACAGTCCCAAATCTTTGGGATGCAGCAAAAGTTATCCTAAGAGGCAAGTTTATAGCAATACATGCCTACCTCAAGAAGAAAACTCCCTGACAAAAAAAAAACAAAACAACCTAACCTTAAAGCTAGAGAAGCTAAAAAAAAAAAAAAGAACAAACAAAGCCCAAGGTCAGTAGAAGGAAGGAAATAATAAATATTAGGACAGAAACAACGACAAAAAAAAAAAAAAAAAAAGAATACATCAATGAAACCAGGGGATGATCCTTAAAAAAGATCAACAAATTGATAAACCTTTAGCCTGACTCATTCAAAAAAAAGGACTCAAACAAAATCAGAAATGAAAGAGGTGAAATAACAACACTGAGTACAAAACAGAAGAGAATATTATAAAAAACTACATGCCAACAAACTGGACAACCTAAAAGCAATGGACAAATTCTTAGAAACATTACCTCCCATGGGCACCCAGGTGGCTTAGTATGTTAAGTGTCCAACTCTTTATTTTGGCTCAGGTCATGATCTCTTGCTTCATTGGTTCGAGCTGCACATTGGGCTCTGTACTGACAGCACAGAATCTGCTTGGAATTCTCTCTCCCTCTCTCTGACCCTACCCCTCTCATACTCTCTCTCAAAATAAGTAAATAAACTTAAAAAAAATCTTAAATAAAATTTTTAAAAAGCAATGCTTTAAAAAAAATCATTAAAACTCCCAATAAGCAAAAATCCAACATGAGATAGCTTCACAAGTAAATTCTATGAAAACTTTAAAGAAGAGTTAAAACCTATTCTCAAAGACAATGTAGAAGAGAAAGGATAGCTTCCAAATTCATTCTGAGGCCAGCATTACCCTGGTACCAAAACCAGATAAAGATACTACAAAAAAAGAGAATGAGAAACCAGTATCTCTGGTTAACATAGATTCAAAAATCCTCAAAAAATACTGGCAAACAGAATCCAACAATATATTAGAAAAATCATTTACTCCAAGTGGGATTTATTCTCAGACACAAGAGTTGTCCGGGATCTGCAAATCAATGTGATACATCACACATCAACATATATGATCATCTTAATATATACAGAAAAACCATCTGACAAAGTACAACATCCATTTTTTTTTTAATGTTAATTTTTGAGAGAGAGACAGAGTGTGAGCAGGGAGGAACAGGGAGAGAGGGAGACACAGAATCCGAAGCAGGCTCCAGGCTCCGAGCTATCAGCACAGAGCCCGACGCGGGGCTCGAATTCCCCAACTGTGAGCTCATGACCTGAGTCAAAGTCAGCCAGTTAACTGACTGAGCCACCCAGGTGCCCCTATAACATTCATTCATGATAAAAGCTCTCAACAAAGTAAGTTTAGAGGGAATATACCTCAACATAATAAAAAAACAACCCATAGCTAACATCATATTCCATGGTGACAAATTGAGAGCTTTTTCCCTAAGACCAAGAACAAGACAAGATTTCCACTCTCACCGATTTTATTCAACATAGTACCGGAAATCTTAGCTATAGCAATCAGATAAGAAATGAAAGGCATCCACATCGGCAAAGAAAAAGTAAAACTACCACGATTTGCAGATGACATACTATATACAGAAAACCCTAAAGACTCCACCATAAAACTACTTGAACTGATCAATGAATGCGGCTACAATATCAATATACAGAAATCCACTGCATTTCTATACACTAATAATGAAGCAGCAGAAAGAAATTAAGAAAATGATCCCATTTGGGGCTCCTGAGTGACTCAGTCAGTTGAGCATCCGACTTCACCTCAGGTCATGATCTTGCAGTTCATGGGTTCGAGCCCCACATCAGGCTCTGTGCTGACAGCTAGGAGCCTGGAGCCTGCTTCGGATTCTGTGTGTGTGTCTCTCTCTCTCTGCCCCTCCCCCACTCGCGCTCTCTTCTCTCAAAAATAAACACTTAAAAAAATTAAAAAGAAAATTATCCCATTTACAATTGCACCCAAAATAATAAAATACCAAAGAGGTAAAAGACCTGTATCGTGAAAACTATAAAACACTGATGAAAGAAATTAAAGATGACATAAACAAATGGAAAGATATTCCATTTTCATGGATTGGGAGAATATTAAGATGTCCACTCTACCCAAAACAATCTATAGATTAAATGCAATCCCCATCAAAATACCAACAGCTTTTTTCACAGAACTAGACTAATTGTAAAATTTGTGTGGACCCACAAAAGACCCCAAATAGTCAAGCAATCTTGAAAAAGAGGAACACAACTGGAGGTTTCACAATCCCAGATGCCAAGATATATTACAAAGCTGTAACAATCAAAACAGTGTGGTACTGACGAAAACAGACACATAGAGCAATAGAACAGAATTGAGAGCCCAGAAAGAAACCCATGACTATATGGTCAATTAATCTCCAGCAAAGGAGGCAAGAATATACAATGAGCAAGAGACAGTCTCTTCAACAAGTGGTGCTGGGAAATTTGGACAGCTACATGCAGAAGAATGAAACTTGATCACTTTTTTACAGCATACACAAAAATAAACTCAAAATGGATTAAAGACCTAAATGTGAGACCTGAAACCATAAAAATCCTCAAAGAGAGCACAGGAATTAATTTCTCTGACATAGTCAATAGCAACATTTTCCTAGATAGGTCTCCAGAAGAAAGGGAAACAAATGCAAAAATAAACTATTGGGACCTCATCAAAATAAAAGTCTTCTTCTGCACTGCAAAGGAAATAATTAACACATCTGAAAGACAACCTACTGAATGAGAGAAGATATTTGCAAATGACATATCCAATAAGGGGTTAGTTTCCAAAATATATAAAGAACTTATACAACAACACCAAAAACGCAAATAACCCAGTTAAAAAAACGGGCAGAAGATGGGCGCCTGGGTGGCCCAGTTGGTTGAGCATCTGACTTCAGCTCAGGTCATGATCTCACAATTTGTGGGTTCGAGCCCCGTGTCAGGCTCTGTGCTGACAGCTCAGAGCCTAGAGCCTGCTTCGAACTCTGTGTCCCCCTCTCTGTCTGCACCTGCCCCACTCATGCTCTGTCTCATCACTCTGTCAAGAATAAACATTTTTAAAAAATAGGCAGAAGACATAAACAGACATTTCTCCAAAGAAGACGTGCAGATGGCCAACCAACACATGAAAAGATGCTCGTTGATACTACCTGAAGCAATCTACACAGTCAATGCAATCCCTATCAAAATACCACCAGCATTCTTCACAGAGCTAGAACAAACAATCCTAAAATTTGTATTGAACCACAAAAGACCCCGAATAGACAAAGCGATCTTGAAAAAGAAACCCAAAGCAGGAGGCATCACACTTCCAGACTTCAAGCTATACTACAAAGCTGTAATCATCAAGACAGTATGGTACTGGCACAAGAACAGACACTCAGATCAGTGGAACAGAATAGAGAACCCAGAAAAGGACCCACAAATGTATGGCCAACTCATCTTTGACAAAGCAGGAAAGAATATCCAATGGAATAAAGACAGTCTCTTCAGCAAACGGTGCTGGGAAAACTGGACAGCGACATGTAGAAAAATGAACCTGGACCACTTTCTTACCCCATACACAAAAATAAACTCAAAATGGATGAAAGACCTAAAGGTAAGACAGAAAGCCATCAAAACCCTTGAGGAGAAAGCAGCCAAAAACCTCACTGACCTCAGCCACAGCAACTTCTTACTCAACCCGTCTCTGGAGGCAAGGGAAACAAAAGCAAAGATAAACTATGGGACCTCATCAAGATAAAAAGCTTCTTTCCAGCTAAGGAAACAATCAGCAAAACTAAAAGGCAACCGATAGAATGGGAGAAGATATTTGCAAACGACATAGCAGATAAAGGGTTAGTATCCAGAATCTATAAAGAACTTCTCAAATTTAATACCCAAAAAACAAATAATCCCGTGAAGAAATGGGCAAAAGACCTACATAGACTTTTCCAAAGAAGACATCCAGATGGCCGACACATGAAAAACTGCTGAACATCACTCATCATCAGGGAAATCAAAACCACAATAAGATACCACCTCACACCTGTCAGAAGGGCTAAAATGAACAACTCAGGCAACAGCCGATGTTGGCAAGGCTGCGGAGAAAGAGGATCTCTTTTGCACTGTTGGTGGGAATGCAAACTGGTACAGCCACTCTGAAAACAGTATGGAGGTTCCTCAAAAAACTAAAAATAGAACTACCCTATGACCCAGCAATTGTACTACTAGGTATTTATCCAAAGGATACAAAAATGCTGATTTGAAGGGGCACATGCACCGCAATGTTTAGAGCAGCACTATTGACAACAACCAAAGTATGGAAAGAGCCCAAATGTCTATCGATGGATGAATGGATAAAAAGAAGATGTGGCACGTATGTATGTATATATGTGTGTGTGTGTGTATATATATATATATATATTATATATATATATATATTATATATATATAATATATATATATTAAGAGAATCTTAAATACAGAGAACAGAAGGGTTGCTAGAGGGGCTGTGGGAGGAGGCATGGGCTAAATGGGTAAGGGGAGCATTAAGGAATCAAGTCCTGATATCACTGTTGTACTATATGCTAACTTGGATGTAAATTAAAAAATTAAAAAAGAAAAAAAGAGTCACCGTTCCTGTTCTTGTATGTGTACCGAGTTTTCTCTACACCTGCTCAGGTCCCAATGCTCAAGCTCTATCAATACGAAAACAGTTCTTGCAAAGGCTTTTCCCTGACTTTATGCACAGAGCTGGTATCATGTGCACATGTAACTTACTCAAACACAGCCGTGTTTAGTGAGGGGTGGGGTGGGTAGGAGAGGGGACAACAGGTGAGGAGGACATCATCCCTGGGATCCTGCCGGCCAGCTTTCCACCTGTTAGCCTGTGCCCACATACTGCACGTTGGAGAAGCCTCTAGAAAGAATACGTGAATGGCCTTTGAGGTTCCTCTACCACTGATGGAGAACTGAAGTGACTTCTCTGGTGGCAGCCAAGCGGCCCCAGAGGCACACTGACCAGGGAAGAGTTAGAGGGAATCCTGAACTTGTCCCCAGGGGTCAATGGTAAGGACAGCCAACAGTCTGATGTAGACCTCTTCATGAATGTGCTGAAGCATCCTAGGCAGCAAGACCTTTAAATGATTTAATTTCTGAATGAAACTGTTGTTTTTACTGTAACGTATGCAAAGTCCTGCACAGGACGACCATACAAAATACTAGGCTGGATCTCAGGAGCAATGTTAGAAGATCCAAGGGTGACCAGATACGAACCAAAAACCCTCACTGCCACTTCCGTTATATCTCTACCATACACTTTTGCAAATGTCAGTGGACTTTACAAACTTAACTCTGTGCTTCAGAAATTCCTCGAAAAGCCTGACTCAACAGACGTTAATTAGCAACATGTCACTATAGTTCTGAACTCACAGCCGCTCTTTTTGTATGTTCTTTCCATAATCAAAAACGCCGACGACAGGGGCGCCTGGATGGTTCCGTTGGTTGACTATCCAACTCCTAATTTTGGCTCAGGTCACAATCTCATAAGACTCAGCCCTGCTTCAAGTGTGGAGCTGGCTTGGGATTCTCTCTCTCCCTCTCCCTCAGCCCCTCCCCTGGTCATTTTTTCTCTCAAAAACAAAACAAAACGAAACAAAAACACCACTGATGCATTCCTTGTTTTTCTCAAAAGGCATTCATTATAGGCGTTCTTTTTCCTCCAAATTTTTCTCAAACTGGCATTTCCATTGCTTATTCCATTCCCAGCTTTTTTATTGTGTACCATAGACTGTGAGATCCTTGAGGGCCAGGATTGCAGTCTCTGTTCCCCACACCCCACAAAGCTCCCAGGACAGGGCTTGGTGGCAATGTGGGCAGTCATGGGTCACCACTACCAGAAGCAAGTGCCTCTCCATCCACACAGTGGAGTATTTATTATTTAGCCATAAAAACAACGAAGTTCAGACTGCAGCTACAATGTGGGTAAACCCTGAAAACATGATGCTAAGCGAAAGAAGCCACACAGAAAAGGACAAGTAGGTGCCCATTTAGAAGAAATGCCCAGAAGAGGTAAATCCATACAGAAAGAAAGTAGATTAGCAGTTGGGGGGCAGGGGGGGGGAGCGGAGAATGGGAAGGGGTTGAAAATGGGTACAGGGTTTCTTCTTGGAGTGATGAAAATGTTCTGGAATTAGATAGTTGCACAACTTTGTGAATATACTAAAACCGACTGAAGTTTAATGTTAAAAAGATGAATTCATGGTATGTGAATTATACCTCAAATTCTTTTAAGTTTATACATCTTGCGTGACACAGAGCAAGCACACACATAAGCGGGAAAGGGGCAGCGAGAGAGAGGGAGAGAGAATCCCAAGCAGGTTCTGTGTTCTCAGTGCTGAACCCGACTCGGGGCTTGAACTCATGAACCATGAGATCATGACCTGAGCCGAAATCAAGAGCTGGATGTTTAACTGACTGATCTGCCCAGGTGCCCCTTTATCTCAATTTAAAAAAAAAAAAAAGCAGAGGACAGAGGCAAAAGCTATATATGACTGAGACCAGTCTTCTCTGCAGCTACAGGTTTGAGGCAACCCCACCAGGGAACAGCAACTTTGGTGCTTGTATAACTCTCCAAATTCAAAGTGCTTTTTAATGTTTATTTTTTTGAACGAGCACAAGCGGGGTCGGGGGCGGGGGGGGGGGGCGGACAGAGGATCCAAAGAGGGCTGTGTGCCAACAGGCTGACAGCAGAGAGCCCGATGCGGGGCTGGAACCCATAAACCGCAAGATCACGAACTGAGCCGACGTCTCAACCGACGGAGCCACCCAGGTGCCCCCAAATGCAAAGACTTTTAAGACATTTCCTTATCCTACTATTTTCCCAAAAATAAACGGATCGCCCAAATGGAGTTCAAATTTCAAAGACAAACTCTTCTTCCTTCCTGGCTGTGAGTCACCCCATGACGTCAGCCTTGCTGAGGGCTTTGGCTAGGGAGGGGGGAAGGGAAGGAAGGAAGGAAGCCTTAAGAGTGTCCGCAAGGAATCGATGCCCCGTTTGCTCACCTCTCTACTGGATCTGTCTGCTTCCTCTAAAAGCTCTGTGTGCATATTCCCGACCTCAGAGGGGCAGGCCCGCTCGACAGCTCACTGAGAGAATGAGAGCAAGATTACTGACTGGCCCTGTTCCTTGCTGGTGACTGGGGCTCGGGCAGACTGGGACTATTTTTATTATTATTTCTAATGTTTGACTTGACTTCCAGAGATGGGCTCAACCACTTTAAAACATCAGGCGGGGGAGGGGGGGCGGGTGCCTGCGTGGCTCAGTCAGTTAAACATCTGACTCTTGATTTCGACTCGGGTTGTGAGATCAAGCCCCTGCATCGGGGTCTGCACTGAGAGTGTGGAGCCTGCTTGGGATTCTCTCTCTCTCTCCCTCTCTCTCTCTGCCCCTCCTTTTGCTCTTTTGCTCGCTCTCTCTCCCTCAAAATAGATAAACAAACTTAAAACACCAGGACGGAAATCAAACAAAACTGAATGCATCAAGATAAAAATTTCTGGCTCATTCCCCAGGTGGGACTATGCTAAGAGCAATTCCCCCTCCCTTCTCTCGCCCCCCCACCCCCCGTGGTTCTTTAAGCCTTGATGAATCATTCACACTAAATAAAAGTCGATGAACACACAGCCTCTATCTTGCAGCTTTAGCCAGAACTACCATTTTCCTTCGAGGTTTGCAATTACAACCAGATGATACCCATCTCCGGGAAGCCATCTATCAATTTATCACTATGTTTTTTGGCCCTGAGAACAAACCAAGCTCACCACCTGAAAACAAACCCTCCTTCAATGTATCTGAATTGCAGGAATGCAAAACAAAACAAAACAAACCCTCTAAAGTCACTTCCAAACAACCTTCTGCGTATTTTCTTCACTCTCAAATGTCAACATTATTTCTGTACAAAGCCATCTGGTTGGTGTGTTTGCCTTTGCTTTCACACACGCGTGTGCATGCATATGCGTGTGTGTGTGTGTGTGTATGTGTGTGTGCACGCGCAGTTCACTCAGACAACACATTGGGGAAAGCAAATGTATGGATCTAAGCTTTCTGAAAACCTAATTACCCTAAGACGTTGGTTCTGAACTGGGGTCACTGTGCCCCCAAGGGGTAGTTGTTGAGGTCTCGGTTGCCACAATCAGGAGGGCGCGACGGGCATGGAGTGGGCACAGACGTGCCACATCCCACGGTGTCCGAGTCGGCCCTCGGAACAAGGCATCCCCCAGCCCCAAATGCCAACAGTGCTGAGGAGGCTGCTCTGAAGACAGACACACAGACGGGACGTGGGCTGAACAGAGGCGGCGGCCCACCCCGCTGGCCCCGGTGCCTGCTGACGGAACGCAAAGCAGAACCCACGTCCCAGAGCATGCTCAGTTGCCCTTAATTTCTTTTTATTTTTTTTTCTTTATGGAGGGAGGGAGGGAGGGAAAGCACACGTGCGCATGCGTGGGGGACACACTGAAAGCATCCTCAGCATGGAGCCCGACTCCCAAGTCAGGCTCTGTGTCACAACCTTGAGATCATGACCTGAGCCAAAACCAAGAGTCACATGCTCAACCGACTGAGCCACCCAGGCACCCTTCAGCCAACATTCTTAAACATTCTCTCTTAGCTTCTCTCTTGCTGTTTTTTTATAATACATATGTGTCTTGGGGGCACCTGGGTTGCTCAATCGGTTGGGCATCCGACTTCGGCTTAGGCCACGATCTCACAGTTTGTGGGTTCGGGCCCCGCATCAGGCTCTGTGCTGACAGTGCGGACCCTACTTGGGATTCTCTGCCTCTCCCCGACTTGTGTGCACGCTCGCTCGCTCGCTCTGTCTCTCAAAATAAACTTTAAAAAACATAAAATGAAATAAAATATGTATTTGTTATTTTAAAGAGAGAGAGAGAGAGCATGATCCGGGGAGAGAGGCTGAGGGACAGAGAGAAAATCTTAGGTAGGCTCTACGCTCAGTGCCTCTACACTCATGGGGCTCGGTCCTATGACCCCCGGATCGTGACCTGAGTTGAAATCAACAATCAGACACTCAACCAACTGAGCCACCCCAGGCATCTCTCTCGCGCTCCTTTTTAGACAACCCACGGGCAACCATAAAATTATAGCTACCAAAAACCTAAAGGATCAATCGGCTTGTACATTACAAACCATCAGGCGAGTTACAACTTTGGGGATGTCAGAGTGGGGATTTTCAAACCTCTCCTCACCAACATTTTGGCTAAAACAAAACTTTATTAGGAACCTCAACAGGGAGGAGAGTAGTCTATTAGCAAGAAGTTATTTCATAAGTTACAGTCTGGATTGTAAAAAAAAAAAAAACAAAAAACCAGATATAATCAATTAGATCCATGAGGCCGCTTTAGTCAACATAAAAAACTCTGAGACGAAAAACTGACGTCTCGAAGACAGTCTCCATCACACTCGAACATCTAACTTTTTCTTTTTTTGATCTGATAAATAAATAGCACCGTAACCTGGAAATTCAGTTCCACACAGCGACGGAGCCGAAAACGTGATGGTTTCAGGTAGCACTTCTTCCCATGTGAGGCCAGTTTTCACTGAAACCAAGAGGGCGGGCAAATGTTTCTCTGAGCTAACCCGGGAGGACAGATTAATGGGCTGTGGGCCTGGATGGGTTAGTATTTGGTTACCAACGCATTTCAGTATGCGCAGTTCTCCCCACGGGATTTCACGCAAATTCTGGAAGTGAATCATTTCCTAGACGCCTAAACGTCCACACTAGGATTCCACAGAACGCAGTCTGATGACCACAGAGAGGTCTGCAGACCCCAGCACTCAAGTCTTTCAGTGAAAAGGACAGATGGGAAGAGCCAGCGCTGGCAGACTGGGTCTTCATCTGAAACGTCCCACGTGAGCTGGGCACACCGAACCGTACCTGGAGCTCCGCAATTTACCGACATTGGCAGATAAGGCTCACCTTCAGACAACAGGCTCAGGGCCTCGTCAGACGCGTGCCCGCCGAGTCGCAGCACCTTCCTGGAAGTGAGGCTCTCACCGGGTGCGCTGGAGCCATCTGGGGACAGGTAGGGCTGCTCCGCGGCAGACGTTGCCATGGATTCCCACTGAATCTCCTTCCCGGGAGACTGAAACTCCAGGCTGCATCCTGTCCAGCCGTAGAAGGCCAAAGACAAGAGAAATCCCTGGGCTGGGTTCAGTATCGCCTAGGAGGAAGGACAAAAAGACACGAGTCGGCCAGTCTGTGTACTGGGAATTTGAGCATTAACTCCACTTGGATGCTCACTGGGCTGCCTCACTTGGAAGCGACCCGGTTGGCCGCTTCAGGGCAAGACCAAGATTGGCTTTAGGTGCTGTACCTTCACGAGGAGGCGGGGAGGGGAGAGCTGGAGGGGGTGGGGGGAGGGGATGCATGCGACACAGGGCAATCGAACCGATCCTATTTTCACCCCTGCCAGGCAGCTAGGCTCTCCTACACAGAGATGCTCTCCATCTTGTGCTTCTGAGTCAGAATGTGATTTAACAAAGGTACCTGAGGCTAAAAACGAGTCTAGGGGACGTTCCTCTATTTCCGTGTGCTAAGTACCCATGAAGTGAACCAAAGGAACCAAGAGAAACTCCAAACCGAAGCAAAGAGGTGGAGGCAGTGAATGCTGGCTTATTATAAAGTTCTCATGGGTCAGATTCTCCCCAGTTCGGAAGCAGCAGAAATATCAATTCCGTACAAGACAACGTGTACCTCTCCGCTAACAGTTTTGTTTTTTCATTACAAATGCAACACAGCGAAAACACTGGGAGGAATCTACTCATGGTGTTTCCACCTTATTTCCATTTTGTGTATTTTTTTTAATGTTTTTATTTATGTTTGAGACAGACAGAGACAGAGCATGAACAGGGGAGGAGCAGAGAGAGAGGGAGACACGGAATCCGAAGCAGGCTCCAGGCTCTGAGCTGTCAGCACAGAGTCTGACACGGGGCCCGAACCCACGGACCGCGAGATCATGACCTGAGCCGAAGTCGGACGCCCAACCGACTGAGCCACCCAGGCGCCCCGATTTTATGTATTTTTTTAATGTTTATTTTTGAGAGAAACAGAGCAAGTGGGGGAGGGGCAGAGAAAGAGGTGGACAGAGGATCTGAAGCGGGCCCCAAGCTGACAGCGGACAGCCGGATGTGGGACTCGAACTCATGAACCATTGAGACCATGACCTGAGCCAAAGTCGGACGCTCAACTGACTGAGCCACCCAGCTGCTTCACCGTTCTGTGTATTTCTATACGGTATTTTTTTCACACGTGTTATTATGTGGTTGTAACTAGTGTAATTTTTATATCCTGCGTTTTTCACTTAAAACTACAGATTTCAGGGGCACCCAGGTGGCTCAGTCCGTTGAGCGTCCAAACTCAGCTCAGGTCATGATCTCGAAGTTTTTGAGTTCAGGTCCTGAGTCGGATTATGCAGACAGCTCAGAGCCTGGAGCCTGCTTCAGATTCTGTATCTCCCTCTCCCTCTGCCCCTCCCCTGCTAGCACTCTATCTCTACCTCTTTCAAAAATAAACATTTAAAGAATTTTTTAAATATATTCTCAAAATACTAGAGATTTCATAATTGTCACGTTAACATCTACATAACACTCCACCAGGATGAAAAAGTGTAATTTACTTAGCCATTTCCTTGTATTTGTTTCATTTGGGTTGCCTATAACACTTTATAATCACGGATGATGGGATCGCTTCTTGGCCTTTTGGCTAAGATCAAGTGTGGTATCTGTTCGTATCAGTTTAATAATCGTGGATGATGTTACAAGGAACACCTTCGTCCCTATGGCTTTTTCATAGTCTGAAATATTTCTTCAAGTGAAATTCTCTGATATTTTGGGTCTGCTGGAAAGGTCTGAAAAACTGGGCCAAACTGATTTACCAGAGTTGTCCCCATTTAATAACGGTCCCAACAATGAATGAGACTAGCTAGCTGGTACATCAAAGGCAGATACAGGTACATACCGTTACATATTTAACCCACAACACATCATACTTTGGAGTGGGTTTTTTTCTCTCTGAACTTTACTTTTCAAGAAAAAAATTTTAAATCAAGGTTGACCTACCATTATAAACCACGTGGTCTTGGCCGCATTTCTCACAGGTCTCAAAAAGCTCCCGTTGATATCTGGTTGCATTTCAAGATAGAATAAAAGGCTTTCGTTGATGATGTTTGGCAACCAGCTGTCAGAAAGAAAAGAACCCTGGGTAAAGAGAACATGTAACCCAACTCATCTTTAAATGCCGGCGGTCAGGAAACCTGTCCTCCAAGGCCACCAAGTCCTGGAGGGGAATCCACTTGGGCACATGGAGGAACCAGCACATCCAGGATTTAATTTAAGAGACCTCTTTCTCTCAAGCGTAAAGCAGAGATCAGCGACTTCTTCCAAGGGTAACACGCAACACCACATCGGGTGTAAGGCTCTAACGTTATAGCTAATAACTCAAAATTCAATTTTCCCTTGATGAGTAATGTAACGTTTTGAGGGAGAGCTGCACAAATCTTGCTATTTCACGTGTGAACTGTTTGATGTTATTGTTGCTAGGCCTACGACATTTAAAATGAGGAGCTGTTGGGGCGCCTGGGTGGCTCAGTCGGTTGAGCACCGGCTTCAGCTCAGGTCACGATCTCACGGTCCGTGAGTTCGAGCCCCGCATCGGGCTCTGTGCTGACAGCTCAGAGCCTGGAGCCTGTTTCAGATTCTGTGTCTCCCTCTCTCTGATCCTCCCTCATTCATGCTCTGTCTCTCTCTGTCTCAAAAATAAATAAACGTTAAAAAAAATTAAAAAAAATAAAATGAAGAGCTGAGTGTATTTTGAGAGGGAGATCATTTCCATCTCGCCTAGGACAACGTCCAAACAAACCTCCTCCTATCACATCAATTATTAACACCACGAAGGCACGCCCTGTTTTGCAAAGTATTGATTCACCCCAGCAAAAGGTTTTCTGGTTCCCATCTGTTTTGCATGGGTTACAGATCTATTTTCAAAGCATGCACCTGAAACTGGGCAGAATGCCAACTGGGGGGCCAACTGAGGTTTAGAGAAAAATGGCTCTCTCTATATGTCTTGATGGAACCATGAATCATCCCACCAAAAAATGTGCCCTTGTCCTATATCTTCTCAGATCCAGGAATCCTGGGGTCAAGAATGATACAAACGGGTACATTTTAAAAGTGTGGTCCAGCGTTTTATTTCAGAGTTAGCCCTGGCAGTGGGCCGAAACACCAGATGCACGTTCACGGTATCTGGAAACTAAACTCGGGAGTTGTTTGTTCTGAGGGCTTTATATATAATCTGAGGAGATGTGAGTATCTTTCCAGGAGTTCACAGATTGTGGGCCTGCCTTCCTGTCTCGCGTGTATTTCCTCAAAGGGCACCTAGTGCAGTTTCAAAGATCTCCTTTCCAAAGACTCTCTGCTTTGCAACTCTCGGGTCACACTTAGAAAAGCAAAATGGCAAGTTGTTTACGTATCCCTTCCCAGCGGCAATTAAAAAATAAAAAATAGAAGAAAGGTTACCAAATAATTAAAACCAGCATTATTTTGAAAAATCGGATCTTGATCACGGCTCCCATCCGTCTCTCGTTCTCTGTGTAAATGCCTTTTCTTCCTTTTAGTAAAGAGGCCACTGTGAAAAACAGAGGGGGACTGCATGTCATGGTCATTATTTGCATCTCCTGAGTGGCAGGGAAGAGAGTCAACGTGGACGTAAGCCCCAAAGCAAAGGCAGAAGGGCAGGAGACAGCCCAAGATACGGCCGTTCCTTCCCCCACACTCCAAGCTGGGGTCCTCGCAGACTTGATGGGACACGGGGTCTTTAAAACGTTCACCTCCCAAGAACTGTTGTCTTCCCCTGACTGCAAAGACAGTACAGAGACTTTCTGCATACCTATACCCAGACTCGTTCAACATTAACATCTTACACACCAAGGGTCACATTGGTCACCGGGGAGAAATTAGCAATGGTCTGTTACTATTAATTAAGCTCCAAATTTTATTTGGATTTTACCGATTCAAAAACTGTATTTTTAGGGGTACCTGGGTGGCTCAGGTCACGATCTCACAGTTTGTGAGTTTGAGCACCATGTCAGGGTCTCTGCTGTCAGCATGGAGGCTGCTTCAGATTCTGTCTCTCTCTTGCCTCTCTCTCTCAACAATAACATTAAAAAAAATCTATATATTTAGGGGCATCTGGGTGTCTCAGTCGGTTAAGCGTCCAACTTTGGCTCAGTTCATGATCTCACAGATCATGAGTTCGAGTCCCCTATGGGGCTCTGTCAGCTTCAAATCCTCTTTCTCCCTCTCTCTCTGCCCTTCCCCTGCCTTCTCTCTCTCAAACATTAAAAAACAGAACTATATTTTTAAAGGTTTATATTTTCTATTACAAAAATAATGCACACTGTTTTGAAACATTGAAAGATTAAAAATTTCTCATTATAGACAAGTTGGAGAATACTTTACTTTTTAATGTTTATTTATTTTTGAGAGAGAGTCAGAGTGCGAGCAGGGGAGGGGTAGAAAGAGAGGGTGACACAGGATCCGAAGCAGACTCCCAGCTGTCAGCACAGAGCCCGACGTGGGGCTCAAACTCACAAACCGCGAGATCGTGACCTGAGCCGAAGTCAGATGCGTAACCAACTGAGCCACCCAGGCGGCGCCCCAACAAGTTGGAAAACATTAAAAAAGGTTAGAGGAAAATCAACGAGCTATGGTCTATCCTGAGACAAGCAGTGTTAGCATCTTACTGTCGTTCTTATCAGTCCTTTACCTATACATGACTTTTGTTTGATATAAATGACTCAGTACTTTTATGCAAATCTGTATAAAAAGTTGCTGTACTTAACATACTGTTTTTATTTTAATTTTATTTTTTTATTTTAGAGAGAGGGAGAGAGTGCACAAGCAGGGGAGGGGGCAGAAGAAGAGACAGAATCTTAAACAGGCTCCACACTCAGCAGAGAGCACTCAATCCCATGACCCTGGCATCACGACTGGAACCAAAATCAAGAGTTAGATATTCAACCAACTGAACCACCCAGACGCCCCAATACACTGTTTTTAAACGCAACATGGAGGAAAAAAACTGATCCAAAGAGCCACATGATTTCCTACTCTTAGTGGCACAGCACTTGAAATGTTTTGAAGTTCTACAATCAACCGACCTTTCCATTAAGGGGCACTTCTTTTTATTTATTTTTTCTTTTAATTCTTTTAAATGTTTATTTTTGAGAGAAAAAGAGACAGAGCATGAGCAGGGCAGAGGCAGAGAGGGAGGGAGACACAGAATCGGAAGCAGGCTCCAGGCTCTGAGCCGTCAGCACAGAGCCCGACGCGGGGCTCGAACCCACGAACCGTGAGATCATGAGCTGAGCCGAAGTCGGACGCTTCACCGACTGAGCCACCCAGGTGCCCCAAGGTGCACTTGTTCATTCTCATTCTGCACAGGAGAGATCCATGCAGCCTGAGCAGGTTGGAGGTTTGCCCCAGGTCATGCCTCCGTGAGGATGGGGTGGAACCAGAATGCCAAGTCCCCAGCCTCAGCTCAGAGTTCTTTCCAGGGTATCCTGCTGGCTCACAACATCCTTCTTATTCAGTTCTTACTATTTGCACCCGACTCCTTTCCTGCGCTCTACTTCCTGTTTCCTGCCCAACTGAGTAAACACACAAGGCCAAGCACCTCACGGGAGTAACCAGGCTCACTCTTCAGGCCACACCCCATCCCTTCCCCCCTCCCCCCCCCCCCCCCCCCCCCCCCCCCCGCTCCCCTCCTTCCGCTCCTATCTGACCTCCAGTTTTCCACGGGCACTCCTGGGGCCTCCAAGGCACCCCAAGGGCAGACCCAGGATGAGCCTAGACGGAAGTGAAAAGTCCACTGGCCCTGGTCTTGAGCTATTAAACACTGGCAAAGAACTTGTGTAGCCCATGACCAGATAGGCTTGCTCGCTTTCACTTATTAAACCTGCTCACTTTCTCCAAATGCATTGTACTTATGTCTCTAGAGGATGACAAATGAGGTCTAGCGTCCTAGATGATTCCAGGAGCACAACGCATGCCATTATCTGAGCCCAAGGCATGGGGCCATAGCCCTGGTCATGCACCCAGACAGCTTCCCTGCTGCTCACCTGCGGTCACGGTCTTCCAGAATAGGATGGGGTTGGCCCCCAGGACGAGCAGCAGCGGCAAGTATGTGGTGACATAGTGCGGGATGGCGAGCTCCGGATCCCGTTCACACCTGAGGGAGGAGGACCAAGCCATTCTTGAACACAAGGCTTTGCCTAAAATATACACACTTACCTGGAAGGTGAGATCAGAGGGTGAGAGAGAAAAGGCAAATGCGTAAATCCACTTCTGACTCTGCCAGAAGGAAATGGGACTCACACCTTATGTCTGCAAAGGAGCAATCAATCAATCACTGAAGAACAGGAGAGACCAATCATGTTTCTATTTGTCCTGTAAATGTGAGGCCCTCTAGGGCATTCCACGGGGGAGAGATTTTAAAGGTCACTGCTAACAAAAGGAAAGATAGGAAAGGACACTCGAAAAGGGGAGTCCCCCCACTGGGTCTCTTCAAGGAGAAAAAGACACAAATGGGAATGCAAACTGGTGCAGCCACTGTGGAAAACACTGTGGAGGTACCTCAAAAAATTAAAAACCGAGCTACCCTACGACCCAGAAATTGCACTACTAGGAATTTATCCAAAGGATACATAAGTGCTGATTCGAAGGGGCACGTGCACCCCCGTGTTTATAGGGCTGCTATCCACAATACCCAAATTATGTAAAGAGCCCAAACGTCCATCAACTGTCGAATGGGTAAAGAAGATGTGATATACATACAATGGAATACTACTCGGCAATGAAAAAGAATGAAATCTCGCCATTTGCAACAAAGTGAGTGGAACTAGAGTGTATTATGCGAAGCAAAATAAGTCAGAAAAAGATATCACGTGTTTTCACTCATATGTGGAATCTGAGAAACTCAACAGATGAACATAGAGAACGGAAGGAAAAATAAGATAACAGAGAGGGAGGCAAACCATAAGAGACTCTTAAATACAGAGAACAAACGGAAGGTTGATGGGGGTGGGGAAAATGGGTGATGGGCATTAAGGAGGGCACTTGTTGGGATGAGCACTGGGTGTGATATGTAAGTGATAAGTCAATAAAAAAAAAGGCCAGTCCTGTGAATAAGATCCAGTCTGTCCCCTTTAGCGCCTCCAAATTCCCAGCCCTCATATTCCAAGGCAAATGTGTTGCCATGGTTGTGCAGAACCATCACAGCAGAGGTGCTTTTCAGGGGAAGGACCAGAACTTCTACTGAAGGATCACGGGAATCGTCAGTCAGCAGGTGGGGTAGGAGAGTGCCACACAGGCACGGCTTACCCACGTGGGAGCTAGGAGCGAAGACACGCATAACGTCAGAGAGCAACGAGGAAGAGAGAATCAAAGGCAAAGGGGAGAGAGGACTGCTCAGGCCCAACCCAGGTAGGAGGTGCAAAAGCAGATGAGGGAACAGCCTCTGTGGCCACAGAAGGCAGAACGATAAAAATGCACACACGCACTCTTGTTCTAACATGCCTGGAGTGGTCCAGCCCAGAAGGGGAAAATGACCGAATGCAAAACAACTTGGGTGGGAAAAACGCGAGGCCACCTTTTCTCGCCATGAGAAGGAACAGAACACCATCTCACAAGGCTACCTTCCTTTTAATGGAAGTTTTCATTTTCAGCTGTGCAGGTTCAAATGTGGTCTGGAAAGGCTTGAGGGGACAAAGAGAATCAAGCAGCAGAAAAGCCATGATTTGGGGCGCCTGGGTGGCTCACTCGGTTGAGCATCTGACTTCAGCTCAGGTTATGATCTCACTGTTGTGGGTTCCAGTCCCGTATCAGGCTCTGTGCTGGCAGCTCGGAGCCTGGAGCCTGGAGCCTGCTTTGGATTCTGTGTCTCCCTCTCTCTGCCCTGGTCATGCTCTGTCTCTCAAAAAATAAAATAAGGTGCTAAAGAAAAAAAAAAAAAAAGAAAAAAAGAAAAGCCATGACTCTGACCAAAAGACAAAAGTAAGCGATGATTGACTGAGTGGGGATAGCAGTTTGCACAGGCCCGGAAGCAGCCTCCTAAGGACCAAGGGGGCACCTGGGAGTGAGCCCCGCAGCGATGGCTCCCTCATGCTCAGATGCAACCTTCCCAGGAGGCTCCAGGAGCCCACGGATGAAGCTCGCGGGAGTGATGAAAGCTCCCTTTCCACTATTAACCATTAAGCACACCCCACTATAACAGCCACGGACACCGTACTTGTCCTCGTAAAGTTCCTCAGAGCAGCTGTATGGATGCATCTACACAGACTTTGGGAGTATCCGCCATCGAGAAGGCAACACCAACTTGGAGACATCCGAGTAACTACAAGCAGTCAAAAAAGGGGGAGAAATTGTCCAACCACGAGTCAGCAAACGTTTTCTGTAAGGGAACTTTTACCGTAAGTATTTCATGCTCCATGGGCCACCCATTCTCTGTCAAAACTACTCTGACACTGCAGTGTGAAAGCAGCCATAAACCATGCATAAACAAAGGGCATGACTGTGTTCCAATAAAACTTTATAAAAACAAGCAGAGGACCAGATTTGTCCTCAGGCTGGGCTGCGATCCTTGTCTACACTGCCCTAAGATCCCAGACAGAGACCATGTCCCCACCTGTTGCAGTTTTCCATTGGAAGCTAGAGCACACATCCTTGGAGGGACCGTGAGCCCTTACAGAAGACTGACTGCACTGAGGAGATTTTTGAGGACGTTGAAGAAATACCTAAGACAATGTCAGATTATCTGTTTCCCTGGATCTGTGTTCAGGATAGCGGGAATACAGCTGGAAGAGAAGTGGCAAAGTGAAGCAAGCTGACGCTTAGATCCAGCTCTTCTAAGAGCAATCTTTGGGTTTCTCCAAGCCATTTCGAATTCATCCTTAGGTTGTTAAACTCCCCTGCTCATCCAGATGAAGCTGGCCTGAAGCATAACAACTAAAGGGTGTGCATGAGGAAGCCCCATCGATGTGGAGAGGAACACACCTAACGCTGGGTGCACACCCTGACGTGAGGACGCACCTCAAGCTGGGTGCACATACTTGCACCCACGGGCACCTACACAAATGTGAGAGGCTGAGGCGGGGAAACAAACTCCAGGGAACAAGTACTGTAGCGAGCGCCCCAGGGCGGGTCTGGGCAGGTCTGTGAACAATGGCCTGACCTGCAAGGTGCCCACTCTGCGTCAGGGCCTGTGTATCTGTCGCCAGAGAATGATGAGTCAGGGAGCAGGGAGTCCCCGCTTACCTGGACACAGACGGGTAGTAGAGCATGACCACTCCCTCCACGCACAGCAGGACGGCCAGGCCCCAGGCCATGATGTGGTAAAGCAGGATGGTGCTAGGAGAGAAGCAGAATCAGGGGGGCGGGGCCTGGCCTGAGACGAGCTACGAGATGCCCAGCCACACAAAGTACCAGACCAACTCCTGGGGCCCCCCAACCATCAGGAAAACTTACACTGAGCAAACCCTTGGTAAAGACCCGCCCCATTCTACCTCTGAGTTTTCCTTTTGTAATTGAGATGAAATTCACAGAACATAAAAGTAACCAGGTTCAAGCAGAGCCGCTCTGTTGCCTTGGGCAACTTCACATTATGCAACGGCCTCCTCTCCCCAGTTCTGAAACAGCTACGGCCCCAGAAGGACGTGCCCGCAGGCAGTCCCAGTTCCTCCCGCCCCCAGTCCCAGCAACCACCCGCCTCCTGTGTCTCTCTTTGGCTTCTCCCACTGTGCACAATCCGTGTAAATGGTGGCACACAATACATGGCCCTCTGTGTCTGGCTTCTTTCACTTAACAGGAGTCTTTCAAGCTTGACAAGAACAAGGCACTGGAACCTCATCAGTCCTCCTAAGTACCCAGCTCACCCAATAAGCAAGGAGTTCCTATCCCCACACATTCCCAAAGGTGCATCTGTACCTAGAACTCATGGGTCTTAGTGCTAAGTGCAAACCAAGGTCTCTGAAGAAATGTGGGTTCGTTCCATGTTCCGGGAGAGCGGGGAGCTCTCCTTTCTCGCCTCCCACCCCCACACCCCACCATTCCCTGCATGCTTAACATTCCTGGACCATCTCTACCCTCTGTCTTTGTCCTCCCACATGCCCCTCCCTTTCCCCCAGGGACTCAGTCAGCCCTGCAGATGGGGTCTGGGAGAGGGGTGCACAGCCATCTGTTAAAGAGCATTTAACCAGCCTCTTCTGTGCCACGGGACGGGGGCCCACGGCTCCGTCGAATGCGGTCACCGTCACCCGTGACTGTACCAGGCTCCCGGCAAACAGTGCCACCCCCAACCCACTGGGATTTTAACTCTGAAAACCAGCTGTGTAGGCAAGGGAACGGTCAGGGATCCGAGTGCAAGGGGGCCCTTCCACAAGCAGACAAGGGACGGCACACGGCAACGAGCTGCAGGAAGAAGCAACTTTTCACAGCCAGTTCTCCGGAAGGCCACAAGGAAAGGACCCCAGCATGCTGTGCCTCTCACGTTAGAACCGGTTCTGGAGCAGCCCTGCCCCTACCTCTCTGGGTTTGGGAGCTGATGGGGTGTGTCCCGTCCAGAAGTCAGAGGCTCTGCATCAAAGAAAGAAATGAAAGGAGCAGCTTTCTGCAAAGGCCTGGGTTGTTGAATAGAGCAGGAGCTCCGCATTCCAGAACCTGACCTTGGGCCGAGGGAGCCAGGGGTGTTGTCCAGGGGTGTTGCCCGCAGAGGTGGGAGGGAGCGGGCCAGGCGAGTGCAGGCCTGGGGGTGGCCACAGACTACTCAGCGGTGCTCTGGCCCCAGATGGCCAAGCAGGGAGGGAGTCAGACTGGGCCCAGCTGCTCAGGCAGCCGCCACTTTAATAACGGATGTGACCCCGAACCCACACCAGGTCATGAGTCTCAAGTCCAATGCATCCACAATCAAGAGCAGCCGGTGGCTGAACATGCTCATCTCTTTATGTGACCACTAGACCGTTTTTATGTCCAGGCACGCGAGGGCCCTCCCCGGACCCCCTTTCCCCCACACTCCTATTCACAGAGCAAGTCGGGACTTCGATTTAGGGCTTTTCCCACGATCTCAAGCAACTTCTGCTGTTGTTTAAAACCTGTACATCCCACACCTAGAGCCGCAGGAGTTGACATTTTAACTCTAAATCTGTCTTCATGACATTTCTTAGGATTAGGATTAAAAAAAAAAAAAAAAAAGATTCTCCTGTGCCAAAGAAAATAGCTAAGGACTGGAAGGATCTAGAAGGGAATACAGACTTTAATCCAGCCATACCTGCAAAGCCTGGCCCCCTGCCCTGGAATTCCTCGGGACCCTCCTGGGAGGCTTCAGTGTCTTAACCGCGGTATCGACCGCACCCTGGGCTCTGGAAGCAAGCTGGCTCTTAACAGAGGAGCCACACCCACAGCTCTGGCCCCTTGGAGCCCTCACACCAGGAAGCAGGGCTTCTGCCATGACGAGGCAGGGGCTGGGTCTCTGTGGCTACAGAGCGCCTGTCTTACTGCTCTGCTGTGATCCCTGCTCCTCTTTGATGGCAGAGCCGCTTCACTCTCAACAGTCTTCCTAGTCCCGGACCCCTGCGCTTGCTCCTGTCCTTGCATCCGAATGTTTCACATCTTTAGCTGTTTGCCTCCCACACAATCGGCCGGTCCTCGGATGCTAGGCCCTGCCAGCATCCTCAGAAGTGTGAACCACCCCCCCCCCTGCATCCTGCCTGTTCTCACGTTGTGCTCCAAAATGAGTTGCAAACACTCTGCTGGCTATGAGGAGGGCTTCCTGACGGCCTGTCCTGGTTTCTCAGGGCTCTGCCTGTCTTCTCGCTCCAGAGAGCTCTCGGGCTGCCCTGTCGGACCACAGTCATCCGTGGTGGGGGTGGGGGTGAAGCAATGCCTCCTCCTGCGACAGAACCAGCTTCCTGGAGGTGCTCCAAGGCTCCTCTTATCTCCACAGCTGGCTGGCTGTGACACCTCTTGTTGTGCCCTAACTCCAATCCTTCCAAAACTGAGTGAGAAAGGTGTCACACTTATTTGCACTGGCCTCCGGGTCAAACACTTCTCATTGCTGCTAGTTGCCTACCCAAAGCCATTTCCCCTTTTTCCTTGGTAAAATAACCTTGATGGCATGCCAAATAGCAGCATGCTTGCCTAACAGACTATGTTTCCAATCCAACCTCCTCTTGCAGCTGTGACCATGAAACTAAATTCTGTCCATTCCAAAAAAGGAATAGTTGTGTAAAATCCCCAGGGAGGCTGCTTAAAGGGAAATGGCTCAGGAGAAAACAGGCCCCTTATGCATTGCCCCTTCCTCTTTCCTGTGGCCTGGAATGCAGATGTGATGGCTGGAGCTCCAGGAGCCATATTGGGCCATGATGGCTTGAAGATGAAAGTCACACAATAGGATGATGCAGCAAGAGACAGAAGAAGCATGGGTCCCTGATGTCCATTATAAGGGCCCGGGATTGCCTACCTCTGGCCTCCTTTGGCATGAAAGAAAACTTACTTTAAAGTTATTTTATGTATTCTATGTAGCCAAAACTAATCCTCATTGATATACCTGGTTGGCTGCCCTTGACCTTAACTCTCTTCCCTAGAGAATTTTCAAAACCAAGAATATCTAGGTTCTGTACACATGTATAAAAGCCTAGGACTGAAAGTAAAAAGGTAGAAGGAACAAGCACACAAATAAACACTAAACTTCAGGCCAGAGACACCAAAGTTACTGATGATGATACATGAGGAATATCAACAATTTTAGAGCAAGAATCTACTTAAGTTTCCCAGTGTGTTCTACAGCCTGAATGTGATTTCTGTTTACTAATTTTGGCTTCTAAAGTGAATTTATTCAGGGGCCCCTGGCTGGCTCAGTCAGTGCAGCAAGCAACTGTTGACCTTGGGGTTGTGAGTTTAAGCCCCATGTTGGGTGTAGAGATTAAATCTCGAATCTTGAAAATGGATCAGAGACCTGGGCACCTGGGCGGCTCAGTCAGGTAAGCGTCTCTTGATTTCAGCTCAGGTCATGATCGCACAGTTTGACAGTCGGAGCCCCATGCTGGGCTCCCGTGCTGACAGCATGGAGCCTGCTTTGCATTCTCTGCCCCGCCCCCCTCTCAAAATAAATAAACCTTAAAAACATAAAATAAAATGGATGAGACCTAAATTGAAGTGTTCAAACCATAAAACTCTTTTTTGGCTCCCAAGTTTGACGCAAGAACTCATACAAAATATTCCAGATAAAGGATCCTCCTCCTTCTGGTTAACCTAGAAGTAACGCAATTCGTAACTCTCTTTGCGGTTAACAACTGTGTGCAACCAACCACAGAGATCACCCTTCAGATATTTTGGGGGACAGGTTTCAAATACCTTTGGGAAAAGGGCACCTCAGAAATTACAGTAATCTTGGGGCGCCTGGGTGGCTCGGGCGGCTGAGCACCCAACTTCGGCTCAGGTCATGATCTCACGGTTCGTGGGTTCGAGCCCCGCATGGGGCTCTGTGCTGACAGCTCAGAGACCGCAGCCTGTTTTGGATTCTGTGTCTCCCTCTTTCTCTGCCTCTCCCCTGCTCACACTGTCTCTCTCACACTCTCTCAAAAATAAACAAACATTTTTTAAAAATTTAAAAAACTGCCATCAAGTAAAAGACAACCCAATGAACAGAAGATATTTGTAAATCCTGTGTCTAATAAGGTACTTGTATCTAGAATCTATATGAAGAACTCTTACAACTCAATAACAAAGACCAATTAAATGGGTGAAGGAACTGAACAGATATTTCTCCAAAAAAAGCATACAAATGGCAACTAAACATGTGACAAGATGCTCAACATCACCAGCCACCAGGGAAGATACCATTCACACACACACTAACATGGCTAAATTTTAAAGCCAAAGTAATACATGGAAAAGAACAAGTATTAGCAAGGATGTGAGAAACTGGAACCATTATACGTTGCTGCCGACAATATAAAATGGTGCAACCAGCCAGGTTGGAAAGCATTTTAGCAGTTTCTTAGCAAGGTTAGAGAATTACGATGTGACCCAGGGTACAAAGCCCCTGAGTACATGATGAACTAGCATGTCCACACAAACATCTGCATACCAGCGGTCGCTGGAGTATTCCTTACAGCCAAAATGGTGCAAACAACCCACACGACCATCAACCGATAAATGGATAAAATGTAGCACATCCACTAAGCCGAATACTATTCAGCAAGGAACAGGAATAAAATGCTAACACCACTGCGACACGGGTAAAGCTTGAAAACGTCTTGCTCAGTTTAAGAAGCCAGACACAAGGGGCACCCTGGGCGGCTCAGTCGGTTGAGCTTCCGACTTCGGCTCACATCATGATCTCACGGGTCGTGGGTTCAAGTCCCATGTCAGGCTTTGCAGTGATAACATGGAGTCTGCTTCAGATTCTCTGTCTCCCTCTCAAAAATAAACATATATTAAAAAACACGAAGAAACCAGACACAAAATGTCACATATGGAATGAATGTGCTCACAAGCAATACCCAGAACAGGCAAACCTAGAGACAGGGGCCTGGTGGGGGCAGGAAGGGGGGTAGGGATTAATCACTGGTAAAGAGATTGGGGGGAGGTGAGGATTAAAATGTCCTAAAACTAGTTGGTGCGATGGTTGCATGATTCTGTGAATATACTAAAAAAAACAATGGATTTTGGATTTTATACACTTAAATGGGTGAACTTTATAAAACTGTTTAAAACAAAACAAAACAAAACAAAAAAAGAGCATGGGGCACCTGGCTGGCTCAGTCAGAAGAGCATGTGGCTCTTGATCTCAGGGTTGTGAGTTCAAGCCTCACCTTAGGTGCAGAGATTACTTCAATAAAGTTCAAAAAAAACCAAGCAAAAGTAGGGGGGCACATGCTTCCTGGATGAAGCGTCAGAAGACCCGAGCACTCGTCCCATGCTGCCATCCAGCTTCCCCTTGTCACGCAGGTGCTCTGTTCCCCCAACACACATGCTCACCCCAGCTGCCGTCACAGGGCACAGCGCCCGACAGCCTACTATGTGCCAGGCACTTTCCTCAACCATTCACAGAGCACCGCATGGACTCTCCTGTGACCTGATGCGGTTGCTACTATCCTACACGTGGGAAAACAGAAGTCAGACACGTTAAGAAACTTGCCAACGGTGCCACGGTGAGTGACCCCTATACAGATGGGACCCACCGTGGACTCTCACCAGGTAGCCACCGGGAGCTCCAATGTTCGGCTTCCGTATTTGGCCTAAAGTGTGAACACACACTTCAAAGAATCTTCTCCAATCTCTAGATACAGTCAAAATCTGTTTATATTCATGCCAATTCTGTTAGTATGTGTCCAGTTGCAAATATTTAATTTATAGATTACCTGCTGTCATGGTTTAAAATCCTCATTTTGAATCTGCCTTCAGCTTTTTATAAAAACAGCTGCCGGAGTGGCGCCTGGGGGGCTCAGTTGGTTAAGCGTCTGACTCTTGATTTCGGCTCCGATCGTGATCTCACGGCTCAGGAGGTCAAGCCCTGTGTGGGGCTCTGTACCGACAGCACAGGGCCTGCTCGGGATGTTCTCTCCCCCTCTCTCTGTGCCCCTCCCCTGCTCGCTCTTGTGCTCTCTAAATAAACTTAAGAAATAGCTGCCAGACACAATCCTCAAGGGGCCGGCTGACATTCTGGCTGGGTCCGCCATACTGAAAACTACTTTGCAGCCCTCAATGGTACCCCCGACCCCTCTTCGTACAACAGAAATCGGGCAGAAAGCTCTCGTTTCTTGTACATACCTCTGTCCTGCCGATCTCCGGATCACCAGATAGGCGTCGACCGCGTAGCAAAACAGCCACCAGAAGCAGGCACCGTACAACAGCTGGATCCATATCTGTAATCAGGAAGAGCCTGGCATCAAAGCTCCTGGAAACAGGCCCCGGATTGTCCCCATCCATGAAAGGAGCGGGCAGATGCCGGTTTCCTCTGACGTCAGGAAGCAGCACATGAAAGCCCTCCGGAGACACGTGGACGGTCTGGGAAACCAAGGCTGGGGCGTGGTCCAGGGCGGCGTGTGCCTCCGTGCTCTGTCCGCCCAGCGGCGCCAGACTAGCAAGCCCGCTGGCCGGGTACACTTGTCGGCACGGGACGTAAAGGCCTCAGATGCGCAGCCTTCCCCGGCGTGAGGGCTGACAGTGCCTCTGAACGAGAACGAAGGAGTGTGGGCAGGAAAGGTCTTCTGAGCAGAGGGGAAGGAAGGGGCCGGTCTGCTAGAGGCAGCGGGACATTGACCAGCCTCTGGCGCGGGCGGAGACCGCGCTCCCCTCTGCAGCCGGGAAGCAGCGACGGTCACAAGGAGAGAGGCTGACGATTCTGCTGCAGCTCGGTGCACAGAGCAACAGAGATACACAGATGGAAATAATATATTCCGGGGCGCCTGGTGGCTCGGTGGGTTAAGCGGCCGACTCTTGATTCCTCACGGTTCCGGAGTTCAAGTCCCGCGTCGGGCTCTGCGCTGACAGTGCGGAGCCTGCTTGGGTTCTCTGTCTCCCTCTCTCTCTGCTCCTCCCCCGCTCTCTCAATAAATAAACTTAAAAAGTGAATGCACAAATATGTACTTCATTAAGCACAATATATATCCCATAAATCAACAACTTTCATTGTCCTTTCTTTTCCCTTTTTGGCCAGCTGGTTTTCACTGCAGCCCCACCTTAGGTAAGGACTGTATATGTGGGCTCACATACGGCGGGGGGCAGGGGGGGAACCATACTAGCGCAGTGGTCCTCAAATTTAAGTGTCAGTCAGAAGTCCCTGCAGGGGGTGGAACATCACAACAGACCCCACACCAAGGTTCTGAGAATTTGCATTTCTTTTTTTTTTTTTTTTAATGTTTATTTATTGGAGAGAGAGACAAAGCATGAGCAGGAGAGGGGCAGAGAGAGGAAGACATAATCCAAAGCAGGCTCCAGGCTCCGAGCTGTCAGCACAGAGCCCGATGCAGGGCTCGAACCCACGAACCGCGAGATCATGCCCTGAGCCCAAGTTGGATGCTTAAATGACCCAGGCGCCCTTGAGAACTTGCATTTCGAACAAACTCCAGTGGGCTGAGACCACACTTGGAGGAACAGAGTGTCACAGGAGCACAGTGGGAAGAAAGGGTTATCAACACAAGCAGGTGGACTTACTGCGGTCCCCACGCAGTACGCAGCAGGCCAAAGGTCCGTCCCATTCACGTCTGAGATGTCCTTGACGAAATCGGGGAATCCCAACCACACCGCAGACCGGAAGACGATCCCTAAAACCGAGTAAGAGGACACAGTCATCCCGCGGGAGATGCATTCCAGGCCCCGCATTTGATGCCGAAACTGCACATTGTACCGAATCCTAGATGGACCACGTTTTGTCCTTTACGTACGTGCCAACGATACGGCCTGCTTTATAAATTAGGCACAGTAAGAGACTAACGACTAGTAAACAACGCTAATACGCTGTAATGGAAGTCATGTGAACGTGGTCTCTAAACACCTTACTGTACTCACTCTTCTTCTCGTGAGGACGTGAGATGTAGTGAGGTGAACCATGCAGGCACCGTGATGTGGTGTTGGGCTATACTGACCTTCTGACAGGGCAGAAGACCAACCGCTTCCGGACCAGAACGGACCGCGGGGAACCAGAACCGCGGAAAGCAAAACTGTGGCTAAGGGTGAGCTACTGTCCTTTGTAATGGTCCTAATTCGGATCTAAAGCCCACTTGCTGCTCTGTTAAGAGTAAGTAGATGGTGGATGGAAAAAGAGAGAGAGAGAGAGAGAGAGAAACGAGGAAACAAACACACACATTGGTGTGTGTACAGAGACAGAGAATAAGATCTAGGAATAATTATTTCGGTCACAAAGCAATAGCAATCCCAGGAATTTTGATTTCAACTTGAACCACCATTAGCCACAATCATATGCCTAATGTAGTTGTTTGCTTACTTGGTATGAAGAAGCAATTATGTGAACAATCGGTATTTCTTGGCTATATTTTTAATACCCACATATTAACCATTCCTGACATTCAAAGAAATGACCGAAACAGCACGATTCTGAAATGTAAAAAGATAATTCTTTCATTCTTTAAAAAATGTATTTAGGGCGTGGGTGGCTCAGTCAGTCAAGCCTCTGACTTCAGCTCAGGTCATGATCTTGAGGTTTGTGAGTTTGAGCCCCGCATCGGGCTCTCTGCTGTCAGTGCCCAGCCTGCTTCAGACCCTCTGTCCACCCCCCCCTCTCTGCTCCTCCTCCATGAGCACTTCTCTCAAAAATAAACATTTAAAAAGTAAAAATAAAAAACAGGGGCGCCTGGGTGACGCAGCTGGTTAAGCATCTGACTCTTGGTATTGGCCCGGGTCGTGATCTCATGGTTTGGGGGTTGGAGCCCTGCATCGGGCTCTGTGCTGATGGCACGGAGCCCGCTTGGGATTCTGTCTCTCCATCAAAAGAAATAAACATTTAAAAAATTATATAAGTAAATAATGCGATTAAGATTCTCACAAATTAGCTCTCCTCAATAATTTGCTCTTGACGTTTATGATTTGTAAGTTTTCCTTGCTATTAAACCCAAATACCTAATTCTCCTCAAAATAGTATACACGCTTTAAGGTATATATTAAGGTTTTTTGTTAAGAAACGTGATATGCTCTAATAACATACTCCGTAGGGGTGCCTGGGTGGCTTAGTTGGTTAAAGGTCTGACTCTTGACTTTGGCTCAGGTCATGATCTCACAGGTCATGGGTTTGATCCCTGCGTCAGGCTCTGCACTCCCAGTGCAGACCCTGTTTGGGATTCTTTCCCTCTCCCTCTCTCTCTCTGCCCTCCCCTGCTCCGTCTCTCTCTCAAAATAAATAAACTTAAAAAAATAATAATATACTATGGAATACAATGCTAAAAAGTAATTGTAAACAGTACGAAGTTTTGTGCTATGTGCTCATGTACACTAATATACTATGTAATAGACGACTAAGTATACAATATGTAACATACTAAATCTATTCTACGTAATACACTGCCAAACTTACGTTGCATACTATACTACCAACTATATGCTGCATAATACGTCACCAAATACAATCTGTGTATTTAAATTGTATACAATCTAAATATAGTGTGATACACTACCAAACGTACATTATATACAATATGAAATTTGTATTACATAACACACTACTATACGAACACCATGTAATACATCACTAAAGAGGAACTATGCACACTGAAACGTTTAAGATATACCCTCTCGTTATCAAGCACTGCTCACAAAAATAATGCTTTTCTTCCATAGAATGCTTACCGTTTATGGCACATAGCATTCCTCTGAGCTCAATAAATGCCCAATGTATTTTTGTAGCGATATCAGCTGATGAATGTCAACTTATTGTGATAAACATTTCACAATATGAGTATGTCAAGTCATTCTGCTATCTTAAACTCTTACGGTGCTCTATGTCAACTGTATCTCAATAAAACCGGAAAAAAAAAAAAAACTCTGCCCTATGAGGTAGGCATCATAAGTATTTTTCAGTGACGTGTCAGTCACGAAGCCTTGCCCTGAATTCTGCTTCTGCTCATTTGTCAATATCACACAACTCCCTTCCAAAAACAAGCATATATGCAAATATTATTTCACTGATCCTCAAAAGATATCTGCGTGCATCTTTATTTCTAGATATCCAAGTTATAGAAACTAAATTGCTGTTAAGATGCTTTTCCAGAGGCATCAGGCTTGCTCAGTCAGAAGAGTGTGCGACTCTATCTCAGGGTCATGGGTACAAGTCCATATGGGGTATAGAAATTACTTAATTTTTTTAGTATTTATTTATTGAGAGAGAAAGAGAGAGAGAGAGGGAGAATATGCAAGTGTGCACTCATGCGTGGTTTTGAGGGGCAGAGGGAAGAAGGGAGAGAATCCCAAGCAGGATCCACATTGTCAGTGCAGACCCCAATGAGGGGCTCGGCTCGAATTCACAAACTGTGAGATCATAACCTGAGCTGAAATCAAGAGTCAGGCATTTAATCGACTGAGCCATGCAGGTGCCCCAGTAAATAAACTTAAAAAAAAAAAAAAAGATGCTTTTCCAAAATGTTTCAGCAGAATCAGGAAAAAAACCAATGTCTGATTTATTTAGCCTGCACCAAGATAGGTTTATTCCCTAAGAGAAAGGAAGTACTGCTTCCTGTCTGACTCCTGGAGTCTGAGAAAGTGACTAGAGGTTATACAGCATGTACTGGAAGTCAAGGTCCTTGAGGGTCTGTGACCACAAGGGCACAGAACTGGAGAACAGCACGCTGAGACAGCCACCTGCGTTGATGTCAGCTCAAGGCAGGGTGAAAGCTGCTGCCACCCCCTCAGGGATGTTTCAATACCATCGACAGCCTTCAGCTTCACGAGTAAAATTAAGCAAAAGTACATGTCCAAGATGGTCAGCGCCTGTCAGCCAATTGCCAAATGTGGGCAGCATCTGGATCCTGATTCGAACGAACCAACTGTAAAATAGCATTTATGAGACAACTGAACATACACCAGGGACGTTAAAGAATTGACTTTCATCATTATTTTCAGGCGACAATACTAGTGTAATATGTATATTTAATTTTTAATTTACTTACTTAAATTCAAGTTACTTAACACATAGCATAGTATCGGTTTCGGGAGAACCCAGTGATTCACCTCTCACATAGGACACCCAGTGCTCATCCCAGCAAGCGCCCTCCTTAATGCCCATCACCCGTCTAGCCCATCCCCCCCACCCACCTCCCCTCCAGCAACCCTCGGTTTTCTGTATTTAAGAGTCTCTTACAGTTGGCCTCCATTTTTATTTTTCCTTCCCATCCCCTACGTTCATCTGTTGTGTTTCTTTCATTCCACATATGAGTGAGTTCATGTGGTACTTGTCTTTCTCTACCTTAGTTCAATCAGCACAATACACTCTAGTTCCATCCCGCGTCGTTGTGAATTAATCCAGGGGTGGGTGATATCAGGATGGGGTATAGATGAAGTGAGAGCATAGGTCCAAAGGCGGTTCCTTATACAGTCTGTGTGATTTAAGTTAGAAATTTTCCCAAAGTAAAAATGCAAACAAATGGTTTTGGAAAAGAGTTTAGGCTTTTATGGGCCACAATTTCTCTGCCATCATCCACCTCTGTCCTTGCAGGGCAAAGATAGCACTAGACAACACACAAGGGCAGGGCGCGGCTGTGTTCCCATGAAACCACTGAAGGACACGGGCATTTAAATTTCATGGAACATTTATCAGAAACATTTCACGAAGTATTTTTCTTTTGATTGTTAAAAACCTTTCGGGCCACAGAAAAGAGGCAACAGGTGGGATTTAGTGTGGGGTCTGCAGTTTGGCCGCCTGTGGTAGAAAACCCAAACCTGAAAAAAATTATGTACTTATACGTATTAGAGGTAGACACATCAAGTTTTCTTCCCGATTCTGCCAAACCGTTCGGGAAACGGTTGCGGATGCACAGAACATTGTCAGTCTCTCACTCGCAGAAGTTATTAGGGAACCGTTGTATTTTCTGGGATTTTTGTTTAATGGCAACCGTCTGAGGTTTCCCCCAGTAAGCCTGCAATAACGAACACTGTAAACGGTTTTTTCTCTTTAAACAAGTGTCCCCTGGGCATAATTTTTACTGCCTGTCTTGTTTCGCTGAGTCCGTCGGTCGTCCTGTCCGGTCCCGAGGGAGCCGCCTCTGTGCTCCGAGTACACACCCTGCCCAACCTCGCGGGCCGCGCACGCTCACCCGGGCACCGAGCAGGTCCGGACCCGCGGGCGGCGCACCTTACTGAAGCAGCCGAGAAGGTCCCAACCCGCGGGCCGCGCGCCTCACCCAGGCACCGAGCAGGCCCCAACCCGCGGGCCGGGCTCCCCCACCCCGGGCGTCGAGCAGGTCCGCGCGCCTTACCCAGGCAGCCGAGCAGGTCGCAGGCGGCGGCGGCGCGCAGGATGCGGACGGAGGCCGGGGCGCGCGCCGAGGCCGGCGGGGACGTGGACGTGGCCCCCGGGCCCGCGGGCCGTCGCCCCGGCAGCAGTTGCAGGAGGCCCAGCGCCAGGCGGCACGCGCCGCCGCCCAGACACAGCGCGTGGAAGGCCCGGGGCTGGAAGCCCAGCACCAGCTGCGTGGCGGCGTCCCGCGTGGGGCAGCAGAAGGTCCCCAGGCGTGGGGAGGCCATGGGCCGTGCTCGGGGTCGCGGCTCGGGTGTGCCGGGACCCCGCCGGGCCGCTGGGTCAGGTGCCCGGCCGGCAGCGAGCGGGGGGATCATGTGCCCGGGGCCGCGCCTCCCCCGCCCCGGCGCCCGCGCTGGCGGAGAAGGCGCCGACCGGGGTGGGGGCTGCGCGCCCTCGGCGGACGCCACGAGGTCTCACGAGGGTGAGGCTGGGGCCCGAGCCGGAGGTGGGGGAAGGAGGTGGGGGAAGGAGGCGCGCCCGGGGCCGGGACGGAGGTCGGCTTTCTTCCCTGCAACCCAGCCTTCCCCCAAGCCGCCACCTCGTCTTAACTGACCTTACCAGACAAACCTGCCTCATTTGCCAGCTCTTTCCTATTTGGGACCTGACGTCCCTAATTTTGATGCGTTACAGGCGCCAGAACACGTTCATCATCAACGTGACTGATGCGATTGGTGTTAACGGACACAATCCCAGCGGCAGGAGTTTCGTTGCAAGTCAAATCTTAAAGACGGAAGCGCTTAGCCTAAAGAGACATGTTTACACACGCGTATTTTGCACCTTACAGTTCAGTGTTCCGTGTTTACTCAGCTTCAATATAGGTTTGGGCATTCTAAATTAGCTTTCAAAAGTAATTGGTTTTTTTTTTTAATTATCCAAGTTCATTCAGATTTCATAACTTTTTTTTCGTTATACATTGAAAATCAAGCTTTATTCTATGTGCTTAAAAGTTCCAAAATTGTGTCAGCACTAATGATAACCATCAACATACTGGGTAAAGTTTAAAAACAAACTCGAGAAGGCTGACAATAAAAGAGCTCTCCTATAGGTTATGGCTTTTACTAACCAAACCTTTAAAACAAACCAAAAAAACCCTTACCAGATTTACCATCTAATAAATTAATAGGCCCATTGGCAAACCCCAAGCGGCCACCCTTTATCTCTCCCCTCGACAAATGGGCCCCTCTCTAAGGTTTTTTCCCCCGGTCACCCGAAGGGAATGCAGCCCATTCGTCCCTCCCCCACTTATTAAACACTTAAATGCAAACACATGCCCTCCCACCCAGCTGCTCATCTACCTTTCCACCAGGAGCTTTGCTATTTTAAAGGCAAAGTTTGGGCTCAGCTCCTAGGCCTTCTTCCCCGAAGGCCCTAGGACTGGCCTTCTCTGTTGGAATCCACAGTAGGCAGACAGGCGGCTGCGTTGCCAGATGGGAAACAGAGCCTTTAACAAAGGGCTGCAAACGCCAGCACTTCAAAAGGATCTGACCTGGCAGTCTATTAGCAGGGGCAGCTGCTTTGATAGAATTCTGGAACCACCAACGCTGTCAAAACCTGCACTGCTCTCGGGTATTGCACACTCGCTTGTAAAAACAGCAGAAAACATCAGAGAAATACTCCCCAAACATCCATTTGTCAGCCCTTTAGAAAGCATGAATCCTGCTCTCTTGGGCCATTGATCTCCTCCTTCGTTTCCTCTTGGAAAGCAGAGGCTGCTTCTGGAGGACAGTGTGCAGGAGTGTGCTTTAAAAGATACAAATGACAACAGAGCCTTTGTATGCTTGCCCTGATGCTGAGGGTTTGAGGGTTTGCATGGCCCGTCCATGCAAAAGTACCACTGCATTTCCGTTTTTGCCTTGGGCCGGAACTGCACATACCCCACCTCTGCTTCCCACGTGCAAACCTGCAGGCTCTGATGATTCAGGCACCAAGTAGTCACGGGTGAGGCTCCCAGGAGGGTCAGTGGTAAAGTTACCTCGGGGAGAAAATTGTAATAAATGAGGATTCCTAGGCCAGATGGGGGCCTCAGAGCAAACTTGCAGAAGGATGGACTGGAGACTATGTTTTTTTGACGGTCCGAAATAACTTGAAATTAGTATAAGAAATGCAACTGACGTAACAAACTGTGTGCAAGATGTGGGAATGATGGGGCTTTTAGGGGATATAGTAGGGTTCCTGGGGTCCAGAGCCGACGGCCAGGAAAGAATTCTTGAAAACGTCTTTGGTGCAAAATGGTGATTTTGTTAAAGCATGGGGACAGGACCCGCGGGCAGGAAGAGCTGCCCCGGGGCCTTGAGAGACTAGTTATATACTATGGGGCTGCGGGAGGTAAAGTCCAGGGGAAGTTTCCAGTGAGATTTTTATATGCTAAAGGAGACTCACAGGATTTTGGAGGCCTAGCTTTTGTCAAGCTAGGGTTGTTTTTCCCTCTAGCAAAGCATTAGCATTAAGACAGTAAGGAGTTCCTGGAGAAACGTTTACTCTGCTGGCCTCAAGTATTTGTCAATGGGCTACAGGTTCTAAGGAAATTTAGTTCTATCTGCCATTTCCGTCTGCCTTTGTTCCCCACGTTACTACGGAGGGTGATCTCTATCAGTTCACCATTTGTTTTTCCCCTTTCCTTTGTTCTTGGGCAGCCAGGAGTGCACACATATCCCACCTGGGGGGGTGGGGGGGGGGGAGGTGGCTGTCAGCTTGCCTTATGCTTCCAGAAACATCTGGAAGTACTGCAGATGTGCGACCTGCAAAGATGATCCCGCCAAGCCACAGTCAGCTGAGCCTGAACACCGATGTATCTGTGCGGTAACAATGAGGGCCTTTACGTATGTGAAGTTCATTTTTGCATCCACGCTCCCTCCTTTTCTCCCTCCCTCCCAGCTTACCATCTGGATTCCACCTTGCACTTTCAGCCTGGGCTGCCCACAAAAGGTTTTGCTCTGCCATTCACGACTTGCCCGTCATCCCGCTTGATCCGCTACGCTAACCTCTGGAAGCGGCTCAGGGGGTTTCTCTCACAGACAACTCTTCTCACGGTGAGTCCCCTGACACCCACAGGTCTTAATGGAAAGGACGGAGTTCACGGGAAGAACCTCAGGTAGGCCACAGAATCCAGTGGAGGAGATGGTGGAGGGCGGATGGATGGTCTGCTGAAATACACTGGTAGCAGCAGCAGAAGGGAGGACAGAGCGACTCACAAAAACCTACTGTTTTCAGAGTGCATCAGTAGGCAGGCCATGTGTTTTACATTCATTGTCTCATTGAATCTACAGCAGGAGCCTTTCGGGTGGGTTTTACTCTTAAACTGATGAGCACAGTATGTACATTAGTGGGCGTGGCTAAGTTCCAGTAAAACTTTATTTACAAAACTGGTGGCAACCTAGCCATTTTGGCTCCTATGGGTCTACCCACAGAGACTCTGGCTTAACCAGCAGTACCCCAGAAGGCCGGGTGGCTAAGCCCAAAATAATAGGGAGGCTAACAGCTAGTGGGGCAGGCAAACAGGCCAGTGAGGAATGGGACACAAGAAGTTGCTGGCAGAGAAATTGCTCCCCCTTCCTCCCGCCCTATGAAGTTTCTGAGGAGAGGTTGTATAGGGTCCTGAGCAACCAGCTGTGTTTCTTAGGAATCTGTAGTCTATTCGTAACTGTACCACCTTTAATTTGCTCTTCCTCCTTTCCTACTTTTACTTCCTTTTTGTCCAGGGATTCCATGGTGTTTGCCCACAAAACTTCGGCACACTATTTGCCTCAGGCTCTGCTCTCTAAGGAACCCAGGCTAAGAATCTGCCTTCCTCATAAAGGATTTCAGGTGCTGTAGCCCCTGCCCTGCTTGGGGCCCATCTGATGACCAGCAGCACCTCTGCCTTTCAATTCCTTTCATTTCAACAGAAATGTATTGAGTGCCATGTGCAAATTGAGCAGATAAAGAGACAGGCTGTGTCCAATAAATACGGGTGTGTTTACTAGGCCTTAATAAAGAAGAATACGTAACGGTCAAAGGCACTGTCAGAGTCAAATAAACCAATTAGTCATAGACACACAGTAGAAGAGGGTGGGAAGAGATAGGGACTGAGTAGAGTTTAAAATTAAATTGTACTTGTGGTGCCTGGGTGGTTCAGTCGGTTGGGTGTCCGACTTCGTCTCAGGTCATGATCCCCGGGTTTGTGAGTTCAAGCCCCGCGTCAGGTTCTGGGCTGACAGCTCAGAGCCTGGACCCTGCTTTGGATTATTTGTTTCCCTCTCTCTCTGTGACCTCCCCCGGTCACGCTCTGTCTCTGTCTCTCTCTCTAAAAAATAAACATTAAAAAATTTTTTTAAATTAAATTGTACTTAAGTAGAAAGACATTTAAATATCAGACCTGAGAATAAAATTAATCAAGTTTCATGTGCATTGCGTTGCAGATGCTACTGAAAAGCGGATTCTCATTCTGCTTATCAGGATGTCTGCATTTCTAGCAAGCTTCCAGAGATGTGGATGCTGCTGGTCAATGGCTCCTACCTGGAGCAGCAAGGTCCTGGAGCTTGTATCTCAACCTGAAAAGGAAAGGAACAACCAGGCCATACTTCAGTGTGGGGAGGGCTTAGTTCAAAAGAGCAGAGAAATTGATCAACATCCAGCTAAGCCAAAGAGCATTCTGAATGCCAATGACGAAGCAGGGATGGAGGCATGAGGTTAGCAGTGATGAGCAACACCCTTCCTGATGGTTCTGAAAGCCCCAGGGGGAGAAAACTGTTTGGGGCTAACCGGGGATGGAAGTCAGGAAACCGGGAGGAGAGGGGAGCAAATGGGAGAGGAAGAAGACTGACGAGGACTGGGGGAGACAAACAAAAGTGACTTGTGTTGAGGAAGGGAGAATGACCTGACGGTGTTCTCAGGTAGAAACTGGAAAACTGTTCACCCTGGTCTAGAAAAAAGAAGAGGCCTGGGCTATGACAAAGTCCTAACAGAAGCTCTTTTGGTGTAGGTGAGTGGCTCAGTGCCCTGAGAGGGACCTATCTAATCCCAAACGACCCCACCTCCTTATACATCATTTAAAATGCTTTCTCCCTGAAAGCCAACGAGCCAGCTGTTAAATAAATCTCAAATGGAAAGCAAAACAGGATTTGCTTCACAGAGATTTGATTTTCAATTCACAGCTAAATTTGTTGGAGCACAGTCATTCCATAGAGAAAAACCACTGTTAACAGTCTGATGCAGTAAATGTACCAAAAGTAATAGTATAGAAAGTTGCAACTGACATTAATGATGGAATAAACGCCAAGGAAAAAGAAAACAAAGATACATTCAAAGATGATTATGATGCGAGTAGCTAATGCTATTATGTTAAAATGTTTAGTAACTGAGAGAATGGAGCCACAAATAAATGGGCAGGCACGAACTATTAAGAATAGTTCAGTGGTCAGTTATGTCAAGGGCAGTGTTTTACATCTAAAATCACATTTTTGTGCTTTTTCAGGATGTGCAGTCAAGCTGAAGTAATTCTACGATCCTTCATGGTAAGAAACAATTATTCTTACATTTACATGTCTGAAGACATCTCTCTATAATGCCAGCTTTTCAGTTCAATCTCCTTATTCTGTATGCTGACATTTGGAGCTTTCAGCTCAAAAAGAAAAAGAGGGTTTTTTTTTTTTAACATTTATTTATTATTGAGAGACAGAGAGACACAGAGCGTGAGCAGGGGAGGGGTAGAGAGAGGGGGAGACCCAGAATCTGAAGCAGGCTCCAGGCTCTGAGCTGTCAGCACAGATCCTGATGTGGGGCTCGAACTCACAAACTGCGAGACCATGACCTGAGCCCGTCGGTCGCTCAACCAACTGAGCCACCCAGGCGCCCCAGGAGTTTTTGTTTTTAATGAATTATTTCTAATGCCCAAAAAGGAATGTAATGATTTTGAGACCCAATGATCAGCTGTGTATTCGAGGTCAAGTAACACATTCATGTCATGGACAATTAAAGGCAAATTCTTTTACATAAATCTGCTGCCTTTGGAATGGCTTTCAAAGTGCACACACACACACACACACACACACACACACACACACATTAAATGTACACACAAAATTATCTCTTAATAGAATTGTGGAAGCATTGTACACACTTGATTGGCAACCAAATTGGACTTCAAAACAGTTTTATATGTGCTTTTAAAATCATGAATGATGGAAATGATTTATTCAATCAAAAGTTAGTAAGTCCAGGGACCTGGATGGCTCAGTCAGTAAAGCATCTGGTCATGTTCTCGTGGTTCACAGGTTCAAGCCACACATGGAGCCTGACTGGGATTCTCTCTCCCTCTCCCTCTCTCCCTCTCTCTCTGTCCCTGGCCTGTGCACACACGCTGTCTCTCACTCTCTCTCTCAAAATAAATATTTTTAAAAAGGTAAATCCATTCCAATTTGAAACTATGTCCTGAATGTACACATGTTCTTGAATGTCTTATCTCCTACTAAAGTAAAAAAAAAAAACATCGATACCATAACAAGTTCTTGGTGGGAAAAGAGGTGACAGACAGGACAAAGAAGCATTTCTCTTTCTGAGGAGCTAAAAGGAACAGGCATGTTGATCACTGTTAGAAATGACTGGAGGGGCACCTGGCTGGCTCAGTTGGTGGAGCACATGACTCATGACCTCACGTTGTAAGTTTGAGTCACACATTGGGTGTAGAGATTACTTAAAAATAAAATCTTAAAGGGGTGCCTGGGTGGCTCAGTGGGTTAAGCATCTAGACCTCGGCTCAGGTCATGATCTTGTGGCTTGTGGGTTCAAGTCCCACATAGGGCTCCGGGCTGACAGCTTGGAGCCTGGAGCCTGCTTTGGATTCTGTGTCTCCCTCTCTCTCTGCCCCTCCCCCGGTCACACTCTGTCTCTGTCTCTCTGTCAAAAATAAACATTTTAAAAAATAAATAAAAATAAAATCTTAAAAAAAGAAAGAAGTGACAGGAAAGAAGGCCTAGCTGGTTAGTAGAAACCAGGAGGGACAGTTCCTGAGGTTAAATGTGCAATCTTAGTGACTGAAGATATGAGATGCAAAGAAAGGTTTGAAATCACGCCGTGCACACACAGACAGCAGCATGACGCGGCGTGACCAGCTGAGACCCTCCCGTGCTGACCGTGAGGTGAGGTCGTGTGCAGAAAGGTTTAGGTGGACGAGTTTCCAGGGAAAGGCAGGAAGTGCTGGAACCATGTGATCATGAAAGGGAGACCAAGCATAGATTTGCAAGTCAAATGAAGTCCCATGAATGGTGACTTGGGTTCCATCCCACAGGACTTGTAGTGAGGGTGCAGGCCACTGTGGTAATCTACGCTACCTAACACATTTCTCAAACTTAGCAGCCTAAAGCAACACCCATTTATTCCAACCTCCCTGAGCACAGATCACAGGCTTGCTTTTTCTTTTCAGACTGTGTTCATGGTCTTTTAGTGTGTACCTCACAGTTTTTTGTTTAGAGCTGGGCATGATGTCCTCGGTGCAAAGAATCGGGGTAAATAGGCTGTTAGTTGCGGGGGGTCGGGGGGAGGCAGGAGGAGATGCATTCTACAGTTTATCATTAGGTCTGTCTCTAGTGGTGAGCCATACCCCTTGGCTGTGAACTTCACAAATGCCTCTCAGGCGTGGGTTCCCTCCCCCCCCCAGCCTTAGGTGGAAAAGAAAGGTTGTCTGGAGGAGGTTGGAGTTCAGTATTTCATTCCCCCCATGGTAGTTAGGCTCTGGTAACCCCAATCAATTGGGTGTCAAATTTCTCTTGAGGGCAGGGCTCGTTCAGAACAGAATGCTCTGGCATATTTAAAAATGGCTGCGTTCCCCCCCTTCTCTCCTCAGGAAGCACAAGCAATTTTTCTCCAGTTTTCACAGTGAGAACCTGGTAGAGCTCCAAGAGGTAAAACTCACAGAAGCATGGGGATCCCTGCAGCTTTTATTTATTTGTGTAATTTGAGAAAAAGAGAGAGAGAATCCCAAGCAGGCTCTGCATGGTCAGCACGTAGCCCAATGTGGGGCTTGAACTCACGAACTGCAAGATCACGACCTGAGCCAAAATCAAGAGTTGGACAATTAACAAACTGAGCCACCAGGCACACCGCTCCCCCCTGCACCCCCCCCCCCCCCCGCCCCTGCAGTTTTGACTCACAGACTCTTCTACACTGAGCCTCCAGCAATGTGTCAATTACAGTTCAGGTTTTCCTATCCTGGCGCTGACTCCTGTGGAAGTTTCTGCTAATGGGTTTCGGCTCCAGTGGGTTGTGGGTTCTCTGCATCGGCCCATCTTTTCAATTTCGGGGGCAGCAGGTCGCCCTGTGACCTTACTTCTCTGAGAAATCTAAGAAGAGTTGTCGATCTTTCAGCTTGTTCAGCTTTTTGTGTGTTAGGATGAGGTGATGACCACTAAGTTCCTAATATGCCAGACTAGGAATCAGCAACACACATTTATTTGCTCACAGCTTCTGTAGCTTAAGAGGCCAAGCCCTGTTCAGCTGGGTCTTCCATTTTGGGGTCTGTCAATGGCTGCAGTTCAGGTGCTGACTGGGCTGGTCTCACCTGAAGGCTTGAGTGGGGAAATATTTGCTTCCAAGCATTTGCTTACATGTTTAATAAGTTTTCCTTCTTCATGGGCTGTTGGCCAGAGGTCACCTTCAGTTCCTTGGCACATGGCTCTCTCCACAAGGCAGGCTTCCAATAAGGCTCCTTGACTCGTCAAAGCCACCAAGAATGACTCACCAAGTGGAAGTCACAAGCTTTTGTAACAGAATCACAGAACCGACATCCCATCACCTTTGCTGGATTCTGTCGGTTAGAAGTTAGTCACGGGTCCTGTTCACACCCAATGGAAGGAACACACAGAGTATGAACACCAGCTGGTTGGGCGTACTGGGGAGGCCATCTTTTTCTTTAAATGTTTATTTTTGAGAGAGAAGGAGGGATGGGCAGAGAGAAATGGGGACAGAGGATCTGTAGCAGGGTCTGCGCTGACAGCAGAGAGCCCGACACAGAGCTCGAACTCACAAACCATGAGATCATGACCTGAGCTGAAGTCGGATGCTTAACCGACTGAGCCACCCAGGTGCCCTGGCGAGGCCATGTTCATGTCTGTCCACCACAGCTACCTCTCAGGGTTGTCTGATGGTGCAAGAACACTGGAGCATCCAACTCTTGTCAGTCACCCAGGAAGGGCTGCCCCTCGGGAGGGCACTTCAAATCCCAAGGTCCCTAAGAGCATTGGCAGAGTGAGTTCCTGCCACCTGAGGGCATCCTCCTGCAGGGAGGTGCAAGCTCCAGGAATATGTTAAGGGAATAGAAGGATAACCACCCTCTCCATCCCAAATTAAACTTGCTTGATTTGACCCTGTGGGACGGACAGAAATGCTCAGGGTTGGCTCAAGGCTTTAAGAGAGTAAAAAGAGCTGCCGTGGCTTATCTCTTGATGCTGACCCCCTTTCTCCGCCCTGCTGGGGAATTCAGTAGCTCTGCAAAATTCCACACAACGAATGGGTTTTGAACCTAGGCTCAGAGCTCAAAGAGCCTGATTTGTGGTGGTTGTTGGGTTGGGTATTGACCTCGCCTGCCAAAACAGGAGTCTTGGCTTCTGAAAGAAACTTGCCTTTCCCCTGAGAAAACCACAGAAATTCAGACTGAGAAATAGTGTGTGAGAGTACAACTTCAGTTCTGCAATAGGCAGATGAGTCTGTGAGCAAAGTAGTGTCAGCCTGAGAAGAGATGAGACCAGACGGTGCCGTGGAAGGGAAAGGGGTGGGATTTGTGTTCTGAGAAGAGGAAGAAAGTAAAATAACATTAATATTATTGTCTGACCGCCTTCCATGAGCGGGCAGCGGTTAAGTACTCAACGTCTTGCTTAACTCTCATCGCGCCCTCGTGGCTCACCTTTTTATCTCTAGTTTCTATGTATGAGGCAGCAGAAGAGCTGGGGCAACTTGTGAAGGTCATGGAGGTGGTAGAGGGGAGGATCAAACCCAGGCAGATTACACCATAAACACTTCCTCCAGAGGGGACCCAGAGATTCATTTCCTGTCACCATGGATGTCGACGAACGGGTCGGACCATAGAAATGCACCTTCTCAATACACCACCTTGAAACAACAAGGAGCCCGCTTTTTGGGAAGTTGGAGGGGGGTCACAGGTGGCCAAATTTGAAGTCACGTGACCATAACTGCACTTTCAAGGAAGTATATGGGGGGATGGGGAGGTGGGGGGTTAGGATGCTCATGTATATATACACGTTACAGATTTCAAACTTCGTGCAGATTTTATGTTTCTTTTATAGCACATTACACTAATACAGTGAAATGAGAGGACTATGATTTCTGGGAGGATTAAACATTCTGCAGTTTTCACCCACGTGACTGTCAAACCTCATATATCTAACAAAGGGGACAAAGTAGGCTCAGACTTTCGCTAATTTTGAAATGACTGCTTCGCCGGTACTCAAGTGGCCCTGAGCAGGGAATAGGAAACCCACATTAACCCCAGTGGTTTGGCTTGCGGTTAGAAACACAGCGTGTTGGGAGATAATACAACCTTAGGTCAACATGGTTGTACACACTGCAGAAACATTTGTCTGACACACGGGCTAGAGCATACATCTCAATATCAGGATTGAAAGCCATCACTATAGAAAATGTGGGGGTGCCTGGGTGGCTCGGTCGGTTGAGCATCCAACTTCAGCTGAGGTCATGATCTCACGGTTTGTGGGTTCGAGCCCCACATCAGGCTCTGAGCTGTTAGCACAGAGCCTGGAGCCTGCTTTGGATTCTGTGCCTCCCTCTCTCTTCCCCTCCCCCACTCACAATGTGTCTCTGTCTCTCAAAAATGAATAAACTTTAAGAAAAAAAAATTTTAAAAAGAAAATGTGGGTAATCATTCCTCTGAGGGAGTCTGATAATATAAATGCAATGGCTCTTCCCCTCTCCCACTCCCGCCAAGTTTTCCAGGTCTCAGTGCACTGCCCTTGGTTGAACCTTCAGAGTAAGCCATGTGTATAACCTGAGTTTCTTAAACTTGTGACATTTCTTTAGTCTGTCACAGGTGTCACAAAATGTACTCTTAAGGGGCCAAACAGTATGTATTTTTGCCTTTGCAAGCTACTCGTTTCTCTCAATTACTGTTTCTCTCAATGTGCTTAAGTTGACTTAATCAATGGTGTGATTCAGGCATCTTAATTTGGTCTTAAGGATAGCCTGTCCAGTTACAAACTTGGTGGCAACCATGGAACCAATGTGATTTCCCACAGAACACCTTTGCACTGTAAAACCTAAGTTGTTAAACGAGCTAATCAGGAAAGGGAAACTTTCCCTATAACTTTACAGTGAGAAACCTGATGGCCACCTCCTTATCCACGTATTAAGGTGACAGTCACAAGTGACAAGCCATGGAGATGTCAAGTATTCCCTGATGTGGTGTGCCGAGATGGCCACAACATCAATGTGTATGTTTTCCCCCAAATCCATAACCTAGTCTTTAGAAAACGTCAGACAAGCCTAAATTGGGGGACATATTACAAAACATCTGACCAGTCCTCCTCATGGGGTGCCTGGGTGGCTCAGTCAGTTAAGCGTCTGACTCTTGGTTTCAGCACAGGTCATGATCTTATGGTTCATGGGTTCGAGCCCTATGTCGGGCTCTCCACTGACAGTGCAGAGCCTGCTTGAGATTCTCTCTCCCTCTCTCTGTCCTTCCCCTGCTCTCCCTGGCACTTATGCTGTCTCTCAAATAAACTTCAAAAAAGAAAATTCTCCAGGTCATCAAAACAAAGGATGGGAGACCAAAGAGACGACGACACACAGTGTCGGGTCCTGGGGACAGAAAGACACTAGGGTACAGACTGGGGAAATCCAACTAGAAGTTCATGACGAGGAATGTACTAGGTGAGGGTATACAAGTCCTTCCTATGTTATCTTTGCAAGTCCTCTGTAAATCCAAAATGGTTCCAACAGATGAATTTATTATTTTTAAAAATCTTTTAATGTTTATTTATTTTTGAGAATGAGTGCAAGCATGAGCTGGGGAAGGGCAGAGAGAGAAACACACACACAGAATCCAAAGCAGGCTCCAGGCTCTGAGCTGTCAGCACAGACCCCGACGCAGGGCTTGAACCCACGAACTGCGAGATCACTATCTGAGCCAAAGTCAGACGGTTCACCGACTGAGCCACCAGGCACCCCTCCAACAGAAGAATTAATTTTTAAAGAAGTTAATCTCACACAATATTTCCTGTGGCCCTTCCACATGTATAATTATGCAAAAGTAAGGAATGATCGCGACCAATTAATTTTTTAGAGACTTCCTATCCCTGCCTGGAAGAAATCGGTCCATTGTAGTAAAAATTCTGCCACCCTTCAGACGGCCGTCCTCGGTTACTTCCTGTTATTTCTACAACTGGCCAAATACTTCTACATTCCTTGAAGTTCAGAAGAAAAGAGTCAATTGAAACAAGTATTTTGGCCGGTGGCCAGCAAAGGAATTTCCCGCATCCGAATCAACAGTTCCTCCAGCTTTCCAGGGCCCCTCCTTCCCACACGGCACCCGAATTATTTCAGCTCTAAGGAAGTACAGATGGCTCCTTTCTCTCTCTGTGTGTGTGTGTGTGTGTGTGTGTGTGTGTGTGTGTGGTTGTGGTTGTGTTGGGGGCTGAGAGGGAGGGAATGGAATAACATTTATTGAGCTCCAGCAGTATGCGGACTCTCCTGGCAATGTCATTTGATTCTGTGGTTCTCCAGATGTGCTCTCCGAAGGGCAGCCTGAGTGTGGTTTAGGAGCCGGTCACAAATGCAAGTTCCCCATGCCTTCCTGGAGAGCCTCACAGAAGCATCTCTGGGTTTTCTTCTCTCAAAATGTGGAGTACGAAGTAAAAAGGTATTCCACAGTCACACGAATGCTATCATAGGGAAGGAACAGAAGATTCATGCTACATTTGGGAAGGGCAGTATGTTCAAGGATGTCTCACTGAAATCTCATGTACAGAATTATTTTTTGCAGCTTGGAAATCGCTTGTGTTGGCTCTCACTAGAACCACCTAGACGGTATTGGGGACTCAGGTATCATGTTTTTATACTGTGAGTTAGTTGGCAAATTACAAGTAGGATGGGTCGCAGAACGTGTTTGAGATTGGAAAAAAAAAATCTTCCCCAGATACAACGTTGTAAGTCAAGGTAAGGTGGCCAGGCTGGTGTCAAAACTCCTATCCTTGGAGCACCTGGGTGGCTCAGTCGGTTAAGCATCTGAGTTTGGGTCAGGTCATGATCTCATAGTTCATGGGTTTAAGCCCCGTGTCAGGATCTGTACTGACAGCTCAGAGACTGGAGCCTGCTTTGGATTCTGTGTCTCCCCCTCTCTCTCCCCCTCCGCTGCATGTGCCTCTGTCTCTCTCTGAAAATAAATTTTAAAAAATTAAAAAACAAAAACAAAAACAAAAAAACCCTCCCATCCTCTTGGGTACCCCAAGCCCTGCACTGACTATGTTCTGATCTGTGACCACAAGGTCTATGCCTTTGACCTCCGCTGAGGATCGCTTGGACAATGCAGACATGGCCCATGCAGGTGGCTGCCTTTTTACCCCTCTTTTCCTCCTCTCATCAAGCCCCCCTAATTTTGAATAGGTAACCGGAGTTACCCTATTGGTCTCTGCCCTCCCAGAAATCCCTGGCTTTTACTTAAAGCACAATGCCCCACGTCATACAGGGACCCCAGGGAGAAAGAAGAATTCTAGACTTGGCCGCCTACACATCTGCATGACCAGATCTAGACCTTGATTACATCTCAAAAACTACAAGGATAAAAGATAATTTACACCCCCCACTACTCATTCCCCAGGTAAAACTGTTTTGTCTCTTGCCAGGAAGTCACTAGCATTCAGAATCATTGCTTGGCTCTGTTAGCCTCAGTAGTAGTCCTGGGTCAGGCCTGAGTTTGCGGTTTTAAGCTGGTAAATTTCGTGATAATTGGCTACGTAGTGGCATTCTCAGGCATACTTGGAAAGCTCGCTCACTCACTGCTGAGCCCCCCTCCCCTCTGATGCCTTCTGCTCGTGTCCACAAAACTTGCTGATCGGCAGTGGCCTACACTTCCAGACGTCTTTCTGAGGGAGCTCTCATTTGGCTTGAGGGTGCGACAAGCTTTCCCCAATCACCACCCGCGAGGCAGGCAGATAACCAGCGGATTCTGCCTCTCCTGTGAGCACTTGGAACTATCAGCACAAACAGCGGGGTGTTAGCCTTGATGCTTCCAAACCAGGAGAAAAGTCCCATTTTGTGTCTTAGAACGTAGCAGGATTCTCGCAGAGTCACGACAATGAGGCTTTCCTTTCCAGAGAGCAACTTTATTCCCGCCGACACTGCTCAGTTGGGTTTGTTCTCGAAGACCTGAGCCCCAAATGCCACGTGGCGTAGTTTTTTGTACACTTTCCACTTCTTTGTCTCCCGTATATGTTAATACGCAAACATGTGGTCTGATGAGTGGTCTCCTGTTATAGGGTGGTGAGGGATGATGTCACACATGCATGTGGCCAGGTTGCCGTCCATTATCTTGGCAGTTTTTTCTTCCACATTCCTTAGGGAAGGGACCCTACCACATTCCCCACTTTGATGCTCAGACCCCTCTATTTTGAGTCAAAGATCATAATTTTGGTTTAGAGATTTCTATTTCCATAACATCATTATATGGGTGGCCGTCTTTCTTTCACCCATGGCCTCAATGAGTCTGGAGACAGACCGTGCAACCAGGGGAGGTAAGCAAGATGAGATTAAGCACCCTCCCCAAATTAGGGTAATTCCCATGAGAGTTTGGAATCCCCCCGAGAGTTGAAAACCATCCAATACCTCCCCGGGGTTCCAACCATCCCAGGTCTGGACTGGGACATGAGCAACCCTTTTCATTTGATTTGTGATCTCCTCTATGACTTTTCTCTCATCATCTATCTGTGGGCAGCAGTTGCTCAGGTTAAACTTTTCGCAAACTTCTCCCTCAGAAGCAAGCAGGTGATCCAAGGCAAAGTAACTTTGATAGCACTGCACATTTTGGTTTGCTGCTTGGCTAGTGAGCTAAGAGCCCTGGCAGTTTCATTGGTTATACATTCTACAACTGCTTGCAGTCTGATTATGCAGTTTAGCATGTACGTCGGAGTGCGGCAGCCCCAGGACCCGTCCTCTGCCCAGGTGGCAGGGCCATAATATTGGATTAGATGCATGGGAGGCCATTCATCATCTTTCCATTTGCCAACCTGCAGGGCACGCCCCTTCCTTTGAGTCTCCCTATCTCTGTACATTTGAACTCCCAGATGTTCCCCGCTGGCAAGCGGGAGCAGGAAGAAAGATGGGACGAATAGTCCCCAGCACACGACCCTGACCAGCTTGAAGGAAGTACTGTATAGGCTGTTTTTCCACAAAACGTCTGCTGCGTCTGCTGCCTCAGGGTTAGACTACCTATCTCACTGAAATCTCCCTTACACCCTTGACAGTTGGGGGAGGGCGCCCATAAAGGATTTCATAAGGGGAAAGCCCGTTTGCTTACTGGGGCTCCCCCTGATTCTTAACAAGACTTCTGGCAACACCCGGTCCCTGTGCACGTGGGTTTCCTGGCACAGTTTACTTAATTGCAGCTTCAGGGTTCGGTTCGTTCGTTCCACCTTCCCAGAGCTCTGGGGTCAGTATGCCGCGTGTGACTGCCACGTGATCTTTAGCCCTTCTGCCACCAGCTGCACCTCCTCAGCCACGGGTGCTGGCCCCTTATCTGACCCCATAGTGAAAGGGACCCCAAACCGTGGGAGAATTTCCTTTAGGAGAAGTCGGGCTACTTCACACTTCATGTGCCTTTTCTGTGCGAGTAGGGAAGGCTTCCACCCCAGCCTGAGAAAGTGCACACAAAGACCAACAGATATTTACGGCCCCGAGCCCGGGGGAGCTCCGTGAAGTCCACCATCACATTTTCAACTGGGGCTTCCCCAACACTCTGCACCTCGGGAGTGGCCTTGGGTCCCTGATGTGGATTATTCCGGGCACACGTTTCACACTGCTCATATACCGCCCGGGCTATGCCGGAGAGTCGAGGGAGGTAGAAATATTGGCTCCACATTGTCTCAAGGGCCGTCCGGCCAACGTGAGTTTCCTGATGGAACCGCTTGACAAAGGCTGGAACCGGGGTCTCAGGAATTGCTATTTGCCCGTCTCAAATTTCCACCATCCACCTGGGAGGTAGCTTCCATTTTCAGTCTTAAACCACATACTTTCACGGTGTGAGTAATTAGGGTCCCATTCCGCCAGCGGGTTAAGCAACAGTGCAGCGGTTAAAGCCGCTGATTCCGCTGCTCCTTCGGAAGCTGCTAGCTTCGCCTCTCGGTCTGCCTTACAGTTTCCCCGTGCAGCCGTGGTGTCTCCCCATTAATGTCCCTGGCGATGCATGACTGCCACACTTTTAGGGGCCCACATAGCATCTAAGAGTTCAAGGATTTTCTAACCATATTTTATGTCCTTCCGTCCTGAGTTTACTAGACCCTTCTCTTTATCTAAGGCCCTATGGACATGGAGGGTGGCGAAGGCATATTTAGAGTCTGTGTATATATTAACACATATCCCTGCCGCCAGTGGGAGGGCACGGGTTAGCGCAATTAGCTCTGCCTTTTGCACCCAAGTCCCCTTCGGCAGGGGCTCTGCTCCAATGACAGAATTCAGGGCCACCACAGAATAACTTGCAAGACGCTCTGCCCTCTTTACAAAACTGCTATCATCAGTGAAATATTCAGTGTCGGCGTCTTTGAGGGGCTGATCCCTCAAGTCTCCCTCAAGTGGAGAACACCTTATCCGTGACTCCAATGCAGTCAAGGTCTGGCTGGCCCAGCCCGACAGGCAGTAGGGTTGTGGGGTTCAGGGTTCGCACTACTTGTGGGTGAACGTGTGGCTTCTCACATAGCATTCCCTGATATATGACCATCCTGGCGTTGGTTAGCCAGTATCGTCCCTTTTACTCCACTAACGTCAATACTGAATGTGGCACTCAGACTGTCAATTCCTGTCTCATAGTTAACTTATCAGCCTTCAGATACCAGGAGGGCCATGGCTTCCAGTGCCTGTAGGCCGGGGAGGGGGGCGGGGCCGGCCTTGGGCCAGTGAGTCAAGTTGCTTGGAGAGATATGCCACCGGGCGATGCCATGACCCCAACAACCGAGTTAGGACTCCCACTGCAATACCAGCCAATACAGACACACAGAAAGAAAGGCTTGGTCGTGTCTGGGAGCCCTAAACCAGCTGCATTAGTAAGGGCTCGCTTTATTTCCTCGAAGGCCTTCTGCTGTACTGATTCCCACATCAGGGGCTCCCTCTCTTCCCCCCTCACAGAGGGGTTTTGCCAGGACTGAAAAGTTAGGTATCCCGATCCTTCAGAAACGTGCAGCCTGAGAAACTCCCGGACCTGGCACCAGGGTTCGGGGCCGGGATCGAGCAGATGGCCTGCTTCCTCTCTGGGACGAGCTGGCACTGCCCCCGGGACAGGTGGAAGCCAAGATATTTCACCTTTTCCTGACAGACTTGGGCCTTTTGCCTCGAGACCTTGTAACTGGTTTTCCATAGGAGGGCAAGGAGCTGCTGAGTCCCTTCCATGCAGCCCTCCCGGGACCTCCCAGCCAGCACGTCATCCACGTACTGAAGCGGGACAGTCATGCTGATCTGCGGGGAAGGCTTCCAAATGAGAGGCAAATGCAGTGCCGGAAACGGTTGGGGAGTTTTTGAAACCCTGAGGCAACCTGGTCGAAGTTAATTGGCCCGTGTCACCATTTTCAGGATCCTCCCATCGGAAGGCAAAGATCAGCTGGCTCTGGGGGCCAGGTGGATGCAGAAAAAGGCATCCTTGAGGTCCAAACAGGGCAAGAAGGTGGCTTCAGCAGGAATGAGCCCCGGAAGTGTAGAGGGGCTTGGGACCACTGGGTGTATGGTGACAGTTACCTGGTTGACTGCCTGCAGGTGCTGAACCAGCCGGGAGTCATTTGTGCCTGGATTTTGGACAGGCAAGAGGGGCGTGTTCCAAGGTGACTGGCACGGCCGAAGGATCCCATACTTTAAAAGTCTCTCCAGCTGTTTTTGGATCCCGGTCTGTGCCTTGCAAGGGATAAAGTATGGTCTCTGTTGGGTGAGCTCTGCCTCGACTTCAGTTCCACAACCGCAGGTGGTATGTTTCAGGCCAGGCCTCGTGGGTTGCCTTCAGCCCACACTCCTGGGATCTTAGAGGGAAGCTCAGGCACCGGTTGTGGTTCCTCCTTGAGACTGCAGAGACGCCACTCTTCCCCTTGAGGAATCGTCAGAGTCACAATCTTTGCTTCTGGTTTCCGTAGGGTCAGAGCAGCCTGTCCGCGAGAGTGGAAAGTTATCTGGGACTGCAGCCTTCCCAACAGGTCACGGCCTATTAGAGCCACAGGGCAGTCGGGGAGGTACAGGAATTCATGGATGACTTCATGGCCAACTAAACTGCATCGTTGAGGCAGCAGGAAGGGACGGTGCGTCCGACTGCCTGAGGCCCCCACAATGGTGGCTTGTCTCTGTGAGAGGGGTCCACGGGTTGGGTCACTACTGAGTGTTTGCTCCAGTAGCCACCATAAAGTCAATGGGTTGCCCCCCCCCACCATTCATTCAGACCATGGACTCCTGGGGGCCTAACAAAATAGAGCCCGGTCTGTCCTAGTCCTCCTCGGTGGCTAGCCCCACAAAGTTGTCTTCGGGGGCCCCATGAGGCCTTGGGGCCTGTTGGTACCAGCTCTGGACCACATGGCCTCTTTCTTCCTGCTTGGGGCTTTGCTGAGAATGGTCCGGTCTCTGGGGACACTCAGTTTTCCAGTGGCCTTCCTGACGGCAATAAGTACACTGATTCCACCCTAATTTTGGTCTGGCGGGAGGCCTTCCCCCACCGGTCCCCTTTCTGGCTTTGACCCTTTCCCTGCGGGGCACCTTTCCGGGAGCATTCTGACCGCTCCACCGAGGCGGCAGCTAACGAGCCTGCCTGTTTCGCATCTTTCTGTGTTCTTCCCTCTGTGCTGCCTGGTGACAGTTCACCAACACCTGGGTTGCTACTTCTAGCAACTGACTGGCATTCACGCCGGTGAAACCTCCCAGTTTTTGCAGCTCGCGCCAAATGTCCCCCTGGTCCCGACCTACGAAAGCCGCACGAACCATCCGCTGGTGAGTGGGCACTTCTGGATCAGGCGAGTATAGAGACGAAATGCCACATGCAGTCTCTCATAAACTGTCTCAGGCTTTCCTCGGGCCCCCTGGAGCACTTCTGATGTTTTACTCACATTTATGGCCTTTCCCCCCGCCTTCCAGGGGCTTCTGGATACCATTCAGTCCTTGCAAATCCTCCATCTATACTTGAGTCATTTGGGTCCTATTTGGGGTCCTCCTCAGGGAAGTGAGCCCGAGCACAGGCCTGGGGATCTAGTGTCCCAGCTGGGGCATTCTCCTCTAACCATTTTAGGGCTGCCTGGGTAATCCAGCGACGCTCCTCCATATCGAAGAGGGTCAGAAGTTGGTGGCAGTCACCCAGGTAGGTTTGTGGGTTTGAATTATGGACCGCATTAGCTCAATTATAGCCTGGGGTTTCTCCGTATAGAAGGGTATGGTGCTTCCAATTTAGGAGGTCCGTAGTGGTAAAGGGTTGGTACACAAAAACATGCTGGCCTCCTTGGATCTGGCCTTCCTGGTTTCCCTCAGTGGCATCAGTAGGGCTCCCTGCTGTGGCTACAGGGAGGGACCGCCTCCGCTGGTCTGATTCTCTAGTCACCTTCCAGGAGGCATATGTGGTTTTAAGACTGGTGGTCTGGGTGAGTCAGTCACATTCGGGGAGGCCAGTGGTGCTAGGGGTGGTGAGGTCTCGAGACTAAGGACACACTCTGATGGGGTTTCGGCAGCTAGAGTGGCTGAAGGCACAGGTGGCAGTGAGATGTCCAGTGGGACATATGGTGGTGGGGTTTCTTCAGGTTCTCCCGACAGTATGGGCTTTTTAATTTCTGGCCGGTATTTGGAGGAAGCTGTGATGTGAGCCATCCTAACTTTAAAGCTCTTTTCAATACAGAGTTTCAGCCAAGGTGGCCGGGACAGGACCAGGTCTTGCCAACAGTCAATGTAAGGAAATTGGTCTGGGTGGCCTGGGTCCTCTGCAATGACCCTCAACACTCAGCCAACTAGTTCCTTATCAAGTGAGCCCTCAGAGAGCCAGCCTGCCCCAAATGACAGCCAATCAATTTCACAGAATGTCCAGAGCTTTCCAGGAGTTAATTTCACACCATAATTCCCTGAATATCCCTCTTTGAAATTCCTCAACATACACTCTAGGGGAGTTGGTTTACCCTGCTTTCCACCCATTTCCTCCCCCTAACAGATGACTCTCATGCATACAAGGGGGAAAAAAGAGGAAGGTGGGGGACCAGTTTGGAGAGGATACACACTCGCTTCGTCCATTTCCGGCCATTCTCCTCTCAGAGATATTTCGGGAGCCTCTTAGCATTGGCGGGTTCAGTTTCAATCCGTGATACAGATCACGCTCCCGAGGAAGTCTGATGCCGCCTTAAGCCATATGAGGTCACCAAGGAACCGCGGATCAAGACTCAACACTGACCCTTGGTCAGGTCAGAACCTTTCTGTTATCCGTCTCATTCACACATCGACTCCAACCCACCACCCTACATTCAGCGCGTTAGAGCTGTGGCTTCGTTCCTCGTCGCTGTGGAACTAGGGCAACTCTGGGAGGTGACCAGGCTCCCCTTCTGCCTCTTAGGGGCAGGTCTGCCAAAATGAACCCGGTTCTTACCAGTCTGATGGGCGGCTCTCCTTAAGCTGGTTCCTGGGCCTCATGGGTTCCGTTGGTGCACACGGGTTCTGTAGCTGCACATGGGGTCCTCGCCCCGGCACACCGGGAGGGCTCATCTCCTAAAGATTAAGCAGTCCTTTAGCGCCAGGCAAGGCCACGTCTCCTGGCACTCAGAGGTTTGTACCCTGGCGGCAACGGAGGTGGATACGCACCGTCTCTGAATCCCGGACACGAGCCCCCACATAATGTAGCAGGATTCTCACACAGAGTTGTAACACTGAGGCTTTTCTTTCCAGAAAGCAACTTTATTCCTGCCAGCACTGCTCAGTTGGATTCATACCCAAAGAACTGAGCACCAAATGCCATGTGGCATAGGTTTTTATACATTTTCTACCTCTTTGCCTCCCATATATGGTAACACACAAACATGTGGTCTGATTAGGTGGTCTCCTGTTATGGAGTCGTGAGGGATTTCATGTCCACCTATAGCCAGGTTTCCTTCATTTTGAAGGTTTTGTTTCTTCCACATTGCTTAGGGAAGGGACCCTACCTCAAGAACACCCCAGTGATTTCCACTCGGATATCCGTAGTTAAGATGACTATTGCTCTCCAAAGATAACAGGTTTGAATCCCTAAAACATTTGTTACCTTATTTGGAAAAAGGGTCTTTGCACACTAGATTAGATTAAGGATTCTGAGATGCAGACAGCAACCTCCATTCTCCAGGTGGGCCCTAAAGGCAATCATGGTGACCTTCTAAGAGAGCGACAGAGGGAGACAGGACATAGGCAGAGGAGGAGGCTGGGCGATCACAAAGGCAAAAGTTGGCCTGATCCAGTCATTCAGCCCAGAATGCCAGCAGCCACCAGACACTTGAAGGGACCAGGGAACAGATTCTCTCCTAGAGCCTCCGGAGGGGGTGTGGGCCTGCTGACACCTAGATTTCAGATTTCTGGCTTCCAGGAAGGAAAAAAACATGGTCTTAAGCAGTTTATGGTAACTTATTACAATAGCCTTAGAAAACATACACGGCATTCCAAAGGCATTTCAAATTTCAACCTGCCCAAAGGAAACTCCTTACGGCCTACCCTCACCTGTTCTCCAGCCACCAGACTCGGTTACTTCAGCCAGAAGCCCAGAGCTGTTTATACTTCCTCATTCACCCTACCCTGTATGCACACCCTTGGGATGGGGAGTGGAGTCTCGGGACACATTCAAAAGGAGCAAGACTGGGAAGCTTCTGTACTCGTCCACAGCGTTTCAGCATTCAGTGCTAACGTGTTTAGCTTCCCTGTAAAGAACATTCCTCTGCTCACAGGAGCAAAGGAATACAACTCTTTATCTAGGAGTTGTATTAATTCCTTTTGTTTTTCTTCTCTACTTTGGTTTCTCTCCTGCTAGAACTTCTGCAATTAAGAGTCATTTTGCGCATAATGGTGCACAAATTTCTTTTTTCTATCGTATTTTCTTCATTGGCCAGAATTAATGCTTCCTATTTTCTGCATCCTTTCCATTCCTTAGCGACCTCTCCCCAGTACTGGGCAAGTTAAAAGTGCTCAAGAAGTTCTTGTTGGCTACTTTATAAAAAAATAAAAAGTGAAAAACAGCCAATGGCTTTCTACAACTGCATTTAAAAAAGAATTTTTTTAAGGGGCGCCTGGGTGGCTCAGTCGGTTAAGCGTCTGACTTCAGCTCAGGTCATGCTCTCACGGTTTGTGAGTTCAAGCCCCGCATCGGGCTCTGTGCTGATGGCTCAGAGCCTGGAGCCTGCTTCGGATTCTGTCTCTCTCTTTCTCTCTGCCCCTCCCCTGCTCCCACTCTGTCTCTCCCTCAAAAATGAATACACTTAAAAAAAAAAATTAAAAAAAATTTTTTTTAATGTTTAATTTTCAGAAAGAGAGACAGAGAGAGACACAGAGTGGGAGCAGGGGAGGGGCAGAGAGAGAGGGAGACACAGAATCTGACGCAGGCTCCAGGCTCTGAGCCATCAGCCCAGAGCCCGATGCGGGGCTCGAACTCACGGACCGCGAGAGCGTGACCTGAGCCGAAGTTGGACGCTAAACCGACTGAGCCACCCAGGCGCCTTTTTTAAAAAAAGAATTTTTTTAAGGGGCGCCTGGGTGGCTCAGTCGGTTTGGTTAAGCGTCTGACTTCGGCTCAGGTCACGCTCTCACGGTTTGTGAGTTCGAGCCCCGCATCGGGCTCTGTACTGACGGCTCAGAGCCTGGAGCCTGCTTCAGATTCCGTCTCTCTCTTTCTCTCTGCCCCTCCCCTGCTCCCACTCTGTCTCTCCCTCAAAAATGAATACACTTAAAAAAAAAATTAAAAAAAAATTTTTTTAATGTTTAATTTTCAGAAAGAGAGACAGAGAGACACAGAGTGGGAGCAGGGGAGGGGCAGAGAGAGACGGAGACACAGAACCTGACACAGGCTCCAGGCTCTGAGCTGTCAGCACAGAGCCTGATGCGGGACTCCAACCCACGAGCAGGGACATCACGACCTGAGCCAAAGATGGACATTCACCAGACGGGAGCCACCCAGGCACCCCTAAAACTGCATTTTGAAAATGAACACTTTTAGGGGCACCTGGGTGGCTCAGCTGGGTCAGTGACCCACTCTTGATTTCAACTCACGACACGATTGGGAACTTCGAGCCAGGCATGGAGCTCCACACTGTGACAGTGCAGAGCCTGCTTGGGATTCTTCTCTCCGTCTCTCTTTGCCCTTCCCGTGTGCTTCCTCTTAAATAAACTTTAAAAAAAAAAAAAAAAAAAAAAAAACACTTTAAAAATAGTAGCTCTTTTTGAATACTCCCAATTTGAAAAGCATTGTTTTATATACATAATAAAAATCTTGGTTTGCAAGCATAATTCGTTCCGGAAACATGCTTGTAGTCTAAAGCACTTGTATATCAAAGCGAGTTTTCCCATAAGCAATAATGGAAACTCAGATGATTCGTTCTACAGCCCAAAAATATTCATATAAAAATGATTACAATACTGTAATATAATACAAAATAATAAAGAAAATACAAAATATAAAGAAAAACAAACAAATTACTTTTGAAAACCTTCATGGCCATGTGAAGGAGACAAGAGAGAGGAGGGTTACTGGAAGACTTTCACCATTAGTAACAGACATTGGCTACAGTACAATACTAATAAACTCTTGTCATGTACTGTATTTAATGTAACTGGCAATAAGGCAGCAGAGGAAAGGGTCTCTATCTGCAGACAGCCTGACCTACAATGAAGTAAAGGATTCCTAAGCTCATTTTTGTATGGAAAAGCAAAGGACTTAGGTGCTTGAAGTGACAAAAAATACACCAATGCCAGTTTTGGGCACCTTCCAACGTTCTGAAAAATCACTGATTTCTGCCAAACACCGTGGCCTGAGACTGAGCATCTGAGCATGGGAGACAATCACCTTCAATCCTGCAGACAGAAAGAAACAGAGAGAGAGAGAGAGAGAGAGAGAGAGAGAGAGAGAGAGAACCATTCAGTTGTGATTGTGTGATATTTGGAGTCATGTACTACTCGTATTGTAAGACATTGCTTGTTTATCAAGTTAAAACTTATTAGAAACAGTTGCTCGTCTTGTGGAACACTTGTAGAACAAGTTATTTACAATGCAAGGTTTTACTGTACATATTTCTTAAAGATTAGCTATTAATTAAATCTCTAACATTTGGTTCAATTTGCCTTTTATTCATTAATTCATTCACTGATAAAAGTGTGTGTGTGTGTGTGTGTGTGTGTGTGTGTGTATTTAACCACCAGCCAGAAATGTGACCATTTACACATAACATTTGAAAGGACATATCTCAAGGGTGCCTGGGTGGCTCAGTGGATTAAGTGTCTGACTTGGGCTCAGGTCATGATCTCACAGTTCATGGGTTTGAGCCCCGCGTCGGGCTCTGTGCTGATAGCTTGGAGCCTGGAGCCTGCTTCCGATTCTGTGTCTCCCTGTCTCTCTGCCCCTCCCCCAGTAGCTCTCCGTCTCTGTCTCTCAAAAATGAATAAACAAAATTAAAGAACACGTCTCCAAGGTAACAGGATTGGAACTCAAGCAAACATAAAACTAGTACCCAGTTTTATTAGGCAAAGTTTGCACATAGGATGCTTCAGCCTTTTTCTTATTTGGAGATCAAGGGAACCTCAAAAGGTGGCTCAGTGTCTAAAGGTCTTACAGAGAAGAGCCAGCTCCCTAGCTCAGTGCAAACTGCCGTCCAATACCCAGCCCAGCACTGGTCCCTGTGCATAGAAGAGCCTAAGTGTGTGAGTACCCCTTGGGACGGGGCTCAGCAACCTCAAGCAGAGTTATTAAGCCCCTCTGGGGCTCAGTTTCTTCCTCTGTAAATTGGGGTGATGCATGCTCCAAGAAACTTTGGACTTGAGTCCATCTATGTAATGTGCTTGGTACAAAGCAGGTTCCCTGTGGATCGTGGCTACTACGTCTTAGTTGCTGTGGCTGCTTGCTTCCTCAACCAAAGGTGCTGGGTGCTAAAAGCCAACTCCCAATGTGGATTACATGAATGGGATAATGGCGCCATGCACAGGTAGAGACCCCCCCACAGAAGAGGAAATCTCTCCCCTAGAGATCTGTAGATGCTCCAACTAACAAGACCCAGGGTAAAATCCTTCTGAGGTGAGAGGGGGAGAAGTGGGGGTGCAGTTATGCAGATGCAGCATTCAGCTTTTGTCTCTGGGTCAAGATCTACAACTAAGTTAAATTCCAAAGTTTGTAATAATAGCTGGTAGAAATCGAGAAGATGACAAATGGTGGTGAGGGGCAAAGTCACTGCGTCACTCTTTTCCTGTGGCTGCTCTCTTACCTGGACTGACTCTCCAGCATCTGAATTCATAGGGACCCTAACTCAGGTACACAGTGGGTTAAGTAGAAAATGGCGAATACTGCCCTCTAAAAATTGCCACAGGTGTTCTGCAAAGTTTGACGGTACTAACCTACTACTTTGAAAGGTCAAGTTTTGGTACTCTATCCTCCACTACATTTTATAATTACAAATCCTCGTGTCTTTTTAGAACAAAAAACCCCTCACATAATTTGAACTCTATTTCATAAAAAGGATTAGCTATTGATGAAATCTCTGAAAGTTGGCTCAACTGGTCTTCTATTCATTGATTGAGTCCTTCACTGTCAATAAAGTAAAAGAACTTTTATTTGTCACTAATCTCCACACCCAACACGGGGCTGGAACTCACAATCCCGAGATTTAAGAGTCACATGCTGTATGGACTGAGCTGGCCAGACACCAAAAGAACGACCTTAAGTTTCACCTGTCTCTTCTCTATTAAAGGAAGCCTCAGATTTGAAAAAGTGGCATATACCCAAGGCTACTGAATGCTTAGATGTTGATGGGTCACAGGGTCATGTCTACAGGTCCAGAAGAACATAGGCTCATAAAGCCTATTTGTCCCTAGCTTTCTAACAGAAAAGCTAGATGCTAACAAATATATTCTGTCCTTCGAAAATCTGGCTGAGTTATGAGTTCTTAGAAAAGAAAACCATTATCACTGTAAGTCCACACTGGTTCAGTGTCATACTAAACTCTTCCAAAAAGGGTGTGAGGCTAATAAATTGGGGCAATGCCTTTCAGTCACAAGATACTGATGGTTTCCAAGATACATTATACTTTCTTATAACGATACAATGGACATGATACAGAAGTCTAGGTGTGATGGCAGATTTGCCCACCTATATAAACCCAAGACCATCAATGAAAGGATTTATGAGGGTCTGGGAAGAGGGCATCTATCTCAAAGCAGGCCACACAGACTTGATCCAGTCCCTTCTGCTGTATTTATTAATGTCTATAGATAGAGCAGTCTTAGAAATATTCAAATAATGCTAAGCTGGGAGGAATGCCTAACGTGAAGATTAAGAAAAAACTCAGTAAAATTAAATTTACTAAGGATAAATGTCGACCACTACCTAAGTTTGAGAATGAACAGTATAACCCGTTCAAGCGGTGGATAGGTCATCTGATTACATGATCAACATAAAACGTTAAAGATGACTTTGGCTGTGACTTACGGGACAATGAAATCTTGGTCTCTGCTTAGTGAATCTAGTGGCCTGAATTTCAGCCCTAGTTAACTGAGATTTAAGTTAATATATCACAGGGCAGGGCGGTGCATTTTGAGACTAGGGAACTTCCAAAAACTCTACGTGCGTTTATATGGCCCTTTGTCTTTTGGTGTCCCGATCCATCCACTTTTTAAATCAAACGTCTTAGCTGAAGATAATTACAGATTCACATTTAGTTGTAAAAAACAGTACAGGGACATCGTTTGCAACCTGCACGTCAGAACATTAACATTGATACAATCTGCCAAGCTTGGTTAGATTTCCTCAGCGTTGGTGCACTCCTGTGTCTATTCAGTTGTGTGCAATGTAATCATTTTGGGCAGGTTTGCATGACCACTGCAGTCAAGGTACACTTGAGACAGATTCTAACAGGCACACGCTCCTTACATCTCCCTTCACAAAGAAAATCTCCCCATTCCTCTAACTGGAGACATTCTGGACGTTACTTATGGGGCAGTAATCAGTGCCCAGAGCCAGAAGTGCGGAGTGAAGTTTGCGCTCTTACTTCAGTGGCCTGGATGATACCCCAAACCATCAGTCACAGAATGGAAATCCCTCACTTGACCACTGAAGAAACTGAGACCACAGGTGAGGTTCCTGGTCTCTGCTCCACAGTGACAGAGACCCCTCACTCTTTCTGTCCAGTGGTCTCCGAGCTTGTCCTTGAGGTCTATCCCATCCCCATCTGCTGCAAGTACCTGGATAGAGCCGCTTTGAAGAGACAAGCGAGCACCAGCGTCCGGTGACGTAACTACAAATAAAATAAAAAGATTTTGTTTTTTTTGCAAAGCATGCAAACATGTACTAATACAGGTATTTCTTCATACCAGACTTTTACGTAAATTGAAAAGGGGTAGAGGCAGGAGGCACACCCTTTCAGTAATTTCAGACCACCTCTCCTTTGTAGGCAATGCAGAAGTGGGACATTAAGACCTCATGGCACTGCCCTACGAGAGGACAGGGTCCGAATGCAAAGACTTCCCGGACCGTACCTACAAGGGCTGGGAAGAGCCAAGAACATTCCTTATGTGGGCTGGGCGCTGCAGCAGGGACCTTGTGGGAGGGTAGGCAGCTCCACACGGGAAGAGTCCAGACGCCCTTCTCTTCTGCCCGGACTTTAAAAGGCCCCTCCTAAGGCCAGCGTTTGGCCCAGGCTGCGCGGCGGGGGGAGGCTCTCGGGGAGGACTCCCGGGACCCGCGGGCCCCAAGTCCGCGCCCGGGGACAAAGCACGTGCGTGCGGGAGCAGGCTGGTGGCCCGCGGAGCGGCGCGGGGCCGCCCGGGGGCCGCCCGCCGCGCTTCCGGCCTCACCTGGGCGGCCGCCGGCAGCCCGCGGTCGGCACGAACAAAGGCGGGGGCGGCGGGCCGGCCGCGCGCTCCAAGATGGAGGGCGCCGGGGACTCGGACCGCCGCCCGCCCGCCCCGCCCCGCGCGGGCGCTTCCGCCGCCTCACCTGCCGCCGCTCGGCCTCCCGGGCGGAGGGCTGGCGCGCCCGGAGCCTCCAAGGGCCGCCCTGCGCTCGCGCGGGAGGAAGGACAGGAGTTCGCCTCGCTGTCCCCGGCCGCCCCTCGGCCCCACGGAGCGGCGCGAGGTCCGGAGTGCGCGCTCCGCCCCCCCCCCACCCTCCGGGCAACTTTGGAGGGGGGCGAGTCGGGGCGCGCTCCCGCAACGGCAGGCGGCACAGGTTCCGTGCGCGCGCCGGTCCTCGCCCCCCTTCCACCCTCTGGGTAACCTGGGGGAGCCCCGAGCGCGCACTCGCATCCCTGGCCGGCGACACCGGCACCGTGTGCGCGCCGGCCCTCGCCCCCTTGGGACCAGTCCAGGGCGCCCCCGCCCCGAGCGCCTCTGGCCCCTCCGTCCCTCAGCGGCCGCACGGGTCCCGGAGCGCGCGCCCCCTCCGGTCCCTCCCACCCTCCGGGCAGCTCCCGGGAGCCCCGCGCGCGCCCCGCCCCCTGCCCGCCGAGCGGCCCGAGCCCTGGAGCGCGCCGGCCCCGCCCCCTGCCCGGCCCGCCCTCCTCCGTGCGCCGCGCCGCCCGCTCCCGGCTCCCTCCCTGGCCCCGGCCGGCACTTTCCTCCCAAGTTGCCGCGCAAGTTCGCTACTGGCCGGCGGCGGCAGGAGCGCACGGACCTTCCCTCGCCCTCGGCCGGCCGGGGCTCCCCCGACTGCATGGGCGCGGGCCGGACGGGCCCTGGGGGCTGAGCGGCCGCGCCGCCTCCGCGCCCCGCGCCATGGAGGGCGCCGAGCCCCGCGCGCGGCCCGAGCGCCTGGCCGAGGCCGACGCGCGGGCGGCCGACGGCGGGCGCTTGGTGGAGGTGCAGCTGAGCGGCGGCGCCCCATGGGGCTTCACCCTGAAGGGCGGCCGCGAGCACGGCGAACCGCTGGTCATCACCAAGGTGAGGCGGCTGCGGGACCCTTACGGTGACAACCCAAAGGTGGCCTCGGGGCGGCGGACTCGCCGGGGGTGGGGGCGCCGGAGGGGAGGGCGGATCGCGCCCCCAGCGCCGGGGCGCGGGTCCGCCCGGGTCACCTGCGGGGACCGGAGCACCGGGACACGCATAGGTGCGTGGTCCCGGCGCCACCCCGGCCGCTCGGCGGCGGCTCCCAGCCCTGCTCACTCTAAGCGCGGCGCAGAGTTTAAATGGCTCCTGTTCCGGGTCCCCTCCCCTCCCCCTTCAAGAAGGGACCTGGCTGGGTCCCCTGTCACTCCCGGCTTCTCCAGCGGCGGCCTGCACCTGTGGGGCTGCCCAGAGGTTGGAGAGGGCCCACTCCACGTGCCAGGGGGTGGACTGAACTGTCCCGATCTGTGTTTGCCACTGTAGGCCCTTGGTTCTGCACCCCTTGAACCTGTACCTCTTATCGCTGGGAAAGCCAGACTAGCAGCTGTCGCCATCCCAGCTTCTCGATTCCCATCAGCCCATCAATATTTACTGACTTTCGGCTTCCAGCCCTAGATCCACGGCGTTCTGGATACCTGCAGAAACGTACCGAAACTTTCAGCGTCCTTTTTAAAAGCGGGACTTGAGCTCCAATAACAAGTTTCTAATATGTCTAATTAGGAATGTGTTTCGCGGTGTGTGTGTGTGGTGGGGGAAGGAGGCTGCTTTAGCGCTGTGAATTCTCTTGTCTCAGAACAGAAATCGAACTTGAAATTTACCAGCTGGATTTGTATTGATCTGTGAAGACACACAAACAGCAAACCCATCATCCTGTTTTCTTCTGGTTAAAAGTGTCAGTGTCTCTGGGCAGGGTTGGATCAGGCCATTCCTAGGGACAAAGTTCCCTTTAAAATGTAAAAATTCTTGGCTATTACCAGAGTTTGAAGGTGAGTTGCTGGGTTGTTTTGTTTTGTTTTGTTTCGTTTTTCTTTATCTGCTTTCCTGCTTCCCTGCAGCAGGAAGGTATAAAGTCACTCCTAACCCACCCCACCGGTAATGAATTTGAGCAGTGGTGTGGCTTTGTTGTGCATGTAGCAAATGAGACCCCAAACTTTTCTGTTCTACATTTTCTCCTGTTTTTAGATTTACAGAACCAGAGAGTCTGAGAGGAGGCTTGTTTAGATGCGCGCTGAATTTATGTTCAACTGGGAAAAGAGGCTATCATTGCTATAAATTGGACTAATGTGTAACCCATTAACAAATTCAGTTCTTTGAAAAGATGGACACACTTTGCCCCGCAAGGGCACTTTCCTGCATAAATGCATATTAAAGAATGTTAAGTTGTGCCTTTTTAATAAAGGTTTTACAGGGCATTTCTGATGGTAAAGGTTAAGAAGATAATTAGGTCTTTTTTTTTTTTTTAATTTTTTTTTTTTAAGTTTATTTATTTTTGAGACAGAGAGAGACAGAGCATGAACGGGGGAGGGTCAGAGAGAGAGGGAGACACAGAATCGGAAGCAGGCTCCAGGCTCTGCTTCCAGCCATCAGCCCAGAGCCCGACGCGGGGCTCGAACTCACGGACTGCAAGATCGTGACCTGAGCCAAAGTCGGACGCTTAACCGACTGAGCCACCCAGGCACCCCGATAATTAGGTCTTTAGCATCTCATGTGTTTCTTCAAAAAAAAAAAAAAAAAAGATATACACAATTCAATGTATCTTAGACTTGTCATTATAAGTAGGTGGAATAAATTGTAACACGTTAGTTAAGGTGAAATCTTGCCTTTTAACCATACACAGTATAAGAAAGCTGGAAGTCACTGTACACTGAAATTCCGGGGGCCTGGATGGCTCAGTCGATTAAGCGTCAGACTTAGTTTCGCCTCAGGGGTTCGTGGGTTCAAGCCCTGCATCATCGGGCTCTGTGCTGTGCGGAGCCTGCTTGGGCTTCTCTCGCTCTGTCTCACGCTCCCAAGCCTGCATGCTCTCTTTCTCTCTCAAAATAAATAAATAAACTTAAAAACTCTGAAATTCAGTTGTTTTACCAGAAGCTGGAGAAGGGGATTCTTGAGCACGCCCTCCTTCCTAAAAACCCTGGTGTGTTCTTCCTGGCCTCCTGTTCCCTGTGTCCAAAGGACCCCATTCTAGACCGAAAGAGGTGGGCAGTAAAACTCAGTAAATACGCACCAGGGCCTTTTTGGGGCACGTGAGGCCGTTTGTTCGTGATTTGGCCTGCCCGTTAGCTTTCACGCTACTTGCTAAGGTGTTGTTCCTTTTCGTTTTGAAAGTTTTTGTCACTAGGCCACTAGCACTGTGTGCTCGTCCTTTCCAGATTGCGTTTCCGGATTTTGCAGGGCTAAAAATGTTTGTGATTCTCATCTGAGATGCTCATCCGTCTCCCCCTTAAACTGCTGCTTAGTTTGTGTAGCTGCTCCAGTGTGACTGTAAATTGGTTTCTTTACTTGGGGTGGAGAGGATTCGGGAGAGTTTGGGACTTCTGTACTAAGTTCCCATGTACACTTGGATATACTTGTAGAGGTACGTGCTCACACATGCATATATTATATACATATATATTTTTTTTTTTATTTTTTTTTTAAGTTTATTTTTGAGACAGAGAGAGACAGAGCATGAACGGGGGAGAGGCAGAGAGAGAGGGAGACACAGAATCCGAAGCAGGCTCCAGGCTCTGAGCCATCAGCCCAGAGCCCGACGTGGGGCTCAAACTCACAGACCGCGAGATCGTGACCTGAGCTGAAGTCGGACGCTTAACCGACTGAGCCACCCAGGCGACCCCATATATTATATATTTTTAACTACCTGTTGTGTTGCATGGTATTGGCAGTATTTCACATGCCTGTCCTTTCCGTTGGATTAAGTCATCAATTATGCTTGCTTACCCTGCAACAGCTGGTAATGAACTGTTGCATGATTAGAAAAGGATGAAGGAAAGTGTGTCCATTTAGAACCACTTAGAGTGGGAATTGGCTGTTGTGAGAGAGACTGCGGAAGATTGTTCCGCTTATAGAATTTGGATGAATCCAAGTTGTCAATCTTCCTCTCAGTAGCTACTGAAAAGTTTTGGGGGCTCATCATAACAATTGTTATTGGGGGCCCAAATAATAATTGTTCTAATAGGGGTGGGGGTTTTTTTGGATTAAAAAAAACACCTCATAATCAAATATTTTACAGATAAGATCCTAGGGATATCATACGACTCATTTTCTATGTAACAGAGTCTGACGTGGGGGTAGCTTGATCAGGTGTAAGGTAACACGCTCTTTTTATGATAATGGGGGTCTGATTTGAAAGCCTCATCAGAGTGCATGTCTTAGCCCTGGAAGAAATGCTAAGAACAGGGCTGGTTCAGTCCGTGATCTTCAGATCAAGTTTTGTCAGCCTATTTTACTTTACTTTTTAAATTTTATTTTGAGAGAGAGAGAGAGAGAGCGAGAGCAGGGATGAGCAGGGGAGGGGCAGAGAGCGAATCCTGAGCTGTCACCAGGGCCCATCAGGGCTGTATCTCACGAATCCTGAGATCATGACCTGAGGTGAAACCGAGTCGGATGCTTAACTAACTGATTAGTGACCCAGGCACCCCTGTCAACCTATTTTATAGATGCAACAGCTAAGGCAAAGGGAAGTTAAACGGTGTGCCCTGAGATAACAAAACTGGCAAGTCCTGAGAAGGCCCCAAGGGCCAGCTCTTGACCCCAAATGTCCCCATTTCCCCTCCGTTCCACCTGTTCTGTCCTGGAAACACTTGCAGCGCTATTATTAAATGACTTCATCCCATCCATTAAATGAGGGTCTTTCCACCGATACTCTGGTCTGTGTCCTTCTCTATGGTGGGGGCTGTTCTGCACTTGGTAGGATGTTCGGAAGCATCCCTGGTCTCCACTCAACGTGATGCCACTGGTACACCCCCCTCAGGTGTGACAGCCAACAAAAGTCTCCAGACACTGTCAGATGTCTGTCCTCTGCGGGCAGAATTGCCCTCGTTAGATTAACAGTGTGGTCGCCTTTGTTTGAAAAAAGATTTTAGCTTTCAAAGCTCATGCTTCGTTCTTTGTGAAGACACTGGCCTTTTGGGTGGTTTTGTGAGGGGCTGTTTTCTTCCCAAGTGCTGGCCCTGATAATAGACTTTATTTACATAGTAAAAGTCAAACAAATACTTGCTTCATCTGCACTTTTGTAGCTGGAGAAAGGAAATGAAGCTGGAACGGGGTGCTGTTTCTGGGCGTTCATTGGGGCTACTGGGTAAAGACAGTCTTTTCTTTGGGTCTAGTTTGAAGTCAAAGGGATACTTAACTTCCCGGGAGTGACATTCTTGGAATTTGAAGTGCATGTGTGAAGTCCCACCAGACCTCCGCTGGAAGGTGGGAGCCACGTTTGTATCCACGCAGGACCTTTCCCCCTGCTTGTAACTTGACTTTTCACGACGGCTAGAAAATTACAGTGCTGCTATTTTTACATGCTCCTGGCCGAGAGGGAGCAGGAACGATGTCTGTGTCCTAAGAAACCACAAAGATTTTGACTTGTTAGTATTTCCGAGGCCGCATTTTGATGTGGGTTATCTGGGGACCCGGGTAACGTGGTCCCCTGTTTCTACGCGTTCCTTTCTCCATGGATTCAGCAAATGTAAAACATCAGTGGGGGTAGGGGAGGGGCCTGATTTCTAAAACGTCACTGGGGGGCCTAGAATTTCAAATGGGCGGATGGGGACTCGTCAGGGAGCACTCCACAGGAGCTGGGTGTCAGTAGGCCTCCTGCAGCGGCAGGAATGTTTGCTAAGGGGGGAGGATTGGGGCTCCGGTCCCTCCCTGAAGAAGGCCCTCACCTTAGCCAGAAGCACCAAAGAAGACATGAATTGGGGCCTGCTGTGGTCCCAAGGCTAGCTCGTTTGGGAAGCCGCCGACTTTGAGGTTGCCTTTGGGGGGACACAGCCACCCTAGAGCAGGGTGGGAGGGCTGTGGCTGGGGATCCCCGCAGCCTGACTCACCCTCTCAGGGGGCTTCAGGCCATTAAAACATTTGTCTGGATACGAGACAGAGTCCTTAAATGTCCTTTGTAGTTTGGATAGTGAGGGTAGGATGGAAGGGAATCGGGGCACTTATTTTGGATGGAGGTCACACAGCCAGGTGGCAAAAGTCCTATGTAAACTGTTAGAGCTCCTGATAGCAGGAGGCTCCCGGCAAAGACCGGCCGTCAGTGGTAGGTGGGTGTGGGAGGTGCCGACCGCCTGATGTCCCGTCCTTAGTGGTTTGAAAAGAGGTGCCATGTTAGGGGACCCGGCTGAGTCACCGTCATTGGTGACGGGAAAGGTTGGATAGTGGCCGCCTTGGTCAGGACGAGTTGTCGACCTCACGTGTCTGTGTTTGCCCCCCACCCCAGCCAAGTTCTTTGTCAGATGTCAGTAAAGGTTTCAGGAAAGAGGGAGCTGATGATGGGAGGGGATCGGGGACTGACAAACGTCAGCTCTTCTGGATTTTGCTCTGGATTTCTGCACGAAGGCCCGTCGGCATCAGTATGTGCGGCTGCTTTGTGGCACTGGACAGCAGTAAATGGCCCGTGGCTGGGCTGCGCCGACTCCGGGGACGCAGGGCCGGGGTGCCGTGCTGGCTGTTCCTCCATCGTGCCACCCTAGCCACTTTCCGAGGCCAGCCACCCTTCTCTGAGTTGTTAGGAGGAGTGGGATTCTGGAGACTCGTTTGTATTTAAGCGTCATTGGTGTGGTTACAAGAAAAAAAAAAGAGGTGAGTCCTCTTTCCTGAGCTGAAAGCCGCTTTCAGCTGGTAGACCCGCTTGCCAGCTGGCATAACCCGTGTGTCTCTATGACCCTGGCCCGGTCCCCGCCTCACACACTTGACCTGCTCCTCGTCCTTAGTCCTCCCGAGGTGTGTTGGGTGCGGGAGCAGGAAGTCAGGGAGTCCGATGGCCTGTCCCAAGGTCTGCTGGCTGTGAGCTTCAGCCAGTGCAGACTTCTTCCTTAGACGGGAATTGTGCTGACCTCAGGTCTAGAAATCCAGAGGCTTCCGTGCTGTGAAAAGCTGTGCACTTGAGCTGTGCACACCTCCACACCATGTTGGATTTGGGCTTCCCGGTTCAGTTGTAAGTCGTTCTTAACGTGTCCAGACACTGGTCTTTTGAAAAAAAGAAAACTAGTTTGCCCGAGCATGGTAATGAAACACTCCTAAAAGTAGTCGTTTTCACCTTGTCCCCAGGAGCTGGGATTTCTTAACTTCCCTTCCTGTTCCCTGGCCACAGAAGCTGGGCGCCCTGCTTGGGAAGGGCTGGCTTTTCTGTTTGGAGAGCGTTTTGGACTTGCGGTCTTGCCAAAGTTGTTTTGTGTCAGCATGCAAATAAACCTGGAGTTGTGCATTTCTTAAGGCCTCTGTGCAGCTTTTCTTCTTGTACACTGGGAACACTGTAAACATTTGACAAGATAATTTCAGGATTGAAAAGCCGAATAGACTTTTTATTCAGGTCTCACTTCTTTCAAACACTGTGGTCAGGAGCGGGGGGGGGGGGGGGGGGGGGGGCGGGGGGGGGGGGGCGGGGGGACCCTTGGAGGAGAAATTCTGCAAGCCGCCACCCTTCCAGGCTAAAAACTTTCATCCACAGGAAGGAATTTTGAAAGAGCTGAGGGTTCTACATTGCTCTCTTTGGTCTTTTTAAAACGTTGCCAGTGTCTAACACTGACATGTTCTGGCAGAATTGTTTTCCCGTTACCTCGTTAGATCAGATATTTGCATTGTCTTGTACATCAAGCGTCTTCTGTTTGCTGGTGTGAATATTAAGGCTTCGCTTTGGGTAATGTATCTTGGTAGAAGGACAATAGGGTATCATCAAAAAAAAATAATAATAATTGGACTAACCTTATTTTAGGTTCAGACAAATGAAGTGGTTCTGAAAAGGCAGGATGTTCTGTATTGTAACAGAGAAGTAACATTTTCTTTACCTGGGTTTTCTATTGTCATTGTGAATTATTATTATTAAATCCCAGGCCCTGCAGATCCTGTGTGCTTTAAAGGCAACATTTTTACTTACTCATGGAAGGAAAGGGATGAAATGTTAGTGTCTCTTTTTGAGTTTTGTTTTCATTTTCATCAAAGTGGCTCTTGCACAGTTTAAATAATCAAAGTTCTTTGGGGCTTGTCATCGTACCCGGAGCTCTCCCTGCTGCCCTTTCCCCTTCCCTGCAGACAACAACTGCAACTTTCTGGCTGATGTCTTGTGGCATTTGCTTATATTCTCTATTGCTGCTACTTGTTATTTGTTCCTGTTGACTTCCAACTATATCGAAAATTGGGAGTTAGCCTTTTTTCTGCACACCTCCTTCCCACCACCCATCCAGACCCATTTCTTCCCACCATGCATGCCACACTCCCAATCTGATGACTTCATCATTCTGGTTCGAAGAGGGTTTTTCAGCTTTCGCACCGTAGACATGGAGGGTCCCATACAGGTTGCCCTGGAACAACGCGGGTTTGAACTGTGCAGATTCACTTACACATGGATTTTTTTTTTTTTAATACAGTACAGTACTGTAAATATGTTTTATTCTGATTTTCTTTATTTTTTAAAAAGATTTTAGTTTCAAGTAATCTCTACACCCAACATGGGACTTGAACTCCCAACCCCAAGGTCAAGAGTCGCATGCTCTACCAACTGAGCCAGCCCGGAGCCCTTCCTTAGGATTTTCTTAATCACGTTTTTTTGGTTGTAAGGATACAGTATATAGTATATAATACATACAATACACAAAGTATGTGCAACATATAAAGTTTATGTCAGGCCTCCAGCCAACAGTAGGCTATTAGTAGTTAAGATTTGGGGGAGTCAGAAGTTATACACTTACTTTCGACTGCATGTGGGGGGTGGTCAGCGCCCCTCACCCCCTTGTTGTTCGAGGGTCAGGAATAATTCTTTGTTGGGGTTGGGGGGACTGTCCCGTACATTGTAAGATGAGTAGCTTCCCTGGCCTCTACCCGCTAGATGCCATTACTATGCTCACTCTGGCTGTGACAACCACATGTGTCCCCAGACATGGCCAGATGTCCCTTGGGGGGGCAAAATCACCCCCTTTAACTTTTGCCCCGAGTTGACAGGAGTCAGTGCTTGCATATTTTGACGGCCAGTGCTATCACTGCTGAGCCTGGTGGTACAAACTATGATTACTTTTCCTATGCAAGTTTTCATACTCAGTGAGGTTAATGGTAGTTTTGTTTCTTTGCTTGATTTCCTATACAGTTACCATTGATTCATCCTCCAGATCATCCCCAATTGTGAGAAAAGTAATTTTAATAATTTTTTAAAAATTTTTATGTGTTTTTGAGAGAGAGAGACAGTGTGTGAATGGGAGAGGGGCAGAGAGAGAGGGAGACACAGATTCTGAAGCAGGCTCCAGGCTCTGAGCTGTCAGCACAGAGGCCAACACGGGGCTCGAACTCACAAACCGTGAGATTGTGACTTGAGCTGAAGTCGGACACTTAACCGACTGAGCCACCCAGGCCCCCCTGCCACATACATTTTAAATATGTTTAAAGACACAGGTCTTTGAAGACCTTGTCTGCCTGAAAAAAAATTTTTTTTTTGTAAGTTTATTTATTTATTTTGAGGGAGAGAGAGAATCCAAAGCAGGCTTATGCACTGCCAGCACAGAACCCATTGCGGGGCCTGAACCCACAGACCGTGAGATCATGAGCTGAGCTGAAACCAAGAGTCGGATGCTTAACCGACTGAGCCACCGAGGCGCCTCTCATTTCTCTTTCTTTCATATCTTTGTGTTTTTGTTCTTCTTGGGAAGTTTCCACAACCTTATCCTTACATTGAGTTTTACAATTGCGCTCTCCTTTTTTTCTGATTACACAAAGTTTTTAGTGTTGCTCTTGAATGTTCCTTTCATTTTTCTTTTTAATCCCCTACTGATTTTGCTTCATGTTTTTTCTTTCATATCTTTGAGGATATTAGGCAGGTTTTTTTTTTTTTTTTAAGATTTCTTTCTGCATAGCTTGAGTTTCTGAGCTCTGCTGCATTTTTGTTTGTGTTGGCTTCTCTTTTCCCTGTTAAATGCTCTCTGCAAATGTTCCGTGATCCTCCTATCTGCAGGTATTTGAGTGGGTGGGTGGGGCACCTGGGTGGCTCAGTGAGTTAGATTTCCGACTCTTGATTTTGGCTCAGGTCATGATCTCATGGTTTGTGAGATTAAACCCTCATCGGGGCTCTGTGCTGCCAGTGTGGAGCCTGCTTGGGATTCTCTCTCTGCCTCTCTCTCTCTCTGTCTCAAAATAAATACAAAATAAGTAAACACACACACACACACACACACACACACACACACACACACACAAAAGGTGACCAAAGCGTTATTTGGAAGCCCTGCTTGTGGCTGAGTGATATGCGAGGCTGCTTCCGTGGAGACTCCTTTAAGGCCATCGCTTCAGCTGGTTGTTTTGGGCTGATCCTGTCCTTGTCACACGGTCATTCTCCCCTCTACTGAAAATAAGTTTCTGGTGTCCGGCAGATTTGAAAGGTGCTGGGAGGGCTACCAGTTTAGAGGATGCCTGCTTTGCTCAGCGAGCTGGAAGTGGTCACTTCTCCATCGTGTGGCCACAGTGGTTCCAGTTTGTTGGGAAGGTCTTCCCGACTGTTAAGTGGCATTGCCTGTGTTCCAGGCTGGATCTTGCACTCTGTTCTTAACCTTTTCTTTTCTTTTCTTTTCTTTTCTTTTCTTTTCTTTTCTTTTTTCTTTTCTTTTCTTTTCTTTTTAAGTGTTTGTTTCTTTTTGAGAGAGCAGGGGAGTGGCAGAGAGAGAGGAAGACAGGATCCGAAGCAGGCTCTGTGCTGACCACAGAGAGCCCCCCACTCGAGGCTCGAAGTCACGAATCGTGAGATTGTGACCTGAGCCGAAATCAAGAGTCGGTCGCTTGACCGACAGAGCCACCCAGGCGCCCCTATAAGAGACCCTTCTAACAAGTGAAATCCAGAGAGAAATCAAACTTTTCCTTGTAATCAATATATCCGGCTTTAAGAGACAGGATATATAGCACTTCGTTTACCCGCATGCAGGAGGGAATGATTATTTACTTCGTAGAAGGAGTCACTCTGGGTGTCCAATTAACATGTAGCTCATTCCCCAAATTCTTATTGTATAAAATGAGACCTGTGTGCCATCGTTTTGGCTTCCTTCCACTTTAGCTTTTCTCCCAGATGATAATTTAATTTTCACCCTGTCTTGGTTTGCTTCCCCTCCCTGCAGATGATGGTCTGGAAGCTGCGGAGGGACAGGGCAGAGGCAGGGAGCGTCCCCAGTCCAGGTAATTAGCACCCAGGCGGGACTGGCCGGAGGGGAGGGTGGGTGGCCAAGTGCTGGATGATGTCAGGGATTGGACCTTCCTCCTAGTCGAACTGTCCTTTCCTTAACTGCCTTGGTTAAAGTGCAGAAGATGTTGCCTGGGAGGGTAACACGTTAAATCTTCATTAGCAGGGCTGCTCTTATCAGATTAATTAATTATAATCCTGTATGGCAGACTATTTCTCCCCTCTGGGGAACAGGATTTAGATGAGTTAGGCCATCAAAGAAAGAGAGAGAAAGATGAGTGCCGAGTCAGAGAGGTCTCCGGAGGAAGGTGGAGTCGGTGTGGGGATGTGAGCCAGAGGAGAGGAGGGTCTCTTCTGTGTCAGGTGCTGGGGAGCCCGGCGAGGGTGCGGGTGAGGGAAGACAGGGTTACCGCACTGGTAACCAACCCTCCCTGACTTGCGAAGGAGGTGAAGGTGCTTCCTTGCCTCTGGCTTGCAGATGCCAGAGCTGATGAAATTCTGCATCTGTTTATGTTAATTGTGCAAATGTTCGTACATTCGTAAGAACGGAGATCCTTATCTGTGCTAATTGTACATATGCTTATGCGTTTTTAAGCATAGTGATTGTTCTTCTTGGGGCAGCAACATTAAAACCGTCTTGAAAAAATTGAAAATAAAGGAAATGATGGATCAGTAGCCCAAAACATAATCATCTTATTTCTGATGGTACAGGATGGTACAGCTATATTGATTCATTTTCCCTGTCTCTGAAATTCTTCCCTTTACACCACATACGTCTAATTATTCATTGCTTGGAGACGCCTGAGTGGCTCAATCAGTTAAGCATCTGAGGCTTTGGACCAGGTCGTGCACTCCCGGTTTGTGAGTTTGAGCCCCGGGTCCTCAGGCTCTGTGCTGACAGCTCAGAGCCTGGAGCCTGCTTCGGATTCTGTGTCTCCCTCTCTCTGCCCCTCTGCCACTCACACTCCGTTTCTGTCTCTCAAAAATAAATAAGCATTAAAAAAAAAAAAAAAAAAAACAAAACCCACACAACTGTGTGCTTTTTGGGTATGTGCAGCTTTTCTTTTAATTTCTCTTCATGTTTACACGTCCTGGGCCTCGAGTGAAAGTTTGGGAAGGAAACATCTGGACTCGGAAAGATAGGCCTGCTGCTGCTTGAATCGTATTTGTTTTGTGTCCATTTAGCCACAAGGAGCTCACAGCTGCTGCTGCTGGGGTTGGGTCGGGGGGCCGTTTCCGTCCCCCTCGTCCATCCTCAGTGACTGGTGTGCAGGAGACGATAATCACCACCTGATACCACACAGGTGCATTGTCCGTTCTCTGCTGGTTACTCAGGATGCCCTTCTTGTGCCCTAGAGACGTCTGGTTTTCCAGAGCTCAGTTCTCAGACTCGCCATGGCTGCACTTGCCATCTGAAGAAGACGTCTACTCACAAGAAGACTTACTGTCTCCTTTCTTTGTGACCATCGTACAAACAGCCTTGACCGGCTCTTTCCCTCACCATGTACTGTAGTGTTGGTTTCTCTGGAAGGTTCCTCCTTTATTTGTCTCTCCTGTCTGGCATCTAGGTACCATCAAGCGCTTCCTTGAAAGGGCACGTGTGCACGTGCACGGGTGCACTTCGACTTTGGCAGTGGCCCTGCAGACTCCCTGTGATCCAGGCGGAGATGACTCTGCTTCCTTTACCTTTACCCTCTTTCTCCGTCTCTCCTGGATTTCCAGTCCTGTCGACGCTTCATCCCCAGATCTGAGCGTCACTCATGGTGGCTTGCCCTCCTTCCACAGCCAGCCGATCACCAAGTCCTTTGGAGCCTAAAAGTCTTGTGTTGGTGCTCCTTCCTCACTCCCAGTGTCCCTGCCTCCAGTGTCACGTGCCCGGACAGTCTCTTGCACACTGCCTATGGCCTGTGTGTCAGACTGTTCTAGAACTCCGGCAGTGGATATGCCAGCACGCTAAGTGGTTTCTCAGGCTCTTCCTGGAAAGGCCTCAGGAGCCCCTCGTATTACACCTCAGCTGGGTCTAGAAGGTTCTTTTGGCTTTTAGCATCTGTCCATTTCCCAGCCTCATCTGCTGCTTTCCTCCCTCCTGCCCTGACCCTTTAGTCCAGCACTGTCCCGTGTGGGAGCCGCTCGTCATATGTGGCCGCTGAGCACTTGAAACGTGGCTAGGCCAAATTGAGATGGACTGTAAGTTTAAAAACACACTGGATCTTAGACTTAGTGTGGAAAAAAAAAAGTCAAAGTATCTCATTACTAATTCCTTTATATTGTATACTTGTTGAAATGATCATATTTTGGCTCCATTGGGTGAGATAAATATATTCTAAAATTAACCTCATATATACTTTTTTGCTTTCTTTTTTTTTTTTTTTTTTTTTTTAACGTTTATTTATTTTTCAGACAGAGAGAGACAGAGCAGGAACGGGGGAGGGTCAGAGAGAGAGGGAGACACAGAATCCGAAACAGGCTCCAGGCTCTGAGCAGTCAGCACAGAGCCCGACGCGGGGCTCAAACTCACAGACCGCGAGATCATGACCTGAGCCGAAGTCGGACGCTTAACCGACTGAGCCACCCAGGCGCCCCACTTTTTTGCTTTCTTAAATGCAGTTCCTGCAAAATCGGAAGTTCTAGGTGTGGCTCTTAACTGTGTTTCTATTGGACGGCTGTGCTTTAGGCCCTTGTTAGGCAAAGTATGGTCCTACAAGCTTGTGAGAAACGCAGACCCTCAAGCTGTACCCCAGACCTGCCGAACCACAATTTGCATTTTAACAAGGTGTGCACTTGGGGCCGTCATTACGTGTTCACGAGTTCGAGCCCCACGTCGGGCTCCGTGCTGACAGCTCGGAGCCTGGAGCCTGCTTTGGATTCTCCGTCTCCCTCTCTCTCTGCCCTTCCCCTGCTTGTGCTCTGTCTCAAGAATAAACAAACTTAACAAAACAAACAAACAGAAAACCCCACAAGGTCTACAGCTGACTCAGAGGCATGGTCCAGATTGCCAAGTGCTGCTTTGGAGAGCTGTTTGCTGGTCCCCAACATCCTGTGGTGTTTGAGGCTTTGCAAGGGTTTTTGTCCTGCTTTGTCTCCGAGACACTCGTGGCCTCATGGAAGGCTGTGCTCCTTTTCCACCTCCCAGGCAAAGCGGCCCCTGGCCCTTCCTCCCCACCAGACACAGTATGCCCACAGTAGCCTTCGTGGGCCTGTCTAATCGAGGACCCTGCAGCATCCTTGAGCCCGATGGACTGGGACATCCCTGAGGTTGGAAACTGGCCATCCCTTGCCCCTGATGCCCCAGTGCATTGCCTAACAGGTGGTGAAAAGGGCACTGGTCAAGAATTGACACCTGTCACAGTGCCAGCGTCCTGCTGCTGCTTTGTTTCTGGTGTGGGACTTGGGGGTGAAGGTCATAGTACCTCCAGGACCACAAAAGTCACGCACAGCGGCACCTTCATGAGCCAGGGCCACGGGGCCCGCGGGGAGGCCGCGAGTCTAGGGCGACTGTAATGGAGAGACCTTCAGCGTTTCTAAAGAACAAGACCGTGCCTGTTGGAAAGGCGCTATGGAGTGATGCTTTCTAGGCCTCGTGGCAACACGGCAGAAGCCCGAGCCTGGAGTAGGCAGAGGAAGGAGAGCCAGCATACAGAACCGCCTGGGTGCCGGTCTAGACTGGAAAGGACGTACCGCGCGGCCTAGCAAAAGCAGGAAAAGCAGGCAAATCACGGCGGTTGCGTTAGAACCCGGAGCTGACACTGACTTGCTATTTCCTGGCTTGCGGGTTGCTTGTGACACGGTGGCTCCTGCCCTGTCCTAGAAGGCATGCTCCCACGTTTAAAGGAAGCCCTGCCCAGAGTTTCCTTCCCCTGCCCTCCTGGGCGGCATTTCCCTGTGGTAACCGTGTCTGAGTCCCTTTGTGACCAGACTTCCCTGTCACCAGGAGGTGAGGGGGTGGCCCTCAAGTGTCCGGGAGGCAGGGGCCTGACTCGTGGCCAGCGTGGGCACAGGCATACAGGGACACGTACCCGGGTGCTTGACCCCAACGAGCCCAGGCCTGATGCCACGGGAAGGGTTGTCCTGTGGCTTCACGTGGTGGCCTCACACTGACTTCCTTCCAGTCCTCGCTGCCCGGAGGGCGCCTTATCTCTCAGTCTTTGAGACTTCCTTCAAGTAAATCTGGTATCTTGTGTGTTCTCAGATTAAAGGCAGACTGTGTGGTGCCCGAGGAAGCCCGATGCGTGTACTGGGGGCATTGCAGAGGCCGGGGGGCCAGCCTGTGTTTCTTTTCCCTGGAGTTTTTACATTTTTTTGTGTGTATTTATTTTTGAGAGAGAGAGAGACACACACTCTGAGAGGGAGGATGCCCAACTGACTGAGCCACCGAGGCACCTCGAGTTTTTAAAAATGTTTAAAAACTGAGATGTAACTCCCATACCCTCAGATTCACCCTTTTACATGGAACAATTCAGTGTATTTTAGTACATTTACTTTATTGTACAGGCAACACTGTCCATAATTCCAGAACATTTTTATCACCCCAAGAGAAATGCCACATCCATTAGCTGTCACTCGCTGCTCCCTCCCTGCCCCCAGCCCCTGACAGCCACTCATCTACGGCCTGTTTCTATGGAGTTGCCTGTTGTGGATACTTGGTATGAGCGGGTCATATAGTATGCAGCCTTTTGCGTCTGGCCTCATGCGCTGAGCTGAGCGTGTTTTCCAGGCCCATCCACGTTGTCGCACGTGCCCGCGTTGCCTCCCTTTTTAGGGCTGAATGCCGTTCCACTGTGTGGATGGAACACATTTTGTTTATCTTTAACTGTGAATGGACAACTGGTTGTTTTCACTTTTTGGCTCTTGTGAATAATGCGGCTGTGGGTGTTCACACAGCTGCCTTTGTGTAGACCTCCGTTTTCAGTTCTCTGGGGCATTTTCCTTGCATTGCGGGCTGGTCACACACACACCCAGGAGTGGTACTTGTGTTTCTAGAACACAGGGGCATCGTACCTCTGATAAATTAAAAGGGTAGGGTTGGTCTTTTTGGCTTGGAGGTTGCTCAAACAAAATTAAAACTAACACTTTTTTAAATCTTAAAAAAATTTTAATGCTTTTTTTGTTGTTAATTAAGTTTATTTTATTCATTCATGAATGGAAGAGTGCAGGGGAGGGGCAGAGAGAGAGAGGAGGAGAGAGAATACCAAACAGGCTCCACACTGCCAGCACAGAGCCCAACTTGGGGCTCAAAGCCACAAACTGTGAGATCATGACCTGAGCTGAAATCAGGAGTTGCATGCTTAAATGACTGAGCCACCCAGGTGCCCTCACCTTAAAACTTTTAAAAATCTCCAGGGGTGCCTGGGTGGTTCAACTGGTTAAGCATCTGACCTCAGTTCAGGCCATGATCTCACGGTTCATGGGTTCGAGCCCATGTTGGGCTCTGTGCTGACAGCTCGGAGCCTGGAGCCTGCTTCAGCTTCTATGTCTCCCCCTCTCTCTCTATCCCTCCCCTGCTCACGCTCTGTGTCTCTGTCTCTCAGTAATAAATAAATGTTAAAAAAAAATAAAAAAAAAAAACCTTTTTAATAAGTAAACAAAAAATTGTTTTTTTTTTTAAATCTTCAAATGAACAGTTTTGGAAGCTCATGGGCTTTTGTCTCAATGGCATGAGATGGCATGTGGACTCCTGCTGTGACAAACCCGCTCTCACCTGGGCTCTCAGAACATTCTAGACACAATGTGCCTTGGTCCCTGGCGTCCTCTCTTGTCCTGAGGACGGCAGCTAACAGTTTCTGAAGCCTTTCTGTCGGCTGCTGTTTGCTCTCTGAGCATGAGCGAGCAGAATCTCTAATGACTCTGTGAAGTGGGCATTGTTATTTCCCCCATTTGGTGGACGGGGGTAGAGGTCTGCCAGAAGCAGGGACTGCGTGCGAAGTGCTTGGCAGATGCAGACACGCCTTCCCCGCAGGAGAACATCGTCCCTCCTCCACGGCGCCCTGTCCACCTCCATTCTTCTGTTGCCATCCTTGGAGGATGCCCTTTGTCTTAGTGCCGGGTGATTCTGGTGCGTAAACACCCCCGGCGTCCCTCCGGGACCAAGGGCAGTAACAGACCAGTGAGGGAGGCATCGCCCCTGTGGGAGATGAGCTCCTCTCCCCACCTCTCCCCTGCTCTCTCCTCTTTCCGGCTTCAAACAGAAATGAAAGCCCCTTGTCTTGGAGCATCTGGGTGGCTCAGTCGTTTAAGCTTCTGACTCTGGACTTCGGCTCGGGTCATGATCTCCTGGTTTGTGAGTTCGAGCCCCAAATTGGGGGCTCTGCACGGAGCCTGTTTCGGATTCTCTCTCTCATCTCTCTGCCTTTCTCTCTCCTTCTCTCTCTCTCTCAAATAACTTAAAATATGTCTTCAATAAACTTAACCTTTTCGGGTTGGGGACATTGATACTATCTTCATATAGCATTGTAGGGTTTAGAAAGTTTTCTGTCTTTAGAATATTTTATTTTTCTTTTGACCCTTGACTTGTAACAAGTTGCTAGGAGGTTTGACCAGGGCTGTATGTGTTCACAGGTGAGAACCCAAGACCCCCACGGTCCTGCTGTCCAGCCCATTAGGTGGTCAGGACTAGGACTCCCGCCTGGGCCTTGGAGCACGAAAGTGAATAGCTGTTTTTTCTGTGTGAGGCTTTTTGTTTTTTGTTTTTTGTTTTCTTAATGTTTATTCATTTTTGAGAGACAGTGTGAGCAGAGGAGGGGCAGAGAGAGGAGACACAGAACCGGAAGCAGGCTCCAGGCTCTGACGTGTCAGCACAGAGCCTGATGCAGGGCCCAGACTCACGAACAAGATCATGACCTGAGCCAGAGTTGGATGCTTAACTGACTGAGCCACCCAGGTGCCCCTGAGTGACTTTAAAAAAAAAAAAAAATCTTTTTTGAGATTCATTTTTGAAGTGTAAGAATTCTCGGGATTTTATAAGATTGTATGAGGCCCATTCTTTGAAATCTATATAAAGTACTGTCTCAACTTGACAATAGATCTTTTCATGAGATTTCTATATTTAGATCTTCTTCTATAAACCAGAGGACAGCAAACACACAGGACCAGAGTAAATATTTTTGGTTTTGTGGCTCAAACTGCTGGTCTCTGCAGTTACAGCATGAAAACAGCCATAGACAATACATAAATGAAAGGGCTGTGTGTCAATAAAACCTTTATTTACAAAAGCAGGTGGTGCCCGGGATCTGGCACGGTGGTGGAGGGATTGCCGCCCCCAGCAAGGGATTGTTTTCAAAGTGTGGCCCCCAGACCGGCTGCATCAGTATCACCTGGAAACCTGTTAAAAAATGCAATTTTGGCCCTCACTCTGGACCTCCTGAACCCCAAACTGGGGGGGTCAGCCGGGAATCACACGGGTCGCCCTGGAGCTGGCTAAAGCCTGAGCACTGCTGTTTTGAAGAGCTGTGGCCCACTGCCGTGGGCATGAGAAGCAACTACAGTCTGCTGACGCTGCTCCAGAAATGTGCATTTTAACACAGGGCCCGGGCGGTCCGCTGTGCCCTGAAGCGAGACGGAACGTCTAAAACAGCACTTCTCTGCACCGGCAGAGGGGATGCGGGAGATGCCAGGGAACAGAAGGTGGGCCCAGAATGTGGATTCACTTCTGATACCTCATGCACCCTGAAGCCCAGCATTCCTGGAATTCAGATGCAGGCCTTCTGTTCATAGTTGACACACAGCCCACCACATTTGCAGATGCGTATTTAGTGTTTGCGGTGAAAAAGTTGAGAGCATATTGATTCCCTCGATATAAATGTCCAGCCCAGGCAAACGCATAGAGACAGCAGACGGGGCAGGTGTCAGGAGGGGGCGTGGGGGGGGGGGGGGTGACTGCGGATGGGCTCGGCATTTCTTTTGGGGAGTGATAAAAATGTCTTGGAATTCTGGAGTGGTCATAGTTGTAACACTGAGTGTACTAAAAACCACTCATTTGTATACTTTACAAAGGTGGACTTTATGGAATGTGAGTTAGAGCTCCGTAAAGCTGTCCTTGAATAAAAGGAAATGGGATGAGGCATTCGGGCTCTTTCTTGAGCTGCAAAGACTTAACTGCCAGGATGCCTTCTGGGCCAGTCCCACCCTCTGGGCAGCACGTTAGGGGCCTGCATCTGGCCCCTCATCATGCCTATCACAGGATTCCTCTGTGCATGCTGGGTCAGGCCAACAGGCAGGACGCCTGGGGAGAGAGTCAGTGTTCTTCAGGGAGAGTCACCCCTGACAGCTGGGAGGTCCCTGGGCAGGGGGAGCCTCTGTTCCTGTAGGTCGGAGGAAGCGGGAGAGGCCACAGGGGGCGAGGCAGGCAGGAGCCCAGGCTGTTCTCCAAGGACACTGGGAGCCATAGAAGGTATTGAAGCAGCTGGTGGTGGCAGGGGTCACTCTGGCAGCAGAAGGGCAGATGGGTTCAGGGATGTGGGGAGGAATTGAGAAGCCTCTGGCTGCCAGTGGTGGAGATAGGGGAAAATCCTGGAATCTGAGTGGTACCCCCAAGGCACGGTGGGGGGCAGGGCACCCGACACTCGTGCTGGGAGCATAGATGCTGGTGGTAGCACCTGAGTGCTAACTGTGGGTACAGGTGATGCTCCCCTCTCCCCACCCCACCCGCTTGGGGCTGGGGCTCTGGGGGGGATGACAGTCCTGGCTTCTGGAAGTGCGGGGCCTCCAGAAAGCTCTGACGGGACAGGTGTGTGCAGGGTGGACTTGGCCCTTCTCTTTGCCCAGGTGTGACTGGGGCAATGAGCAGGTGCTGTCTCAACACACTGGCTCAGGCATCTGCCCGTGGGCTTCTGTCCCTCTCCATTTCCCAACAAACATTTGCCTTGCTTTGCCCCTAAGAGCGTTTTCCATGCTCTGTCCTAACTGCTTGTAGAGGAAAGGAGCAGCTGGTTGGAAAAATTCCCTTTTAAGAATAAGAATTATAGGGGTGCCCGGTGGCTGAGTCGGTTAAGCGTCTGACTTCCTCTTAGGTCGTGATATCGCGGTTTGTGGGTTCCAGCCCCGCATCAGGCTCTGTGCTGACAGCTCAGAGCCTGGAGCCTGCTTCAGATTCTGTGTCTCCCTCTCTCTGCCCTTCCCCTGCTCTCTCTCGGTCTCTCTCAAAAATAAATATTAAAAAAAAAATCTTTTTTAAGAAGGTTCAGTCTCATTGGGAGACCTAGTGAATATCAAACAGCTCTGGGCTGAGCTGCCTGAACTTTGGGGACCCAATTTCAGTAGTAGCATTTAAAGCCAGACCTGCCCTTGTAATTCAGCCCCAAGCTGTACTATTAGTAAATAGTATTAGTCCCTAATGAAACTGTAACTCATCAGATGAATCATTTAATTTTGCACAGATTAATAACCATTCTGGTTGTGTGACTATTGCCAAATTAATTGTACTCTAGGGTAAAAATAGGTTGTGTGAGTGAATGAATCGTCTCCGTGTCTTGTTCTAAAAAATGTGTTGTTACTCTTAATCATCAAGATTGTATTTGAATTGTCATTGTTAAGTAATGAGATTTTATGTTTGTAGTTATGGCTTCAGTTCATGTGTGTAGGATGCTGTGACAGCTTCATCAGGTATTAGTTTTCTTAGAAAGACAGGACCAGGGCACCTGGGTGGCTCAGTCGGTCGAGCACCCGACTTTAGCTCAGGTCATGGTGTCACACACAGTTCATGAGTTCAAGTCCCGCATAGGGTTCTGTGCTGACAGCTCAGAGCCTGGAGTCTGCTTTGGATTCTGGGTATCCCTCTCTCTCTGCCCCTCCCCCACTGTGCTCTGTCTCTGTCTCTCTCTCTTTCTGAAAAATATATATTTAAAAACAAAACAAAAAAAAGCGGCAGCATCTGTAGGACATGGGGGGAGTGAAATTTGTAATGAGCCAGTTGGAAAGGATATGGACCACCACTGCTGATCCTTGACTCTATTTCCTCTATTTCCTAGTAAGATCTGGTTCCACAGGTTAAACACACACACACACACACACACACACACACACACACACACACACACATATTATTGATTACATAATGACCGCTTTTGAAATCATGTTTCAGATTTCAAGGTAGAAACAACATTTAGGTTTTAGGTAAAGGAGGTTAGTTACATTCTGGGTTTTCCCTCCGATCTTTTTTGTTGTTGTTGTTCAGCTGTTTAAACGTTGAAGGGTCATTGATTTCTAGTAAGAGAGGGAACATCCAAGTCCGGATACATAAGCCCGGAAATCTTCCATTGATTCTCCCATCCCCCAGGAATCGTGCATTTGGACAAAAGTGATTGCGTGAGCCCTTTCCTAGCTAGCTGCGGGAATTCAGAGCACGAGCAGGGGAACAATGATGGAAAGCTGGAGGAACATTCTGGGTATTGGAATGCCAGCTAGTGGGTCAATAGCCCTGCTGTGCTTCTGTGATCCCAGCACACAAGAATTCTGCCCTTTTGAACTGTGCGGGGTCTTACTGGGCTGGGTCGGTCAGTGAGGCTGATTTCCCTGATTGGGAGCGAGCTTGCAGAGCGGCTCGGAACCTGGGAAGTGTGGGCAGAGACATTCCAAGGCAAATGTTCCCAGGAGTGTCCTGTGGGGCAGGGCATGGGCAGCCGCTCACCGGGGCCGCTACCTTCCGAAATTCTCAGGATTGCTTTCAGGACAGGAGTGTTTCGCTTCTTTTAGTGTAGTATGTCTTTTTCAGATGTGATGGAGTAATGGCAGGAAAGTTCACTATTGTCACATCGGGAGCTTTGGAAAAAGAAGTCCTAACTGTCAAAATACAGTGGTTGTGGAATAGCTTTAGAGGACTCTATCTAGAAAATTCCAAATTAAAAAAAAAAATCTCTTTGCTCTGTGTTAAAGAAAACAAAAGGAATCCTGAGGAATGTATTTTTTTAAATTTTTTTAAAATGTTTATTTATTTTTGAGAGAGAGTGCGCAAGCAAGGGAGGAGCAGAGAGAGAGAGGGAGACACAGAATCCAAAGCGGGCTCCAGGCTCTGAGCTGTCAGCTGGGACACCAACAAGGGGCTTGAACTCTCGAACAGCGAGATCATGACCTGAGCCGAAGTCGGACGCTTAACCAACTGAGCCCCCCAGGCGCCCCGGAATGTATTTTAAGCCTACTTTGTGCACCGGGCTAATTTGTCCTGTGGCTCTTTGTCCTTAGTAGAGACCATGTTCATCCTATAATTCATCCTCGCTTCCAGAAAATGTATCTGTGCAGATAATCCCATGACAGCATGAAATTTTAATTTAACTGTTAAAGCGTTTTAGGTCTCACAAACTGGTGAGAATCTTCCAGTGTTCTGTTCCCATAAAGCCAACTGGAGATAAGAAAATTAACGAGCTGTCTTTTTAGAGAAAGTTCCGCTCGTTAACTCCCAGTACTCTTCCTGTGTTTGTATCCACACTGATCAAAATTCTACCTGGCCTCGCTCATTCTTTAGGACCTTGGGTGAAAGGACAGTGGGCACAGCCCTTGGGAAACCTTCTGCACGGTTTCTTTTCCTGTAGTCGCTGAGTGCTCCAGCTGGGTTCCAGGTACCGTCAGCAGGGAGTGTGTGTGTTACGGTGAGAAACCGTCAGGAGCCGCCTCCCTCAGTCTTTGCTGCTCCACCTTGTGCCGCCACCCACAGGAGACCTCGAAAGGGGGGTGCTCGGGCTCCATCCATCAGAACCCCTGGGTGTATTTTAAGCTCCCCAGGTGATTCCACCTTGACCCCTGGCCTCCTACAGCCGCCCTGGTCCCTTTAGCTCAAGCTTCCCCAACGAGCAGCTCCCAGGCTTGACAACGGGAGCCCGGTTCCCCTGGGGTCAGCATCCCCACCGCACTGCCCAGCGCCTGACACCTTATGGGCACTCAGTGAATGGGTTCTCAAGTTCAAGGGTGCGTTCTTTTTCTTTTTGCATGTTGCATCTTTCTGTACGTACATTCGGGGATATAAGTCCAGGGTTGCAAAGCCATTGTCTTTCGTGAGTCACCCAACCTTATGCATCACTGCTGAACTGGGGTGACCCAGACGAAATAGACTTTTGAATGATAAGTTTATTGTAACACGTAAGTGATATTCCAAAATCTGTTTCTAAGAATAACTTTATCTTCAGCTCTTATTGACTGATTAGTTAAAAACAGTATCATCAACAACAACAAAAATCACTATATACGTTCTCACCTTGCACAGGATGAGCAGGATTCGGGGAGCCTTACCTAGAGGCTCAACTGCTTTTTTTTTTTTTTTTTAGTTTATGTATTTATTTTGAGGGAGAGAGAGAGAGAGAGTGCGCCCATGCACACGTGGAGAAGGGGCAGGCAGAGAGAGAATCCCAAGCAGGCTCCATACTGTCAGCGTAGAGCCCGATGCGGGACTCAGTCCCACAAACTGTGAGATCGTGACCTCTGCTGAAATCAAGAATCTGATGCCTAACTGACTGAGCCACCCAGGCACCCCCAAGGCTCAAACGCTTCTGAAGGGTGGACAGTCTGGAAGCATGCTGAGCCTTAGGGCTTCTGTTGGGCCTTAAAACTCCGGTAAAACCTGATCCCTGGAAATGTTACTGCCGGTTTGGGGCCGAGAGAGGTAGGATGACTTCGAGTTTCTTCGAACACAGTGGACTGAAATCTGGGCTGTGCATTGGAGTCACCTGGGGAGTTTGGAGAGGTATTGATGCCCAGTAGGATATACACCCTCAGATCAATTAAGTCAGAATCACGGCATGAACCCAGGTATCGATGATTTTCAAGCTTAGTCGGTTGAGCATCCGACTTCAGCTCAGGTCACGATCTCGCGGTCTGTGAGTTCGAGCCCCGAGTCAGGCTCTGGGCTGATGGCTCAGAGCCTGGAGCCTGCTTCGGATTCTGTGTCTCCCTCTCTCTCTGCCCCTCCCCCGTTCATGCTCTGTCTCTCTCTGTCTCAAAAATAAATAAACGTTAAAAAAAAATAAAGCTTAGCAGGAGATTCAAAGGTGCAGTCAAGGTAGAGAATCACAGCCTTATGTTTTTGCCCTATCTCATGCTGGTAGGTGCACAGCCAGGTACCAAGAGTTCTCTGCAGAGCTCAAGAACAGAATTTAGTCCACCTGGCCAGAGGGCTCCCTGGGTGCCCTGAACAGGTGTGTTTTCCGAGCTTCAGGAAATCCCTTTGGTTCCCTTTGGGCCAGGGCAGGGGAGCAGGGTCCAGCAGTGGCTGAGCTCTGGTGGCCTCGGGGATCACTAGACGGGTAAGAGGGCAGCCTCTGTGCCGAGGCTGGGGCTGAGGGATTTTAAAGCAGAAAAAGATCGGGATGATGAGCTGTATTTGATGGGGTGCTGGCTCCCAGTTGCGGACCTGCCAGGTGCTGGGCTAAATGCTTTGTTGCAGGGATTCTCTAAGTGCTGATTCCCTGAATCCGCAGCACCCGCCTCCTCCCGGAGCTTGTCAGAATGCAGACTAACAAGCCCTGTCCCAGACCCTGGACTGGCAGCATCAGAATCTGTGTTTGGGGCCCAGCGAGATGTTTTTAGGCTCCTCCATGGCATCCTGATTGTAGGGCTGATTTTTTTATTCTTATTTATTTATTTATTTTTGAGAGAGAGACAGAGAAAGAGGGGGAGAACCCCAAGAAGACTCCGCACTCCGCGCAGAGCCCGATGTGCGGCTTAAACAGAGATCATGACCTTGGGTGAAGTCAAGGGTAGGACGCTTACCTGACTGAGCCACCCGGGTGCCCCGGGAACCCAGTTTTATATGCTTTATCTTATTCCTTATATCTCTCTAAGGAAGTGCTCATTACTTTTCACGTGTGATAGCTATTGGAACAGATGTTTGGGGATAGACGTCCAGAGTTGCAAAGTTGGTGGATGGCAGAGCCGTGAACTGGGCTCGGCTCGGTGCCCTACGGCCCTGGAGGTGGGGCTCTGGGACTTGGGGCTGCTCCTTTGAAAGCCCCTGAATCCAAGTTCACTTTCATGCATGTACTTCCAGCGTTGACAAGATGAAATGAAATACGAGGTATGTAAGTGTATGCTTAGCAGTCGGTGATTAACGAACACTGATGTTTAGCTTTTTAAAGAGTGCTTATCTGGACCTTGTGGAGGGCTGTTTTCCACCTTATGAGTGACTGTCGTGGCTTGGGTTTTTCTTAAAATCCTGTGTGTGTGTATACTTAAACACAGACACATCTTTACAGACGGCAAAGCAATACTTCCATTTGAACAGGCAAGCAAAAAAACCTCAGCAAGGTGTCAAGCCCGTAGCATCATGTGGGAGTTAGGAAACCGGATGCTAACCCCTCCTTGTGCACTGACCTGGGAGAGTCACTGAAAGTCTCTGAGCAGTTTTCCCGTGTGAAAGTTGGGGACATATCAGGGAGGTTGGAGTAGTGGGCTAGAGGGTTTTATGCACGTTTTGGGCACACGTGTATGCTGCTGATGGTATTACAGGCAACACTAGTCGGATCCTCGCCTCAGCATGTCCTTCCAGCAGGTGCCCTTGGTTTGTCGGGCCGAGGGCTGATCCTGCAGGTTGATGGCGGCAATGGCCAGGGCCACGCGTTGGCTGTGGAATCCCAGGGATGCCCTGTCTCTGCGACGGGGTAACCGAGCCACCGTTTGTCCGGACGGCAGGTAGCCACACACTCTTTGCTTCCCTTCAGTCCTCAGGGGGACGACAAGAGCACATGGAGGGTTCTAGGACTAGAAGACTGGGAGCCAGTCCTAGTTCCAGAAACTTTTTTCATACATGGAAACCAGGACCCAGAGTCTCAGGGTTGAGAATTTGCTGTTGGCTGCAGATGAATCATAAAGGTATTTTCTGAAGTTAGCCTTAAGATAGAAAGTATGATTCAGGTTGGAAAGAGTACGCACCTGTCTGCTCCAGCGGTTACCTGAATACGCTTATGACGGCATTCTGATCGGGGTGGGTTAGTTACGGCGAATGCTTTCGGGATGAGAAAACCAAAGCCTGAGACCTAATGCAGCATGATTCTGGTGTCAGGTTCAGCTGGGAGAACACTGCAGCCCAGTGTTCTTGAAGGTCAGTAGTTGATGTCTTCAGAAAATAAGCAGGTGTTTTTCCAGCAGCGTGTCCGGGTGCTTCCGAGGATTTGGATGTACAAGAGGCGACGTACACACTATTTACACTATGTCAAGTGAGTGTGATTGGGTTGGTGGGAGATGGAAAGAGACCCTCACATCCTGGGATGAGGAATGCCGTGCCAGGGCGCCTGGGTGGCTCCGTCGTTAAGCATCCCACTCGGCTCAGGTCATGATCTCCTGGCTTGTGAGTTCGAGCCCCACATCGGGTGAGCCTCAGCCCTGCTTCGGGTCAGCCCCACTTCCCTCTCTCTTTTGCTCTCCCTCTCTCTCACTGCCCTTGCTCACTTGTACTCTCTCTCTCTCTCTCTCTCTCTCTGCTGAAAAATAAAAAAGGAGTAGTGTGCCAGCATACATGTCTTTGAGGAGTCTTTTGGGACTCTGCTGTTCACCTTTAACCAGAGTGTGAGATTCCGTGTGCCAGCCATCAGAGCTGGTGATGGAGGCAGGCTCTGCAGTTAGGGAGCCGTGTATTCAGCACGGGGAGCTCCCTAGTGAGCTGGAAGAACCAGCAGGAGCGCGCCTGCGGAGCAGATGTGAGGCCATAAACCGTGGGGATTAGTGTGTGGCGGGGCCATGAATCACCGGCCCCACTGCCTGTCCAACACTAAAGGGCGTGTAGCGCTGTGGGGCGGAGGCACCCGCTACGAGCCCCAGCTTCACCCTGCCTGGCTGATTTATCAGGTGTTCCCCTGGCCAAGGTCAAGACATCAAATACTTGATGTCTCCTGTTTCGTGTCTAGGCCTTAGCAAAAGCCCACCTCATAAGGGGTCAGAGGGAGGGTGAGGACTTATTTGTTCTGGTTTCCGGGCAGCAGGTGGCCAGATGCAAGGGTTTTCACGGACCGAGCATTTGCAGAGGAGAGGAGAAGAGAGGAGGGCGTTGTCAGTATCACCTCAACCCGACCGTTTTCTTTCTCCTGATAACAAATGTTTTCTGGTATTCTGGCAGAAGAAACCTTCGGGCACCGCTCAGCCTCGGTGTGCTAGGGCAGGGCACGTCTGACAGCTGCAGCCTTAGAGGAGGGCTGAGCTGACCGTCGCAGGGGCAGCCAATTCTCCGGCTGGCTTCGCCGGAGAGTGTGGGTGCTCCCGCCGGCTGCTTCCCGTCGCCCCTGGGGAACTAAATCCTTTCTCGCTGGCTCTCCCCTTAAGATCATGAGTTGGCTTCTCTGCAAGCCTGCCAATTCCATTCCCCGTTTTCCCAACCTTTCCGAAATTCCCCTCTCCTAGGTGATGACTGAGAACATGGTTCAAAATATTCAGTGATATTTGATCTGCAGATTTTTGCTTCAGACTTTGCTGTGAACCTCTGTTTTCTTTTTAGTCATGTCCCCCCCACTCCTCTCCCGGGACCTCATTAGGAACCTCCCAAGTGAGCGCTTGGTTACTGAGACCTTGAATACCAAGGGTTCCTCGCATTGCAGAGCCCCTCGTGCTCATCTGTGTGTGGTTATCGGAGCCGAGAACTGGAGAGAGCCAGGGCTGTTCTGATTGAATGGACAGCAGCCTCTGTGGAAAAAGGGACCCTGTGGGCTCACCCACCTGGGGAGTCCCAGGTGTGTCTGCCATAATAGGAGACGTGGGGCTCGTACACATGCCGGGAGGCCTGTCCATATGACCGTGTCATTCCTGCTGGCTTCATTCTCAACCAGATTCTGGGGCACCTGGGTGGCTCAATTGGTTAAGCATCCAACTTTGGCTCAGGTCATGATCTTGTGGCTCGTGAGTTCGAGCCCCGCATCGGGGTGCAAATGCTGGAGGCATTTTGGTCGCACTAGCTTGAGGGGAAGGTGGCTGTTGGCACCTCGGGTGAAGACCGGGGGCGCTGCTCAGCCCCCTACAGTGAACAGGATGCCACCCCCTCCCCACCGAGAACCATCTGTCCCAACGTGTCAGTGCTGCTGCATGGAGAACTGTGGCCTGGAACCCTCCCTTTCTCCAGGGACTGTGGTCCCTAGCCCAGGGTAGGGTGGTATATGACCCAGTTGTTGGGAGTGGGGCAGAAGAAAAGGGAGAGCGATGGGAAAGCCAGTAGTGGAGAGATGGTTTCCTCAGGACAATGGAACACCGGCCAACAAGGAGCCGTTGCGAGTTAGACGCTAGGTGTGGGCCCTGGGGGTGCCATGTGTCTGTTCTCCAGAGTAGTTCCGGTGGGTGTTCATCAATGCCTGCTAACGTGTTTGTCAGTCATCAAGCCATCTGGGTTTCATTTTTTAATATTTGTTTATTTATTGTGAGAGAGCAAGTGAGGTAGAGTGTGAGTTGAGGAGACGGAGAGAGAGAACCCCAAGCAGGCGCCTCGCTGTCAGCACAGAGCCCGACGCGGGGCTCGAACTCACAAACCGTGAGATCGTCACCTGAGCCTAAGTCGGATGCTTAACCGACTGTGCCACCAGGCACTTCAAAATTGCCCCTTGTCTTAGAGGACAACGGTCAGCTCTGTTGTGTGGAACCTTGTCCTCCACCCCCTCTCTGGGTTTGTCCTCTGGTCCCCGCTGGTTGATCTTCTGCTGTTGTTCTCTGTCTTTACGTTCTGTCCCCTGGAACCTTCTCTTCTGTGCATTCAGCCCTGTCTGGTTTCTAGGCACCTGCCAGGCACTCGTGCCCTTCAGCTCCACCTATTCTGCAGCTTCCTTTTGCTTCCTACCCACACACCATGCCGTGGCGTGGGGGCGGTGGGTGGACCTAGCTGTGGTTAAATGCTTTGCATTCGTACATCTGGTAGACCACACCGCCTGTGAAATCTGTTTCTGTTTTCTTTGTGGAAGGTGTTCGGGGCTTGGTTGGAAATGCCCGCTCGGGAGGTGTTGGGCTGGGGGGGTAGGGCACAGGCTGGAGGTCCACTGTGGTGGTAAATTGTGCTTCAAGGCTCTGGATTGGGGAGGGTGGCCCGAGGACAGCAGAGAGGGGAAGGGACGTGGCGAGGGAGGAAGACAACAGCTAGGGAGGGGGAAGCCCACACCAAGGGTGGACTGTGGTCTAACCTGTGTGTGTGTGGACATGTCCCAAAGGAACATCTCCTCTGTGTGCTGGTGGGACGCTTCCTATCTCTCCTTCCCTGTGATTTCCCCGCCCCTGCAAATATCCAGGTTTGCCTGGAACTGCCTCCCGGAGCCACCATGGGAGGGTTTAGGATAGGCATCTTCTGGGAAGAAAAGGGGTCCCGAAGGGGGCAGAGACGGTATGCCGGGGTTTTCTCACTGCGCGTGAGCACAGATCCCAGACACCTGCATCCCATGAGCAGACACACAGCAAACCCGTCCGTGGGTTTCTGCCCCGCAGCCTGGTGCCAGCATGAAGAACCAGGCGGCTGTATTAAGCTTGCTGCTCGTGTGTCCTCGTTGGCCAGTCAAGGTCGTCTCTGCTCTGGAAAGTAGATTTTAGCCTGCTTACCCTGGAAACAGCTTGCTGATGGGGAGAAACACAATAGCAATATTTACTGTAAATAGGGTGACCTAATATTTTTGTTTTAGAGATGGGAGTCAGGAAATTTGACTTGAACTGCCACTTTTTTTTTTTTTTTGCTTGACCTGTACCTTGTGCTTTGTGGTTGGTTGCATGGAGGAGAGGGACCAGAAGCCCATAGGAACAAGGGGCGGGTTGGTATATATGTGCACGTGTGTGTGTGTGTGTGTGTGTGTGTGTAGCCTGTGGTTTCTGGGAGTCCTGTGTCCCCTTCTCCCCTCCCCCTTTCCTTCCTTCTCGGGTCCCGCTTCTTCTGCCCCATGTCTCTATTTCTTGACTGGTGAGTTCAGGTAAAATCCAACCCTTGCCTGCCTGTTTCCTCGTCTGTAAAAGGATTTGGAAAACCCTACCTTACAGCACTTATTCCAGAATGTGGAGGGTCTTGTGTGTTGCCTGAAAGTCGGATGGTGCCCAGCAGAGCAGGGCTACAGCTGACTAAGAACATCAGATGCTCGCGGCGCCTGGGTGGCTCAGTTGGTTGAGTGTCTGACTTCGGCTCACGTCATGATCTCACGGTTCGTGAGTTCAAGCCCTGCGTTGAGTTCACTGCTTTCAGTGCAGGGCCCACTCTGGATCCTCTGTCCCCGTCTCTCTCTGTCCCTCCCCTCCTCATGCTCGCTCTCAAAAGTGAGTAAGTGTTAAAAAACAAAAAACACATCTGATACTCACGTGTGCCTGCCACCCCTCGCTGTTCTCCCTCTGTGTGCCGGTTCCTTTGTTCCTCCCTGGTCCCACGCCCTGCCTCCTGCTTTCTTAGACACCTTTATGTAGGCATAGGATTTCCTAATTCACCCATATTGGGGCGCCTGGGTGGCTCAGTCGGTTAAGCGTCCGACTTCCGCTCCGCTCGTGATCTTGCAGTTCGTGGGTTCGAGCCCCGAGTCGGGCTCTGTGCTGGCAGCTCAGAGCCTGGCACCTGTGTCAGATTCTGTGTCTCCCTCTCTCTCTGCCCCTCCCCCACTCACACTCTCTCTTTGTCTCTCAAAAATAAACATTTAAAAATAATTGAAAATAGAATAAAATTCACCTGTATTAAGTGTGCACCTCAGGGACCCGGTCCCCTCAGAGCTGTGTGCCCATCACCGCTGCCCAGTGTTTGGGGCCATTTCCATCACCCCGGAAGATCCTTTGCAGCCTTTGTGCCTCCGTGTTCCCGCCTCAGCCCCAGGCAACCTCGAATCTTCTGTCTCGAACAGGTTGGCCTGTTCTGGACATTTCCCACAGATGGGCGTCCTGCACTCCTCTGGCCTCTGCGTCTGGCTTCATTCGCTCGATGGGACCTTTTCCAGGTTCATCCACGCTGGAGCGCATACCGGCATTTCTTCCCTTTTCCTCGCCGAGCGGTGTTTCCCTGGGCGTCAGACCACGTGTGTCCGTTCACCAGCTGATGGACACGTTGAGCTCTCCACGCGGGCAGTCCTCCACGTCTTACAGGTGCTCTCGGGAGGTGGCCGGGCTCTGTGGTCACTTAAGTCCTCGGAATATCCATTCTGAGCAGGGATGGGGGTTTTCCTCTTAATACATCGTAGGACTGTTAGAAAATCTAATAAGCCAACTATTTGAACAATGTGTCTCGTGGCGTTTCTCTCTGACCTCAGGAAGTAACTCTGAATTCTTGTAATGTGGAGAAAAATCCCCAGCTTTGTCACACTGACAGCTAAATGGAGAGCGGTTCGGGAGGCATACTGTCTAGGGAGATTTCTCTGAAAATGTGTGGTGCGGTGTGCACATGTCTCGTCTTGCCCTCCTGAGGGGGTGGGATGCGGAGGGAACCTGGGAAGGGAGGCTCAGTCTGGGCAGAGGCGAGCCTCAGCTGTCCGTGATAGTGGCCTGCACCCCGTTGCTCTGCTTTCTCTGTGGCGTGGCGCTGGCACGAGGCGCTCGGACGCTTGCTGCCCTGGGCCCCCGGGGACCCCAGCTCCTTCCCGGATGTGGCAGGGCCCCCGAGTCGTCCTCGGCCCGGGAGGTGTCTTCCACTGGGCTCAGCGGTCCCAAGGACGGTGGGGAGGTGCTCCTTGGGGGGTGGGGTGTCGAGCAGGGGCAGGATTTCAGTACGGGATTTGGCTGCACTTGGCCTCCTGCGGACCCCCGTGAGGCAGGTGTGGATCTTGTTGCCGCCTCCACGGGAGCCTCCCGCCCCACAGCACAGATCGAGGCTTGACTGTTGAGGCAGGTGGAGTAGTTTGCACCAAAGCGTCTAGGATAGCAAGCTGTGCGTCATGGTAGAGCCTTTGTTTGTTCTCACACTTGCAGTGTGACCCTAAGCCCTCCAGAGCTAAATGAGACAGAAGGAAACAAAACACCAAAACACCTCAAGAGAAGTTGAAGCTAACCTCTTCTTGATGGCCCAGCTTCTTTTGGAAAACATTTGCATACACTGATCAAAGAGGGCAGGCACTTTGTCCACAGCCAGCTTTTCTCCCCTTTGTCACTCAGGGGCCACAGCAATCCTCCGCTAAGGGGCTCACGATTAGGCTTCTATGGAAGCAATCAGAAACCAAGCAACAGGGCTGGATCCATTGAAACAGTGGCATCCCTTTCTTGACTGAAATTTCACCAGGTGGCTCTTGGTGTTGATAGCCATCATTGAGCCGTGTCTGCTTACATCGAATATTATTTGTCACTTCCTGACTGCTCTACTGGGTCCCACCGACCTGTGTGTGTGCTGCGTGTCGTCTGTGCCCACGGGTGCCGGGTTTCGGTATTGACAGGGTGGCACGGGGAGGGAGGAGGCTTTCCGTTGGTCACCTGTGCTTTCCATGGGGCATGTTTGAGTGATTGGTGGCCTTATCTCCCACGTAGCCTTACCCAGTCTGGAGGGAAACCTTGCTTGTTAATCTGGCTGGTCCTAAAGTTCAAGAGCTTCTCCACACCCCCAGCCCTCCAGAAAACAAGCGACTTGAGAGTTTTTGGAAACTACAATTGAAACTCTTGGTGGCCTAATGTGATTCTTAATTGCTTAGAACCCAGCCATGAGGCCTTGCAAAGTCCTTTGAGAGGAATTTTTTTTTTTTAAGCCTTTAAAGAATAGAGTTTAGTCGGATGGTCCAGTGGAGGTTTTCACGTACGTATACAGCTGTTTCACATATACGTATACATTTCACGTACGTATATGTAGATTGACACTTCTGGGGATTGTCTGTGTTGTTGAATTCGCCCGTTCCCTCTGTTGCGCTGACCGGTGTCACATTGGCAGATTGCGCGTTAGATGCGTGAGTTTCTTTTTTTTAACATCAGAGGCTAATTTTCAGAACATAACTAGGGGTGCCTGGGTGGCTCGGTCGGTTAAGTGTCCAACTCTTGGCTTCCGCTCACGTCATGATCTCACAGTTCGTGAGTTCTGCATTGGCAATGTGGAGCCTAGCTGGGATTCTCTCCCTCTTCCCCTGTGTCTCTCTCTGACCTTCCTCTACTTGCACTGCCTCTGTCTCTGTCAAAATAAATTTTAAAAAAGATTAAATTTCAGGACATAACTGTAAGGAGAGCCAACAGGAGAACAATGTCTGTGAAGATACCTCTCCTTGTTGATGGAGGCAGGCGGCTCTGTGCCTTTTCTGACTTCTGCATTTTTGTCATCTGCCACGGAGCTCTCACTTCAACCTTGACTTGACTTGCCCACTTGAGATAAGACCTGTTTTCTACCAGATTCGAGGTCCTTGGAGACCCTGGTTTTATCAGGAGCAGGAGGAGAAGGTGACAGATGACTACAGGGCATGATACCAATTTGGAAAGAAAACTCCACTCTCCAAAAGCTTTGTACATCTTCCCGTCCATGTACATTTATTTCTAAGCCCTCTTGCTGTGCTAACCTTTTAAAAATTAAAAGAACGTGTATCACTTAGAGGCGGTCTTTTATACAGAAGATACTGTGAATGGTACTCCTGTGTATCTTTGGTTTCTATCCCAAATTCTTGTGAATAGATTAGATTACAAAAATTTTAATTGAACCTCAGGATTAAAATCCGTCCCTGCTATCTTAACAGTTGCCTGCTTGGGATTGTCTCTCTCTCCCGCTCTGTCTCCCTCTGAAATAAATAAATAAACATTAAAAAGAAAAAGAAGTTGTATACGTATATGCAACAGAGAAAGAAAAATTGAGTATATCGAGATTAGTAAATGTTTTTTTTAGTTAGGGAATACAGGTGAGTGCCCTCCCCCCCCCCCCCCGACAGACACACTTCTTTATGCTTTTGTGTAATTTAAAACTCTGTTGCACTGAATACTTTTTTTTTCTAATTTCTAAAAAATTTTTTCAATTTTAAAAATTTTATTTGGTGGCGAGAGGGGCAGAGAGAAAATGAGTGAGAGAATGCCAAGCAGGCTCTGCGCTGTCAGCGCGGAGCCTGACGTGGAGTTCAGGCTCTCGAACAGTGAGATCGTGGCCTGAGCTGAAATCGAGAGTTGGCCGCTCCATCGTCTCAGCCACTCAGGTGCCCCCTAAATGCTTATTTTTAAGAAAGCAAATGAATGTTGTATACAGCTTTGCAGAACTTGGCTTTTCCAACTAGAGTCATTTGAAGATGGAAAGATTTATTTCCTTTTTAAAAATTCATGGCATCCTCCATTGCAGCACATCTGGTAAAACTGTGTGTGCGCAAGGATTTTTATGATGCGTAAAATAGGCTGTAAGGTGTCGCATATGCCTTCTGACGCATTTCATGCCTTTTCCCTCTGGCTTACGTGATGCATGGTGAAAAAGCCCTGTGGAGCTTTCGATTTGGACCTTCTGAAATCCCGAGGAAGAGGAAGAGGAGGGGACAGGAGAGAATATCCTGGAGGGGGTGGCCGGATGCCGGCTGCGTCGTTCCTTACCCTGAGGACTCCTGGGCCGCAGTCCCTGCACCTTATCCTGGGTGGCCGGAACAGCGGAGTCTGTGTTGTCTGACTCTTCCTTTTCCGGCATTGCTGGACCCCCTCCAGCAATTATTCAGAATGCGTTCTGTGCAAAAATTACCGGTTTTCTCTAACGGGCCACAGAAGTGGATACTTACGTTCAAATATTCTGATTGATGCCGTGTGGGGTGTGTGTGTCGGTGTGCTCGAATTGTCTAGCACCTTCTTTAATGAGCATTCTGTGTTGGAAATTTCTCTTATTTATGACTTCCTGGGATTTCTTGCTTTCAGTTCTTGTTAAAGTCATGTCACGTTTTAGGGAGTTTGGACCCCTTTCCCTTTTAACCTGGTGTTCTACTTTGCGATACATTTTTTATTTAAACAAATTTCTGAAGGTCCTTGTGAGACTTGGAGGGATTTCACTGAAATACTGCTTTTTAAAAAATTTTTATTTGTTTGTTTATTTTTGAGAGAGAGCGCAGAGAGAGAGAGGGCACGAGTGAGTGAGAGCTAGAGAGAGAGAGGGAGGGAGGGAGAGAATCCCACACAGTCGCAGCACTGGGAGTGCAGAGCCCCAGGCAGGGCTCTAGTTCACCTGATGTGGGGCTCAAACTCACGAGCCGTGAGATCATATCTTGAGCTGACGTCAGACACTTAACCGACTGAGCCACCCTGAAATATTCTTAATTTTTCCTTTGAACTACGGTAGGCAGGTTCCTGTCCTAGGGTCCTTGTGAGAGAATTCACACTGCCTGGTGCATAGTGCTGGATGGCTTTGAACCCTGAATCACAGACATGGTGAGCTCGTAAGAGTGAATCACAGGGTCCCCTCCTTGAGTCTAAAGTGCGTGCCTAGGGTCGCCTGGGTGGTTCAGTCGGTTAAGTGCTCGACGTCAGCTCAGGTCACGATCTCACGGTTCGTGAGTTCGAGCCCCGCGTCGGGTTCTGTGCTGTCATTGTGGAGCCTGGAGCCTGCTTCGGATTCTGTGTCTCCTTCTCTCTCTGCTCCTTCCCTGCTCATGCTCTGTCTGTCTCTGTCTGTCTCTCTCTCTAAGATAAACATCAAAAAACATTTTTTAAACAAATAAGTAAAGTGTGTGTCTAATTTGGTGGCCCAAATGCCTGTGGTTCAGGGTTTTCAGAGGGATCTCCCCGGCGCCACCCCATGAAGACAGGAAGCTGAAGCAGGTTTCTGTCCGGTCGTTTGGTTAAATGAAACTGCCCGGCCTCAGGAATGCTGTTGTACATTCCATGTCTGGTGGTGAGGGCAGGAGCCTGGAATTTGGTGGTGTCCTCTGTCCCTCCCTCTGTCCCCTTTCCCTTCCCTGCTCCCTCTTCTGGGAGTGGAGTGGGCTTGTCTTGGGGCGTGGGGGTGGGGAGGAACCAAGCTGGACTCTGTCCCCAGGGCTCCTGTGATCTTTTCTGACCCTGTCCCGCCGCAGTCAGAAATGCAAGGTGCCATCCACCCACCTAGTAGGGGCTCGTAATCCAGCGTGCCCTGACTACCAGCAGCCTGCCGGCCCCACTTCTCAGGAACACAGGGGCTCCTGGGGTCCCCAGGCAGGAGCGAGTGCTGGTCACTCATGCGGCTGGTTTCCCATGTCCTGGCCACACACAGTACATTGTTGCTGTTTTTAATAAAACCTGTGTTTGGGGGAGAGTTTGTGATCTACAGAGAAGTTGCGAAAGTGGCACAGAGCACCCCCATGTGCCCCACGCGCCCAGTTTTCCCCTTGGTAGAGGGAATGGCGGTAGTTTTCTCCAGTGACCCAATATTGATACGTGACCACTAAGCTCGTATTTTATCCAGCTTTCCTTAGTTTTCCTCTGATGCCTTTTCCATTCCAGGATTTCATCCAACACGCCACAACATACTCAGTTCTCTTGCTGCCTTGGGCTCCTCTTGACTGTGACCATTTCTCAGGCTTCCCTTGTTGTGACCCTGACCGTTTTGAGCCGGGCTGGTTGGCTGTTGTGGAGAGTGCCCTGCTGCTGGCATTTGTCTGATATTTCTGTCACGGTGAAACTGAGGTTCTGGTTTTTGGGGAGGAAGATCACAGAGGTCAAGCAGCATTCTCGTTACCCATAATGTTTTTTACTTTGATTTTCCAATTTTCCTAACTTTAGAAGTTAAGATCTTTCACATCTGCTTTGGAAATTTTGAACTCCAGGGGAGGAAAAGCATGGAATTTCCTTCTGAAACTCTTTTTGTGGGAGCCTGGGTGGCTCAGTTGGTTGAGCGTCTGACTTTGGCTCAGGTCATGATCACACTGCTTGTGGGTTCGAGCCCCGCGTCGGGCTGGGTGCTGACTGCTCAGAGCCTGGAGCCTGCTTTGGATTCTGTATCTCCCTCTCTCTTTGCCCCTCCCTTGCCTGTGCTCTGTCTCTCTCTGTCTCTCAAAAATGAATGAACATTTAAAAAAAAAATTTAACTCTTCTGGCAAAGCAACTTTTTTATTGCAATTGTCCAGCTGGGGTGCAGTTATGGGCTGAATTTTTGTCCCCCCTCTAAATTCATGTATTGAAACCCTAATTCCTAGCCCCTCAAAATGTGATAGGGCATTTAAAGAGGTAACAAAATTAAATGAGGCTCTAATCTAACCTGATTGGGGTCCTGACATGAGGAGGAACAGACAGACAGCAAGGATTCTTGCAGACAGAGGAAGGCCACGTGAGGAAAGTGGCTGTCTGCAGGCCAAGGAGAGCGGATGTATTTCTATTGTTTAAGCCACCCCATCTGTAGGATCCGAGCTGACTGATGTGGCGGGGTGGGGTGGGGTTGGCGATCAACGCTGCTGTGCTGTTTGGGCGTTTGTAGACGTCATCGTTTTGAACAGGAAGCCTGCCCAGCATGTCCTATAGATACGTTATTTATTCCGTTCTGTTCTGTACACTACAAATATGTTAGGTTTCAGAATAGCATTGGGATGGCTTGAATTGGTACGTTGTCGTGTGCACCTTCTCCCCACATCAGCAAAGCTGTCCGTCGTCAGGGCATATCATATTGTTTTTTTTTTTAATTTTTTAAAATTTATTTTTGAGAGAGTGACGGAGAGTGAGCGGTGGAGGGGCAGAGAGCATGGGAGACACAAAATCCGAAGCAGGGTCCAGACTCAGCTGTCAGCACCGAGCCTGATGTGGGGCTCGAACCCACGAACCGTGAGATCATGGCCTGAGCCAAAACCAAGAATCAGACACTTCACCGACTGAGCCACCTTGGTGCCCCGGGCAGATCTCATTCTGTTGGGCTGACAAATTACGGTCCTTCTCTAGAGCGTCAGACATTGGCAAGCCATCTGTGTTAAGAGCCAGATTGTGGCGTTTTTGGTTTGTGGTGTGGCAGGCCACACGGTCGCTGGGGCAGGTGCTGAGTGCACCTGTTGGCCAGCCCTTGCTCTGTTTCGGGAGGACACAGAACCATGACTCTCCCTTGAGGCTGTTGTGTATTTTTGCGGTCATGTCGTTGCTTTTTTGCGTAGGTGGGCCCATCTCTAGGTAACAGTGTCACGTTTTCTCCGGGAAGTCTTCCCGGGCATCTCCTCTGCAGGCCTGCTTCCCAAGTGCCGTGTTGCCACAGAGCGTCTCAGAGAGATCGAGAGCAGCCCATCACCCTGACCAGCGGCCAGCCTGAGCCACCGGACTGGCTCACGGTTCTCCAGAGCATGTACCCCAATCCTGCCTTTGAAACTGCAGGGGAGTCCTCTCAAGCTAGCATCCCTCCTCCTAGATGTGTGTGTGTGTGTGTGTGTGTGTGTGTGTGTGTGTGTGTTCTTGAAAACAAAGGCTTTTATTGTCTCTAGTTGTGGGGAAGGATGAGGGGGTGGAAGCTTCCAGAGTGGAAAGGGCTCAGAGCCCAGGGCTGAACCTTGTCTGCACGTCAGCCCTCCCTGGCCCCTCCTCGCCCTCGTTTCTGCCTTTCTCTGCTCTCCAGTCCCCTGTCTGCTGCAGACGCCCTTCCCCGCGAGTTAAACATCATCCTTGGCAGCTGCCGTCCAGCCTCAGGGACGGGGGATGACGAGGGACTCTGTGTGTCCCCTGTGCCTTATCCAGCTGCCTCCAGTGACTTGTTCTGCCTTGTTCTCCCTGCGGTCCCTGGGCCATGCGGAGCTGGGCTCGATTTTTTGTCCCCCCTCCCAGTGACCTAACCTCTGCTTCTGTACTCACCCATCCCCTTCCCATCCCAGTTGGCGACATCGTCTCAGATAAGTCCCTGTATGCATCGAGTCCTGTCCCGGCTGGCTCCCCTTCCAGGTTATTAAAGTAGTCTCCTATGCTGGTCTTCCCCCTCCAGCACATCTATGAGCCTAGCTCTGTTTGTGCTCATTCCCTGCTCGAAATACTGTAGTGGCTCCTCCCTCATGGACTGCTGACTTTTAAAAATAATCTGGGCAAACAGGCCAAGGTCACTCACCTGCCGTAGCCTGGATATCTGTATTTTCCTCTCTCCGAGCCTGTGGACTCACTAAGAAAGCCTCTGTGTTGTTCCCTTTTATGACCCGCCTGCCACTGCCTGCCACTTCGGTTCCCGTGTTCCCTGTGCCCAGAACTGCCTGCCTCTCAAGGGTCCCATGCCTCACCCCATCTGAAACACCCACCCCCTCAAATCCACTGTCTTCCTAGAGCTTTCAGTATTTAGTCCAAGTAGAGAAAGGCTCTCCCTGTGATTCCACTTGGAGCTTTGTTTTTATGTTTCCTATTTTATTTTATTTTATATTTTATTTTATTTTATATTTTTATTTTATTTTATTTTATTTTATTTTATTTTATTTTATTTTATTTTATTTTATTTTATTTTCATTTTAGAGAGAGTGCACAAGTGGAGGAGATGGGCAAAGGGAGAGAGAGAGAGAGAGAGAGAGAGAGAGAGAGAGAGAGAGAGAGAGAGAGAAAATGTGTGTGTGTGTGTGTGTGTGTGTGTGTGTGTGTGTGTGTGTCCCAAGCAGGCTCCACACTCAGCTTGAAGCCTGATGTAGGGTTCGATCCTATGACCTGGGATCATGACCTGAGCCGGATTCAAGAGTAGGATGCTCGGGGTACCTGGTGGCTCAGTTAGTTAAGCATCTGACCCTTGACTTTGGCTCAGGTTATGATCTCGAAGTTCGTGAGTTCGAGCGCCACATTGGGCTCCGAGCTGACAGTTTGGAGCCTGCTTGGGATTCTTTCTCTCCCTGTCTCTCTGCCCCTCCCCTGTTTCTCCCTCCAAATAAGTAAATAAACTTTAAAAAAAAAAAAAAAAAAGAGTAGGATGCTCAACTGACTGAGCCACCCAGCTGCCCCTGGAGCTTTGCTTTGTGACCTTGTATGGCCTGATACTGATGCTTTGTTTCATGTATACATGATTCCTCGGAGGACACTGGCTGCCCCTGTGGCATCCGTTCCCTCCCGAGGTACCCACCTAGTTCCCACCTTCCTGGGCTGTGTCAGGCTTTGGGCATGGACCTGACTGGTTTAGGGGGGGCCCACTGGTCTTTCCAGTGGTTTATTGTTGTTGTTTTGGTAGTGGGTATGTGTTTCCATTCTGGCCAGTAAAGTGGGTAGGGAGCTCTGGAGGGGGGCTTCAGGGAATAGATGCCCTGTCTTGTGCTGGACACAAACCCAGAACAGAGGGGTCGGCCTCGCAGACCCCTTGGCAGAGGGTGGGCTCACCTGTGAGCTTCTAGGCTTCTCCCGGCCTCACTTTCTCGTTTTCAGTGTTTGTCCAGGAGATCAGAAAACTTTATAAGACTTGGACTTACTGTACCCTTAAAGCTCTATTGTGGTTTAATTGTAGAGGAATTCTCTAACATGTTTCCTTTAGTGACTTGCATCGGGACGAACGACGGGTGATCCGAACATCCGTTTCTTCAGGGCTCACTGGTGTTGTCAGGTTACTGTCAGGGAACCAGTAACGAGAGGTGAATTTATGCCTCACCTCGATGCCTCACCATAAGCTGGAAAGTGCATGTTTAAACCGGGAGCCCTGCCGTGTTCAGCTGTCCGTTTCTCCAGCCTTCCGGAAGGCAGTGCAGTGGTGGTGGGTGTCTGGCTTTGTCCTGTTCCTACTTCCCTGTAGCCCGCTCTGTGACTATTCTCCTGTGCTGTTCCCCCACTAGCTCCCCTGGCCATCATGTCTCCGGTCACACAACTGCCAAAATGTGCGGCGGGGGGTGGGGGGCTGGCTGGCATCCTGGTTTCCTGATGCTTTTGCTGAGGTGCCTTTTATCAGTCAACATAACCTTGACCCCAGGGGCCCTAGGCGTCTTACCTAGGGAATGAACTGTCCTGTCATTGGATACAGTTCTTGGACTGCAGCTCCCAGACACCAGCATCGTGATGGTAATGATGTACGCTAACCTAACATTGGTATATGGAGGTGCCAGTCTGCACCCCAAGAAGGAGCTGATCCCATCTAGAAAAGAACTTCTGGGGATCAGCTCCTATATGTTCTCTCAATGTTATTGCTGTTTTTTATTTTATTTTCCTTTTATTTATTTTATTTTATTATTATGAAATAGTAGGTGCTCTTTATTTGTTAATATGTATCTTTTGGTAGTGAAGTAGAACTTGCATTCAGAAAAGTAAAAAAGGACAACAGCTGGATGAATTTTCATGGAGTGAACACGGCTGTGTAAGTCATTATCCAGATCAAGACATCCAACTTTCCTGTTTCTATGTTCTAGGCCCCACAGGTGCCACTGAACCTCTCCCCTGAAGATGCTGTGTCTTAAATTTTCACACCATAGATTAACCTCTATTTGACCTTTATGTAAACGAAATAAATATATTCGTGTCCAGCTTTTTCACTCTTCTGTTTAGGAGATTGTAGCTATAGTAGCTCATTTTCTTTGCTGAACCACAGGGTCGTGTGTGTGTGTGTGTGTGTGTGTGTGTGTGTGTGTGTGTGTGTGTGTGTGTAAGGGGACTTTAGAAAATTCTTAGTGGCTTTGACATCCTTGTGGTCCCTTTTCATCCTTCCCCAGAGATGAGCCATCTTGAACACAGATTTGACATCTGTTGCCTCAGAGCCCACCCCTGGCTGCTCTGTGGCTGGGGTCTGCCTTCCAGAAGATTTATTGTTTTCTCGCAGACACTTTGTAACTACTTCAGTAGAGTGCTCAGATGCATGCTAGCTGCTTCTGCGGTTGATTTCCTTTCATGGAATTTTATAGATGGAATCTGGACTCCCCAAGACATATCAACTTCCCCCTTATAAAAGGGTAATCCAAGTGATAGAATATTGCTTTTGATCTGTTGGGTTTTGTCTTTGGGTTGCTTTTTTTTTTTTAATATTTATTTCTTTATTTGAGAGAGAGAGAGCAAGAGAGAGAGTGCGTGCATGAGCAGGGCAGGGGCAGAGAGGGAGAGAGAGAATCCCAAGCAGGCTCCGCACTGTCAGTGCAGAGCCTGACCCGCGGCTCAAACCCACGAACCGAACCGTGAGATCAAGACCTGAGCCAAAGCCAAGAGTCAGACACTTAACTAACTGAGCCACCCAGGGTGCCCTGTGTTTTTGGTTTCTTAAAGCAGTTAACTGTACTTACTGTTCCATGCTTGTCTTGGCCTCAGCTCAGTATTCGGGAATCCAGGCAAATCTCCTTGTAGAATAAGCCTGGTGTACCAGGATGACAACATTCAAATCCAAGGGCAAGGAATGAGGCCCTTCACAGGTTGGGGTTCATTTTGAAGCACAAGATAAAGTGCTCAGGGAGTGATGTTCACTGTAGGGACTTGCAGGGCACGTCCTGGTCTCTGAAAGAAATGCTGTTTTACCAAGTCTTTTGCAGTGAGTGACCACAGTGCTCTGCGACACAGTGTGCACCAAAGGAGGTAGGATTGATTGATTGATTGATTTTTTGGTACTAGCTGTGTGAATCCACAGGTGACTGGAAAGTATCAACATACTAAGATATTCACAGATGAACACAAGAGATGCAGTGTTCTGGGGGCCTCCAGATAAATTGAAGTCTGATCAAAGGTGGAAGAGGGTAGCTAGTGGAATAATTAGGTAGCTCAGGAGAGTGACCGACCAGCATCCAGCTGTATAAAGGGTGCTGTTCCTAAGAAGACTGTGTGGCAAGCCTTGGCCAGTCCTGACCTATGATCACCGTTCTTATCCTCACTAGTGATTTTGCAGCCTGAGTTCTGATGTCCTGCAAAAATGCTGCGTTAGCTTCTGGACGCAGCATTCCCCGGTGTCCTTGAGCGGTGGCTGATTCTTCTAAGAATGTCTCCCCTTTGATTTAATCATGTCCCAATGGAATTAACTTTTTTTTTTTTTTTGAGAGAGAGAGACAGACAGCACAGGCGAGGGAGGGGCAGAGAGGGAGACACAGAATCCGAAGCAAGCTCCAGGCTCTGAGCTGGCAGCACTGAGCCCGACACGGGGCTCGAACTCACGGACCGGGAGATCATGACCTGCGCCGAAGTCAGACACTTAACCGACTGACCCACCCAGGCGCCCCTGGAATTAACTTTTAAAATAGTTGTTCTTTAACCTTTGCATCTGTAGCTGCATTTCTCCTTGCCCATAATGCAGGATAGGGGCGGGAGAAGGAATCTCTTACGGATTTGAGAAGCTTCTGTTATCGGGGGGTTAATGCCCCATATGCGTTGGGGCAAATGTGAGGATGGAAATCTACATTCATGAATTCACCGGTCCATTGCCGGGTCACAGCAGACCCCAAATTTGTGTGTTCTTCGCGGCTGTTTGTATGTTACTGAAGTTAAGTCAGGTGTCTAGAGAGAGACGTCCTAGGAGGTAAAATTGAGAGAGAAGTTCTAGGAGATAAAATCTTCTGCTACAAGGTTATCGGGAGAGGAAATAGAGGGAGCCCATACGATATGTTTTAATGGTTCACCACTAATTAGATATATGACCTTGAACGAGCTACTTCATATCTCTGAGCTGAATAAACTGCCCTTTGACCAACTTTTTAACCCCATGAATCTGTTTATCTCCACGATGAGGGTGGTCAGGTGCATGTCCCACATGGTGGGAAGGTTTCACGACGCATGCCGAGCGCCCAGCCAGTGTCCTGCATGAGTGAGCCATTGAGTGAAGGGTGTTTTGTTGTTATTCCTGGAACACACAGCTTCTGTTCCATTCACGTACCTTGATCACCTAAACGGCCAGAGCAAATGAGCTTCCACTTAGACGGGAATGTCTCTGGGGTTGGAAGATTTGCCCAGCAGTACAAGCTAGGTGTGTGTGTGTGTGTGTGTGTGTGTGTGTGTGTGTGTGTGAGAGAGAGAGAGAGAGAGAGAGAGAGAGGGAGAGGGAGAGGGAGAGAGAGTGTGTATGTGTGTGAAATACAGAACACGGGAGCATGGTGAAGGCGTCTCTCCCTGCCTCCCTAATCTTCAGCTCCAAACAGTCCCAGCACAGCTTCTTTTGACAGCTGGTGTGACAGTGCTGCAAGCCACAGGCATCTGAGGGCCCAGGAAGCAGGGAGTACCCGCTGTGCTTAAGCAAACATGCCAGAGGAGAGGCTGGAGGTGCCCGCTGGCAGGAGCGGTCCCCGTGGAAGCTGGTACACGCTCACCATCTCTGCTTCCTCTGGTTGATCTCGTTCCCTCTGCGACACGCTCTGCTTTTCTTCCAATCTCCCAGTGACTCGCTCCGGGGAGACACGGCTTCCCATGGCCTTGGTTTCAGAGGCAGCCTGAGATGTGGCATCACATCTTTGGCTCTCCCACGGGGGGTACTGGTGGCCTCCCAGCCCTTCCTATGTGACGTGGGCATCTCTTGGAGTTTTGTGGGGTAGAGGAGGTCTCCCCTCCGCTAAGGGCTTGCGGGGCCAGTTCCTCTGGGGTGACTGTCAGTTTTACAGGCTGCCTAGAGCGTGTCCTTATCGGCCCCTCGTTTAAGAGCCTTCTGCCGGAAGTGGGGGGCTGAGTCCCCCTCTCCTTCACCCCATCCCGTCCACGTATCTTCCTCTGGAGTGGAGGCGCTAATGGGAAGACAGAGCAAGGCTGACCATCACCCAGATAGTGAACTTGGCCAACCTGTCAGCTAGCACTTGGACACACAAGCCGACAGACAAGACAGGGTGCTTTTTCCCAAGGTTGAAAGGAATGGTGACTGCTGTATGCGGTTTAACGAGGTACGGATACAGTACATTGTACGAAAGCGTGCGTGTTGGTGTTTAAAACAGGTGGACGCAGAGCAGATGGCCCGTATGTTCTGTGAGCGTTTTGGGTTGGTGGGGGTCCTGGGGTCTGTGGTTTCCTCCCCCTCACAGCTGGGAGCCCTTGAAGGGAACGCCACTCTGCTCATCAGCAAACGATTCTGGCATTTGAGACGCATACACCCAAGGCCCTCACGTGGTCATTGGATGGACATCTTGGGTCCAGGCTGGGCTGTCCCCCCCCCCCCCCGCCTGCCCCCCGCTCCAGCACAGAATAACCTCACGTCCCTTGTTGGCTCATTCCCCCCCTCCCCACCCCACAGCACCTGCGGGGCTGTCCACTGCAGAGACTGAAGTCCCCGCCAGTGTCCACATCGTTCTCTGATCTCCCACACTTGGGTTTTGCTAAGAGCCATCACTTTCTTGTCACTCCCCGCCCCCCGCCCCTCCTGGCCCCCCACTTCCCTTTATGTCTGTCACTGGTGCCGGGGAGAGGTCATGACTTCAGGAAGATACGCAGTTTTGTTTTCTGGGTTCAGGTTACTGTGCATGTTCCTACTTTCCTGCTGGATGATGGCAGACAAGTATGAAGTCAGACACTGGCCGTCAGCTGGACTTAGGTTTTTTAATTTTTTTTTAACGTTTATTTGTTTATTCTTGAGAGAGAGAGAGAGACAGAGCATGAGCAGGGCAAAGAGAGAGGGAGACACAGAATCCGAAGTAGGCTCCGAAGCAGAATCCGAATCCAGGCTGTCAGCACAGAGCCCCACATGGGGCTCGAACTCACAAATTATGAGATCACGACCTGAGCCGAAGTGAGACGCTTAAGTGACTGAGCCACCCAGGTGCTCCTGGACTTAGTTCTTAAGTATTCCCTGCAGCTTCCTAACTTGACAAAACCCAGACCCCTACTTAGGAAGGACTACAGGTGATTCAACATGAAAATTCATGGACTTGGGGTCTCCTTGTTTTATCAAACCTTCAGTGGCTTGAGGGGATCCGGTCTTTCTCTTCTACCCTATTTAAATGTTTCATACGGTTCTTGAATTTTAAAAGATTTTCAAAACAAATGCTTCCCACGTGTGTTGCCCATTTGCTTTTGAGTAAGGTGAGGGGGCGTGACCAGGGATGAACCCCGAGATCACGACCTGAGCCGAAGTTGGACACTCGACCGGCTGAGCCACCCAGGTGCCCTGGTTCTGATTTGGATTTAAATGACAATTTCATAATTGTCCTCAACTCCAGCAATATGTCATTATTTCAGTTTTACCATCATATATTCATAAGCCTTTCTAGCAGTGAACCGAAAATAAGGCAGGACAGGCTTTATCAGTTTCAAGGGAGTGTTCATTTAAAAACGGCCCATTAGGGGCGCCTGGGTGGCTCAGTCGGTTAAGCGGCTGACTTCGGTTCGGGTCATAATCTCACGGTCCGTGAGTTCGAGCCCCACATTGGGCTCTGTGCTGACAGCTCAGAGCCTGGAGCCTGTTTCGGATTCTGTGTCTCCCTCTCTCTGACCCTCCCCCGTTCATGCTCTGTCTCTCTCTGTCTCAAAAATAAATAAAAACATTAAAAAAAAAAATAAAAAATAAAAACGGCCCATTAAATTATGTACTGGAATGAGCTTGTAGTTAAAAATCTCTTACTAAAAAGACCTCTTATTAAGCTCAGAAGGACATGACATCTAATTCCAACGGCTTTGTGTTTCATTGAAGTAAAGAAATTCATATCAGTGAAGTGTTAACTGATATAGTGTCTAGCTGTCAATTAAATTGGAAAATGTACTTGTTTATTATAAAAACTGAGTGCCTTCCATGCTATGAAAACCTAATAGTGTGCTTGCCTAGAAGGTCAGAAGGGGGCTGCATGGGTGCGATGTGCTAGAGATCACGCTCTGGGATTCTTTTGATCCCCATAACTTCCGGTTAGTTTTTTCCATGGCTCAGTGCCTAACAGCCTCCTGAGTGTCTGTGACAATGAATGACAGGCTGTATCAATGGAATTTGGGTAGAATCATTTGGGGAATATATATTTTTTTATTTTTTATTTTATTTTTATTTATTTTTTTTTAATTTTATTTTTTCTTTTTTAAAATTTTCATCCAAATTAGTTAGCATATGGTGCAACAATGACTTCAGGAGTAGATTCCTTAGTGCCCCTTCCCCATTTAGCCCATCCCCCCTCCCACACCCCCTCCCGTAACCTTCAGTTTGTTCTCCATATTTAAGAGTCTCTTCTGTCCCCCTGCCTGTTTTTATATTATTTTTGTTTCCCTTCCCTTACGTTCATCTGTTTTGTCTCTTAAAGTCCTCATGTGAGTGAAGTCATAGGATATTTGTGTTTCTCTGATTGACTCATTTCACTTAGCATAACACCCTCCAGTTCCATCCACGTAGTTGCAAATGGCAAGATTTCATTCTTTTTGATTGCAGAGTAATACTCCATTGTATATGTATACACCATGTCTTCTTTAAATTTATTTTTTAATTCTTTTAACGTTTATTTATTTTTGAGACAGAGACAGAGCATGAACGGGGGAGGGTCAGAGAGAGAGGGAGACACAGAATCTGAAACAGGCTCCAGGCTCTGAGCTGTCAGCACAGAGCCCGATGCGGGGCTCAAACTCACGGACCTCGAGATCATGACCTGAGCCAAAGTTGGATGCTTAACCAACTGAGCCACCCAGGTGCCCCCACATCTTCTTTATCCATTCATCCATCGATGGCCATTTAAGCTCTTTCCGTACTTTGACTGTTGTTGATAGTGCTGCTATAAACATGGGGGTTCATGTATCCCTTCGAAACAGCACACCTGTATCCTGTGGATAAATGCCTAGCAGTGCAACTGCTGGGTCATAGGGTAGTTCTATTTTTAGTTTTTTGAGGAACCTCCATACTGTTTTCCAGAATGGCTTCACCAGCTTGCATCCCCATGGATATGTTTAAAAAAAATTTTTTTTTAATGTTTGTTTATTTTTGACAGAGAGAGAGAGAGAGAGAGAGAGAGAGAGAGACGGAGCATGAGTGGGGGAGGGGCAGAGAGAGAGGGAGACACAGAATCTGAAACAGGCTCCAGGCTCTGAGCTGTCAGCACAGAACCCGATGCGGGGCTCGAACTCAGGGACCACAAGATCATGACCTGAGCTGAAGTCGGGTGCTGAACCGACTAAGCCACCCAGGAGCCCTGGGAGTATTTTTAAAAGAGGCTTCGGGAGTGCCTGGGTGGCTCAGTCAGTTAAACGTCCAACTCTTGATTTGGGCTCAGGTGATGATCTCACAGTTCGTGAGTTCAAACCCTGTGTAAGGCTCTGTGCTGACGGTGTGCAGCCTGCTTGGGATTCTCTGTCGCGTGCTTTCTCTATCTCTCTCTCTCAAATAATAAAAGCAACTTCAGGTCATACAGTTAGTCCCCTGCTCCTTGGCTACAGAGAGAGAGCTCACCATATCCTCAGAAGTGTGCAGATGTCTATGCTATTTGCTTTACTGGCTCACGTTCCCCCTTTCTCAAAGCACCCCCATTTCCTTACGAAAATCTCCCCACTCTTAGGTCTTGTCAAGAGGAACCCCTGCTTGTCACCATGCCCTTCTAAGGGTCAACCAAATCTCTTGGCTTCCTGTCCCTGGTAGAGCCCTAGTAGTCTCATGATCTCTTAGCCAGTCTTTCCTTTTTCCTCTTAATTAAATACTTATTTTGCAATCACTGTGCATTCATTTGCCAATGTCAAAAGATAGAGGGTTCCCTGGTGGTAGCACCTTGTAAAGCTCTAGTAACGATATCTCAACCAGATACTGATGCGGATACAGTCAAGATACAGCACCTTTCCATCACCATGAGGACCCACACTGGTTTTGCTCCAGCCCCTTCCTGACATTAAGCCGTAGCCACTGTTTTTATAATTGTATTTCAAGAATACTAGCTAAATGGGATTGGCTGTTTTCACTGGGCATAATTCTCTAGAGATTTGTCCAGGTTCCTGGATTGAGAGTTCATTGTATTGCTGAGTAGTCCCGGCTACTTAATATACATAATACATATTCATTCATATGTAATACATATTTATTCATTGCATCTTGACCAGCTGGTTTCTGCCCTGAGCCTGACTTCCTACTTTCCTCCTCTTTACTTTCTGGAACCTTCTGGGGCAGTTCCCAGTGCTGTGGTTTCCATGATTCCCTACATCCTTCTAATAGAACTCACTTTGCTTTTGAGAACCAGACCCTTCCCGTCAGAGCCCTCAATGATCCAGAGTCTGGGGATTACCTGGTCAGATCAGTGTGGCTCATGCTAACGAGTCAGCCGACAGGCTGGAGCTTAAACAACGGTGCAGTTCTTGCCACTCCGATGTTTGAGTTCCTTGCCCGTTCTTCCAGCATTTTCCCACAAGGTCTGTGTGGAGACGATGCCATCATTCAGATGCACATATAGAGATGTGGAAAGGTACAGAATTTCTATGTACTCTGTCAGAATACTGGGGCTCTCACTCTTTAGTAATACTGTATTCTTTCAGCTTCTGCTTTCTGTGCTACTTCTGTTCGGCCTTTATAAAGATAAAAGTCGAGGGGTGCTTGAGTGGCTCAGTCAATTGAGTGTCCGACTTTGGCTCAGGTCATGATCTCACGGTTTGTGAGTTTGCGCCCCGCGTCGGGCTCTGTGCTGACGGCTCGGAGCCTGGAGCCTGCTTCGGATTCTGTGTCTCCCCCTCTCTCTGTCCCTCCCCCATTCATGCTCTGTATCTCTCTCTCAAAAGTAAATAAACATTTGAAAAAAAAAACTTAAGAGGTTGAAAAACTTCTGTGGTAAAACTGTTATTGACTGTAGCCTGGGATTAGAGCTGAGGCGACTAGAGTCTGTTTTATCCCTTCAGCTTCTAGTTTTGAATTAACAGGAGTTCACTCTATTAGATAAGAAGCCTGTCACTGCTTCATTCTGCTCATTTAAAGAGTTATGGCCCTGCAGAAAGGGCCTGCTCATTAAAGGCAGTCTCTCGTGAAGATAGGGATCTATTGGAGTGCAGGACGTGACCATCAGCGGTCGAGCCATTCAGACCTTGGGGAGGTTAGTGCCCGAGAAAAGGCTGTGTGGCAGAAACCCAGCAGTACCTTCCGGCAACACATTCCACTAAAGATGATTCATTGCAGTATTCAATTAACGAGACTTATTTTCCAGGCTCTGCTTTTTGTTGTTGTTGTTGTTGTTTATTTTTTGAGAGAGAGCTTGAGTGAGCAGGGCAGGGGCAGAGAGAGAAAGGGAGAGAGAGAGAATCTGCACTGTTAGAATCACACACGGGGCTCCAACTCACAAAACCGCGAGATCATGACCTGAGCCGAAACCAAGGGTTGGCCACTCAACCGACTGAGCCACCCAGGTGAAGAAGGACCCTTCTCCCTCCTCTCTGCCTTTGCAGCCCCAGGGGTACGCCACGTGTAAGAGTTGTCCTGCTCAGCCTCTGTCTCGATCCTTGCTACCTTTTCATAACATCTGGGGCTTAATTCTTATTGCCAACACCTTGAATCTTTGTTTGAGCTGGGTCTGTTGAAGCCTTGCTTTCTGCTACACGCAGTGTCCCCTGGGACACACTTCATGCCTTACCAATGCACTAATCTGCATGAACTGCAGGTTTCAAGACTGTTGAATTAGACCCAGGGTAAGAATGACTGTAGAATTGGAGTTTTGAGATTGTAAAAGCTGAAAGATGTGAAGTACAGTCGGGATTGAATTGCTGATTTTGATGGGTAAGGAAACAAAGGCCCAGAAAAGATCAGTGGTTTGACCCGAGTGTGTGTTTGCATCTCTGGGGAAAGCTGGAAATTTAAGTTCTTTCTTCAGTCCCTGGCATCCAGCCTGTGAGTTTTCAACAGTGGATGATGTGGTCCTATTATCTGCCTTATCCCGCCCCCCGCATGCAATTTAAAACAATCCAGAAAGTATTTTCAAAGCTCTGAGAATGTACCTCTTGGGCTTTGCAGATTACTTGTTTTAAGAGGAAAGGAAAGCCTGTTATAATATGGCTTTTTCTTGGGGTGTCTGGGTGGCTCAGTTGGTTAAGCACCTGACTGACTCTTGATTTCGGCTCAGGTCATGATCTCACAGTTGGTGAGTTCGAGCCCCACTTCAGGCTCTGTGCTGACAGTACAGAGTCTGCTTCAGATCTCTCTCTCCCTCTCTTCTCTGCCTCTCCTCTGCTTGCGCTCTCTCTGTCTTCCAAAATAAATAAACATTAACATTTTCCATTAAATATGTGGATGTCGGGGCATCTGGATGGTTTACTCAGTTAAGCATCTGACTTTGCGTTCAGGTCATGATCTCGTGGTTCATGGGTTCGAGACCAGTGTCAGGCTCTGTGCTGATGGCTCAGAGCCTGGAGCCTGCTTTGGATCCTGTGTCTCCCCGCCCCCCCCCCCCCCCCCCCCCCCCGCCCTCACTTGCTTGTACTCTCTTTCGCAAAAATAAACATTAAAAAAATTTTTTTAAATGTGGGTGTTTCTTGGGTACCTTAACCCTAACCCTAACCCTAACCCTGGTACCACCAGTTCATAAAGGAGCCCCCTCAGTCTTTCCTTGGTTGGGGGGGGTGACGGGGATCCATGATCCTGTGGAAGGTCAGGATGTCCCCATTCCCCTGCCAGGACTCCGAACGGCAGACGGCCAGTAGAGGAGCTCCTGTGGCTTCTTGGGAAAGCCCAGGTCTTATTCTGGAACCTTTAAGTCACTGTGGCAGAAGGTCTTTGCTCCCATCTTGGTCATACCCTTTCCTTTTTGTAAAAGGAAGATGTATCCTTTCCCAGGGCTGTCCCAGAGATGCAAACAGGTTGCTTAAACAGGTTTATTGTCTCTCAGTTCTGGAAGCTGGAGGCCAGATGTCAAGGTGTCAGTGGCCGTCCTGCCCTGAAGGTTCCTGGGGACAATCCTTCCTTGGTTACGGATGCATCCCTCCAGTTGCGGCCTCTGTCTTCGCGTGGTCTTCTCTCCTGGGTGTCTGTGTCCAAATTTCCCTCTCGTAAGAACATCAGCCATTGGATTAGAGCCCACTCTCGTCTAGTATGATCTCTTAAATCGAGTCCATCTGCAAAGACCCTGAATCGAAATAAGCTCACATCCCCAATTCCTGGAACTAGGACTTGGGCATCTGTCTTTGGGGCACAGAGTTCAGCCCATAAAAGAGAGCGAGGGGCACCTGGGTGGCTTAGCCCGTCAAGCATCTGGCCCGTGATTTCCTCTCAGGTCATGATCTCTTGGATTATGCGTTTGAGCCCCCCCTTCTCTCCCCCCCCCCCCCACACCCTTGTCGGGCACTGTGCTGACAGTGTGGAGCCTGTGTGGTACTATCTCTCCCTCTCTCTCTGCCCCTACCCCCATCAAAATAAATAAACTTAAAAATACGATACAACTTGGTTTTGAGTTATAATCTACATATAGAACACTGTTCACATTGTAAGCATAGGCACTGATGAATTTTCACATAGTATGCCACACTTGTAACCCAGATGAAGGAATGGAAGAAACCGGTGTCTTTTTGTCTTTGTCTTTCTTTTCTTTTCTTTTTTCTTTTCTCTTCTTTTCTTATACCTTTTTTTTATACCTTTTTTTAAGGTATACACCTTAAGGAAAGCCTCCCCTCTTCCCCCAGGCTCTTTAGTTTGGTTTGTGCTTTTAAATCTTGTATGTTGCTGACACTTCTGGCTGGGTATACTGTAATAAAACCTCTGATGATAGGGGTTAGGAAGAAATTCCTGCAATGCTTGTGTCTCAGGTGTATTTATATCTTTATTTTTTACTTAGGGAACCCTCATATTGAACAAGTACACGTTTTGGCCACAGTGGCTTCCTAAGAACTCTATTGTAAAGAATACATATAGGGGCACCTGGGTGGTGGCTCAGTCAGTTAACGTACGACTTGGACTCACGGTTCCTGAGTTCGAGCCCCACGTCGGGCTCTGTGCTGACAGCTCAGAGCCTGGAGCCTGCTTCGGATTCTGTGTCTCCCTTTTCTGCCCCTCCCCAGCCTGTTCGTGCTCTCTCTCTCTCTCTCTCTCTCTCTGAAAAATAAACATTTAAAAAAAATTTTTTTAATGAACTCTAAGCAAGGAAGGATGGCCATTTTTTGTTTGTTTTTTAAAGTTTATTTTGAGAGCGAGAGAGAGTGGAGAAGGGGCGGAGAGAGGCGGAGAGAGAGAATCCCCAAGCAGTCTCCACACTGTCAGCACAGGGTCTGATGGGGAACTTGAGCTCATGATCCATGAGATCGTGACCTGAGCTGAAGGTCGGATGCTGAAGTTGGATGCTTAACTGACTGAGCCACCCAGGCGCCCCAAGGACCCCTCTTTAAATGAGAGCAAGAACATTGTTGACTTTTGTCACTTAGGTTTTAATTTTTTTTTTTCAAATCATAGGCTGTTCACTCTTTTATAAAGAGAAAAAGTGGCATTTCTGTCTTATGTCCTACATGTCAAATACAGTGAAAAGAACCTCTGCCTGTTGTGTAAAATATTTTAGCTGTATTTGGAATCGGTCACTGTTCCTAAGCTGCCTTTGTTTTCCAGATCCTTGGGTAGAATTTGTTTTATAGTCTGTCATGGGAGATAGCTGCTTCCCTGCTCTTTTGAACAGTGATTGTAAAATCCCAAGTAGTCCCGCATCAGTCCTAACAGACAAATATACACTTTACATCAAATTTTCCCCTAAAAGGACTGGATAAAGCACAAGAGACAGAATGACACCAGGCTGCAGCTAGCCTAAAAAATGACTTTGCTGAGAGCTTTGCCATATTGTGTTAAGCCACCTAGACCCTGGAAGAGGTGGTGACTCCCTCTATCCTCAACGTACGCAACCTGGAGGTGTGTTGGGGCTCCTACCTGTGTGCCTTGCCTCTGCACACTTTTACGTATCGTAAACTAAGCGTGTAAAATTAACTCAGTGTGTTTAGTTAACTGGTGAGTAATTCAGTCTTTAACTTGGGAAAAACTGGAAGTGGGCTATGAAGCATATTTTTTTTAATGTTTTTTTAAATGTTTTTATTTGTTTTTGAGAGAGAGACAGAGCGTGAGTGGGGGAGAGGCAGAGAGAGAGGGAGAGACAGAATCCGAAGCAGGCTCCAGGCTCTGAGCTGTCAGCAGAGTCCGATGCGGGCTCGAACTCATGAACTGTGAGATCATGACCTGAGCCCAAGTTGGACACTTAATGTATTGAGCCACCCAGGCACCCCAGCATATTCTAACATCTAGTAAAAGATTGTACGCCCCCCTCCCCAAACCACAACCAAAAGGTCTGAATTTAGGGCTCCTTGAGTGGCTGGCTTAGTCAGTTGAGCGTCCAACTTCAGCTCAGGTTCTCACAGTTCTCACAGTTCAGATCTCACAGTTCGTGGGTTCAAGCCCCATGTCAGGCTTTGCACTAACAGCATGGAGCCTGCTTTGGATTCTCTGTGCCCCCTCTCTCTGCCCTTCCCCCTGCTCATGCTCTTCCTCCCTCCCTCCCTCCTCCCCACTCTCTCTCAAACATAAACATTAAATAAACAAAGAGGTTTAAAAAAAAAAGAAAAGCTCTGAATTTGCTCTGTCTTGGCTGAAGCTGTGGCCACTACTGTGCCAGGAGAATTAAGTTCTTTTATTTTGAGTCTCTTTTTTTTCTTAAGACTTTAGAATGTTTCCATATTTGCTCCCAAAGCTATGAATGAACTTGGGAGAAACAAACAACATTAAGCATTGAAGGTTTTGCCTGGACAAGTTGGCCACTGGAAAAAGTCAGCGAAGAGTTTTCTGATTTTTATGCAATCTCATTAGGACTGGAGTAGCTTCAATCTCCAGTGTTTTTCTTTTTCATGATTGAGAAGGGTTCCAAATTAGATAATAGTTTGGCTAACTTTGGTTTGATGCTAACTTCAGCTCACTGTGGATAAATAATATTACTCATGAGCTGAGGAATGTGTTTAGTGTAATAAAAACTTGCTTTCATGTAGTCTCATTTATATTAAAACAATTAGATTTTGTACGTATCAACCCTGCTTCCATCCATGGTTTTTAGTTTTTTCTTTTATGGGTTTTTTGTTTTGTTTTTTTGGTTTTTCTGGTTTTTTGTTTGTTTGGGTTTTTTTTACAGTGGTTTATACCATTAGTCTTTGCCATCAAAGAGTACAGGCATTAGACAAACAGAAATGTGATGACTCCTCATAGCTGCTGGATTTTTTTTTTTCTTTAGGGTATGTGCAGTTTGTCTTACTCTTTTTTTAATATAATATTTTGTTTAATGTTTATTTTTGAGAGAGAGAGAACAAAGCTGGGGCGGGGGTGGGGGTTGCACAGAGAGAGGGAGACAGAATCCAAAGCAGGCTCCGTGCTATCGGCCAAAGTCGAATGCTTACCTGACTGAGGCACCCAGGTGCCCCTTAAATACGAACATCAGTAAGCAAGACATGTAGGTTTTCTTAGCCTGTTTCTCAGACATGATAAATTATGCCTCTCAAAATAAATAACATTTTAAAACATTTATTTATTTATTTATTTATTTAATTTTATTTTATTTATGTTGAAAGGGATCACATACTTGCAGGGCAGGGACAGACAGAGAGAATCCCAAGTAGACTCCACACTGTCAGTGCAGAGCCCAACGTGGGGCTCGAACTCTTGAACCATGAGATAATGACTTGAGCCAAAACCAAGAGTCAGAAACTTAACTGACTGAACCACCCAGGTACCTTGCTCTGGATATTTAAAGAATTATGACTCATTTGAAAGCATCCATGTCTTCTGGCTGGATTGTTCTGGTTTTCTGAGGACCTCGCCGCAGGCACGTCACGGGAGCATGGGCGACCTAGACCGTTGAGTGTGCTGCCCGAACACCCAGCTCTGGTGCGTGGCCGGTTGGCCACCTCCTGGGCCCCGAGACTCTTCGGGTCTCTCTCTGCTGTCTGCACGGTAGCTATAGCATCTGCGGGCCCGTGTGTTCTTTCTCGGGGGCCCCAGATGTGTCTGCTTCTGATGCAGCCTCACAGGGCGCCTGGGCGCCTCGGTCGGTTAAGCGCCTGACTCCTGATTTCGGCTCGGGTCCTGATCTGTTCATGGTTCGTGAGATCAAGCCCTACATCAGGCTTTGCACTGACAGCATGCAGCCTACTTGGGATCCTCTCTCTCCCTCTCTCTCTGCTCCTCCCCTCCTCTTGGTCTCTCCCTCTCTCTCTCTCTCTCAAATAAACAACAAAAAAACCCTGATGCGTCCTCCAGCTGACGCCTGCTTCCGTCCCCTGTGCCAGGACCACCGCACAGCCACCCTCCCTGCAGGGGAACATGGCCGTCCCCTCCTGTGGCGGATTCCTACTGTGGGGAGAGCAGGGCTTCTGGCCTCCAGAGACTGATGCTCACCAGTGGTGGGAGGGTATCGCCCTGGAAGATACAGTCGGGCCTGGAGAACTCAGTGCTTGACTAGGGTGCTGAGGGAGCCCACATGAGAGGGGAGGAGGGGACATGCGGGTAGGGATAGTGGCAGAATGCTGGGTGAAGGGACATGAGGAAGACCGCCTGGGGGGTAGGGTTCCCGCGTGCTGCCGTGGCTTCTGACACAGGAGAAGAGGCGTGTATGACAGAGGAGGACCAGAGGTGCGTGCGTGGTTACGTGTATGTGACCTTCTGATCATGATTTTTTTTCTCACCTCATTTAAAAATTTGTTTTGATGTTTTATTTTTTTATTTTTTGAGAGCGAAAGCATGAGTGGGGGAGGGACAGAGAGAGAGGGAAACAGAATCCGAAGCAGGCTCCAGGCTCCGAGCTGTCAGCACAGGTCCCGACACGGTGCTCGAACTCACGAACCATGTGATCATGACCTGAACCGAAGTCGGACGCTCAACCGGCTGAGCCACCCAGGTGGCCCTCACTCACCTCCCTTTTAAAAGCCAAGGACTGCCAGCCTTTGAGGTCCTAGGGAAATTATCGATAAAAATCCAGATGGTCAGATTTAGGAGAAATTAAAAAAAAAAAAAATGCCTGCTCCCACTGAGTGCTGATTTCACTTCCGCGAGCGGCATCTTTTGTACACGTGGCCCCTTCTCGACCTTATGAGCACTTGCTGTGCAAGTCAGGGCTTCGTGTTCTTCCCGCAGGGCTCAGCGAGGCCCTGTGGGCTGGACCTTTGACATCTGCCTTTGTCTCTTCCGGCTAATGTAACAACAATACCACAGACTGGGCCGCTCGTAAACAAATAGTTATTTCTCGCAGTTCTGGAGGCCAGAAGTCCAAGTTCAACGTGGTGGCAGATAGGGTGTCTGGAGAGAGCTCTCTTCCCTCTGTATAGACAGCTGTCTTTCCACGGTGTCCTCCCATGAGGGAAGGGGTGACGGAGCTTGTGGGGTGCCTAGTAGAAGAGCACTAATCCCAGTCCCGAGGGTTGCACCCTCATGACCCGATCCTGCCTGGGAGTGTCCCACCGGGCATCAGGGCTCAACATGTGAGTTTGGGGAGGACACAAACATTCATTCACCGCCAACATCACTGAAAAAAGAGTTTTTCAAGCAGAAAGACAGCCCTTGTGATGGAGGAGATCATCCATATTTTACCCAGCACAAAAAGCGAACGCTTTAAGGGAGCTCTGAGTTTACCCAAAGGAAAGGTGAACGTAACTTTGGCCACATTCCCTCTGAGCAGCACGTCTCTTGGGTCGCACAGGGGCGGCGTTATCTGAAGGGACAAGCGCTGTTTCTTTGAAATGGCAGTAGGCTGGGAACGTCCATTAAAAATAAACAGCCGTGTGTTCTGAAAAGCCAGGGACACTTTGTTCTAATGTCCAGCGGTTCCTTTTCCTGTTTCGTGATTGCCTATCAGCTCTTGGAGATTGCTTTTCTACTTTGAAAACTGAAAACCTAAGTAATTCCAGTCATCTCTGTTTAACCGGCACTTAATGTTCCCACCATTTGTTTCCAGAAGCTCTGAGAGAGGGGCGCCTGGATGGCTCGTCCGACTCAATTTTAGCTCAGGTCATGATCTCACAGTTCATGGGTTCGAGCCCCACATCAGGCTCTGTGCTGACATTGTATGGCCTGCTTGGGATTCTCTCTCTCTCTTTCTTTCTGTCCGTCTCTTTCTTTCTTTCTCTCTCTCTCTCTCTGCCCCTCCCTCTGCTTGTGCTCTCTCTGGCTCTCTCAATAAACTTTAAATAAATTAATAAATTAGAATATACATGCATGCATACATACATATATGCTTGGGGTGGTTTTGCCCCAACCAGTCTTGAGATTTCTAAGACTGACTTGAAAGACCAGGACTGGGGACACCTGGGTTAAGCACCCAACTTCAGAGTCCTTGTGATTCGCCGTCTGTGATTTGGAGCCCCGTGTCGGGCTCTGTGCCGACAGTTTGGAGCTTGCAGCCTGCTTTGGATTCTGTGTCTCCCTCTCTCTGCCCCTCCTCTGCTCATGCTGTCTCTGTGGCTCAAAAATGAATAAATGTTAAAAAAAAAAAAAAAAAAAAAGGACTGTAGTGGGGTTTTCCTCCCACGGTCCTTAGGATGAAGGCAGGGCTTGAGACAAAAACCTGGCTATCTTCACTGGTTCCCTTCCTCTGTTCGCCCTTTCCACAGTGTTGCCTCCTGCCTTGCAACAGACGTTGGTATAGGAGGGACTAAACAAAGATGCCACCTGGGCTTTGTTCTCAAAGACGGGCTAGTCCCGCCACGGGGCTAGAAGCAGAGGCAGAGGCCCATCAACAGGGTTCAGAGCAGTGGTTGGCGATGCAGCCCGGGTGTCGGAGAGGCCAGGAGGAGGGCCGCCAGGCCCGCGGCGGAGGCAGGAGGAGGCTTGTGTGGCGTCCAACGGGAGCGAGCCAGGTACAGTGTGTGCATGTCCATGATGGGGGCGGCGGCCTGAATGGAGGGGACCTGGCCAGCAAAGCCCGCAGACAAGAAAGACCATTTTCTGTGGGGAGAAAGAACAAAGGCTTCTTAGTTGCGGGTGTGTGATGTTGGGACAGGACCCGTGGTGCCCAGAACAACAAGGCCCGCTTTGCATGGTAATGATGGGCCTCATTAAACACGGTGGCTCCACCTGGCCCGATGGGCCTTGTGCGTGGCTGCCAGTGACCAGAGAGCCTGTCCCTGTGAGGCTGTCTGCTTCTCACCACGGTGGATGGGGTTTGCGGGGCAGGCGTGAAAATGGGATTTAGGCGGTGTCTTGCTTTTCGTGCAGATGTTCACGAGAGCTGGCATGGTTGTCCCGGATACTTAATCCTTTCTCTAGAACAGTGGCTCTGAACTAAGGGTGATTTTTTTGGGGGGTCCCCTAGGGGGCATTCGGTAATATCTGGAGACATTTTTAGTTGTTACAAATCGGGGTGACGGATGGTCCTGGCATCTAGTAGGTGGAGAGCAGGGATACTGCTAGTAAATATTTTGCGCCCAGCACGACCCCCCACAACAAAGAATTACCCAGCCCCAGTGTCAGAGGTAGAGAAGTGTGACATGGTATTCCGCCATGAGCCGTCCCATAGTTTACTTTTTGGACATCTGGGTTGTTCTGGGGTCTTAGGTGTCATTGATGATGCTGGTGTGGACATTGTGGTATGGGCCCGTTGGGTAACATACAGTCCCACTGATGAGGTATAGGTTATGCAGTGTGGTTTCCCACGTGGTCACATTGATCCCACGTGGTCACATCCATGTAGCCTACAGGACTTGCAGGCATTGAAGCAGCCCACGTGTCCACTGACAGGTGAAAGAATAAAGAAGGGGCACCTGGGTGGCTGTCGGTTGAGCGACCGACCGACTTTGGCTCAGGTCATGATCTCACGGTTCGTGAGTTCGAGCCCCGCATTGGGCTCTCCGTTGACTGCACAGAGCTTGCTTGGGATTCTCTTTCTCTCCCTCTCTCTCGTTGCCCCTCCCCCGCCTGTGCACGCTCTCTCTCTCTCTCTCTGTCTCTCTCTTTCTTAAAAATAAACATTGAGAAAAAATAAAGAAAAGGCATATATGTACAGGGAATATTATTGAGCTTTAAAAGGGAAGGCTGCTATGCATCATGTGCTGTGGCATGGATGGACCTTGAGAGCTATAACCAGGCGAAAGGACAAATACCGTATGATTCCACTTATGTAAGGTGTCTAGAGCAGTCGGGTTCCCGGAAAGAAAGAAGAGTGGTGATTGCTGGGGGGCAGGGGGGGTGGCGAGAAGGGGACTGGGGTATTGTTCGGATATAGGGTCAGTTGTACAGGATGAAGTTTTAGAGATGGGGTATACACGATGTGTTTATACTTAACGCTACTGAACTGTGCACCTTAAACACAGGGTTTTTAAAATTTTTAATTTTAATTGAGAGAGAACCAGTGGGGGAGGGGCAGAGAGAGAGGATAGAGGATTCGAAGCAGGCTCCGTGCTGATAGCAGACACCCAGACACAGGCCTTGAACTCATGAACCGTGAGATCATGACCTGAGCTGAAGTCTAACACTTAAGCAGTTGAGCCACCCAGGCGCTCCGTGCCTTAAACACAGTTAAGAGAGTAGATTGTGGCGCATGTGTTTAAGCACCGTCGAAGAGCTGCAGGTGACCCCGTTTTCCTTTCAGGCACTCTGTGCTCCTGTGCGCGTCACTGAGCAACTGTGCACCCTGGGGGGCAGACCCTCCCTTTTCCTGCCTGAGGGCGCTAGGGGGCGACAGGGAACGTAGGCGTTGGGAGCCGCACAGATGATGAAGACATATTAAAGGAACTAGAGCTCATGGAATTGTGGGAGAACGTCCTCAGGGGGCATGTTGGGCAGCAGGAAGGCCTCTGATAACCCATGTCCACCCGGCTTGGGAAGACTGAGGGAGGCAGGCCCCTCGGTGTGGCCGGGCATCCCCCTGGCGTGCCACTGGTCTCGCGGCCCCAGTGTGGAGCAGTGGCCTGTGAAGACGTCCTGGGGCCTCCTGGGCCCCTCTGCAGCCGTCCCTTGCTGACTGTGACCTTGTAGAGACCTTGTCACCAGTAGAGAATAGTGCTGCTGTATTGCTTCTGCCTCCCATAGTTGGGCAGGTTCATTCTAATGCTTAGAACCATACAGAGACGGAGATTCTGGAAAATGTAGTTCCCATTTTAACCAAGAGGACCCACTACTGATGCCTAAGTTGGAAACACCTTTTACTTATTGAACCCGTTCAAAGGGCCACCTGGGGAAATTCGTGTTCCTTTTTTTCCCTTTGCTTGACTGCAAATCTGTGGTGTTTAAACCACAAGTATTTTCAAGTATTTGTATCTTGAGAATTTATCATGTAAATCATGCTTTTTGAAAAGGGGGAACTGTGGTCTGGTTTCTACATAATCCACTTAGGCTAAATTTTTGTAAAATATCATTTATATACTGTGGCTTTGTCTACTTAAGTTTTCTGTGATGCTATTATAGCTAAATAATGGAAAAAGGAAACTTTAAGTTAGGTTTAAACAATAGCATCTAGGATAACTGAGCTTTGGGATTTTTTTTTTTTTTTTCTTTTTCAAACAGCCTCAGGAAAGGACTTAGAAACTATTGTACCTAAATAAATAGCTTGGAAAATTGTAAATGAAGCATTCTCCCTTACCACTTCAGCCTTATTTCCTAGTGTTAAAATCAAGAATTGGGGGGAACCTGGGTGGCTCAGTCAGTTGAGCTTGGGACTCTTGATTTCAGCTCAGGTCATGATCTCAAGGTTTGTGGGTTCAAGCCCCACGTCGGATTCTGCACTAACAGTGCAGAGCCTGCTTGGGATTCTGTCTCCCTCTCTCTCCGCTCCTCCCCCACCCATGTTTTCTCTCACTTGCTCTCTCAAAATAAATAAATAAACACTTAAAAAAAAAATCAAGAATAGAATCATTAGGTCACTGAAGCCTAGCCAGGTAGTTCCCCTTGTTACACCAACAAATGGTAAGTGAAATAATTTGTGAATATGCTTGTGTAATACTTTAGAGTTTACAAAATATTATTTTTTTTAGGTGACAAAACAGACAAAAATGAGTGACTTTAAGTTGACTAGTTAAGTAAATGGAGGAGTCAAGGCTTTTTTTTTTTTTTTTTTTTTTTTTAGTTTGTTTATTTTGAGAGAGAGCACGAAAAGCGGAGAAGGGCAGAGGGGGAAAGAGAGAATCCCAAGCAGGCTCTGCGCTGTCAGTGCGGAGAGCGATGTGGGGCTGGAACTCACAAACCACAAGATTATGACCTGAGCCAAAATCAAGAGTGAGACACTTAACCACTGAGCCACCCAGGCGCCCCTAAACATTTTATTTTTTTAAGTAACCTCTACACCCAGTGTGGGGCTCGAACTCACAATCCTGAGAGCAAGAGTCCCACACTCCCACCTCTTTTAATCCTTCGCTGATGCTCATCATCTCCTTGCTCCCTAGCCGGCCCGTAATATAATTTTGCTGCTTGGGCCCCGCGGGTGTATGTTACTGCACTTGCCACGGGGAATTTATATCTGTCAGTGTCCAGAGAGGAGACAAACCATTCAGTAATTTGGACAGGAAATGCTTCATATAAAGCAGGATTCGGCAGACCGGCGACATACAACACAGTGTTCTTTGTCTTGTCGGTTGCACAGAGTCGAGCGCTGGCTGTAGGCTGCGAGGCCCACGAAGCCTAAACTGAAACACTGCTCGCCGTGCGGCTCTTTACAGAAAGGTTTGCTCCCCCCCACCCCGTACAAAAAAATTATTACCTCTTAATGGATAATTACTCGAATTGACAAGTAAAGAGGACTGTAAATGCAGAACCCCGGCTATGAGGAGCAGCCACCACCCCCGGGGCTGAGGCGGGTGAGCGAAGGAAGAAGACCTTAGAAGTAGCCCACCCCTCCCGCCGGGAGTCAGGCCTCCGTGGGGCGCGTGTGACCGCGTACCCCCGGCAGGGGCCAAACTCACGGAGTCGCAGAGCAGCAGGCGGGCGGGAGGCTGCCCCCGGCTGCCTTCGAGGCTCGGCAGGGAGCGGGGCAAGGGTGCTGCCGGAGCCGGCTGGCGTGCCGGTGGAGAAGCCTCTGGGGAAGGCACTGGGGTGACGCTGCTAAAACTTGCCGAGAAGCCGCCCGCGCCCCCCAGCGTATCCGCGGAACGTGCCAGGAAGCTACCGTGCTACTGGGCACGCCAGGTGACTGCCGCGCCCATTAATGTGGCGATCGTGACTATTATGCCATGTGACTGGCGAACCACGTGACTGCCATGTTCACGTGAGTGCCGCGCCCTTTGACACCTTCGCGTGGCCGCCACGCCCATCACTGTCATGCTCACGTGACTGCCACGCCCACGTGACTGGCGCGCGGTCATACCTGCCACACCCATGTGACTGCCCTGCTCATTAACTGTTGTGATCACGTGACTGACGCGTCCCTGACTGCCACGCCCGTAACTGGCGTGGGCACGTGACAACCCCATTCACATGATTGCCACGCCCATGTGACTTGCGTGTGGGCATAATGGCCACACCCACATGAAAGCCATGCCCCCAAACGGTCATGCCCACGTGACTGTCACACTCACGTGACTGGAGGATGGCCATAAAGGCCTCGCATGTGATTCCCTTGCCCATTAAGGGTCGGGTCCCTTTGACGCCCTGCCCACGTGACTGCCACGCCCACAGCTACCGTGCTCATGTGACTGCTGTGCCCACGTGACTCAATGCCCATGTGACTGGCGGGTCGGCCTAATGGCCGCCCTTAGCTGTGCTACCCACATGACTTATGCCCACGTGACTGCCACATCCATTAACATGTGTCAAGCCATGCCCACATGACTGACTTTCCTCTTGACTGCTGCGCCCATTAACTGTGGAGTCCCTGACTGCCACACTCGTGAACTAATGAGCCCATGTGACTATCACATTCGTGTGACTGCCTGACCTGTCCACATGAGTGCTGTGCTCATTAACGGTCACATCGGTCTGATGCTGGGCCCACGTGACTGCCACACCCATTAACTGCTGAGCCCAAATTACTGACATGCCCGCGTGACTGCCATGCCCATTAACCGCCTCACCCACGTGACTTTTGCTCCTCCAATGACGTCCATGCTCCCGTGACTGCCGCACCTGTTAACTTCTACGTCCACGTGATGCCGCACCCACGTGACTGCCGCCCCCATAACTACCATGCTCACGTGACTGCCACGCCCACGTGACTGACGTGTCCCTCGACTGCCACACCCATTCGCTGTCACGCCAAGCGACTGCCTTTCCCATTAACTGCCGTGCTCGCATGAGTGCCACACCCGCGTGACTGCTGTGTCCATCAGCTGCCTTGTCCTCGTGACTTCCACTCCCGTGTGACGGTCGCGCCCACTGACTGTCTTGCCCACGTGACCCTAGGCCATGTGACGCCAAGCCCCAGTGAGTGCCATGCCCACGTGGGGCCTCTCCCACGTGACGGGTGCACCCACGTGATGCCGTGCCCACGTGACTGCCGCCTCACGGGAGCAGGTATAGAGGAAGACGGGCCGCAAGTGGAAAGGGTGACGGAGTCCCCTTCTGGTGTCCCTCCCGTGCCCTCTGCTGACGGTCCTTACTGGTGCCTGCGGCAAGGAGAAGCGGTCACAGGGCCCCTCTGCGGGATCTTCAGGGGAGGCCGCGGAGGGCAGAGCTAGAGCCGAGGCGGCACGTTGCTAACCGGCAACGTGAGAGCCGGAAGTCTTCGTGTCCCTTCTGGCCTGAACCCTCTCTGACACGCGAGGGTGTTTAGAAGATGCTCCTTGGATGTGGCTTTCCGGAAGCCGTCCCTTACGTGCGTAGGCCTCTGTTCCTCGGATGCAGGGACGATGTGGTGTTGAGGACTTTGCAGAGTCCTCCTGTCCCGGACCTTTGCCCCGTAGAGAGGAGGCCCCGCTCGGGCCTCATCTGGCCGCAGGCGGGCAGCCGGGCCCGGGCTCGGGAGGAACGCTTCTCCTTTGGCTCCTGGCGCGGCTGGCCTGGCTTCTGCGCTGTACTCCCGACCGCCAGATGCGGAGCCCCTCCTCTGCCGATTGTGCTTGAGCCGTCCTCCAGATTTCGGTTTCCGTCTCTGGCTGTCCAGTGCAGCCTCCAGATCTTGTCCTCCTCTTCCGTGGGACTTCTGCCTTGGCGCTTTTGTTGGCCACATCCCCCCTCCGCGCACGAGCTCGTCACCCAGGCGTGTCTTCCTTTTATGTATCTCGTCGGCCGGGGTCTGGCCGGTAGTTAACCTGCCTTGGTCCCGTTGTGCAGGCCACATTTGCCTTTCTTTTTACGGGGTCTCACGTGACCAGCTCTCCTTTTAGGGAGGCTGAAAGGAACGTGTTAGAATAGTCAGAGCGAGCCGTCGCGTTCTTAAATGCCTCGGAGTAAACACCAACTCGCTCACCGGGAGACCAAAGCCCAGGAGGTGGGTTGTGGTTTCTTTTGTTAGTTTTAGGGGGGGCATCGTTTTGTCTTTTCTCTTGCTTTTTGATTTTGGTTGTCAACCATGAGGAAAAAAAAGAGGTGTTTTTTTTTCCTTCCACAATTGAGATTTTGTTGGTGGTTTGATGATCCGTACACAGACATTTCATTTTGTCTAGATTGTCTTGAAGTTTATTTATTTATTTTGAGAAAGAGAGAGCATCCCAACTAGGCTCCACAGTGTCAGCACAGAACCCGACATGGGGCTTGAAATCACAAATAGTGAGATCGTAACCTGAGCTGAAATCAAGAGTCAGACGCTTAACCGACTGAGCCACCCAGATGCCCCTCATTTTGTACAGTTTTTAACACAGATACCAAAGACCTAAAAAGATGTAGTCTGTCACTCTTATGTAAACCATTATTCCGGTGACTTTACAGCTTGAAATGTGGAGGCAGATTTTCCTTAGGAAGAGATAAGTATCAGCATCTTGTGTGTCGATAATCTGTTCAACCACAGCGCTCCCCACCTCATTCACAATTCACAATTTAACATCCTAAACATGACTTGTTCAAACTTCCAGGTTTTTCACGGCACACAACCGAAGTGTTTAGGGAAACTGGGCTAGCACGCTCAGGAACTGAGCGCACCAAGATCAGGGAATGGTTTTCTTTAGGAATTGTGGGGAGAGACGTAACTTTCAGTGTTGGAGACACACGAAATACACCACCGTGCCTCCAGATTGCCACGTAGCATGCTTTGTACTGTCGGCTGTAAAAACTGCTCCCCTGACCCGTGGAATGTTAAGCTGACCCAGACAGCCAGAGCCTCCTGGGATTCCATATCTTGCTCTTTCCTGGTTGTACTAAAAAATACATAACCAGTGAATGATTTTGTCTCTTAAAAAAAAAAAGTTACACTTAACTTGGATGAGGTGACATTCCCTCCTTAAAAATATTCCCAGACTTACTAAAAAGCTTACATTTCCAAAATAGCGATGAAACTCCCCTCTGGATTCTGTAAGGAGACGGGGCCCACCAGTAAGACGTGGCATGTGATCTTAGGCTGGGCTTCCTTCACCTCTGCTTCTCCAGAGGCTGGGCTCTCCTGAAGCTTTCGTTCCTCTGTTCCCTCAGGTAGATCTGTAGTTTCTTGGCCAGTCCCTTCAGCCTGTTTTCCCATTTGTTTGCCCTTTTTTTTTGTTTGTTTGAAGAGGTTTTGCTCCATTTCCACTTTTGCTGGTGCAGGTTTTAGCTGACAGCTTGCGTGTCTCCTCTGGGGCTCCCTCACCGCCCCTGCACCCGAGTTGACCTTTCTCTCGGGCATCTTGGCCGTGGAGAGGGTGCCGGTCGGTCCCGAGATGCCGAAGAGCCTTCTAGAAGCTGGGCTGCCTGGCTTGTGTGGCTTCTCTCGTCACAGGGGAGCCGGCAATTATTACTTGTTTGAGTCTCCAACACGTTTAGGTGGAAGTTTCCAGTTTTCAATGGGCTTGTCTGTTACCAGAGATACGCACTCAGGTTATTTCACTACTTGATACTTCCCCTGGATGAGTCAGGTTTCCTTTCCGAAGCTTTTTGGTTCTGGGAGAATGAGTAAAATACCGAAATTAAGCAGCCTGAAGCGGTGACGTCAGGGATTGCCCCGTCTAACTAAAGGCATTGCTTTGTCATGCAGGTCCTGTTGTCTGGACCATTCTTGAGGTAGAACTGATAAGTTGCACGTGTGATTCGTGGCCTTTGAAATAGGATATTAGACTCCGTGTCGTTTTCCTCCTTTCATTCTGATCTCTGGCCATCGTGATTTTCTGAATCACTCGAGCACAACACCTCCGCACCACTGGCTTCTTTCCTTTGGCCCGTTGTGTCCATCTGTGACCACATCGTGAGGTCTTCCCTCACAGCGTCTAGAGTCCTTGCCCACGTTCCTGTTCTCTGCCCTGTGTCGTTTTGAGCCCTCGTTTCTGTCCAGCGCCAAGATGGAGGTGAGGATCTTCGTCATCGCCGCCTTGTTCTTAGGCAGAAATTCATTTCACGTGTTGTGCCTGCAAGGTTCATCTTCCACAAATACTTGCGTGAATACTATCATTTCCCTACTTCCATGCCTGCTTTCTCTGGGCCTTCACTGCCTACGGGATATTGTCCCAGATTCTGATTCAAGGTCAAGTTCCTAATCTTCTCCCTTCTGCCCTTATCTTCAAACGCCCTCTTGTGAGAGCTTTACACCCTGCCAGGCTGACGTTCCTGTGACACGCCTGGGCTTCCTGCCCGTGCCCCTGTCTTCACGTCAAGACCCGACTTTGGGATGTCCTCCCCGAAACACGCACCTCCTTTCAAGTTGTGTTCATGGCCCTTCCCATTTGTGAAACTGCATTTCCGCCCCGAGACAGAGGTGAACGTTGCCCCTCGTGCTGCCCCCTGCATTGGACGCGATTCCTTTCAGCGTATGTCTGGTCCACTCCCAGACCCGATTCTTTTGCCTCTGTGGGTCTTCATTCCCGATCATCTGTAACGTCCGTTCCAAGAAGTATGAAAACTTTGTTCCAAAATGACTCTTGGGCATTTAGGTGACTCAGTCGGTTCAGTGTCTGACTTTGGCTCAGGTCGTGACTGCACGGTTTGTGGGTTCGAGCCCTGTGTCAGGCTCTGACCTGCCAGCATAGAACCTGCTTTGGATTCTCTGCCTCTCTCTCTCTCTGTGACCCTTCCCCGTTGCTGCTCGCCCGCTTGCTCTCAAAATAACTAAATGATAAAAAATAAAGGCTTGCGTTAACTGTTTCTCCCCACTGCTGTTTCCAGACAACATATTCCTATAAGAAGAGTAAGGCCTTCTTGACGTCACGGGACATCTCACTTCATCGGGACGGTGAGCGTGGGTTTGCCGTACGGAATGCCAGTTAGTGACTCCGGGTGGAATTTGTGGACTGGCGTGGGCGCTCGGGACTCCCGTTCTGTACGTGTGAAGGGCGTGCCACGTGGGCCCGCATCGTGGGCACGGCAGGGTTTGTCTCTGCCCGCCTCCCGTTGTGCGGGGGACTCTTCTGGGTTGGAGCAGGTGACCTCGGCCGGAACTACCCTGCTGGTGGCTCCCACCCTCTGTCCGCGTAGGCGGTCGCCCCTACTGGTTAACAGTGCCAAGCACGGTCCTTTGTAGCGCGTGGCCCTCGGGACGGAATGCCCATCAGCGTTGGGTTTGGATACACTGTCACGTGCGGGCAGGCAGAGTCCTTATCCTGTGCGGGTAGCACCGACTTCAGGTTTGTTCTTTGCCAAGTTGAAGCCTAATTAATCCCACCTGCTGTGAGATGGTGGGGGGGGGGGGGTATAGAATGCAGGTTTTCAAAGCTGCTTTTTCTTTTACAGCTTCTTCCCCCAGGAGCACAATAAATATCAAAGAGAAACTTTGTCTTGGGGAGGAAGCCAAGGGCGGGGGTGCAGGGGGGAGGGCAAAGCCCCAGCTACTTTATCTCCCAAACCCAGACCGATTTTTTTTTTTTCTGGGAAGTGTAGGTGGAGTGCTTAGGGCGAGGCTGAAGGAGGCTTTGGAATGCAGTCTTCCTTTATAGAGGAGAAACTGGAGAAGTCTTTACGGATGAGAGGAAGTAACATGGTGTTCGTCTCCGTGGCGAAGCCGGAGGACATGACGGGGCTTCACGGGAGTCTCGCACAACTTGTCCATAGAAGGGTTTGTGGGGATGACGCGGAGAAACCCACCAAGTGGTAGCTGAGCCAGACACCGGTGACGTGTCCCCTCCAGGGCCTGCTGCCTTAACAACTGTCGTGAGACCCTGCAGGTCATTAGTCACGGGTGGTTTTGCCTAAAGACGTTCTCTTTCACTGCAATTCAAAGGGCATCACTGTAGGGAGGACGCTTATCGTGGGGTCAGGATCTTTTCTTGTAGATACAGAAGAATGTGTGACTTTTAGTATGCTAAATGTGTCTGACACAAAACTCACCATTTTAACCCCTTTAGAATGTGTGATTCAGGGGCGCCTGGGTGGCTCAGTCCGTTAAGTGACGACTCCCGGCTTCAGCTCAGGTCATGATCTCATGGTTCGTGTGTTTGAGTCCCGTGTTGGGCTCTGCACTGTCAGTGCAGAGCCAGCTTGGGTTTCTCTCTCTTCCTTTAAATAAATAAATAAACTTAAAAAAACTTGTATGTTCTGTGGCTTCCTCATGGTACCTGGCCCTTGTGTGTTGTGATGAGTCTCCAAAAAGTGCATCCTTCAAGGCTGCACCAAATGCCATGGGCTCTGTGAAAATGTTCCTGGAGGGTCCATCCACACCATAGAGGGCAAGCCGACTTCTCACTCGTCTGGTACTTCATTTATCTGTCCCTATATCTCTATACTGCAACTCAAAGCATCGTCTCCTCTCCTGGGAGCTTGTTAAGGATGGTCTTAGAGACGCAGAAGTTGAGGCCCCACCCAGGACCTGCTGAATCAGATCTGCATTTAAAAAACATTTTTTTTAAGTTTTATTTATCTATTTTGAGAGAGAGGGCATGAGCAGAAGAGGGGCAGAGACGGGGTGGGGGGGGGGTAGAGAGGGAGAGAGAAAGAGAGAGAGAGAGAGAGAGAGAGAGAGAGAGAATCCCAACCAGGCTCCACATTGCCAGTGCAGAGCCTGATGCAGGGCTCAAACTCACAACTGTGGGATCACGACATGAGCTGAAATCAGGAGTTGGATGCTTAACTGACTGAGCCACGCAGCCACCCCCAGGTCTGCATTTTAAACCCTGGGAGACTTGTGTGCACATTACAGGTTGAGAAGCATTGGCCTCTAAGCCTAGAAATGTCTTCGAAGCGGGAACTACATCTTGCAAGACCCACTGTCCAGTATCTAGCGGTTTTTTGCATCGTACTTGCTCTGTAGATGGTTACTGAAAGAGTAAGTACAAACTCTGAACGCAGATGGCTTTTTTTGCACTCATGCCACCAAAGCATTTACCTAATGGAATTCAGGCAATAGTTCACTGGGTACAGACCCAAGTTACCATCTGCATGTGTTCTGTATTCTAGATTTTGCCCTCCAGATTGTGTACTTAGCGCCAAGAGGAGAGAGAGAGAGGAGATGAAACTGACCCAGGCACGCCTTGAATGCTGTCTTGAGGGTCTGCAGCCTCTGGGTCCCTGTTTTGGGGGACAGGTGCTGGTCTTGACCCCAGCCACCACAGTGCTGCGGGCTCTGGTAGTGACCCCAGCCGGAGCGTTGGTCAGCTTCCCCTGGGGGCTTTCCCCGCACGGGCAGGGTCGCCGGCCGTCCTCGTCAGTGTGAACTTTGGTGGTGGAGGCTTCTGCGATGCTCAGCCTTTCTCCTTTATCTCCTGTGGTTTACCTGGTGCCCTCTTTCACCAGCGCTCTAATTGCTGGGGATCCAGGGTTCCATCTCTGTGGTTATCTGTCCGTGGCTCTGTCTTCTGTCCGGGCAGCCTCCTTCAGTCTCCCCAGCCCCCTGGTTTGTTTTTTTTTTAAGTTTTATTTATTTCTGAGAGAGAGTGAGTGTGTATGCACAAGCCAGGGAGGGGCAGAGAGAGAGAGAGACAAACAGAATGGAAGCAGGCTCCAGGCTCTGAGCAGTCAGTACAGAGCCCGACACGGGGCTTGAACCCATGAACCACAAGATCATGACCTGAGCTGAAGTTGGACGCTTGACCTACTGAGCCACCCAGGCACCCTGCCCCTCAAATCTTTAAATATCTTCTGCTTGGGGTCACTCCACGGGTGGGCCACCTTTCCCTGGATGCTCTTCTCCCACAGCCAGCTGCCCACGGACCCTCCACCTGGACAGCCCCTTGGCCTCTCGCACAGGACGTGTCAAAAACCTAAGCTCTCCACTGAATGTCACCTGCACTTTGTACCTGGCTGAGCGTGTAATCTTGGGCAGGTGGAAATTTATTTACAACGTGTCTGTTACTGTGTTGGGATAAAATTGTCTAGACTTTTGAAGCCAGTTATTAACAAAAATATGAACCCACCCATTCGGTAAAGAAGTAGTCGTTTACTTGCATCGATGGTGTTGACTTGCAATGAATAATTGCTTGGTTAACCTGAGAGTTCAAACGTCGTCCTTAGATTTAAGCGGAGGTTTGAGGCAACTATCATTCACTTGCAGAACTGAGGCATGTAAGTTGCTTAGTACCCAGTTTTTTAACCCGGAGGAAAGATGTACTGCTCTACTGCTTGGTGAGGGCTTCGTAAGTAACTGTTAGGTTGGCCGCGGCAAACAGTCAGGCAGTGAGCTTTCAGACTGTACACAGATACTCTCACAAACGTTAACTTTGTTCACCGGTTTTCCTAGCAGTTTGTCAAGGTAATTGCTTTTTGGTATACAACTGGGGTTGGCAAACTGTTTTGTAACAAGCCAAGTAGTAAATATTCTTGGCTTTGTGGGCCAGGCTACTCATTGCTGTCCTGTAGCAATATGGAAGCAAGTGGGTGTGGTTCTATTGCAGTAACATTTTATTTACAAAAAAGGGGAGGGGGGGGGCGCATCTGGCTGGATTTCGCTCATGGGCCATAGTTTGCCAAGCACTAGTAGAGAAAGCAGGCAGGGTTAATTGCTGCTGAGATTATTATTACTGTATAGAAAAAAACTAGGTTTAGTATTTAAAGACCAAGATTTCTCGGGGCGCCTGGGTGGCTCAGTTGGTTAAGTATCTGGCTCTTGATTTTGTCTCAGGTCATGATCTCTTGGTTCATGAGTTTGAGCCCTGAGTGGAGCTCTGTGCTGACATCACAAAGCCAGCTTGGGATTCTTTCTTCCTCTCTCTGCCTCTCCCCTGAGTGTGCACTCTCTTTTTCTCCCTCTTAAAATAAATAAACGTTTTTAAAAATGCCACATGTTGCAGAATTCTTTTTATTTGTTTAAATGTTTAATTTTTTAAATTTATTTATTATGAGAGAAAGAGAGAGAGCACAAGTGGGGGAGGAACAAAGATAGAGGGAGAGAGAAGCCCAAGCAGGCTCCATGCTGCCTGTGCAGAGCCTGACACAGGGCTCGATCTCATGAACCATGAGATCATGACCTGAGCCAAAATCAAGAGTTGGATGCTTAACCGGCTGAACCACACAGGCGCCCCATTGTTCATTTATTTTGAGAGAGAGAGAGAGAGAGTGCAGGGGAGGGGCAGAGAGACAGGGAGAGAGAGAATTCCAAGCCGACTCCACATTGTCAGCACAGACCCCAATGGAGGGCTCTATCCCACAAACCGTGAGATCATGACCTGAGTCAAAATCAAGAGTCAGACGCTTAACCACCTGAAATGCCCAGGTGCCCCTGTAGGATCCTTTTTCTGTGAGCTATCCAGCAAGGGCAAATGCATAGAGACAGGAGGTGGGTTTAGTGGTGGCCAGGGCTGGAGGGGATCAGGAGGTGACTGCTCACGGCTACCAGGTTTCTTCTAGGTTTAGGACGTGATGGTTCCACAGTTCTGTGAATATACTAAAAAGTCATTCACTTGTATATTTATATGGGTGAGTTTGTGGTATTCGAACTCTTTCTCAGTAAAGCAGTTACAAGAATCTAGGCCTGGGATTAATGTATGAGAAACAGTACATAATAAAAATAATCCATCATTATTGTTTGGATAAAGGATTTCCAGAAAAGGGCCCTGTATCTTTAGATCCACCGTTTTGGGTCGTGCGTGTTCCGGAGCGCATGCGCTCTTTCCTGTTCCCTCGGTGAAGGTAGCCCAGGTCCCCGCAGAGGCAAGCGCTGGGTGAGGGATGTGTCCCTCATTCGTCAAATAGGAATCCGCGCAGCCTCAGGGCCTAGATGGGGTCCTGGCCGATCGCAGAGCCAGTCATAGAGCTGTGGGCGGCACACGTCACAGGCACGTTGCTCCTGGCTGACTTCTGGGGACTTGCTTTGCTTGTTTGGAGGCTCATGGCACGTGCCTCTTTGTTGCAGATTGAAGAAGGAAGTAAAGCTGCGGCAGTGGACAAGTTACTGGCCGGGGACGAGATCGTCGGCATCAACGACATTGGTCTCTCAGGGTTTAGACAGGAGGCGATTTGCCTGGTGAAGGGCTCTCATAAAACCCTGAAGCTGGTAGTGAAAAGGTAAGACCCACGCCTCGTGCCATTTTCACAAACAGAAGTGAGTAAAATAGCAAAAGGTGAAGCCAGGTCTGCTGATCTGCATCACTGCAAGCAAATCCCAGTTTGGACTTAAGAGGTGTGTGTGTGTGTGTGTGTGTGTGTGTGTGTGTGTGTGCGCGCGCGCGCGCGCGCGTGCGTGCGCACATGACCACAAAATTCTACTCCTTGGCCAAGGGTGAATCCAGCATCCAAAACTTAAAAGATGCCTTCTTCTAGTACTATGCATTGTTTATTTGATACATTAAGTGAATTTGAATGCTTTTTTCTTTTCTTTTTTTGATTTAAAATCAAGTTAGTTAACGTACAGTGTGGTCTTGGTTTCAGGAGTAGAACCCAGGGATTCATCGCTTACATATGACACCCAGTGCTCATCCCAACAAGTGCCCTCTTAATGCCCATCACCCATTTTCACCACCCCGATCAACCCTCAGTTTGTTCTCTGTATGTAAGAGTCTCTTACGGTTTGCCTCCCTTTCTGTTTTTATCTTATTTTGCCTTCCCTCTCCTGGGTTCGTCTGTTGTGTTTTTTAAATTCCACTTATGAGTGAAATCACATAATATTTGTCTTTCTCTGACTTATTTCGCTTAGCATCATACATTCTAGTTCCATCCACACTGCTCCAATGGCAAGATTTTATTCTTTTTCATCACGATGGAACATATTCCATTGTATACATAAACCACATCTTCTTTATCCATTTGTCAGTTGATGGACATTTAGGCTCTTTCCATACTTTGGCTATTGTTGATATTACTGCTGTAAATACTGGGGTGCATATGCCCCTTCAAATCAGCATTTTTGTAGCCTTTGGATAAATACCTAGTAGTGCAGTTGCTGGGTCAGAGGGTAGTTCTATTTTCAGTTTTTTGAGGAACCTCCATACTGTTCTCCAGAGCGGCTGCACCAGTTTGCATTCCCACCGACGGTGCAGGAGGGTTCCCCATTCTCCACATCCTCGCCAGCATCTGTTGTTTCCTGAGTGGTTATTTTAGCCACTCTGACCGGTGTGAGGTGGTATCTCATTGCGGTTTTGATTTGTATTTCCCTGATGATGAGTGACGTTGAGCATCTTTTCATGTGCCTGTTAGAATGCTTTTCTCTTTTCTTCAGCCATATGTAGGTTCTTATGTTAGAGAGCTGCACTGACGCTTCAGATGAAGTGTTATTACCTCTTGTTTCCACAAGGTGGCAGGCTACTGTGTTTTCGCCTTTGAGTGAAAATGGTGCAGGGCTGCCTGTACACTTGTCAGCTACCAGGACTTTCTAGCGCTGTGCTGAGGTCTGGGGGGAGCGCGCTGCCTGTTCCTGTAAATCAGATTGCAGAACTTTGGAGGACATGAAGTGGTTAGAAAAGTAGAATGAGGGGCGTGATGTTTTTATGCACAGGAGCGACCCTGAACCCCCATAAAGGTACTTGTGATTTCTTGTCTTCAAATAGAAGTAATTCTCTACCTTGCATTTTGTAGTTGGCTAATTCACACTAAAGTGTTTGCATGCCCCTCCTCTTTTTTTTTTTTTTAAGTGGAATTAGTGTATTCTTTCAAGTTTAACTGTAAATTTTAAAAAATAAATGGACTCAGGAGCCTGAGTGGCTCAGTTAAGCGTCCGACTTCGGCTCAGGTCATGATCTCATGGGTTTGTGGGTTCCAGCCCCGTGTCGGGCTCTGTGCTGACAGCTCGGAGCCTGGAGCCTGCTTCGGATTCTGTATCGCCCTCTCTCTCTCTCTCTCTCTCTCTCTCTTCCTTGCTCACTCTCTCTCTGTCTGTCTCAGAAATAAGTAAATAAACATTTTTTAAAAGTGTTAAAAAAAAATAAATGGACTGAAGCATTTACTTCCATTTTTAGTACAAGTAGACTTGAAAGCCTATTCCCAAAGGAATTCACTTTTTATTTTTTATTTTTTTTTAATGTTTATTTATTTTTGACAGAGAGAGAGACAGAGCATGAGCGGGGAAGGGGCAGAGAGAGAGAGGGAGACACAGAATCCGAAGCAGGCTCCAGGTTCCGAGCCGTCAGCACAGAGCCCGACGCGGGGCTCGAACCCACAGACCGCGAGATCATGACCTGAGCTGAAGTCGGACGCTCAACCGACTGAGCCACCCAGGCACCCCTCACTTTTTTTTTTTTGACTGAAACCATATCCAAGGAGGAGGCTCAGAAACAAGGAAGAAAAAACTCTACTTCATTGCCACACTGAATTAACAACTTCATTTCCAAGTGGTACAGACTACCCTCTCTGTAAATCAGAAAAATACACTCTTAGATGGGTAGTTTGGGAGCCCTTTGGAGAGGATGAGATAGGAGAGACACTGTCATATTGTATAATTATTCCTTTGTGGTCACATTAACAACCTTTCTAAGGCAGGATACGTGTTCTAGGATTTAGTGGCGCTTAGTGCAGTAATGATGATGCGAAGGGAAGCGTGCTCCACAGAGGTGAGCTGGGTGTTATCAACTGCCTCGGGGAGTCCTTACCAGCTCCCCAGCTGATTGAGGTTGCCCTCTGTCGTCTCTCATAGGAATCTGCGGGTTTACTTGAAAGTGAGACAGTAGTGTTTTTTTTAATGTTTATTTATTATTTGTTTTGGGAAGGAGTTCGGGGGGCAGAGAGAGGGAGGGAGAGAGAATCCCAAGCAGGCTCCGCTGTGCCAACGCAGAGCCCGACACGGGGCTTGAATTCACGGACTGTGAGATCATGACCTGAGCCAAAACCAAGAGTCAGACGCCTGACAAACTGAGCCAGCCCCCCTCCCCCGCCCCCTGAGGCGCTCCCTGAGATGGTAGGCTCTGGCTGTCTTGTTGGCAGAGATCTAACAGTTAGCAAGACCCATCGGTGAGATTGTGGGGAACCAGCATGTATTTGATACAATGCCGATTGGACTACAGGTTAGACAGACTTTCCGGCGAGTAGTTTGGCGACATGTTTCAAAAGGCAGGTCTTGGACCCACAGTTTTCGTTTCTGGGATCCTAGATACTCAGCAAAGGGAAATTACTGAAATGAATTAGAGACCACCCAAACTGTAAAGTGCTGCTGTTACAAATGATGTCAGCGTTTCCTGACATGGGAAGGCGCCCCACGAAGTCCAGGTGAGCAGAACACATAAGAGCAGTCAGAGAACCGTGTATGTCCCATTCTTACAAGGTTGGTCGGTTGGTTTGTTACGTATGCTTCACGCCAGCATGCAGCCCAGCATAGGGCATGAGCCCAAGACCTGAACTGAGATCAAAGGTCCGATGATTAAGGGGGTTCCTGGGTGGCTCAATCGGAAGCGTCTGCCTTCGCTCAGGTCATTATCTCATGGTTCGTGAGTTCGAGCCCCATGTAGGTTCTGTGCTGACAGCCCGGAGCCTAGAGCCTGCTTCGGGTTCTGTGTCTCCCTCCTTCTCTGCCCCTCTCCCACTCATACTGTCTCTGTCTGTATCTCTCTGTCACTCTGTCTCTCTCTCTCTCTTTTAAAAATAAACATTAAAAGAAAAAGATGGGACACCTGGGTGGTTCAGTTGGTTAAGCATCTGACTTTCGCTCAAGTCATGATCTCATGGCTTGTGGGTTTGAGCCCCGTGTCAGGCTCTGTGCTGACAGCTCAGAGCCTGGAGCCTGCTTTGGATTCTGTCTCCCTCTCTCTCTGCCCCTCCCCTGCTTGTGCTCTCTCTCTCTCTCTCTCAAAAATAAATAAACATGAAAAAAAATTTTTTTTAAAAAGAGTCAGACATTTAACCCACAGAGCCACCCAGATGCCCCCTGTTCTTAGTTTTAATTTTTAAAGATATTGTGGTACAATACATATAACAGAAAATTTACCATCTTGGGAATGCAAGCTGGTGCAGCCACTCTGGAAAACAGTATGGAGATTCCTCAAAAAACTAAAAATAGAATGCAAGCTGGTGCAGCCACTCTGGAAAACAGTATGGAGATTCCTCAAAAAACTAAAAATAGAACTACCCTATGACCCAGCAATGGCACTACTAGGCATGTATCCACAGGATACAGGTGTGCTGTTTCAAAGGGACACGTGCACCCCTATGTTTATAGCAGCACTATCGACAATAGCCAAAGTATGGAAAGAGCCCAAATGTCCATCGATGGATGAATGGATAAAGAAGATGTGGTACATATATACAATGGGGTATTACTCGGCAATCAAAAAGAATGAAATCTTGCCATTTGCAATTATGTGGATGGAACTGGAGGGTATTATGCTAAGTGAAATGAGTCAGTCACAGAAAGACAAATATCCTATGACTTCACTCACATGAGGACTTTAAGAGACAAAACAGATGAACGTAAGGGAAGGGAAACAAAAATAATCTAAAAACAGGCAGGGGGACGAAACAGAAGAGACTCCTAAATATGGAGAACAAACTGAGGGTAACTGGAGGGGGTGTGGGAGGGGGGATGGGCTAAATGGGGAAGGGGCACTAAGGAATCTACTCCTGAAGTTGTTGTTAACTATATGCTAACTAATTTGGATAAAAATTAAAAAAAATAAAAAATAAAAAAATAAATAAAAGTATATTTATCATGGTGAGCAATAAAAAAAAATTTACCATCTTAAACATTTTTAAATGTACATTTAAGTAACGTATTACTTATTACTTTTATAGAACTTTATAAATTATATTATTATACTCACAAGTTATGTTTATAACAATAAAAACTAGCATTAAAAAAACTCACTGTATTTTTATTTTAATTTTTTATATTAAATTTTTTTTTCTTAACTTAAAACAATTTTTAAATTAAGTTTATTTTGAGAGAGACAGTGTGAGTGGGGTAGGGCAGAGAGAGAGGGAGAGAGAGAATCCCAAGCAGTCTCCACGCTGACAGCACAGAGCCCAGCACAGGGCTTGAACTCGTGAGACCATGACCTCATGATCTAAGCCTGAAACCAAGAGTCGGACACTTTAACCAGCTGAGCCCCCCAGGCACCCCAGCTCATTGCATTTTTAAAGAGGAAAAGCTTTGGGGGTTCAGTGTGCCTGTGCTCGTAGGAGTCAGCAGGAGGGTTGGTCCCCAGGAAACCGTCAGCTGTGCACCCTGTTCTGTTCTAGGCAGTGCCCCAGAGAAGGTCTGTTTATTGCTCTGTGATCGGGACAAGAAGAAGGACCCTAAGAAGGCGGGTGTTGGAGTGCTGGCTACGATATATTTTAAGGCTAACATGTATTCTGCATTTATTCAGTTCTTAAAGTAACACCAGGGTGCAGTCGACTCCCCGGGCTCAGAAGGGCATTGGGTGGCCCAGGGGCCTTGCACCTCTGTTGTGCGTCTCCGGAGAGCAGCACTGGCACTCACTGCTGATCTTGGGCTTCTTTGTATCATACACGTTCTTGTGCACTTAACGCCTGTATCCGCAGAGATCGTTCTGGGTTGACTGCGCTGAGGTCTGAGTCGCGATTTCTCTTAACGACCCCACGCTGCTCCACAGTCTGGATCCTCCGCTGTTCTACAGAACCTCTGTAGACGGATATTTCTGGTGCTTCTGGTGAAAGCCTGTAACTGCAGCATGTGGTGTCTCTGTACCCGAGTCCGTGTACCTGTACGTACAGGTCGTTGCAGTCCATTTCCAACCTGGGGTTCTTGAATCAGAAGTTGGGGGAGCACGAACTGTGATAGCCACCTCCAAATTTCTCGGACCACTTTTCAGGCTCATGTCCACTCTAGCAGAGGTTATTTTCAGTTTAGTTCTGTACTCTTTTCAAATGTGATGGGTGGAAAATGGCTTCATTGGTTAAATGCGCATTTTTAGGGCACCTGATGGCTCAGTCAGTTAAACATCTGACTCGATTTCGGCTCAGGTCATGATCTCACGGTTTGTGAGGTTGAGCCTCGCATCTGCGCTGTTAGCGTGGAGCCTGCTTGGGATTCTCTCTCCCTCTCTCCGCCCCTCCCCTTCTCTCTCTTATGCACACTCTATCTCAAAAGTAAAATAAACATTTTTAAAAATTCAAAACAATTTAAATGGGCACTTTTCATTATGAATGAATTTGGGCGTCTTCCCATATCTTTAGAAGCTTTTTTTTTTTTTTTAAGTAGAGGAACATCTTTAAGGATATCAGAATGATCTGAATTCTATTCCAAGCAAAGCATCTATGCCACAGAGAACTGGTCAGTGGAGGGACAGGGAGGAGATGCAGGGCGCCTGCTAGCTGACGGAGGTGACAAGTTATCTAAATTTTTTTTAACATTTATTTTTGAGACAGAGAAAGACAGAGCATGAACGGGGGAGGGTCAGAGAGAGGGAGACACAGAATCTGAAACAGGCTCCAGGCTCTGAGCTGTCAGCACAGAGCCCGACGCGGGGCTCAAACTCACGGACCGCAAGATCACGACCTGAGCCGAAGTCGGACGCTTAACTGACTGAGCCACCCAGGCGCCCCAGTGACAAGTTATCTAAAAGACTGTTGGGGAGAAGGAAGAGACTTTTGCCCCGAAGGATTGATGGGAGCCACTGTGTAGAACTCCACTTTTGGATTCTGTATGTCCAGTTTTCTTTAAATGAGGGGTGCACAGGATAATTTTCTGGTTAAGATGGGAATTAATATTTTAAGTAATATGTATAACAAGATAATGATTGTTCACTTCTGTTTTTATGAAAACATATTTTATTTTGATCATTTTTAAAAATATATATTTGACATATACCATTGTGCAATTTGAAATACTTTTTTTTTTTTTTTTTCAACGTTTTTTATTTATTTTTGGGACAGAGAGAGACAGAGCATGAACGGGGGAGGGGCAGAGAGAGAGGGAGACACAGAATCGGAAACAGGCTCCAGGCTCCGAGCCATCAGCCCAGAGCCTGACGCGGGGCTCGAACTCACAGACCGCGAGATCGTGACCTGGCTGAAGTCGGACGCTTAACCAACTGCGCCACCCAGGCGCCCCTGAAATACTTTTAATAACACTTAGGTATTACAAAATTTTTAAAAATAACTTTGTATTAATTTTTAATACGATATGTCGATATTATTTTTTACCTAATAGAAAAAAGTCTAAGGGATGCCTGGGTGGCTCAGTTAAGATTCCAACTCTTGATTTCAACTCAGGTCATGATCCCAGGGTCATGGGGTGGAGCCACATATGGCTTTGTGCTGAGATTCTGTCAGTCTCTTTGCCCGTCTCCCCTACTTGCTCTCTCTCTCTCTCTCTCTCTCAAAAAAAAAAAAAAAAAAATTAAAAAGTCTGAAATGGTGCTTTGTTCAGAAACATGAATGAAATTCTGTAACCTGGTTAATTAGTTAGTATTAGGGTCTGTTGCTGTCACCCAGCACATGGCAACTCACTGCTATAAAATCCTGAAGATGCTCAGAGGAAGGACCACTAAAACTTCAAACTGAGTTTTACATTGTCCTTATTACAGAGGCACCAGTAGGTACTTTTAAAACAATTTCTCTGGAACTGGTAACGTGTATTCTTCTCTGCCGAAATTTAAATCTGTGTTTAAAGCCTGCCATTCTCCTCTTTCTCCATCCCCAGGCAACCACTTATCGGACTTCTGTCTCACAGATCAGTTAGCATTTTCTAGAACTTTATGTACAGCTCCAAAGTAGATCATGTACTCTTAAAAATACGAACAAACAGACAAAACCCGACCAGTTTATAGAAAAGCACTCTGGGGGCGCCTGGGTGGTTCAGTGGGTTAAGCATCTGACTTCAGCCTAGGTCATGATCTCACAGTTTGTGAGTTCGAGTCCCACATCGAGTGAGCTCAAGCCCTGCTTCGGGTGAGCCCTGCTTCTGTTTCTCTCTGCCCCTCACTCACTTGTGCCCCCTTTCTCTTTCTCTCTCTCTCTCTCACTCTCTCTCTCTCTCTCTCTCTGTCTCTCTCAAAAAAAAAAAAAAAAGGCACTCTGTAAATTATTCATAGACTGAACCACAAACACATAAATATCCTGTGTTGCCCTGCCCGAGAGTATGGCCGAATGATGAATTAGCTTGCTCAACTCTTATTTAACTTGATTGTACTCCCAGCCCGTCCTCAGAGGCCCAGAGAAGGGCTGACATTTATGACAAAGACTGAGAGTGGCCAGTGCAGGTATGGTGGTTCTCGGAGGTTCTGGGGAAATGTACCTCTGTGCAAACTACATACCCAGAGTTTCATGAGTAGAAACAGCGGTTCACATGCTAACTCCTTCCTGCTAGTATATCTCTTACCCGTAGGCTTGTTTTGTTTTGTTGTGTGTGGTGATCAGGGGAGCGAGTAGGCAGGATGGGATTGAGGGGGGCCGCTTGGACAAAGCCGTGGCGTCTGGTTTCCTGGGCCGTGGGCAGTGCTATCTTGTCATCGCTTAGGAGCCGGGAAGGGAAGGTGAGTCAGGAGGTGCGAGCGGCTCTTTATCTCTCCCTGTGAAGTTTCTTTCCCAGACACAAGAGAGAGAGCGCTTCCTTTCTCCCCGTGTGGGGTCAGCTGGAAACAGAGACCTGTAACCGTGATCCCCACCAAGTGCACATCTGTTCTCCTGCACGATGCCCAGGTGGTCAGGGAGGGGGCGGGGGTGTCTGCCCGGGAGTCAGGTGAACTGTTAGGCCATGAAGAGAGTCTGAGCCGAAAGCTCCTTCCTAGATCTTCCCTCCGGGCTACTCTGTTGTTCCGACTTTGCTTGGCGGAGGAAGGAAGTGCTACTCACTGGAAAGTTCGGGGCGGATGCGGTAACCTTTTCTTCTGTGTCGCTGACAGTCGTCATCTGCACCTTTGTCCTGTGTGTCCAGGCCACCTCCCTGGGAGGGCTGCCTGGCGGGTCTGGAGTGGCTCCTGTGCCCGTGTTTTCACAGACAGCCACGGCTGTTGTCCTGGGCAGGCACAGAGGGTACACCATGGCCTAAGATGGGCTCGGAACAGGTGAACACCAGAAACCGGGTCACTTGTGGCATTTTCCCGATCCTACTAGCCAAGTAGATCAGCCTCGGTTGTGGGAGATGTGCTCAGGGTCTGCGTGATGCGCACAGCGTGTTGGGAAAGGGGGCGTCTTGCTCAGACCTGGGGTTAAGGCTGCTGCGCTCTGATCGTATCGAATGTGCACTGAAATGGCATGAAGAGTGCTGGGACACAGTCCTCCTCTCTCTCTTTGGAGGCAAAATTACCATAGCCTCAGCTTCTAAAATGTACATATAATTTCAAATATCCTCGGGAAAATTTCTTTTGAATACCACGCTATCCATTACTTTGGAAAGCTTGCAACTGCTCTGGCTTTTTTTTTTTTTCAACTTCGTATGGGAACAGATAGTTTTGGTTACAACGAAGCACGCCTGCCCACCTCATCATTTATGGTACTCTCAAACCATCATCCGGTGTTGCAGGTAGTTTTGCCGGGTCCGGATTATCGATAGGGTTGGTTCATGTGATTTTCTGCCTCTTTGCCGGCGGCCTTAAATCCTTTTGTGTCTCTAATTACAGCCCCTAAGCTTGCGTTCAGGAGCAGATTAACACCCAGGGGTAGAGGTTCTTCGCTGGAGGCTGAAAGGGTTAGCCAGACTTCGGGCCGAGTTAGAGATTTCAAGAAAGCGGCTTTCAAGTCTAGTGACAACAGCTGTGCTCGCTACGAGCACATTTCTTGCAGCCTGCTTTGTTTTCTGGATGCCACTAAGCTGCAGTGAACTCCGCACCGCCCCTGTGTTGTGCTGGGAGCCCCTCTGCTCCTGGCTCCTTGGAGCTATCCTGCAGCAGGTGGGTCTGCACGCAGCCCTGACATTGGTTGGCAGCGATGTTCTTGGAAGCAGCTATGGGTGGCGATGCGGCAGGGTTACAGGCAGGGCTAGGGCGTCGGCAGGCTTCATTCCTCCCCGCTTCCCTCCCAGGAGCTCTTCCTGGGCCAGAAACCATATATGTGTTTTGCTGGAGGGTGTGTGCCTTGGTGGGGGTGTCGGCAAAAACCTGTGCTTTTGAAGGGTCTGCCATCATTTGTTCGAGTCTCAGGGGAAAAGTTTCTATTTCGAGCATGTTGGGGGTTACAGCCGTTTGCAAATGCTCATTTTCTTATTAGACAGAGGAAACCCAGAGACTTACGCTGGACAGACACCCTGTCTTGGAAGTGTTTTCCATTGTTTGTTATTAAATGGAATCAGGAGAAAAAAGAAAACCATGCAGATCAGAGTTGTTTTATTTTGGGAAAAGTTGCTTCTATTCCAATTTAGGCTCATTATATATGGCTTGAACAATTTAATCAGGTGAATTTCCAATTAAGTGAGGTTATTTCTTATTCTAAGTCAAATAGAAAGTGGAACAAAGTTAAGATTTTGTTTTTCATTGCAAAGCGTGTAAGTGATGTTTATGAAGTTTATCGTGCAAACATCGATGGTTTCTGATATGTTAAGACATGCAGAGAAAGGTTTTTTTTTTTTACTTCTTTCATATATGACTCATCAGCACTGTTGCTAATGCTTAGAGCTATTTGTAATTAGTTTTACTAATGGTTGCACATTTGAATATCCTGAGTTTCTTTGCCAGAAAATCCGTTCTCTTGAAATGTAGCCAGTAGGTTGGGCTGGCGCCCTTCTGAAACACTCAGTTGAACTTGCTCGGGCATTAGTCCCTCGAGGAGCTGTACTGTGAACACAGGTGGGTGAGATAGTCTTTTTTCCCCTTTTTTCTTACATGAATAGATGTATTGACCTGAAGATTTTAAAAGTTAGTAGAAAAGCCAAATCGTTTTGGTCTGCTCCAGTTCTGCCTGTGTTCATTATGTGACATTAAAAAAATATATGTATCTTTTTAATGTTTATTTGAGACAGTGAGAGGGGGAGACACAGAATCCCAAGCAAGCTCTGTGCTGTCAGCACGGGGCCCGAAATCAAGAGTCAGACGCTTTACCGACTGATCCACCCAGACGCCCCCGTTATGTGACATTTCTGCACAGGCTTCTCTGCGGAAGCACCCGGGAAGAGCGCCGAAGGCTGAAAGACGAACCATGCACCCGCCCTTACTGGGGGAAGGGGAAGGACGAGGGGTGCCCCGGGCCCGTGGAGAGGCGCCTGCCTCTTTCGTCCTGTGGGAATGCTGCCTCTCAGCCTGGCGTTTGTTCCAAATGCAGCTTTGATGTCCTGTATCAGTCTCAGCTCTGTAGGCCATTTGGGAATTTTTATCTTAATTCTTCTCATGTATAAAGGCGGGAACTCTGTGGCTCGCATCCCATAGGACTATATGGATTCAATCCAGCATGACATCACCGTCCACAGCAGTATGTTGTCTGACCACCGCCGGGGAAGGGAGCCCTTTGCCGTTTCTCGAGTGCTCGGCCCTGTGTCTTCATACATTCGTGTAACGTGTTAGAAGCGCTCCGTGCAATCATACCATTAGGTCCTGCCGTCCAGGAGCTGCCTGCTGAGGGTGCTGTCATAGGCCTGGATTGGGAAAGCTGTGACAGGTGGTGAGCCAACAGATGTGAGGAGGCCGGGAAGCAGACTGCAGCAGAGTCTTACCTGAGGCTGGGCCACTGACCTGCCCTTGGAAGGCTGAGCCAGGTTTGAGCCGCAAATCTGGTCCTACGTCGGCAATACCAGGGAAGGGCAGAGGGGGTGCAGGCAAACGGACTGCAGGGGGACGGGTGACTAGGTGGCTGGGGGCAGAACGGTGCTGGCCCTGAGCTTGCCTCTGAGCTGCCGGGAGGGCTAGTGCAAGGCCACCAGCCTGCCCACATGTGTCTCCAGCTGATGCCCACGCTGCTGGCCCAGGGGCACCCTCCAGACCACAGCTTGGCTAGATGCCTGAGAATGTGGGAGCTTGGGCTCCTGTGGCAGCTGCGAGCAGTTGAAGGTTCCGGAGTGAGAGCAAGAGCTGTCTAGAGCAGCGTGGCTAGGAGATTGATCTGGCAGGAGGTAGACAGACCAGCAGAGGGAGAGGCTGCTCAGGACGTAGTCATCCACAGGCTTGGCTGGGTCAGAACAAGGTTCATTTTGTGTTTGTAGAGTGCTGGTTTTTATGTGTTTCCTTTTGAAGGACTAAAAAGGGTGCTTGCAGTCACCCTCTCCAGTGTACAACCCCCCCACCACCTTCCACCTCCCCTGCTGGCCTATACCCCCTCCTTTCCTTGAATTCTAAAGTCTTCACACAGGGCTGTTCCCCTCACCCACGGGTCACCGAGGCACCTTTGCAGTCCTGCCCAGACCACCCCTTCTCTGAAATCCAGGCCTCTTCCCCCCTCAGGCCCCCTGATTCTTTTCTCTAAGATGCCCCCAATGGATCACTATTGATTTCCTCCCCCCAAGGAGCCTTCCCCAACCCCAGGGTTGCCTAAAAGCCCCAGATCCCATCATAACCCCCGGCACAATGCACACCCAAAGCCAAGGCACCTGGCCTCCCCCTCTGGACTCCTGGCCTCCCAGCCAGTGGGTCCGGTACAGTCAGGCTGACGCAGCTTGTGGTGACCAAGCACAGACTGTTTGTTTTGTGAGGTGGTGCCTGTTGGCTTCATTCTAAAAGGCTATGAAAATAACCCAGCAGTCACGAAATTTTTTTTTAGGCAAGGAAGGGATTCTGTTCTTTATGAGAATGACAAACATTTCACTGAAGCATTTATTTTAATAATTCCTTTTTTAAGAGAGAGAGTGCACACGAGCAGGGGAGGGGGGCAGAGAGAGAGGGGGACACAGAATCTAAAGCAGGCTCCAGGCTCTGAGCTGTCATCATGGAGCCCGATGCAGGGCTCGAACTCACGAACCATGAGATCATGACCTGGGCTGAAGCCAGACGCTTAACCGACTGAGCCACGCAGGCGGCCCTGGATTCATTCTTAATTTTAAATGATATGCTAGCATTTTTCATATTTGTGGTGTAAACCCTGTCCTTCCAAAAATCCCCCAAAGACTACCTCGCTCATAAAATTATTTCTAAAAATTGAAGTAAATTTTTATTAATCTTGGTATGTAATTTGTGGGAAAGGCTTCGGGGGAACAACCCTCATTAGGATGAATAATTTCATCTGTAGGAGCAGAAAATGTTCGTAGCCAGTACTATGGCTTTTCTGTATTTATATGAAAGGAATAGTAAGCACTGATTAGAGGTGCCATTTGGGAAGAGTGACAGTGGCATGAGAGAATACTCCCAAAACCAGGCGGGCCGCAGAGTGAAATGGAGACACGGAGTCTGCAGGCTTCTCCAAATTGTCTAGAGACAGAGAGGAGGTCATGCAGAGGGCTGTCTTTAGATCATGGCTTCTTTTCCTTGTGCATCTTTTTGGCCTTTTAATTTTTAAATATTCCATATTTTCTACAATAAGCATGTGTTTTAAGGATTCCAAACATCAACAGCCGTTTGAACAAACAGGATTCCTTTCCTACATACACTGGGCTGACCCTGGCCCGGTGTGAGCACGGACGAAGCCCCACTGCCTATCCAGTGATTCTGGGATTGCGCAGCCCCAGGCTCAACGTGGGGCGTTGCTGGTCCGTCTGTCACATCCCTGCCCGCAGCACCTGCTCAGAAGCAGGACCTTCGGCGTCTCTGGGTTGGGCTGCACAGGCCTTTGTGGCTCTAGCGCCCCCATTCGCCCCTCATGGCTGTTTGCGAGGCCAGAAATCACCCTCTGTGTTTCTCCCTCCCAGAATGGGCTTCCTTACCGGTCTCTCCAGTTGGCTTACATCTGACTGCGGCCAAGGAGGGAGCATTCTTTCGGTAGCATCCCTATTCATTCCTGTTGGATATTTGTCTTGGGGCTGTCTCGACCATAGCAGACATCCCACAGGAAGGAGTGATTTGGGACTGGTTTGCTGTATGCCATTTTGCATTTACTCCCTTCTTTTTTTTTTATTTTATTTATTATTTTTTTTCCAGAGGGAATTTTTTTTTTTTTTTAATCTTTGTAATATAATTTACTGTCAAATTGTGTAACATACGGTGTGTAAAGCGTGCTCTTGGTTTTTGGGGTAGATTCCCATGGTTCATCGCTTACATACAACACCCAGTGCTCATCCCAACAAGCGCCCTCCTCAATGCCCATCACCCATTTTCTCCTCTCCCCCCCTCCATCAACCCTCAGTTTGTTCTCTGTATTTAAGAGTCTCTTATGGTTTGCCTCCCTCCCTCTCTGTAACTATTTTTTTCCTTCTCTTCCCCCATGCTCTTCTGTTAAGTTTCTCAAGATCCACATATGAGCAAAAACATACGGTATCTGGCATTTTCTGACTCATTTATTTCACTCAGCATAATACCCTCCAGCTCCTTCCACGTTGCTGCAAATGGCTGGTTCCATTCTTTCTTATTGCCAAGTAGTACTCCATTGTATATATAAACCACATCTTCTTTATCCATTCATCAGTTGATGGACATTTAGGCTCTTTCCATAATTTGGCTGTTGTTGAAAGCGCTGCTGTAAACATTGCGGTACATGTGCCCCCATGAATCAACACTCCTGTATCCTTTGGATAAATTCCTAGTAGTGCTATTGATGGGTCATAGAGTAGTTCTATTTTTAATTTTTTGAGGAACCTCCACACTGTTTTCCAGAGCGGCTGCATCAGTTTGCATTCCCACCAACAGTGCAAGAGGGTTCCCGTTTCTCCACATCCTCTCCAGCATCTATATAGTCTCCTGTTGTGCATTTTAGCCACCCTGACCAGTGTGAGGTGGTATATCAGTGTGGCTTTGATTTGTATTTCCCTGATGGTGAGTGACGTTGAGCATCTTTTCATGTGTCAGTTGGCCATCTGGAGGTCTTCTTTGGAGAAGTGTCTGTTCATGTCTTCCACCCATTTCTTCAGTGGATTATTTGTTTTTCAGGTTCTGAGTTTGATAAGTTCTGTATAGATTTTGGGTACTAGCCCTTTATCCGATATGTCCTTTGCAGATATCTTCTCTCATTCCGTCGGTTGCCTTTTTGTTTTGTTGATTGTTTCCTTCACTGTGCAGAAGCTTTTTATCTTGATGAGGCCCCAATAGTTCATTTTTGCTTTTAATTCCTTGTCTTTGGTGATGTGTTGAGCAAGAAATTGCTGGGGCTGAGGTCAAAGAGGTAGTTGCCTGCTTCCTCCTCTAGGGTTTTGATGGCTTCCTGTCTCATGTTTAGGTCTTTCATCCATGTTGAGTTTACTTTGTGTATGGTGTAAGAAATGGTCTAGTTTCATTCTTCTGCATGTTGCTGTCCAGTTCTCCCAGCACCATTTGCTAAAGAGACTGTCTTTTTTCCATTGGATACTCTTTCCTGCTTTGTCAAAGATTAATTGGCCATACATTTGTGGGTCCAATTCTAGGTTCTCTATTCTGTTCCATTGGTCTATGTGTCTGTTTTTGTGCCAATACCATACCGTCTTGATGATTACAGCTTTGTAATAGAGGCTAAAGTCTGGGATTATGATGCTTCCTGCTTTGGTTTTCTTTTTCAATATTACTTTGGCTATTCGGGGATTTTGTGGTTCCATACAAATTTTAGGATTGTTTGTTCTAGCTTTGAGAAGAATGTCGGTACAATTTTGTTGAGATTTCATTGTATTTTATTATTACTTTAAAAAAATTTAATGTTTATTTTTGAGACAGAGAGACAAGAGCATGAGCAGGGGAGGGGCAGAGAGAGGGAGATACAGAATCTGAAGCAGGCTCCAGGCTCTGAGCTGTCAGCACGGATCCCGATGCGGGGCTTGAACTCACAAACGGTGAGATCATGACTTGAACTGAAGTCAGACGCTTAACCAACTGAGCCACCCAGGCACCTCTGTATTTTATTATTTAAAAAAAATTTTTTTAAGTTTATTTACTTATTTTGTGTGTGAGAGAGACAGAGGGAGCAGGGGAGGGGCAGAGAGAGAGGGAGAGAGAGAGAATCCCAAGCAGGCTCTGCACCATCAGCACAGAGCCCGATGTGGGGCTTGAACTCACGAGCCGTGAGATATCATGACCTGAGCGGAAGACAAGAGTCACATGCTTAACCAACTGAGCCACCCCGGCACCCCGCATTTACTCACTTCTAATGCTCATGGCTCTGCGGGTGGCCAGGGTGGATACCACTAAGAACCAAGTGTGGCATAGTGGTTTCACCCAGGCCCTCAAACTGGGGACTTGTGCTCTCCTGTCCTGGCACATCCTGTGGCCTGTGCACTCCTCAGGGTCCCCACATTTCTGGCGGCTGAATGGCTTAAAGCCACCTGAGTGTGTATCTTGTGCGAGAAGAAAGCCCACGATCTTGTGAAAATGAAGACCTTAAATCTGTTCTTGTTTCTGTTCATCTGGGTCTGTCTGAAACGCAGCCAGAGGGACAGTGGCTGTGTGAGACCACTAGGTGGCGCCAGAGAGCTCTTTCCCCACAGGCTGCCAGACCAGCATCCTCACAGCATTGTGATTGAATGAACACTTTTGGGTCCAGAACGTCGTCCTCCCTCTTATTGGCATGAATCCAGCCGTTTTAGGTAGTCAGAGGGGCTGAGAAACAGAAGGTAGCTGGAACCTTCCCAAATACATTCATTATGCACTAGGAAATTCAAAGGACCTGATGAAAAGCCCATTATGTTTTAGGAAAACGTCACTATCCCCAATAGCCAGAATATCCTTATGTGTAGCTTATAGGTACAACCTTTTCACTGGGTGATTTTTTTTTTAAAAAAGCTCTTAATTTCTACTGTGGTTGTCAACTATGTCTTCTTGAAATAGACATGCATCTATATGTGTTATCTTTTTATTTTATTTTTTAATGTTTAGCTGTTTTTGAGAGAGCAAGAGACAGAACATGAGCAGGGGAGGGGCAGAGAGAGAGAGAGAGAGAGAGAGAGAGAGAGGGAGGGAGGGAGACACAGAATCCGAAGCAGGCTCCAGGCTCTGAGCTGTCAGCACAGAGCCCGACGCGGGGCTCGAACTCACAGACTGTGAGATCATGACCTGAGCCGAAGTCGGCCGCTTAACCGACTGAGCCACCCAGGAACCCCTGTATTGTCTTTTTAAAAAGGAGGGAGTGTGTGCACTCTTGGAGCCCTGCTGCCCACCCCCCCAAGTCAGCCAGCACATACCCCAGTCTTGCCATGTGCTGGGTTGGAACATGTTGCCACAGATTATAAGGCATTTTCTTTTTCAGGCTTCCTTTTTTTATTTGTTTCCTTTGCCTCCACTCTCAGTCTAGTTTATTTCTTTCATTAATTAAGTATAAAGGAAGATGAAACACATCCTTGATGCGATAGCACAGAAAATGCCACCTGAACACGAGACTCTCGTAGCCAGAACCTTCCTTACGAGGATTTGGAGACACTCGACGAGGTACACTTTGGGATTGCAATCCCCTTACTTCTGTGGTGTGATGAAGTTGTCTGTTTTTTTGCTCTTGTTCATGGGGAAACTCCTGAAGTCAACACATTCCACATTTTGCCACCCATCTACTTTTCCTCCTTAATTATGAGTTGTCAGAACGTTTTTACTTTAACGTTTATGTATTTGTTTTTGAGGGAGGCGCAGAGAGAGAGAGGGAGAGAGAGAGAATCCCAAGCAGGCTCCACACTGTCAGCGTGGCTGGAACACAGGAACCGTGAGGTCACGACCTGCGCCGAAATCAAGAGTCAGACACTTAAGTGACTCGGCCACTCAGGCGCCCCGTGAGTTGTCAGAAGGTTTAAGTCATACATACTTTTCAGATTTCTTTAATCCTCTTTACTACTGTTTTGAAAGAGCGTGTGTGTGTTAGAACACACGAGCCGGGCAAGGGCAGAGGAGGAGAGAGAGTCCCAAGCAGGCTCCACACCCAGCCCAGAGCCCATCGTGGGGCTCAATCTCATGACGCTGGGATCACAACCTGAGCCGAAGTCAAGAATCAGACGCTGAACTGACTGAGCCACCCAAGCACCCCGGGTTTCTTTAATATGCTTTTAACATTAATATCCTTTAATGTCTTTGCCTGCCTGGAAGAATGTCTGCTCTCTGTCAAGCATCTAGAGAGGCTCGGTTTGAGCCTCTTGAGCTGCAGACTGGCCACAGTGAGCAAGTTCTGTCCCAAATTGGAGACGTGGAGACATGGAGACTGGGAGAAGCAGGTGCGTGGCTCTCCTCACACACCACCGTTTTCTTGGATGCTCTGTGAACATTTACATGGCAGCTGTAGGGATTTGCGACTGAACCTCCCTTATCATTCCCAGGCGGTGTAGCCAAAAAAAGAATAAGCCACCGATGGGAGGGTGCGGACAGGGACGCAGGAGCCCAGGAAGACGCTGCATACTGTGTTCACAAGTCCTCGCTGAACGGACTAGAGCCGTCGTTCTAGGGCATCATGAATTCACACGATGGGGACCCTTAGCTGACTTCACAGGCACTTGAGAGGCTCAGAGGAATGAATGCGCCTCTGCTAGTCTCAGTTAATGTCAAGATGTCTGCGTTTACTTAGTGAAGTGAGTAAATAGAAGTCATCCAGGGACGCCTGGGGGTCAGTCGGTTAAGCATCTGACTCTTGATTTTGGCTCAGGTCGTGATTTCACGGTGCAGGAGTTGGAGCCCTGCAATGGGCTTTGTGCTCACAGTGCAGAACCTGCTCAGGATTCTCTCTCTCTCTCTCTCTCTCTCTCTCTGCCCCTCCCCTGCTCTCTGTCTCTCTCTCAAAATAAATAAATAAACTTTAAAAAAAAGGAAGTGGTCTAAACTGTGTATGACCCGGCTGAGCTGGGGACCCCCTGCACTTCTCTCTAGTGCATCTCTCCTCCTCAAGGAGGCTGACGGCTGTGTGCCTAGCTATGCTGAAACAGGAAAGACAGAAGAGTCCTTCCGGGGTCCTACTGATGGCTGAGGCGAGGACAAGATTTATTTACCTGTTTAGAGCAAAAATTGAAGAATAAGGCTTAGTTCACATTTTGGAGCTCATGACTCTCACTCTGCCTTAGGATGGGTTCTGCATTAATTAAAGTTAACAATTTTTCATATCCAGATACCGTGGAAAGCCCCGGAAGCAATGCTATCAGTCACGCGGGAGTAGCTGTAACATATTTCCGTGTCTCACTCCCGTCTTGGCACAGGGTTGTCCTTTATTTGCAATTCCTGAGTTGTCTGCGTTTTTTTTGTTTTTTTGTTCTTTTCAGGAAGAATGAACTGAGCTGGAGGCCTCACTCCTGGCATGCCACCAAGTTCTCTGATAGCCACCCCGACACATCAGCATCTCCGTTCCCCTCTGCCAGCTCCTGTCCTTCCTGGCACGGCCGTCACCACCCCAGGTAGGCACTGTTTCCCACTGGGATGGACGGTGTTCGACATTCCACCAACGTCCATGACCTCCCAGCCCTGCCACAACAGCACCTTTCTTGACTTCAGCGTGATTTTCTTTTCTTTTCTTTCCTTTTCTTTTTTTTTTTTTTTTTTTTTTTAACATTTATCTGTCTTTGAGACAGAGAGACAAAGAGTGAGCAGAGTTGGGGCAGAGAGAGAGAGGGAGACACAGAATCTGAAGGAGGCTCCAGACTCTGAGCAGTCAGCATAGAGCCCGATTTGGGGCTTGAATTCATGAACGGCGAGATCATGACCTGAGTCAAAATCCTATGCTTAACCAACTGAGCCACCCAGGCACCCCTCTTTTTTTTTTTAATTTATTTATTTTGAGAGAGAGAGAGAGACACCGTGCCAGTGGTGGAGGAGCAGAGAGAGAGGAAGAGAGAGAGAATCCCAAGCAGGTTCTGCACTGTCAGCGCAGAGCCCCATGCAGGTCTCTAACTCACAAACGGTACAATCATGACCTGAGCCGAAATCAACAGTCAGAGGCTTTTTTTCTGATGAGGAAAAGCTGCTGACACACCATTACCAGTAGAAATGTCTAAATTCTTCACTGGGTAGGTAGGTGTCCAAGCCTTGAAAACAAAAACTAGGGGCACCTGGGTGGCCCAGTTGGTTAAGCGTCTGACTTCGGCTCAGGTCATGATCTTGTGGTTTGCAAACCCCATGTCAGGCTCTATGCTGACAGCTCAGAGCCTGGAACCTGCTTTGGATTCTGTGTCTCCCTCTCTCTCTTCCCCCGCCCCTGCCCACACTTTGTGTCTCTGTCTCTCTCTCTCTCTCTCTCTCTCTCTATGTCTCTCTCTCTCTCTCTCAAAAAAAAAAAAAAAAAAAAATTAACATTAAAAAAAAAGAAAACAAAAACTAAAACACCAAGGGCAAGGATGAACAAGTGTGCTTTCTCATTTATGTTGTTTAATAAATCAGGAGCTTGGGGACTTACCTTTTTGGGCTGAATCCCTTTGGGCCAGCCAGGTCGGTAGTCCTGAGCTGAGTGGGAGGGCTGTCCGTCCACCCATGTGCCTACAGCAACCACCCTTCTTCTGAGACTTTTATGTGCACATTAGAAGGCAGAAGCGGGGTGCCTGGGTGGCTCAGTTGGTTGAGCCTCTGACTTGGGCTCAGGTCATAATCTCACGGTCCGTGAGTTCGAGCCCCACGTTGGGCTCTGTGCTGACAGCTCGGAGCCTGGAGCCTGTTTGAGATTCTGTCCCCCCGTCTCTCGCTGCCCCTCCCCCCTCACACTCTGTCTTTCTCTGTCTCTCAAAAATAAATAAACATTAAAAAATCTTAAGAAAAAGAAGACAGGCTCTGCCTAAGGGTTCGGCAAGTGTATTCCAGCGAGGCTCCCAGGCCGTTCTCTTAAGCATCAGCACCCTCTCCCCAGCCCCCAGGGCTCTCCTTATAGAGGAAATCAGGGCTTCACAGCCCACATGCCAGGGTGCCATCCAGCCTCGGGGGCCCAGGGGTGCTTTCCCACTGAGCAGGAGACCCAGATGCTGGGAGTTGTAGGTCAGTGGATGGAGGGGGAGTTCTGGGCTACCTGGAGTCCACATTTCAGGGCCAGAAGGGCTAATGTGTCAGGTAGGTGTGTGGCCACACCACAGGGGTGTTGGCTGGAGGAGGCCTCTCCTGGCCACCTTGGGTGAGTGGCCAGCGTCCTCACAAGTCTCATATTAAAAGGATGATGGCTCTGTCTCCCTCTCTCAAAATAAATAAATAAACTTAAAAAAATTTTTAGAGATGGGGGAGGCGCCTGGCTGCCTCAGTGGGTTAAGCGTCCGACTTCGGCTCAGGTCACGATCTCATGCTTCAAGCCCAGCTTCGGGCTTCTCGCTGACAGTGCAGAGCCTGCTTGGGATTGTCTCTTGTCTCCCTCTCACCCTCTCTCACCCCCCCCCCCCAAATAAATAAGTAAACTTAATATTTTTTAAGCAGGGTGGCTTTGGGTGTGTGCGAGCCCATGTATGAGTGTGTATATGTATGTATATGTACAGGTGTATCTGTAAGTGTGGCGTGTGCACATGTATGCAAGTGCATGCTTGCGCGTGTGTGCTTGAATGTATGTGTTTGTGTATGTGAGTGTGCGTGCATATCTGTTATGGAAGGGCATTTGTGCCTGTGTGTGTAGAGCTAACGTAACCATCTCAAAATCAGTTTTTGATCGTTAGTAAACACCGGTCTGCTACAAACTTCTGAAGTACTTCTGTGAAGGCAATACATCTCAGTGCATTGACCTGTTGAAAGTGACAAGAGATGATGGTATTTGGAGTCCAGGGTATTTTTGAAAAACCACAGATTCTCAACTGCGTAGTAAAAGTTAAGTGAAAAGTGGGCCTTTTATTTTCATTATCAAAGTGACGTAAAGTAATACGATTTCCATTAAGCCCATTTGGTGGTTTGTTGATGACAGAATCACGTTTGCTGCCCACATGCGTGTGGGATCGGTGCTGGGCACTATTTATAGCTGCCCAGACCTCAAATGTTACAGAGAAATCACCTCCAGGGCACTGAGGGGAGGGTGCAGGAGAACCGCCTCCTGTTCTGTCTGAGAGGGGCACTGCTCTGTCCTTTTAGGAAAGGGTATACAAGCCAACGGTCCCCTGCCTTCAGGACAATGTCACTGTCCCCGGTAGCTGCCGTATCCTCAGAACTTGTAGATGGAGCCCTTGTTGTGTGTTTTCGTTGGTTCTCTTGTTCATTTGTTTGATTTATAAATGGTCAGTGACGTGCTTTTCTAAATGTTTGTTTTTTTTGAGAGAGAGAGAGAGAGAGAGAGAGAGAGGGAGCACACAAGAACAGGGGAGGGGCAGAGAGAGAGGGAGAGACAGAATCCCAGGGAGGCTCTGCGCTGTCAGCCCAGAGCCCGACTTGTGGCTCCAACTCACGAACCCTGAGACCGTGACCTGAGCCAACATCAAGAGTCGGACGCTTAACCCACTGAGCCACCCAGGCGCCCCTTGTGTTTTGTTTTTGTTTTTGGTTTTTTTGGGGAGTGGGTTGCAATTTTATTTTTATTTATTTATTTTTTTTCAATATATGAAGTTTATTGTCAAATTGGTTTCCATACAACACCCAGTGCTCATCCCAACCCTTGTGTTTGTTTTAAGAGTGATTTCGCCAGTTCGGTCTCCTGTGTCCTTGCCCTAATCACACATTTTTCCCATTCATCCTGGTTCTCCCCAAACCTAAAGTCGCCAGGGTTGTGGTAGTTTTTCTTGGTTTTTTTTTTTTTTTTTTTTTTTTTAATTTTTTTTTCAACGTTTTTTATTTATTTTTGGGACAGAGAGAGACAGAGCATGAACGGGGGAGGGGCAGAGAGAGAGGGAGACACAGAATCGGAAACAGGCTCCAGGCTCCGAGCCATCAGCCCAGAGCCTGACGCGGGGCTCGAACTCACGGACCGCGAGATCGTGACCTGGCTGAAGTCGGACGCTTAACCGACTGCGCCACCCAGGCGCCCCTAGTTTTTCTTGTTTTTTGTTTCTTACCTTGAAGCCTGAATGTTCCAGCTTTGTTGAACTTTAATGAAAACAGTTTTTCTCTTTTTAAATGTTTATTTTTGAGAGAGAGAGAGAGAGAGAGAGAGAGAGAGTAGGGGAATAGGTAGAGAGCTAGGGAGACAGAGAATCGCAAGCAGGCTCCACGCTGCCATTTCAGAGCCCCACACGGGGCTTGAAACCAGAAACTGTAAGATCATAATCTGAGCCAAAATCAAGAGTGGGATGCTCAACTGACTGAGTCACCCAGGCTCCCCACGGAAGCATTTTTAACATGCTTGGATAAGTAGTTTTACCATCGAGAGCCATTAGCCTCCTATATACACTGTCACTACCTCATAGAATAACTGATTCCTTAACAAACATATCTCCCAGCTTGTAGCAACAAACCTGATTTTGTATTTCCCTGTCTTAGGCCCCATCCTGCTTCAGAACCAGTATTTTTGGCATTCAGGTACAGCTCCAGTGAACTCTGTCAAGTTAATGAGTCCCCTGAGCATGGTAGTGTTTGTTTTGCTAAGAAAGCCTGTGGCTTGGGTCCTTTATCAAATATTCCATTAACTGAGAGTTAAGAGGAGCTCTTGGTACTTTAATATTTGGGTGTGGAAAAGTAACGCTATCTCTGGATTTCCCCTTTTAATTTGAAAATTATCGTTATTTGGGGCACTGGGGCGGCTCACTCGGTTAAGCATCCAACTTGTCCTGGTCTCACTGTTCGTGAGTTCGAGCCCCACATCGGGCTCTGCGCTGACAGCTCAGAGCCTGTTTGGGATTCTCCCTCTCTCCCTCTCTCTCTGCCCCTCCCCTGCTCTGTCTCTCTCTCTCTCTCTCAAAATAAATAAATAAACGTAAAAAAATTTTAAAAAGAAAAGAGAAAATTACTGTCATTTGATTGCTTCTTTGGTTTTAGTAATCCATAAGAAGAATCCTTTTATACGCTAAACCCCGGGGTCCACAGTCTTGTTCTTTGAGGGGACAGGTAGGAAATATTTTAGGCTTCATGGGTCTCTGTCGGTTGCAGGTACCCAGCTCTGCCGTTGTAGCTCAGAAGTATTCACAAACAGTGTGTAAACAAATGGCCATAATTGTGTTCCAATCACAGCTTATCTGTGAGTGCTGCGATGTGAATTTCCTGTCATTTTCACGGGTCACAGAATAATCTTTTTTAAAAAATGTGTTTAATGTTAATTTATTTTTGAGAGAGAGAGAGAGAGACACACACACACAGAATGCGAGCAGAGGAGGGACAGAGAGAGAGGGAGACATAGAATCCGAAGCAGGCTCCATCCAGGCTCTGAGCTGTCAGCACAGAGCCCGACGCGCAGCTCAAACTCACGAGCCGTGAGATCATGACCCGAGCCGAAGTTGAACGCTTAACCCACTGAGCCACCCGGGCGCCCCGGCATCTGGACGTTTCTGTGTGGGGCCAGCTGTGTTCTTGGTCCTGCTCTCCTCATTTGTCCCCTTTACTATTGCTCGCTTCAAAAGCAAACTCTTCTCTCTGGTTCTTTCCTCCTAGTTCTTCCTCCCATGACCTGTCTGGCACGTGGGAGCACACGAATCTACAGCGTACCTCTGACCACTTTAGTTCCCTGGGGAGCGTCGACAGCCTGGACCACCCTTCCCAGCCCTACCCCTCCAGACGCCTCTCCGCCGCCAGGTCCAATGGCAGCATCGACCAATTGGGCGGCCCGAGCAAGCGGGACTCAGCTTACGGCTCATTCTCCACCAGCTCCAGCACGCCCGACCACGCCTTGCCCAAGGCTGATGCGTCCTCTGCAGAGAACATCCTCTACAACGTGGGCCTGGGGGAGGCCTCCAGGCCGGGCGGCCGGCAGGGCCAGGCTGCCAGTGACCCCCAGGGCCTGGAGGACAGGCTCGGGTACTTGCCACCCCGGGCCCCCCGTGACGGCAGCAGAAGCCCCAGGCCAGAGGACAGTCCTGAGACCAAGCTGGCCACCCCTGGGAAATCAAATTTGGGACCGGTTTGGTATGTCCCCGATAAGAGAAAAGCACCTTCCTCCCCTCCTCCACCACCTCCCCCTCTCCGCAGTGACAGCTTCGCTGCCACCAAGAGCCACGAGAAGGCCCAGGGCCCTCCACTCTCAGACACCGCCAGTGTGCAGCACTTTCCAGGCCCACCCCGGGCCCAGCCCCGCAGTGACTGGAGATCAGAGCCCACCAGTCAGCAGTGGAGGCCGGCACGGCCCGGCAATGGGAAGAGAGTCGGGAGCTCGGGCCCTGCGCCCCACGTCCCCCTGGACGGTGGGGTGCCGACCCCTGACCACAGGCCGGGCGGCCTCCCAGGGGCCCCTGGCCGGCTTCAGGCCTCCCTGTCCAGCACGGACGTGCGTTTCCCGCAGGCCTCCTTTGGCTGCCAGCACCCGCGCCAGTACAGTGACGAGAGTCCCTTCTGTCACGACGGCCCCAGGGCCGCCTCGTCGCTGAGGGAGCAGCACTGTGTGGCCGTCCCTGGTGGCTGCCAGGAGCCTTCTGCCCACCGTGTCCAGGACGACGGCCCCACTCGGCTCAGGTGGCCCGGTGCCACTGAGCAGAAGGGCGACAGCGGTGGGCAGAGCCGCTACTACTGTGTGACCAGCAGACAGTGCCCGCAGGCAAGCGCCCAGGCGGGACAGCCCCACGAGGAATATTGGCAGTCTGACAGGGCCGCAGAAGCCCACGAACTCCCCACTGAGCACCCGATGGGCCACGGGCCCTGGGGTCACATCCGCCAGCACGAGGAGGAGGCCCCGCACACCCGTGAGAGCGACCAGGCAGCCAAGGGCCACCCCATGGGAAGCGAGGAGCCACAGACAGCCGCCCACTGGGCAGGAGCCGCGGGGAAGGAAGCCGCCGACGGCTTCCTGTGGGCCGCGGGAGAAAGCGGCAAGATCTCCCCTCAGAAGACACCTATGCTGCACTCGCTGGCCCGGGAGGGGGCGCGCCCGCCCGACGACGGCCCGGGAGCTGGTGCCGAAAGGCCGCCCCCGTTCGATGGCCAGGTGGGCAGAGCCACCCGGAGAAGCGACCGCTTCGCCACCACCCTGAGGAACGAGGTCCAGATGCGCCGAGCCAACCTGCAGAAGAGCAGAAGCACGGTGGCGCTGGCTGGGGCCGACGAGGCGGCTCGGGAGGCCGGCGGCTGGCAGGTGGAGCCGGGAGGCGTCCCCGGCGCCTCCCCAGAAGGTTCCTTCCGGGGCACCTATAAAGACCACCTGAAGGAGGCCCAAGCCCGGGTCCTGAGGGCCACGTCCTTTAAGCGCCGCGACTTGGAGCCCAGCCCGGCCGATCGTCCCGCGGGGTCAGCAGAGCCGCGGACTGAGGAGCACAGCACACATCTGGATGCCGCCCCCCACTTCTGGGAGGGGGGCCTGCCCAAGCCGTCCCCGTCTGGAGGGGGCCTGCCGCACGTTCCCCGCATTGGGGGCCGGAAACGGTTCACGGTGCAACAGAAGCTGAAATCGTACTCCGAACCCGAGAAAATGAACGAGGTGGGGCTCGCAGGGCCCGATCGCCCCCACCGGCACCCGGGTGCATCCGAGGACACCGTGGGCACATTCGCCGACAGGTGCAAGTTTTTTGAGGAAAGCAGCAGACCCATTCACCAGAGACCTGGGCAGAGGCAAGCGCTCTGTGGATTCCCGAAGGAGAAGCTGGAGAGGCCGCGGACAGCGGGCCACGGGTACGAGGGTGCAGAGCCTTCGTTCCAGAACAGGGCCCACACGACCTCCTTTGGAGAGAACCCCAGCACTCACGGAAAAACGGCGAACATGGGAAAACCAGAACCGCCTCAGAGACTTGGAACCTTTGCTGAGTATCAAGCCTCTTGGAGGGAACAGAGAAACGCTCTAGAAGCCAGGAGTTCTGGGCGGTATCACTCAGCCGATGACATCTTGGACGCAGGTCTGGATCAACACGAGAGGCCACAGTACGTTCATGGAAGGTCCCGTTCCTCACCATCCACAGACCCCTACGAACAGGTAAGGTTTGTGCCCCAACCAAGGAAGAGCTGCCCCGGGCTGCTGTCTTAAGGCACATGTAGGATGCCCTGAAAATACGATGGCCCAATGTCAGTGTCGCTCGTGTCCCGCCGTTTGGGCATCGTTTGTGTGCACCGGCTCTTCTCGTGTCAACTTGTGTGAAAGGTACCTGGGGACTAAACAGGTACATCCATGACAATTTAACTCCGTATCCGTGTGCCCGTCCTGAGTCCCCGGCCTCCCCATCGTCACTTGCTTCGGCTGTCTTTCCTCATAATTAGCTTGCCCCAAGCTTAACACCACGTAAAGAATTTGGGGGGAAGCCTAGAAAATGGTCAGTTCTCTGAAATGCAAAGGGGTGAAGACAGTGTATGATACACGATAGCCACTCTTCAAATGCTGAGGCCTTTAAAATTTTTAATATTTGTTCCTTGTATTTTTTTTCAAATATGTTTGGATTCCTCCAGAACAAATGTAATTAAACATGCAATGCATTAAACTGTTGCACTTTTTATAAGGTGAGAATTCTTTTTATTTTTTTTTATTAAAAAGAATTTTTTAAGTTTATTTTGAGAGAGAGAGCGAGTGAATGAGCAGGGGAGGGGCGGGGGGAGAATCCCAAGCAGACTCCATGCTGTCAGCACAGAGCCCAGTGCGGGTCGCAGACTCACAAACTGTGAGATCGTGACCCCAGCTGAAACCAAGAGTCAGACGCTTTAACTGAGCCACCCAGGCGCTTCTATAAGGTAAGAGTCCTGATGCTGAAAGTTGACTTCAAGCTTTCTAGGAAATTTAAAGAAAACATTCCAGTGTCATCTCGCCTCTTTCTCTCTCTCTCTCAAAATATAAATAAACATTAAAAAATTTTTTTTTTAAAAAAGAACCAGTAGTAGGTTCAATACACAATATTCAGGGGGTGCCTAGCCTTAGTCGGTTGAGCGCCTTTTTTTTTTTTTTAATGTTTATTCATTTTTGAGAGACACCGTGCAAGCGGGGGAGGGGAGAGAGAGAGAGACAGACAGAATCTGAAGCCGGGTCCAAGCTGTCAGCACAGTCTGACACGGGGCTCGAACTCAAGGACGGTGAGACCATGACCTGAGGCAATGTCAGACGCTTAACCGACTGAACCACCCAGGTGCCCCAAGCGTCTGTCTCTTGATTTCAGCTCAGGTCACCATCTCACGGTCCATGGGCTCAAGCCCTGTGTCAGGCTGTGTGCTGTCCGTGCAGAGCCTGCTTCGGATCCTGTCTCCCTCTCTCTCAGCCCCTCCCCAGCTCGCTCTCTCGCTCTCTCTCTCTCTCTCTCTCAAAAATAAATAAATACTAAAAAACAACAGTTTGGAGACACTGAGCCCTGTGGCTGAGTGTCATTACAAGGCGGCAGGCTGCGTCCTCGCCTCCGCGGCACAGGCTCGCGGGGCAAACCCACAATGAGGGGGTTCATAATAATAGATGTCTTGAGGAAGGCGGCTTGATGATTCGGTGTCTCACTGTGCTGCTCTTGGCAGGAAGCTGCCATCGAACCACAACAGCAAGTGGGGGACGCTGGTGAGCACAGGCAACTTTCTGCCACCGTCCGGGCCGAGGAGGGACGCCCTAATCCGAGGTGGGTGAATTCTGGATTTGGGGTTGCTAAGAAGACATCTTGGAGGTGGCCTTCTCGATGGTGGGTGAATGCTTGGTTCACGTGATTGGGCCTCTGGTGGTGGTTTTTTTGCCAAACCCAGCATGGCTGCTAACTGGATGCAGTTTCCAGCACCTCAGCGTCCCCGCTGCAGACGTGGTGCCGTTTGAGCAGAGCCTGTAGCCCTGCGCCGCCTCCAGCAGAAGCGTCTCAAGGGCGAAGATGTCTTCTGATGCCATCGTGGCTTTTTTTTTTTTTTTTTGGTTCTTAAAATGGCTGCTGTGTTTTCTGTACAGTACGGTTCTTTATGTTCACAGAATGAGAAATCCAGTGTAACGTGCTTGAATGAAATGCTTTATCCAGAATGCTCGTTGAAAGGATGCTTTAATGATCTAGTACACAGCTGGGCTGCCGGGGCGTGGTCTCCAAATTGGAGTTGCCTGCGAAGATTGTCAGAAAGGAATGGAGCCAGCCTTTCTAAATCGGGCTTATTTCGAGCTCGAAAATAGAAATCAAGTCCGTTGGCTCCTCAAGAGGATCTGAAGGACTGGTGGATGGTAGCAGTGTTATTAGCACGTTGTGTGCCGTAGTTCTCAAATGTGGCCAGTGTAGCTGTTTGACTGTAGTGAGGATAGAATTTAGACTGATTAAGTAAATGAATCAATAGTGTCATCTCGCCCTTGGTACGCACGAGGAGGGAGGGAGATGGAAGCGTAGAACACTGTAGGACCTGTGGTATCAGCTTATTTTGAGAGGGCTGATAGGGGCACCTGGGTGGCTCAGTCGGTTGAGCGTCCACCTTTAGCTCAGGTCAGGATCTCACGGTTCGTGAGTTCAGCCCCCACATCAGGCTTGCTGCTGTCAGCTCAGAGCTCGCTTCAGATCCTCTGTCCCTCTCTCTCTGCCCCTCCCCCATGCACACTCTCTCAAAAATAAAACATTTAAAAAAAAAAGAGGGTTGATAGAACAGTGGAAATAAAACTACACAATTGGGTCACTGAATACAGATCTTTCTAATGCTTTGAGAATCTCTGGTGATTGGTGTGATATTCAAATTTAAACACTTAACCTCAAAATTCAGGGTTCTGTTGCAGAAATAACCAATTTAAATGTTTGCTTTTGAGAGCCTTCTATACTGGGGTTTTATTTCACTTGGCTTTAAACTCGAGTGCTGTTAGCCTTACAGCAGAGTATCCAATCTTTATGTGGCTCTGAGGGGACACGAGTGGTATTTTGTGTAGGAAGTCTGTGTAATTATCTGCATGGCTAAAACCAAGAATCCCTGGGTAAGAAGGAATGGCCACCGAATAATACACCTACGGAATCGAGCAGTTTCTGAGAAACACAATCACAGCTTTATTACTATACATTCTGGGTAAGTCGCGTACCCAGCACCAGCTATACTCTTTCTTCCAAGCCCACTTCTAGGCTGTGTTGCAGTTGTGAGAGCGCTCGGTGCACCCTGCATGTGCGAGCTCTGGTTTCACCCCTGTGCTCCTGCCATGTATGTATTTCACTGATCCTGCAGAGGGTTTGTGTGGTGGTTAGAGTTAGCGCCCCTGCGGTGAACAGAGTCCTAATGAATAGCTCTAATGTACAGTGTGTGTGTGTGTGTGTGTGTGTGTGTGTGTGTGTGTGGTAAATGGCACTATCAATAGTGAAAGGGTCAAGAGGAACAGGGGGAGGGACCATATGCTTCATTTATCATGGCTGTGTCTTCTAGCGGACTGTGTAACCACCCTGAAGAAATTAGTTCCAGAAGCTTTCTGCTTTTGAGCTACAGACCCAGCAATTTTCAGAATTGTGTGCACTTTCAAAGAGTGGCAGGACTCAATGAAATTCTAGAATAGGAGCATTGAAAAGCCATTCCCAGTTTTTTTCAGAGAATGTTTGTTTTTCGAAATATCAGTAAGACATAATGTACTTAAAACATTAAATCTGGGAATAAAAGAAATGAAAACTCAGGTTAAGGACTGTCTTTTGCTCACCAAAAATAAAATCCTATAATACAAAGATTTTAAGATACCTAATGTTTTGCATAAATTTTTTAAATGTTTTATTTATTTTTGAGAGACAGAGAAACAGCACGAGTGGGGAAGGGGCAGAGGGAGAGAGGGAGACACAGAATCCGAAGCAGGGTCCAGGCTCTGAGCTGTCAGCACAGAGCCCAACGTGGGGCTCGGGTTCACAAACTGTGACATCATGACCTGAACCGAAGTCAGACACTCAACCAACTGAGCCACCAGGTGCCCTGCATGAATTTAAAACAATATAAGTGTGTCTATAAAAAATATGAATTACTGGGGTGCCTGGCTGGCTCAGTCAGTACAGCATGGGACTTTTGATCTCGGGGTTGTGAGTTTGAGCCCCACACTGGGCGTAGAGATTGCTTAGAAATAAAATCTTAAAAAAAAAAATTACTGATCTGATAATGGGGCAGGATAATGAATGGTTTTCGTTGTATTCTGTTGAGACAACAGTAGGGCATCAAGATAAGAGTTACTTGTTTACGTAAACCACATAGAGAACATTTTTGTGAGGGTCAAGGTTCTGTTCTATATAAAGATAAATAGGACAAAGGTTCTGCTCCCCAAGGACCTCACAGTGTAGGAGGGAAGGACAGACACCCATACTTAACCACTGAAGAGGTGACAAGTAAAGTATAATTTTGGTGAAAAGTTACGTGGTGCTTCAGAATCTTGGAGGAAAGAGGATGGGGGTGACTTCTGGATGAGTCCTGGGGAAGACGGGGGGTTTGAGCTGAAATCAGCCCACTCCCATGAGAGCAAATCCAATCGCGTGCACTTAGTACCAGCTTTCCCTGTGGTGGGCAGCGTCCCCTGCCCACACCCGACCCTCAGTCTTCTGGCTTCTGTTCTCTGAGGTTTTGTACCAGCTCTCCAAGCCCCATCATTCTGGCCAGCACAAGTCTGCTTCCTGCAAAGCTGCTCCCCCACTGACTTGGGGTCCCTCGTAAGTCGGATGCAGTAGCTTATTCCGGCCATCGTAACAAAATACCAGAGACTGGGTAGCATCCACAAAAAAAAAAAAAAAAAAAATTTGTCTTCTCACTCTTCTGGAGGCCAGAAGTCCAAGTTCGAGATGTCAGCCTCATTTCCCCCAAGGCGTTTTTCATGACTTGCAGACAGCCACCTCCTCCCCGCGTCCTCACGTGGTCTTCCCTCCACGTGTCTGTGTCGTGATCTCTTGTAAGGCACCAGGCTGGATCAGGGTCCCCTCTGATGACTTCATTTTACCTTACTTACCTCTTCAATAACCCTCCATCCAAATAGTCACATTCTGAGGTCCTGGGGGTGAGGACGCAAGCGTATAAATTTTAGGGGGATACAGTGAGTCCGTAACACTGGGAGGAATGTCGTTTCTGCCTTATACCTTAAACCAGTGCTGTCTGCTACATCGGCCCTCTCAGGAAGTGTCACCCCATCACTGAGTGGCTGAGGCCACACCTGATAGGGGAGCATTTAAAATTTTTTAAATATTTACTTGCTTATTTCTTTCTTTCTTTATTTTGAAGTGGGGGAGAGCAAGAGCAGGGGAGGGGCAGAGACAGAAAAAGAGAGAGAGAATCCCAAGCAGGCTCCGAGCCATCAGTGCTGAGCCCGATGCGGAGCTCAAACTCACGATCCATGAGATCATGACCAGGGCTGAAATCAAAAGTCCGGTGTTCAACGGACTGAGCCACTCGGGCGCCCCGTTGCGGGAGGACTTAAAATAAAAGGAAGAGGGAGGCTGCCATCCTTGAGTGTGGCTGGTGAAGAGAGAGGAATTTGGCAGAACCTCTCTGGAGGGCTTTTTGGTGGCCCGTAACCACTGCAGGCACCTTCTGGTGCACTGATCCCACTTTGAAGAGTTGCCCAAGTGAACGGCAGCACAGAGGCATTCCCCGCTGAGGTGCGGACTGATGCTCACTTGGTGGGTGTGTTTGCACCCCACCCTTCCCAGTTCTCATGGAGTCACCCCCTTGCTGCCTGCTGGTCTCCTGGCCTGGATGGCTGGTAGTGCCTTTGAACGGGGTGGAGGTCAAAATCCTGTTTTTGCACCTCGGTACCCTCCTTGCCGGGGCTCGGATCTGAGCCACGGCTCCCCTGGTCACCTTGCTGCCCAAGCCAAGGCCCACCTTCCTCGGGCAACACACTGCTCTCTGGGATCACGTTCCCGCCTTCGTGCAAGCTTTCGTCATCTCCAGCCTGGACCACAGCAGCTGCCTCCTCACTGGTTTTGGAAGATAGATTACAACTGTCCCAAGGCCCAAACCATTCAATGGCTTCTAGATGCACTTGGAATAAAATGCAAACTCCTGACTGTGACCTGGAAGGCCCTGTGTGCCCGTCCTTTTGTCGGGGGGGGGGGGGGGGGGGCACCCTTCATCACCTCACCGCTCTCCCATCCAGGCTCAGGACTCATTGCCACCTTCCTATCCCTTGAACAAGCCAAGCTCGTTTCTCCCGCGGGGCCTTGATGCTCACTATGAGACTGTTCCCGGAAGCCGGAAGCCGCAAGCCTGCCTCAGGACATCTGCTTAGCAAATGGCAGCTGGGTGTTCATGCTCAGCTTGGGGAGGGGACCTGTGGAGCACAGTGACTGACAGGTGGCTGGACCAGTTGTCAGGTGGATGAGTGGAGACATGGGTGGGTGGTGGGTAGATAAATGCATAGGTAGGTGGATAAATAGGATGGATTGGCAGATGAATGGATAGGTACCAGCCTATCCTTGGTTCAGTCCTTGATTATGGTGGATAAGGATTCCACGTTGGTACATTCTGCATGCTAAATGTCATTTAAGATTTTAGTTTATACAATAGTAAGTGAAATGGACTTGTCTTTCTGTCCTGGCATAACATTGAGAATCAAGACATAAATGTCTCAAAATAAATTTGGTAGTGTGGACTTGTTTTCCAGTATCGTGTTTTTTAAATGTTTATTTATTTATTTTTGAGACAGAGAGAGTACAAGCAGGGGAGGGGGAGAGAGGGAGACACAGAAACCGAAGCAGGCTCCAGGCTCTGAGCTGTCAGCACAGAACCCAAGGCGGGGCTTGAACCCACGGACCTTGAGACCATGACCTGAGCCGAAGTCAGATGCTTAACTGACTGAGCCACCCGGCGCCCCTCCGATATCATATTTTAAAGCTTGTAAGAAAGCTAAGCTATGCTATAGGCGATTATTGTTCTCCGATTTGAGTGTTCAATGAGTACTGTGTTCTGGGGGCTCTGGAGACCAAAGGTGATGAAAGGGGATCTAGGGGTGGAACACCATGGCTGTGGGTGCTGGCAGGTTCTGTCTACATAGCTGCCTTCCAGCCATTTCCACCCCCGCCTTTAGGAGCGAGTGCCAATGGGCTGGCACTGACCTGCAGACCTGTATCTTGTTGGGGCAGATGAGGAAGGAGGAGGAGGAGAAGGTATTCTGAATCCCAACAACTGTAAAATTGAATCTGTATGCAGTTGAGCTCTTTAGGGAAAATGTGCTTGAATATAAAATTCATAAACAAGCTAAACCCACCTGAGGGCACCTTCCTGTACACTTTCCCTGAGAGGTGACTTGGCTTACAGAGGTTGGTTAGTGCAAAGACTGATTTTTCATGTATTTTTCTTTTTAAGTTTACTTATTTTGAGAGAGAGAAAAGAGCACACGTGAGCGAGCAGGGGAGGGGCAGAGAGAGGGAGAGACATAATTCCAGGCAGGCTGTGTGCAGTCAGTACAGAGCCCAACATGGGGCTGGAACTCAGAACCATGAGCTCATGACCTGAGCTGAGATCAAGAGTCAGCTTAACTTACTGAGCCATACAGGCGCCCCTGATTTTTCATTTACTAAACAAGCTTCTTACAAATAGATTTTAAAGTAAGAGAGATTAGCCAGCCAAAGTCTATTCCTCATTTGTTGCTTTAGGGAAGACCTTTGCTTTTCCTGGCCCTCAATTAGCTAAGGGGCAATTGAAGCTTTCCATTTTGGACTGCTCTGCTGGGTAATTATGCAGCCCGCGCTGGGATAACAAGGGGACACTCCAGCTTGGACGTTTTCCAGGGTGGAGCCAGCATCTGGCAGAGCCGGCACTGGGCATAGCTTCCTTCCTGGGCGGTGGGTTTTGTGCCTGCAGTGCTTACACACTTGGCCTCTGTCTTCCGTCCTGGAGAGGAGAAAGGGCGTGGCAGAAAAAACCCTGAGCCCGGGGGGGGGGGGGGGGGGGGGGGGGGGGGGGGGGGGGACGGTGCTGGTGGGTTGTAACTCCAGTTCCTCCCTGCATTTGTAGCCACATGGCTTTTTAGGGAACGCAGAGTGAGGACAAGCGAGCGATTGCAGACTTTCTTCCATGCTGGCTTCGTCTGGTGACTTCACGTTGTTTGAAAGGGACATGGCGGGGCGGCGTGTGCGGGTTATAGGATTTGGGGCCGGAGAGGAAAGACGGGACAGCCAGAGCCAGGACAGAAGAGGCGTGCCGACGGGGCGGGGGCGGGGGCCCAGGGGTGGGGAGGGGAAGGGAAGCGGACGGCCCGCAGTTCTGAGTTCCGGGCAGGGAGAGGAGCCGGAACTGGCAGTCACATGACTTCCGGTGCTCTTCCGGGGAGCCCCCCCCCCGCCCCCGCGTCTAGCTGCGCCTGCGTGCTGGGCGCGCGCCCCCTGGTGGCCGCCAGAACTGGCTGGTGAATCCTACAACCAGCCCAGAGGCTGGTGCGTGCCCTTCCCTGATGGAGAGACCTCCATAGCCGCCCAGATGCAGAAACACCCTGCTCTTTTATCCTCTTGTCTCTCCCGGCCAGTTGGCCGCTCTCTTCAGAGCTCAGACCCTTGTCGCTTGACCTTGGTTGAATTTTCACATAAAGGTATTCATCAGTGTTTTTTTTTTTCTTTGTCCGGAAATCCATCTAAGCATACCAAGACCCATCTCCTTTCAGTTCTCCCAGCCTGCTTCTATTCTCTAGGCTGTGTCTGAGGGCTGAGATGGTCTGGGAAAGTACCCACTCAGCCATACACATTTAAATACTCCTTACGTTAACGCTGTTCATTTTGACAAAGGCATTGGCAAAGTCTGCTCTTCCTCCTTTGGAGATCATCTTTGCTGCCTGTTAACTTTTGTAGACTCTTCTGGTTGGTTGCCTAGTTAAGGTGCCTTCCATCTTGACTCAAGAACCAAGTTCCTATTTCTTATTTTTATTTATTTATTTATTTATTTATTTTTAATGTTTATTTATGTTAGAGAGAGAGAGAGCACAAGTTGGAGGGGGGCAGAGAGAGAGGTAGACACAGAATCTACCTCTCGCTCCAGGCTCTGAGCTATCAGCACAGAGCTGGATGCAGGGCTCGAACCCACAAACTGTGAGGTTATGACCTGAGCCAAAGTCCGTTGCCCAACCAACTGAGCCACCCAGGCGCCCCAGTTCCTATTTCTTCTAATGGGACCTAGCGTGGCACTCTATTTGATCCATATTAAGTTGGCTTTCCTACCATTAGTGGGTGAAGCCAAATGTCTTAATCAAACCTGAGTGATTAACTCAGGTTAGAAATATATGCACATCCCTGGGACTCCTGGGTAGCTCAGTCGGGGTTGAGCGTCCCGCTCTTGATCTTGGCTCAAGTCATGATCCCAGGGACATGGGATCAAGCCCTGTGCTAAATGTGGAGCCTGCTTAGGGTTCTCTCCCTCTCTCTCTCTCTCTCTCTCTCTCTCTTTTACTCTGCCCCACCCTTGCCACAGAGAGGAGCGAGGTGTAGGGCCCGCAGAGTCCTCCCTGATGACCCAGTAGGGTCCTGGCTGAGTTGATGCGTTCCTTCTATACCTGCCTACCTCAAGGCCACCATCCATTCAGCGTCATTCATTTTTAGAAACTTTGGACAGTAGACGTGCCAAATACAGGCACGTTGTTTGGGGCCAGGATAAGGCAGCCTAATGGCAGGTTTCGCCTTTGCTCCTTTTCCTTTGTTGGCATTTTTATATTAGAACTTTGAAATCATTGTGTGTGCAGAAAACCATTGGGGAATGCCAGGCCCACCAACGCTGAGCTCCCCGCAGGATGACTGTGAGGACTGGCCCGCTGTCTGGCTCTCAGTTCCACCTCCTCCCCTTAGGACTCACAGGCTTGTAGGTCTCTATCCAGAGGGCCTCAGTGGCCGTTCTTTGTCTCTGAGGTTACTCCAAATTACTTGCCCCCCACCCCCCGCCCTTCAATGAGGTTGTAAAGATTTATTTGTGGTAAGATCCAGACAACATAAAATTTCCCATTTGAATGTGTGCCATTCAGTGACATTTACTACAGTGATGTTGTGCAACCATCACCACTATCTAATCCCAGAACATTTTTGTCACCCCAAAAGAAAACCACCTACCCACTAAGCAGTCACTCCTGACATAGGCTTACTTTCTTTAACTTATGAGATAACTTGACGTGATCCACCACGTGGGGCAAGGGTACGTCTTACCAATACGCAGTTGTCGCCAGATGCGGGTGAGATGGGGACTCGGCTCTCGGCACTCACTTGCCACAGGCTCGGTTGTCAGGTTCTCGCACCCAGTCTCCAATCGGCTTAACCCCTGCATTTGCTGAAGGTCCACACACCTGAAATTAAAGAAAAGTCACCTATTTCTCTTAAGCGATTGAGATTGCGTCCCAATATTTCTAAGCATGTGTTAAAACTACACATCGCCCAGGACTTCACGGAAGAGCACACAGAGCCGGGGGCGTGTTTTACGTCTGTGCCCCCAGCCCCACCCCAGTAGCCCTTTTTCCTCCCACTCCCAATACGGAAATCCTTGCCACCCCCACCAGAATTCAGAGGAAAGGAAGACGAGGGAGGAAGACAAGCACGGGTAGTAACAGAATGGTTGCCTGAAAAATAGATCTCCTTCAGGGGCGCCTGGGTGGCTCAGTCGGTTGAGCGTCCGACTTCGGCTCAGGTCATGATCTCATGGTTCGTGGGTTCCAGCCCCACATCAGGCTCTGTGCTGACAGCTCAGAGCCTGAAGCCTGCTTTGGATTCTGTGTCTCCCTTTCTCTCTGCCTCCCTCCCCCCTCCCCCCTGCCCCCTGCTTGTGCGCTCGCGCTCTCTCTCTCTCTCAAAAATAAATATTGAAAAACAAACCAAAAAAGTTATTGAAAAAAATAGATCTACTTCAGGTTTTCTCAAACAGCATTTGGAGCATGTTCTTGGGAATAAGCATGTTCTCCGTGTGCGTTTACTTTTCTGTCATTGTTTCCATACTAATTCTTCAATTCATAAAAGGATATTCCGGGTGATGTGCGTAACCGCACCCTGTACATGAGGGAGTGTCTCATTGTCAGTGGCACTCACATAACTGACCCTGGTGGGGAGGAAAAAACCTGTCCACATTCATCCATTAAGCTATCCTTCTAGATCGGCAAAAGATATCAAGGTGCCTGGCCCCCAGAGCTCCTTGTCCTGTCAGTCAAAAGAAAAGCGACGGGTGAAATGAGGCCTTCTGTGACATCCAGAAAACCGGTAGCTGAACTGGAAAGAAGTAGTGCTGAGTATCAGGTGGGGCCACGGGGAGAAACAGTTTGTTCCCAGAAAACTCCCCCCACCATCGGATTAAACATTTGCTTTGTAGTCTTGCTCTCATAAAACGTGCAAATTTGTTTTGTGTTTTATAGCCTAGGAGCTATGAAAACAAAGAAAGTGAAATGTTTTATATTTAGACATGTTTCACAGTACAGTAAAAAATAAAGCCGTATGTGAGATCGCATACGTCGGCAGAATCTACAGAGACACAAAGTACATTCGTGTTGCCAGGAATTTGGGGTCGGGGGCAACGAGAATGGCTGCTGTGGTAGGTATGGAGTTTCTTCTGGGGGTGGCGAGGATGTTCTGGAATTAGATAGCATAGATAGTTGTACAACTCTGTGAACATACTAAAAAATACTGAGTTGTATACTTCCATGGGGTGAATTGTATGATATGTGGACTTTATCTCAATTTTTAAAAATCTGTGAACACTGGGATTCCACAAAAAATAAGTTAATTTAAAATAAGTCTGGGGGTAACAGAAACCCATGGGGGAGGGGAAGGAAAAAAAAAAAAGGTTAGAGTGGGAGAGAGCCAAAGCATAAGAGACTCTTAAAAACTGAGAACAAACTGAGGGTTGATGGGGGGTGGGAGGGAGGGGAGGGTGGGTGATGGGTATTGAGGAGGGCACCTTTTGGGATGAGCACTGGGTGTTGTATGGAAACCAATTTGACAATAAATTTCATATATTAAAAAAAATATATAAATAAATAAATGACCCTTCCGAGGAGTCCCACATCTCCTGGGGAAGTGCCTGCCTTAGTATCATCCTGCAGCTCTCAGTTGTCAGTGGGGAGCAACTCTGAACAAAGGCCTCAATGAAAAAGTAGTAATAGGGTTCAAAAAAATGAAATAAAATAAAATAAAATAAAATAAAATAAGTCTGGGGGAACCTGGCTGGCTCAGTCAGTGGAGCATGTGACTCTTGATCTCAGGCTTGTGAGTTCGAGCCGCATGGTGGTGTAGAGATTAATTAAAATCTTATTTATTTAAAAAAAAAATTTAATGTTTATTTATTTATTAAGAGAGAGACAGAGCACAAACAGGGCAGGGGTGAGGGAACAGAGAGAGAGGGACACACAGAATCTGAAGCAGGCTCTAGGCTTTGAGCTGTCAGTACAGAGCCTGACCCGGAGCTCAAACCCACTAACTGTGAGATCATGACCCGAGCCAAAGTTGGATGCTTAACTGACTGAGCCACCCTGGCACCCCAAAAATAAAATCTTGAAAATAATTGAAAAATGAAATGAATCTGGACATGACTCAAGTCTGAGAAATGCAGCTGTAGCTCTGAGGTCGACAAAGTTTGTAAAGGGTCAGACAGTGACTTTTCTTGACTTCGGGGATCAGACTATTCACGTTGTGATGGCTCAGGTCTTGCAGCGTGGAGGCAGCGATGGCAGGTACATACAGGAGTGTGTGGCTGTACTCCAGAAAAACGTGGCAGAAAGGTTCGCCGGCCCTGGGGTTTGGCCGAGGGATGGCTGTCGGTGAGTGTACTTTTCAGGGTTGGGAATGCAGGTCATGAATGGAGCTCTCTTTACACATTCCAAAGAGCCTTCTTTTATGATTCTCTTGCCACATGAGATCCATTTCTCTTGTCATCTTCATTGTACTCGTCTCCTGGGAGGTGGTTGAACTTCTGGAGCTTGAACGGTCCACCGAGTAGAGGTGCTGGGGCTCCTTCACAGCGTAAGGGTAGAGGACGGTGCGGGATGCTCGAACCACGGGCTCCTTTGTGATGTTCTGACTCGCAGTGATGGTGTGGGGTAGGGTCCTCAGACCCTAATGACCAACTCGGGAAGGGCTCAAGGCTTCACCAAAACTTCCCAAGAGGCGAGGGAGAAGAGTTCTTCTGGAGTGTAAGTGCTAAGGTCTTATCTTGTTCTGTTCCCTTTTTATTTGTGGAATTCTTCAAGAGCGCAAATGTTCTGTGTCAGTTAAAGACCAGGATTTGTATGTAATTTATTACAAGTGTTTATAATATAAAGTCTTTTTTTGTAATTAAAAAAAATTTTTTTTAATGTTTGTTTATTTTTGAGAGAGATAGCGTGAGCAGGGAAGAGGCAGAGACAGAGGGAGACACAGAATCTGAAGCAGGCTCCGGACTCTGAGCTGTCAGCACAGAGCCCCACATGGGGCTCGAACTCACGAACTGTGAGATCATGACCTAAGCCAATGTTGGGTGCTTAACCGACTGAGCCATCCAGGCGCCCCTTTTTTATTTAAGTTTAAGTTAGTTAACATGTAGCGTAGTAATGGTTTCAGGAGTAGAACCCAGTGACTCATCTCTTACATATGACACCCAGTGCTCATCCCAAAAGTGCCCTCCTTAATGCCCATCACCCATCTAGCCCGTCCCCCCACCCACCTCCCCTCCAGCAACTCTCAGTTTGTTCTCTGTATTTAAGAGTCTCGTATGGTTTGCATCCCTCCCTGTTTTTACCTTATTTTTCCTTCTCTTCCCCTATGTTCATCTGCAGTGTTTCTTAAATTTCACATATGAGTAAAATCATATATTTGTCTTTCTCTGACTTAATTCGCTTAGAATAAGACCCTCTAGTTCCATCCACGTTGTTGCAAATGGCAAGGTTTCATTCTTCTTGATCGTTGAGTAATACCATTGTGTGTATATATATAAACCACATCTTCTTCATCCATTCATCAGTTGATGGACGTTTGGACTTTTTCCATAATTTGACTATTGTTGAAAGTGCTGCTATACACATTGGGGTACATGTGCCCCTATGAATCAGCACTCCTGTATCCTTTGGATAAATACCTAGTAGTGCAATTACAGGGTCCTAGGGTAGATCTGTTTTTAATTTTTTGAGGAACCTCCTGTTTTCCAGAGTGACTGCACCAGTTTGCATTCCCACCAGTGGTGCAAAAGGGTTCCCCTTTCTCTGCATCCTTGCCAACTTCTGTTGTTTCTTGAGTTATTAATTTTAGTCATTCTGATGGGTGTGAGGTAGTATCTCAGTGTGGTTTGGATTTGTATTTTCCTGATGATGAATGATGTTGAACATCTTTTCACATGTCTCTTTGCCATCTGGATGTCTTCTTTGGAAAAGTATCTATTCATGTCTTCTGCCCATTTCTTCACCGGATTATTTGTTTCTTGGGTGTTGAGTTTGGTAAGTTCTTTCTAGATTGTGGATGCTAACCCTTTATCTGATATATTATTTGTAAATATCTTCTCCCATTCCGTTGGTTGCCTTTTAGTTTTGTTGATTGTTTCCTTCACTGTGCAGAAGCTTTTTATCTTGATGAGATCCCAGTAGTTCATTTTTGCTTTTTTTTCCCTTGCTTCTGGAGCCATGTCTAGTAAAAAGTTGCTGCAGCCGAGGTCAAAGAGGTTGCTGCCTGTTTTTGTCTCTAGGATTTTGGTGGTTTCTTGTCTTACATTTAGGTCTTTCGTCCATTTTGAGTTTATTTTTGTGTAAGGTGTAAGAAAGTGGTCCAGGTTCATTCTTCTGCATGTCGCTGTCCAGTGTTCCCAGCACCACTTGCTGAAGAGACTGTCTTTATTCCATTGGATATTCTTTCCTGCTTTGTCAAAGATTAGTTGGCCACACGTTTGTGGGTCCATTTCTGGATTCTCTATTCTGTTCCTGTGATCTCTGTGTCTGTTTTTGTGCCAGTACCATACTGTCTTGATGATTACAGCTTTGTAATACAGCTTCAAGTCTGGAATTGTGATGCCTCCAGCTTTGGGTCTCTTTTTCATCATTATCTTGGCTATTCAGGATCTTTTCTGGCTCCATACAAATTTTAGAATTCTTTGTTCTAGCTCTGTGAAAAATGCTGGTGGTATTTTGATAGGGATTGCATTGAATGTGTAGATTGCTTTGGATAGTATCAACACTTCAACAATATCGATAACGTAAAGTCTTGCTACCGTTAACATAGCACAAGCAATGAGTGTCCCAGTGAGTGTCCCAGACTCCGTAATAATTATGCCTTGCTCTAGTAAACATAGTTGACTTGGATATATGAAAACCCAAATTATAAACCTTAGTATTATAAAAGTGCTTTCTCTTTGGAAATAATTCATTGAGGGCGTTCTTTAAAAATTCCGCAAGCACAACTAACGTCCAGATCTTGATCTCCAATAACCTTCTGGAATCAAAGCAACCGGTGCTCCTTGGGAGAATGGCTGGGTTTAGGGCTGGGCCAGGGAATATGCAAAATGAGCCTGGAATGTCTTATAGTGCCAAAAAAGTAAGAAAGCACTGAACTAAATAAGCCCAATGACAGTAGGCACATGTCAAAAGGACACAGGAGCCGTCTTAAAGAGCTTCCTATGACCAGAACTGGAATAGTTAAAACAAGTAAATAATGTTGGATTATAACCTAGTGTATAAAATAAATATTCTTGCGTCCATACTGATATACACAAATGATGGAATAAATGGGGGAGAGAAAAGGCAAGTCTGTGCAGAAAAGTTCCAAATAATCTGTGTAGTTTGTCTGCCCTCAAGGAGGTGGCACACAACTCCCAGCTCTTTAAATATGCACTGTGTAGAGAGGACAGGATGGAAAGGTGGAGGGAGAGAAGGACATATGCTAGCCCCTGCCAGGTGATACGCAGAGATAAGTTGTGTTGACAGCATGACCCTCGATGTCATGTAATGAGGATGGCACTTTACCTTCGTGATCTTACCCCAAATCCTATAACTGCAGCGTAATCGTGACAAAACCATCAGACGGATCCTTGTTGGGAGATGTTCTATAAAATGCCTGAGCGATATTCCTCAAAACTGTTAAGGGCGTCAAGAACAAGGAAATTCTGAGAAGTTGTTCCTTAGGAGAAACTGGGGAGACACGGCTAAATGTAAAGTGGTACTCTGGGTAGAGTCCTGGAACAGAAAAAGGACATTAAGTTAAAAAAAATTTGGGGGCGCCTGGGTGCCCCCAGTCGGTTAAGCGTCCAATTTCCACTCAGGTCATGATCTCATGGTTCTTGGGTTTGAGCCCCACATCGGGCTCTGTGCTGACAGTGTGGAGCCTGCTTGGGATTTTCTCTCTGTCTCCCTCTCCCTTTGTCCCTCCCTCGTTCTTTCTGTCTCTTTCTCTGCCCTTCTCCCTCCCCTGCTCATGCACGAACTCTCCCTCTCTCTCTCGAAAGTAAACAAACCTTTAAAAACAGCAACCACAACTAAAAAACAATCTAAATCGAGTGTGGGCTGCAGTTAATATTAATGTCCTCAGACTGGCTCATTAATTATAACAAATGTAGCACATTAATGTAAGTTGTTAATTGTAGGGGACACTGGGTGTTGGGTGTATTGGAACTCTTTTATTGTCATATTTTTTCTGTAAGTCTAAAACCATTCTAAATTTTTTTTTAATGTGTGCTTATTTTTGAGAAAGAGAAACAGAATGTGAGCCAGGAAGAGGTAGAGACAGGAGACACAGAATCTGAACCAGGCTCCAGGCTCCCAGTTGTCAGCACAGAGCCCGATGTGGGACCCAAACCCACAAACTGTGAAATCATGACCTGAGCCAAAGTCGGCTGCTTAACCGACTGAGCCACCCTGGTACCCCTAAAGCCATTCTAAAATGAAGTGTTTATGTAAAATTTTATTCTTGTTTTTTTAAGATTTTATTTTTGAGGGGTGCCTAGGTGGCTCTTTCGGTTGAATGTCCGACTTTGGCTCAGGTCATGATCTCACAGTTCCTGAGTTCGAGCCCCGCATGGGACTCACTGCTATCAGTGCAGAGCCTGCTGCGGATCCTCTGTCCCCCTCTCTCTCTGCCCCTCCCCTGCTCATGCGCGCTCTCTCAAAAATAAATAAAACATTGAAAAAAAAAAGATTTTATTTTGAAGTGATCTCTACCCCAACATGGAGCTCAAACTCACAATCCTGAGGTCAAGAGTCACAGTGTTCCCCTGACTGAGCCAGTCAAGCGCCCCTAAAATGCTCTTCTTTTTGTTTGAATGTTTACTTTTGAGAGAGAGAGAAAGAGCATGAGTGGGGGAGGAGCAGAGAGAGAGGGAGACACAGAATCTGAAGCAGGCACCAGGCTCAGAGCTGTCAGCACAGAGCCCAATGCGGGGCTCAAGGTCACAAACCATGAGATCATGACCTGAGCCGAAGTCCGCCACTTATCTGACTGAGCCACCCAGGCACCCCCAAAATGGTATTCGTATAATGCATTTTGAGTTACTCAGTTTGTAAATATTAGGAACGTACCTTTTGAACAGTGAGTGGGGTGAAATATCTAATCAGCCACCATCTTACTGGACGTGTATTACGTGGGTGGGTGTGCCCTGTGCACTGAGTGTTAAGGGTGAGGCCTGAGGCCAATTTTGCCTTGTCTTAGTAACAGGACCATGTACTTGGTAAATAATCAGTGGACATGAGCAGTCTAGAAAGAAGGTAAGCTTTGGGGTTGAAGACACAGGTTTAAATTCTCATTCTCATTGCGTCAGGCCACCTCAGTTAATGACTTCATGTCCCTGGCCTACAGCAGCCTTCCTCGGAGACTTATTTCAGTGCTTCCTAGATATAACATTAATGCGTCGGCACAGTGCTGAAGATAAGTAGGTGTGGATAAAAGGAAAAAGTCACTCTTACGAATATAGCAGTAGGTACTGCAGAGTAGTATGTGTGACTCGGTTAAATGAGCAAGACTCAGAACTAACTGCCGTGAATTTAGAAGAGGCTGATAGAAGCAGGTTGAAAAGAGAAAACCCACCTTGAAGTTAGGTAAGCACAAGACTCGGGAGGGCTGGGACTGTCCAGATGGGAGGGCGCTGTTAGGGCCAGTGGTGGGTGGGAGCATGCTTCCTGTACTGGGGCAGCACTGAGGTCTTGGGCTGCTTTAGGAAGGGAGGTGGAGGGCAGGGACTTTAAATATGGATCATTGTGAACTGATGAACTGGTAAGTCACGGTCAGCCAAGGCGCGGTCAGCCTGTGACTTCTTTGTCTTCTTCACTGAAGGCTTTGCACACAGTAAAACTTCCGGAAATACTTTATCAGTTGTTTGGTAGATTATGTTCCTAATGAGTGTGTAATAAACCCAAGAGTATAAAGAGAATGCAGATAGATATAAAATAGGCTTTTCAGTGGGGTTTTTTCTTTCATTGTTCTGTCTGATTTTATTACGGTTTTAGGGTCAAACAGTGTATCGCACATGCTATGTGATTAGCATAGTTAAATAGACAAAGCTCCATAAAATACATTCACTAGGCTTTCCTGTGTTTCCTCCTTTTAAACGGTAAGGAGGAAGACACCCGAGCCTTTTGGTAGCTTTAAAAGGGCAAGTCTTTGGGGGTGGGGGTTCTAAGCATAGAAGCCTTGGGAATGTTCCCCCTGAGGTCAGGAGTTGGTGATGAAGTAACATGAAATACAAGGGAGCCTTGAGTCAGGGAGGTTAGAGTTGACAGAGCCTGCGTGAACTTGTCCATCACGAGGCAGCAGGCACAGACAGGCCAGCTGCTGTGAGCATGGCTTTGAGGCTCCTCTGTGCCGGAGGCAGCTAGACCCAGGGGCTGCGGCAGGGTGAGGCTGCCCCGTCCCTGGAGGGAGCACCCCGCCGTGTTCCCGCTGCTCCACCACGCGCAGGCAGCCAGCGGGGAGCCGGTAAGAGACTCCCGGATTTGTTCTTAGGCAGCTCGCCCGGGATGGGACCCGTCGCCTCATGCCTCTGCTGCTTCCATGTGTAGTTACGAGTGTCTCTTTTGTTCTCCTGTCTTTACGAGCAGGTTGTCAGCTCAGGCAGCACAGTGGGTGAGATCCGGGGAGGTCTGTAAATGTTTTCCTTGTTTATTGTGCTGCCTGGAAATGAAAAATGATGCAGGTTGGGGTGCAGATTCCAGCTCTGCACGCACGCACGCACGTACGTGTGCAGACACGCGCCTGTGCCGCTTCTGTGCTTCTGGATCCATGCAGACTTCGCAGCTTTCGGTTTGGCAGTTGGCTAAACGTGCTCTGAAATGAGAAGGCAGTGGCTTTCCGTACCGCATTCTGGGCTGCGAGCCATGGTGCCGGTGGGACCGGTAGCCTGGGATGTGGGAGCATCGCTCTGCGTGAGATCGGCGGAAGGCCGGCATGGTGTGAACAGCGTCTCGCCTTTGCTTTTTCTGTGCCAGTAGGAAATTAGCATTTTCATGACCGAGGCACTGACTGCGGATATTGAAAGGAAATGGTGAGTCGGCCACATGGAAATGGGGGGGGGGGGGGCGGGCAGCAAAATCAGGTGTGCACGTTTAGGTATGGAACAATGCTCTGTGGCTAGATTCACACGTAGACTGCTAATTGCAGTGAAAAACGCCTAAATGTAGAAAATGGAATCAGTGTGGTTCTGAGTACTGTGCAGGTCTTAGGTTTTGCTCCCCACTGTGATTGTGACAGCTTAGAGGCATGCCGTTTCTTCACAGGTTTTACTGTACGTGTGCTCTGAGTCTTTACCTTCTATATTGTAAAAGAAAGATTTGTGAAATGCCTTTGCTATTAGCAGATGCTTTTGTGTCTGGAGGGAGGATGCCATTTTCAGAGAAAAATCTGCATGTACGTGTGTGTGTGTATGCTCACACATGCATACACTGTTTGAGTCTGCATTTACTGACTCCCATGGGCAGGCGTTCTTTTAAAATGCATATGTAGTGGCCATGCTGTTGAGAAGTAAAAAGGAAAAGGAGTTTGAAGAAAGGTTTTCAGAAACCTATAAAATGGCCTGCCGCCTTCCACACTGAAGACTTACAGAATGAATGAATGAATGAAACATGTCACGTAAAATATGTGCAAATTGGGTGCAGGTCAGATGAAGGGCTGGCATATTTCCCTTGCGAAGCAGAATCTTTGAGGGGTATTCTATAAATATTTTTCATTATTGTGTTGCAGAAAAGTATTCCACGGACAGTAGTAGGAGGTACATCTCCACATTTGCTTTTTGTCATGCATGGTGGAAGAAATATGGTTTCCTTTTCTCTCTCACATACATACACACTCAAGCTGACACACACCCCTTAAAAATTTGCAGGGTATCCTTATAGATGCACGAACAGAACACACATGTATGTTGGTGTTAACCATACAGGTTGTACGAGGCATCTCTTGCCCAGCTGGAGTGACATGGCCCTGGGAAGCCTGTGCTAAGTGCCCCCTGTTTAACATGGACTGGCCGCTTCCCCCAAATCCACCTTTGAATTTCAGTGGTGTGTTGGGAAGCTGATATGTTATGTGGTTTTTAGAATGCGTTTGCTTTACTTTCACGGCCTTTAATTCTTTGCCTCTTATGTGCATTAAAATTAAAGAAGGTCAAGGTGGTAGAAACCAGGGCTGCTATTTTGTGTCCACTGGATCAACCCGTCTTTCCCTGGTTAGTGGACACTTGGGTTTTCCAGCTGGCTTTTCCTTAGATAATTAGGTCCTTTCTGGGCAGCTTCTAGACAGAGCTGGAGGTCTGACGAGATCCTACAGTTACTTAGTTTTTTGCCTTTAAAAAAACATTTGCAGAATCTCTTGTGTTAATTCTTAAAGTTCACAAGCATTTTCATACACACACACACACACACACACACACACACACACACATCTTGGGCCTGAGCACATTGCATACCATGTTCACTTTACAGTAAGCAAACCAGGGCTTAAGTGCTGGATTCACACAGCCCTTGCGTGCAGTATGGCTGGTTTTTAATCTGTTGGGTTCCTGCGGATTCATGCCACCTCTGACATTGAAAGGTCCTACAAGGAAGTAGGAGAGGAGATGGCGGTGCTCGTTGGCAAAGCTAGTCTCTTCTGACCTTTCATGTCTCAAATCCAGGATGCTTATAGTGCAGTGGGAAGGAATTGCAGTGTGGACTCCCGAGGGGGCGTGTGGTGCAAAGAATCCCTAACCAGGCTGAGAGACTGGGGACGTGTATCCTGAGCTGCGCGGGTATAACTTGCAGGCTGCCTTTCTGACCCTCCGTTTCTTTGTCCATACGATAAGGAGTTTGGGGCGCCTGGGTGGCTCAGTCAGTTAAGCATCTGACTTCGGCTCAGGTCATGATCGCAGTTCGTGAGTTCGAGCCCCGCGTCGGGCTCTGTGCTGACGGCTCAGGGCCTGGAGCTGCTTCGGATTCTGTGTCTCCCTCTCTCTCCACCCCTCCCCTTCCTCACACTCTGTCTCTCTCAAAAATAAATAAACATTAAAATAAATAAAATCTTTAACAAAAAATTATTTTTTAAAGTGTAATAAGGGAGAAGACGAGTCCTCACAGGAACTTAAATGTATTATAAAGCAACAAGAATTCAAGTAGTGCAGCAGTGGTTCAAGAACAGACAAAAGTTAATTAATACAAGAGAATCAGTAGCCCAAAAATGAGCTTATTTTTTAATTGAAGATTTAATAACGCATGAAAAACAACAGAAGACAAAAAATCATGTCACGGGGCGCCTGGGTGGCTCAGTCGGTTAAGCGGCCGACTTCAGCTCCAGTCATGATCTCGCGGTCCGTGAGTTCGAGCCCCGCGTCGGGCTCTGTGCTGACAGCTCAGAGCCTGGAGCCTGTTTCGGATTCTGTGTCGCCCTCTCTCTGACCCTCCCCTGTTCATGCTCTGTCTCTCCCTGTCTCAAAAATAAATAAAACGTTAAAAAAAAAATAAAAAAAAATCATGTCACATATGCTGTTGAAAAAAATAGATTAGGAAAAAAGTATATTCTTATTTTGTGTCATCTATCAAGTTAAATTTCATGTGGACTTAGGAGATTTTTTTTTTTAATTAACTATAATAAGGGGCGCATGAGTGGCTCAGTCGGTTAAGCGTCCGACTTCGGCTCAGGTCATGATCTCACGGTTCGTGGGTTTGAGTCCCGCATCGGGCTCTATGCCGACAGCTCGGGGTCTGGAGCCTGCTTCAGATTCTGTGGCTCCCTCTCTCTCTGCCCCTCCCCCGCTTGTACTCTGTCTCTCAAATATGTAAACATTGAAAAAAAAAAGACTGAGAAAGCTTTAAAATACTTATTAAAAAAAAAAAAGAAGGAAGGAAGGATAAAGCGTTTGGAATCACTGATTTCTGAGGTCCCTTGAGACCATACTAGTTTTTCATTCGCAGGGACAGAAGCCAGGCACTGCAATCCCCCTTGAGGTCACACACCCAGCCCCCAGGTTGTATTGTCTTAGTGCCATCAACATTCATGGGAAAGAAGACCTATAAATATAAGTCACACACACACACACACACACACACACACACACACACACACACACATTAATGTCTTTGAGATCCATTTAAAATAAAACGAGCTCCTGTCTGCCAATGGTGTTCCTGCCTGCAGGCTTTGTTGATGGAATAGCAGTGCCCTTGACAGTCAAACCCGTCCGGTGTCCTGTGCTAATGCCTCATAAAGTCAGCTGCTAACAGATGAAGTGCTTTGGGGTATAACTTGCATAACATTTGTTATTTAATGACTCTTGCAAAGTCTAGCCAGTGGGCCCTTAAACATACTCAGAGGCCATTAAAGATGGAATAATTAGAAACTCTAGGAAGGTGTTTTAACATTTATATCCACGTGCATGCACGTATATGTATATATGTGTACAACATAGGCACACTCACATATTAGACATTTTATAGAGTAATAAAGTATATAAGGTAAGCTTTTATGTACAATTAATATATCTAAAGCCTATTGGGTAAATAACCCATTTCCAAATATGGTTTAGCTGAGTGACAATAATTAGACAATCCAATGTATAGAATTTTGAGAATTTGGGGTCACATACAATTGTGGTAAGAGAAAGACAGCTGAAGCAAATGATTTTCTCTTAAATTATGGGGAGACTAGGGGCGCCTGGGTGGCTCAGTCAGTTAAGCGTTCAACTCTGGGTTTCGGTTCAGGTCACGATCTCAAGGTTCATGGATTTGATCCCCACATCAAGCTCTGCACTGATGGTACAGAGCCTGCCTGTGATTCTCTCTCTCCCTCTCTCTGTGCCCCTCGCCTGTTCGCATTCTCTCTCTGTCTCTCTCAAATATAAATAAACATTAAAACAAAAAAGTAAAAATATAAGGAAGTTCTTTGGTCAGCACAGAGCCCTCTTCGGATCCTCTGTGCCCCTCCCCAACTCGTGTGTCCCTGTGTGTGTGCTCTCTCTCTCTCTCTCTCTCTAAAATAGATAAACATTTAAAAAAGAAAAAGTTTAGGGGCACCTGGGTGGCTCAGTCGGTTGAGTGTCTGACTTCAGCTCAGGTCATAATCTCACACTCTCTGAGTTCGAGCCCTGCGTCGGGCCCTGTGCTAACAGCTCAGAGCCTGGAGCCTGCTTCAGATTCTGTGTCTCCATCTCTCCCTGCCCCACCCCACTTGCGCTATCTCTGTCTCTCAAAAATGAATAAACATTAAAAAAAATTTTTTTAAGAAAAACTTTAAAAATATATAAGGAAGTTCTGTGTATGATGCGTGGCATTGTAAGATACGAATGTCCAGTAGAGGTCCTGTAGACTTTTAGGATTATTTCCACACTTTCACAGTTATATAGGTGAGGCTGCAGCAAACATCTTGTGAAATACTCATGTTCTGGCATGCTGATTTCCCTAGGATCAAATTCTAGATACGGAATTGCTTGGTAGGCTTTTGGAAAATACGCGCAAATTGCCTTCCATAAAGTGCATGCTGTTTGTGCCCTACCACCTAGTAGCCTAGGGCAGTCCTACTTTCTCAAAACTCTGGCCACATCAGACATTTATTTGTTCATTCATTTATTTATTTTTATGCTTATTTATTTTTTGAGAGAGAACAGAGGAGGGGCAGGGAGAGAGGAGGACAGAGGATCTGAAGCAGGCTCTGCACTGACAGCAACGAGCCCAATGTGGGGCTCGAACTCACGAACCCTGAGATCATGAGCTGAGCTGAAGTTGGACGCTCAACCAACTAAGCCAGCCAGTGCCCCAACTATAAATTAAAAAAAAAAATGTAATGTTTATTTTTGAGAGAAAGAGAGGCAGAGTGTGAGCAGGGGAGGGGCAGAGAGAAAGGGGGAGACACAAAATCTGAAGCAGGCTCCAAGGTCTGAGCTGTCAGCACAGAGCCCGACACGGACCTTGAACCCACAAACCGTGAGCTCATGACCTGAGCTGAAGTCGAATGCTTAACTGACTAAGCCACCCAGGCACCCACATCAGACATTTTAAAAGTTCTGTGATTCGACAGGAAAAGAGCAATTTCATTTTTAACTTGCATTTGCCCAGTAACTAGCGAAGTTGAGTTTGTGTCTTGTCTAGCCATTTGTATTTTTTCTTTGGTTCATTACTGTTCATATCTTGTGTTCATTTTCCTGTTGGCGGTAGGACCTCTCTCTTCATGATCATTGTTATTTAGGTTGCAGATAGATCCCTGAAGTGCGTTGTGTGCTTTTCAAACATTTAGGGTTGGTTATGCTTAGTTTTGTCCTTTTCTGTGTATAAGTATTTAATAATCATGCCATTGCCCCTGCCTGGTGGTTTTGCACAGTCCATTCCCATCCTGCTGGCTCCTGGCCCCTGGCAGTTGTGTACTAGCCTTTGCGTTAGTGACGTCACAAGCATAACCATCTGGGGCTCTGGGTCTGTGACCTTACTATGAGCTGTAGACTGCCACCTGAAACATTCTACAGAGTTTTTGCAAAGAAGATAAAACTGGTCAGGAAGAGAAGAACATAGGGGTTTCAGAGGAGTGTCTCACGTGATGTTGTAGACAGAGAGTAGGAGTCACAGATGAATGTCTACACCCTAGCTCAGGTTATCAGTAAGTCACGTAGGCTCTGGGGCTGCCGTGTCCTCCCAGGCCAGGCAGAAGTACTGGATTTTCTCAGTTATGCTTGCCCTCTGCCAATGGACGTTAGGGTTAGGGTTGTGTGTGCTGAAGAATCGAGAAGTGCCCGCCTACCCAGTACCCCAGCACCTCCGGCCACCTGCTCTGGTTGACAGGAGCCCGTCTGAGGCACAGCTGTCAGACTTCCATACCTGCCAGGGTCTGCTCGCTTGAGCACTTTTCCATGCCTGTGCCTTTCTCCTTTTCGTTCTCCCTCATCAGGATGTTTTTATGTTCATTATAATGTTCCTGTTGTGAGTTTTGCTGTGGCCCACCGCCCCAAAAGCATTTGATTGCTCAGGGTGTAAGTGCGTCCAAGTAAAATACATAGAAGCCATTTAACTATAGATACAAACACATTGGAAAGAGTAAAGGGCTACTCAGTCCCCAGTTAATATTTTTATTATGGTCATCGCTTTGTTGAAAAATTGAGGGGCTTCAGATTGTGTTTAATGGGCAAGGAAACCTAACTGCTTCTGTGAGTTGCGTCGGTTTCTATAGCATTCATGCAACGTGATGTGAAATTGCAAGGACTGAGTCAGGACACGGCTGCGCAGTAGAGCTGACGCCGTCCGCCTCTCATTTAAGACCAGGTCGGGGCATGGAATCTTCTCCCAGGCCTCACAGCTCCAGCATACTAGGTGCGTGTGTGTGTGTGTGTGTGTGTGTGTGTGTGTGTGTGTGTGTGTGTGTTTGCCCCTATGTTTTAATTAGTATTCGATCAGAACCGCGGGCTCTGTGGACAGGTCTTTGGGTGACATCAGTATGTTTCTGGTTACTGATCTGTATTTACGTGGTGAGGTGCCAGGAAGCCTGCAAAATGGAATCAGGTACAGAGAGAATCTCCCTTGAAGGATCTTCTCCTCTGTTGTCAGGGAAGATAATAATATAACAGATTACCGTAGACTTGGTGCTTAAACAACAGACATTTACTTTTCACCAGTTCCAGAGGCTGGAAATCCAAGATTGAAGTGCAGCTGACTTGGTTCCTGGTGAGACCCGTTTCCTGGTTTGCAGACAGCTCTGTTCTTGCCGTGTCCTTACATGGTGGAGGGCAGAGAGAGGGGCCACAAACGCTTTCCTGTGTCTCTCTCTCTTTTTTTTTCTTTTTAGAGAGAGAAAGAGAGCGCGCACAAGTGAGGGGGGGACAGAGGATCAGAAGCAGGCTCCGTACTGATATCAGCGAGCCCGATGCAAGACTCAAACTCATGAACCTTGAGATCATGACCTGAGCCGAAGTCAGACAGTCAGCCAGCTGAACCACCCAGGTGCCCCTCATGTCTCTTTTACAAGGGCACTCTCCCACTGCTGAGGGCTCCATCTTTATGCCCTAATTACCTCCCCCACGTCCCACCCCCTAACACTATCCCCTGGGTGAGGGGGAGTTAGGATTTAACATACGAATTTTGGAGGGTTACAGAAATAAATACTGTGATGTCAGGTAGTCAGAAGGCCCAAGAAAATCAGCCTGCCGGCCTTGGCTTCCTCTCCTCCCTTACTCCCTCCCTCCTTTCTTCCTGTTACCTCACTGAGTCTTTGCTGAAGCCTGCCTTGTGCCAGGGCACTGCGTTAGGCCTACGGACAGAAGTGGGTGTTATCACCGTATCCAGGAGAAGTGATATTCAACGGAAATAATACAGATAAATTGAGTATAGTTTGGGGACAAACAGGTAAAGATTAAATCCTTATGGGGGTTCATCAGAAGAAAGGCTTGTTTGTCAACAGGTCCTGGAAATGGGGGCACCTGGATGGCTCCTCAGTTGGGCATGTGACCTCAGCTCAGGTCATGATCTTGCAGTTCGTGAGTTTGAGCCCCGCATCGGGCTCTATGCTGACTGCTCAGAGCCTGGAGCCTGCTTCAGATTCTGTGTCTCCCTCTCTGCCCCCCCCCCACTTGCTTACGTTCTGTCTGTCTCTCTCAAAACAAAACAAAAACAAAAACAGGTCCTGGAAACGCTTCATGGAAAAGATTGGATCTTAAAGAAAATGGGAATGGTATCCATGGGGCGTATTCTGAAGAGTGTGGATCAAAGCAGAGATATGGAAACCGTGAGGCATAAATGGCAGGGGAGGGCCTTTGGCCAAAATGTATGTTGCAGGAACATGCATCCCTGAGGAGTGGCAGGTGGCTTGGGAGGGATGAGAGGGAGCCTGCAAGATCAAGCATGCAGTCTGGCCTTGATCTGGTGGTGGTGGCAGGAGGAGCCAGAAGTTTCTGGGGGACAGGGTCAGGCATATCTACTTTCCATGCTAATGGTGGCTAAAGCATACGCATGTTTGTAAAATGCAACAAGGGGAGGACAGAAGAAGAGTGGAAAGGCCCAGGGTGGCTGATCCTTCCCATGGAATACTTTGCTCACAGTCTGGAAAGGTCACTGCAACGTGGCTTTGCTTTCAGAACATTAATTTGTGCAAGTCGTGAATAGATTCACTCTCAAATTTGTTGAAATGGGCATTTCCCAATGATTTCAGTAGGGTTTGATTTGTAGGTGTTTTTTTTCCCCCAAAAGTTTATTTTGAGAGAGAGAGAGAGAGCATAAATGGGGGAAGGACAGACAGAGAAGGGAAGAGAAGGAATCCCAAGCAGGCTCCACGCCGTCAGCACAGAGCCTGATGCAGGGCCTGAACCCATGAACCATGAGATCATGACCTGAGCTGAAATCAGGAGTCAGATATTTAACTGACTGAGCTACCCAGGCACCCCTGACTTGTAGTTTTAAGGAATTTTAATCTTCTACGTCTGCCTAAACTTGGCTGTCCTTGCAGACAAACACACTACGTTACAGGGTTTTCAGTCAGGGCTGCAGTAAGTGCCTTAGAGCAAGAGGGAACTTTCTGGGGCAGTGCAGTTGTATTTTGACTTGATTGTGGTGGTGAATACACAACTCTATACATTTACCCAAACCTCCCATCGCTTGAATTTTATGGTGTGTAAACAATACCTTGATAAGATTGTGGTGTGGTCATGGGATCGAGCTCTGAGTCGGACTCTGCACTGAACTTGGAGCCTGCTTAAGATTCTCTCTCTCTCTCTCTCTCTCTCTCTCTCTCTCCCTCCCTCTCCCTCCTTCCTTCTCTTTCTCTCTCTCTCTCCCTCCCTTTGCCCCTCCCCCTCTTGCATGCATGTGTGTGTTCTCTGTCTCTCTCTCTCCCAAAATAAAAATAAAAGATAAAATTGTGGTGGGGTGTGGGGAGGAATAGAGGTGGAGATGTTCTATAATGTCAAGACTTCCCAGATCCATAGCTAGATTTCTAGGAATACAAACATGTGTTTTTAAAAACTTAAGTGGCTCAGGAGAAAAGCTTGTACATGTAGGGCACAAGATGTAGGGTAAACCCAAATTCATGTATCACTTGTTCCCTGTGCCCTAATGTTTGCAGCTTTTAAGTTTTTATCAAGAACAGATCATACCTAATAAAAACTTACGCAGCCTAGATGTTCCCGAAACTATTATTGAGGTAAATGAAGTGTCTGCCATAATACGATACTAACCTGATTTTTCCTTCTGACTGCTTCTAATGATTTGCAGCGACAGGTTGCAGCATTCACCATGGTTCACCCAAGGATGTTCACAAGAGACCATTGCTCCCACTAATAGCTAAAAAGGAGCCATTGCAGTTATAAAATCATAGCTTTAGAGGAACTCAGCAGGCCCTCCTCTCTGTAAAGTCTCTCCTCTTTTCTCCCTTGGCATTCTCTTCATAGTACTTAGCAAAAGGAGTTAAAATTGTTTAGAAATTAATATCTGCCTTGCCTTTTAGAGCAGGGTTTGACAAACTACAGGCCAAGGCCCAAATCCCCTGGGCCCAGGGTTTGAGAAGCCTTTCTTGGTGGAGAATGAAACATCAAGGCTTTATCCCTCCAAGGCTGGTACCAAGGGGTACTTAATCTCACTGTGTCTTCAGAGGATGATCGTCTGGTTTCGAAGGGACATGCCAAGCCAAGGATTAAAGCTTCAGGCATAGTTTGTAATACTCAGATCAAGTGGTTAGAACAAGGGGAGAGAAGGAATTTGGGAGGGGAGGGTCCCATAAAGCAGAGATTCTCAGCACTGGCTTGACATCCAGATTCCCAGGAAGGCTTTTGCTAAGATAACAGATTTGCAGGCGTACGTGTCCTCATCAGCCCCTACCTCTGCCCCGAGCTGGCTTCTCCTGGAGTAAGTTCGAGGAGAGCTTAGATTTGCATCTCTGTAGCATCATCCCCTACGTTCCTTCAGAATGTTCTTGAGAATTGGAGGGGTGGGTTCAGGAAGCTGCTTTTTTACACATCTTGGAAAGAAATATGGACAGGGTAACCTCATGCCTGGGAGGGTCGAAAGCCTCTGACATTGATTACATTTCCCCTGTTTCCTTTGATAGGCTTCAAACTGGTAATAGCTTCCCATGAGTTGCGGAAGGAGCTGCCAGGGTCTCAGAAGGCAGAGAGAACTTTTTACTGTATCTCTTGTGGTTTGTATTGTGTGTCCTGCTTCAGGTATTTTCTGGTCGGACATGGGCTGACCCATGCTGAGAGTGGGGTCCTGGCTGGCCGCAGGTGCAGCTGGACCAGGGGATCCAAACACCCATCAGAAGAGACGGCAGGGTGCGCTGAGACTGTGGGGTGACTTGTGGCACACACTCTTGTGTCCTGCGGTTTCAGAAGACTAATCGTGCCCTGCCGGGTCACCTACTTAAAGCCTGCAGACCACAGTGAGTGCAGTCTATAGCCAGCAGTGGAGCAGTGTCATTGGCCAGCCCCACTTCCCTCTGAAATCTTGATTTGATCAGTTTGGCTAGTTCTAAAACCTTGCAGTTCGGATCGGGCTTGCCCACTTTGAACTTTGCACAGAACGTATTTTTAGGAAAGCTGATAACTGAATGCCTGAAGAAAACTTTGCTAACCGAGCACGTGAAAATGTCATCTTTAGTCCATTTGTGCCTGTTTCTCACTGGTCTGGAGCTTTCATTGGCAGAGAGAATTTGCCTGATTTTGGTTCAATCAAAACAAAACAATTCATCAATTTTCAGGGGTGCCTGGGTGGCTGAGTAGGTTAAGTGTTTGTTTGACTTTGACTCAGATCATCAGATCATGATCTCACGGTTCGTGAGTTTGAGCCCCATGTTGGGCTGTCTACTGTCAGCATAGAGCCTGCTTCAGATCCTCTGTCCCCCTCTCTGTGCTCCCCCCACTCATGCGCCCTCTCGCGCTCTCTCTCTCTCTCAAAAATAAATGAAATAAACACATTAAAACAAACAAAAATTTCCAAGTGTCACATCTTGGAAACAGGAACAAGTATCTCTAGCCACAGAAATGAAAGAGGCCTGGAATAGATTCAAAACACGTGTTCTGAACACAGAGTTGGATGCTTGAGGGGCGGTCACAGACTGCAGTCTCTAAATCTAAGTATTTTCTGTGATTGGACACTAGTCCTTCAAGAAATCTGTGCTTGTTGTACGTTCTGATTTGGATCCTCTGTGTGTGTGGAATCTCTCTATTAATCTGTTCTCCTCCACTTAACTACAAACGTCTTACCAGTCCCTCTCAATTCAGCTTCATTCCTATTTACCACCCAAATTCCTGCAAGTAAAAAACAAAACCCAAAGGAAGCAAGTCTTTTTATCAATCTGTTAAGATAATGAAGAAGTAACATTCATCTGATTTTCTAAAGTGATTTCTTTCCCCATGTGGCATTAGAATCACAGAAGAGAGAGCCTCTTTGGGTCTGACGCAGAGGGAATAACTTTAGTGGAGACGTTGCAGTAAAGAGATGACTGGATTGAAAACGATTTCAGCGCCCCTCCCCTCCCAGAAGGTGATTCTGCGAGACACGGAATTGGGACAGGACTCATGGAAACCGCTCTCTCCCTCATCACTAGTGTACCTGTCCATGCATTTGGTAGATGTCGTTTGCATACTCGGAAACTGGGATACGACAGCCAGACAGCCTTTAGCCTCCAGGGGCTCACCATCTGGGAAATCCTGTGGTAGTCTGGCATTTCCAAGGAAAGAGTGGGTGGTGCCATTATCCCTGGGTGTTCATGCTGTTGGAGACGTTTCTAGTCGTTTCCGTCCGTTCATCAGTGAATCGGTCGATTGCCTCTTTCGCTTCCATGCCTTGCCCATCATCGTCACCTTTTCCCACCTTGTTTGGCCCTGAGGGGTGCTGTGTAGACAGAAGACCTTCCTGCGTGTGCTTCACTGCGGCCATGTGTGTGTGCTGGGAGTTCCCTGGGGCACACAAAGATCAGCGGAGACACCAGGGACTCGTTCCGGAGACTTGTACTTGTGGCGTGAGCGTCCCGTGTCTGTCCAGCCACCTGGCTCGTCTGAATGTCCGGTGGCAGTGTTCTTCTTGAGACAGCCTGCCTGGTGGTGTTCCGTGCAGATACAGGGAGAGAAGCTGTGATTTCTAATAAACGGTTCCAGCCTTCGCAAAATCGCCGTCCTCCATACCCGCAGGCAATGGATGTGTGCCACCTAAAACTGTGAATGTCGACCTCCACCGCTTCTGGGAGGCCTGTCTCTGCCTGGAAGGCAGCACTTCCGAGTCCTACCCGGTTGGCCTGTGGAGTCATTTTGTCCCGTGCAGACCTGGCTTTGCCACATACACTCGCAAGTACTGCTCTTGAACCGTCTCCGGTACGCCAGCCACCCTGTCCGTCGCTGGCGTCGGCGGCGGGCTGGCTTTGTGAACGGTGGGAGTTAGCATTTTTCGCAATATTGAAATGAAAGGAGGAAACACCCGAGTGTTGTCTTCCACCGGAAGGTTGCTCTGTCTCTCCCCGTCGTTCACTTGGGCAGTTCCATCCCACGGGATTGTGGCGGTACCGTAAGCGCCCCGGAGCAGCTGCCACGGGGATGCCCTTCCCCAGGTGGAGGCCTGGGCGGCCCTGCCTCGCCGTGCCGCGCTGTGGCGTGGCGTGGGCGGGGGGTACGCGGTGCTGCCGCGGAGACCTGCGTTCGGGTCTGCTCCGCCACACGGGGCACTCTCCCGTTGGGGGCTCCGCGCAGCGTGTGGCCGGTGGGGGCCGCCACATGGATCCCGCCGCGCGGGGGGCTCTGCCGCCTCTGCCTCGCGTGGCTCCCCTCCCCCCGCGGTATCCCATGGTGAGGAAATGAGGCTTGGTGACACACTGTCTCTTGCCGATGTCACACAGCTGGTAAATGGTGCTGTGATGGGAAGCGTCTGCCTAGCGAAACCCCAAATGAAATGTGGGCCAGAGCCTCACCATGGCCTCAGACACTGAAGTGCATCAGGAGGAAGAGCCGTGAGCAGGAAATGTGTGTCCAGGTCACAAGTGACCGTGTGTCCCTCTCCTCTCATTGTCCCTCTAAGTACATAGGAAAGGAGGACCCTGTGGTACGCGTCACGTAAGTCATCCGAGAGCTAGAAATGTTTCTCTTTTCCTTGATGGAGACAATGGTTAACCCTACTTGCAAAGCAGTGCTGAATTAATTAGTGATTGCAGAGCAGTCTAAAAATGTTCACTTATGATGGGAATGTTCACCTGCAAAGTTATTTCTCTGAGAACCTGACTGGCTGCGTCTCAGAAAATGCAGCCTCGCAGGGCGCCTGGGTGACTCAGCCCGTGAAGCATCCGACTCTTGATTTGGGCTCAGGTCATGATCTCACAGTTTGTGAGTTCGAGCCCTGCGTCAGGCACCGAGCTGACAGTGTGAAGCCTGCTTGGGATTCTCTGTCCCTCCCCAGCTTGCTGTCTTTCTCTCTCTCTCTTTCTCTTTTCTCTTTCTCTCTCTCTCTCTTTTCTCTTTCTCTCTCTCTTTCTCTCTCTCTCTCTCAAAGTAAATAAGTAAACTTTAAAAAAAAAAAGAAAAGAAAAGAAAAAAAAAAAAAAAGAAAAGAAATGGGGTACCTGGGTGGCTCAGTCGGTTAAGCGTCCGACTTCGGCTCATGTCATGATCTCACAGTTTGTGAGTTCGAGCCCCACATCCGGCTCTGCGCTGACAGGTCAGAGCCTGGAGCCTGCTTTGGATTCTGTGTCTCCCTCTCTTTCTGCCCCTCCCCCACTTGTTCTCTCTCTCTCTCTCTCTCTCTCTCTCTCTCTCTCTCTCTCCCCCCTCCCTCCCTCCCTCCCCCCCCTTCCTCCCTCCCCCCCTCAAGAATAAAAAATAAACATAAAAGAAAGGGGAGGAAGGAAGGGAGGAAGGAAAGCAACACAGCCTTGCTCCTTACCATTGTGCACAGTGACTGAAAGCAGCAGATGCATTTGTACGTTGATGTTTGGGTGACCGTGTGCCATGGTGCATGCAATATTTGCTTGTGAGGCTTCAAGAAGATAGCCTGGTCTCCTGCCCTCCGTGGAGGCGCTTATAGGCCAGTGAGGCGAGTGGAGACTGTGAACCACGCAAGCATTGGAGAGTGAGAGCAGTCCTGGGCTACGGGTCACCAGGAGCAGAGGGCCTGTGTGAGACGGAACAGAAACCTGTGGCCCAGAGAGAGGAACCCAGGGCCACAACAGGGCTCATCACGAGCAGAAAGAACCTGGAAATAAAACCGTCACTTCTCGGATCTAGAAAGCACAGTTAGACATGGGGCTGACCGGCCGCATCCCCAAATCAACAACGTAGATTTGAATAATACCAGTGTTGATGGGATTCCCTGGGCATTTGGTGTGTGTGTGTGTATGTATGTGTCTGTATATAGTCTTTCTCCTTTTGGACTTCTGGTCATTTCTGCCCCTATCACAGGGTGTCTGGGGTCCTGAGCAGCATTTATGTGGCCTTGGGGCGGGGCGGGGGGTGGGGGTTCCTCTTCAGATGAGGTTTGTTTTGCTTCGCTGCCCTGCCTCGGACCTTTCATGGCAGCAGGCAGAGGAGAAAACAGCCAGGCGCTGGGGGGAGAGAGAATCCCAAGCAGACTGCATGCTATCAGTGCTGGGCCGGACTTGGGTCTCAAACCCACGACCATGAGATCATGAACTCAGCTGAAATCAAGAGTCAGATGCTGACTTGACTAAGCTACCCCGGCACCCGTCAGCTTTTATTTTAAAGTCTATTTATTTATTTTAGGAGAGAGAGAGAGTGCACACCAGCAGGGGAGGGGCAGAGAGAGAATCCAGATGAGGTTGGTTTTGCTTTGCTGCCCTGCCTCAGACCCAGGCGCTGGGCTCCCACCTGCCCAGGGGTTGCAGGTGTCCTGGGAGCCTCCTCCTGGAGCAGCCTTCTCCTTGATAACGTGTCATTAGCATGTTCTGCATGACAGTGAGTGACCTGAGCTGCATATCAATTGCTGGGAGTCTGGAATGCAGCTGCCTTTTAAATGTTCCTTTGTATGGCTTGACTCACTGTTCCAGGCATTCCTAGGAGCTAAATGGTTAGGTGCCTTTGCTGGCAAATCCTTAAGACTTCTTATTTTCTTACTCTGTGTGGATCTTTCTATCACCATTTCTATCACCATTGACTTTATCCTTGAAAATTTTAAAAAATTTTTTTAAATGTTTATTTTTAAGAGAGACAGAGAATGCGAGTGGGTTCGGGGCAGAGAGAGAGAGGGAGACAGAATCGGGAGACACAGGCTCTGGGTTCCGAGCTGTCAGCATAGAGCCCGATGCGGGCTCAAACTCATGAGCCATGAGGTCATGACATGAGCTGAAGTTGGACACTCAACCAACTGAGCCACCCAGGAGCCCCTATCCTTGAAAATTTTTTCAACATTTAAAAAGGAAGGGCTCCGAGGTGCCTTGGTGGCTCAGTCAGTTCAGCGTCTGATTTCAGCTGAAATCATGATCTCATGGTTTGTGAGTTGGAGCCCCGCGTCGGGGTCTGTGCTGACCTCAGAGCCTGGAACCTGCTTCGGATTCTGTGTCTCCCTCCCTCTCTGCCTCTCCCCTGCTCACTCTCTGTCTCTCAAAAATAAACATCTAAAAAAATCGTTTTTATTAAAAAGTTATTTTGAAAACTTCTAGTTTCTCTTAGTGTGTAGCTAGTATGTATGTTTTTCTTGCATATCTAACTTTCTGAAGCTGGGTTAATATTTTAAACTCTTTTGCTTGGCTGTTTTGTCACCGTGCATCTTCGAAGCCGAGGCCGTGTCTTCAGCGTCTTGAAAGCAGAGACCACACCCGCCCTCTCTCAGGGCCCCTGTGGGACTTGAGCTCTTCGGACTTCTCCCAGATGTGGACGGCTTCCAGCTTCTAGGTGCGGCCGGGGCCAGCCGTGTGTGGCTGTGCTCACGGCAGCACAAGGTGGGGGGCCGCCCCCGGCTGGCTGACGACGGGAAGGGGAGGGACTTGGGCATGGTCAGGGTTCTCCTCCAGAGCATCCGCTGAAGCTGAGGGGCCCTTTCCCCGAGGGACACGGTCAGAGGGACACGCGCCGGGCACTGGACTTTGTCGTGCAGCAGCCTGGCTGGGGTTGGGGCATCCATAACACCCAGGCCGGGCATCACATCCCAAGAGGCAGGCTCGCTCCTGGGCCCCAAGGGGGTGCTGGAATGAGGGGGAAAGCCTTACCTAGCTTGTTAGAGGGGGACGTCACTTACGGGCACCGGTGCTCTGTCTTCTGGTTCCCCCCGGCTGCCCTCGTTAGAGTTTGCTTTAACAGCTCTGAGGTGATCTCGTCAATGCCAAATTGCTCTTCCCTGAATGGAACGGTCCTTCAGAGGCTCCTTTTCTTACTGTGTCAGGTTGGAAGGAACTGTGCTGGCAAAGGCATGGCAGGCTGCTCTGTCACAGAGTTGAGAGTGCTTAGCCCGTGAGTGAGCGCTGCTTGCAGCGCAGAGAAACGTGCTTGGAGCGTGTGCCTCCGTCCGGGTTTTGCGGAGACCTTCCTGTGTGTGCGTCTGTGCGTACTGAGCACACGCGTATGTGCATCGAATGTGGCGGTAGAGCTGGGAACGGGTAGCAGTATGGAATGATCAGTGAGCCACTGCAGCGCCCAAAGTCTTTGTTTTTGTCTCTTGTTTTAAATTTTATTTGAGAGAGAGAGAGAGAGCATGAGTGGGGGAGGGGGCAGAGGGAGAGAGAGCGAGAGTGAGAGAGAGAGAGACAGACTCTTAAGCAGACTCCACACTCAGCACAGAGCCCAACGTGGGGCTCGATCCTTTGACCCTGGGATCACGACCTGAGCCAAAATCGAGGGATCAAGGGTGGGACGGTCAACCAACTGAGCCACCCAGGTGCCCCATGTTTTTCTCCTTTTTAATAATATACGACTGATTGGGGTGCATGGGTGGCTCCATCGGTTAAGCGTCCAACGCTTCCTTTTGGGTCGGGTCATGATCTCACGGCTTTGTGAGTTCAAGCCCCACATCACACTCCACGCAGGCAGCATGGAGCCTGCAGGGGATTCTCTCTGTCTACCTCTCTCTCTACCCCTTCCCTACTCACGCTGCCTCTGTCTCTCTCAAAATAAATAAAACTTTAGGAGAAAAATAATATACTACTGATTTTAAAGGCTTTATTCATAAATTGATTTGAGGCTCATGTTAGAAAGCTCTATGCCTTTTTGTAAATGGCAATTTTCCTAAATAAGCCACATAAAAATACTGTTACATCAAGAAACAAATATTTCTAAATATAGCCATATGAGATTTTTCACCAGTGTTGTTTTTAAAAATGTGTAAAGGGGACTCCTGGGTAGCTCAGTCCGTTAAGCATCTGACTTGGGCTCAGGTCGCGATCTCGTGGTTCCCGAGTTGAAGCCCCACGTCAGGCTCCGTGCTGACAGCTCAGAGCCTGGAGCCTGCTTTGGATTCTGTGTGTGTGTGTCTCTCTCTCTCTGCCCCTCCCCCACACGCTCTCTGTCTCTGTCTCTCTCTTTTTCTCTCTCTCAAAAGTAAATAAACATTGAAAAAAAATTTTAAGAGGTCTGAACCTTTATAAATAAATAAATAGTGAATTTTCTTGCCCCACAATGCAACTTGTGTCTGCAAGTACACGTCTGTACCTTAAGTGTGTGCGTGTGATTTTAGTATTTCCCGTCCTGTTACGTGAGGTAGCAACATGCAGCCTCCTGTGTGTGCTTGGACTGGATACCTCGCGTCACGAACGGCGGGGACAGGTGTGGGAAAACGTATCTGGCTTTCATTACCGAAAATGAGTTAAGAAGGTCATCGAGATCTGGATCTAGTCCGGTTTGGAGAGATGCGGCTTGGCATCGTGCGCTCACTTGTACACTTTCTCCCTGTAGACAAGCAGATGTCCGACGGCCGGCAAGCGGTGCGGCAGGACAGCAGGACTCCCGGACGCCGGCCCAGCTCGGTCAGCCGTCTCCCGCCTGGGGGGCTCCGGAGGTGCCCCCGGAGGCCCGCGGCCGAGCGGGGACCCTCCCTCGAGACTACAGATCCTCAGAGGGCGCGCCCTCGGCCCCGCACACCCGCGGGCAGGAGCCCAGGCCCTTGAGCGCCGCGCCCGTCCCCAAGCAGCCAGCCCCGCGGAGGCTGCCGCCGCCACCGCCGCCCAAGCGTGAGCCCGGGCAGTTGGGGGGCCTGGCCGGCGGCACCCCCAGCGGGCCCCCGCCGTCCCCCGAGGCCCCGGACGCGTGCGCCCCCCGCCCGGCCCTCGGCCAAAGGCCCGAAGACGGCGAGCGCGCGGGGAGGCATGTAGACGGGCACCGGGCCGGGCCTGAGCGCCAAGCCCCCCTCCCTTCCTCGCTGCGGGCCCCGCGCCCGGCCGCCATGGAGACTTCTCGCTCCCCTTCGCCCCAGTTCGCCCCGCAGAAGCTCACGGACAGACCTCCCCTGCTGGTCCAGGACGAGAGTTCCACCAGGTAGGGCCCTGGCCCCGCGCCTGCCCTTCCCTGGGCTCCCGCGGGAGGTGTCCCTGGTGTCTTTCCTGGGCGGTGTGGGCGGTGTCTGGACCCCATGGGGGACAACCCACAGCTCCAGGGGTCACGTGGATTTTTAACTTGGGGTCGGGGCGGGGGTGCCCTGTTCTCCAGGAGCAAAGGGGATGTGCCGCAGGTGCGGACTGTCCTCTGTCCCCGTGGTCCAGGCCCAGCGGTGGTGTGTGCCTTCCCTCCGGGCATCTGCCCATGAGGGCTGTGCTTTCCCTGAGCACTTGTTGGTTGGAGAGTCCGGTGTGCAGTAAGCCTGACGCCTTCAGGAGACTTCGGTGTTTTTCATAATGTCCGGTATTTCCACACGTTTTGTAGGTTTATGTTTCTATTTTTGAGAGAGAGTGTGAGCAGAGGAGGGGCAGAGACAGAGGGGGAGACAGAATCGCAAGGAGGCTCCACGCTGTCACCGCAGAGCCCCAGCCAGGACTCATGCGGGGCTCATGTGGGGCTCACGCGGGGCCTCACACGGTCAAACTGTGAGATCAGACCTGAGCCAAAATCAAGAGTTGGACGCTTCACCGACTGAGCCACCCAGGTGCCCCAACACATTTTTTTTCTGTGTCATATGTGAAAAGCAGAGCTGGTATACACATGTTATAAAGGCAGAGGAAAAACCTGTTCAACTCCATGGCGCTGCTGTTAGAATTTCCGACGTGGACTTGTCTGCCGTGCCCGTGGAGACGTTGATAAATATGGTCAGGCAGGGACCGACCGGTCCCGAACACTGAATGTTTCCCTTTGCCGTCCTCTCAGAGTGCCTTTGAAGAACTGGGAAAGGGCAGAAGTGCAGAATTTTCATCTTGCTCGCTAGGGCCATGGTTGTCCATCTGGGGGAGGGTGGCTTTGCCCCCGGGGGGGCATTTGGCTGTGTCTGGAGAGGTTTGGGGGGTCGCAGCTGAAGAGCGAGTGTTGCTGCTGGCATCCAGCGGGCAGAGGCCGGGACGCCTCGCATCCTGCAGTGCACAGGTGAGCCCCGCAGCAGGGAATGCTCTGGCCCCGATGTCCCCTGCTGTCCAATATAGTAGCCACAGTCACATGTGGCCGTAGGAATGGAAGTTAATGAAAAGCAAAATAAATTCTGTGCATCAGCTGCACCACGTGTGGTTAATGGCACACATACCATTTATTTCCATCATCCCAGAAAGTTCTGTTGGACCTTTTTGTTGTAGAGTCTCAAGCCGTTCTCTTTTTTTTAAGTTCATTGATTTATTTTGAGAAAGAGCATGAGCACGGGAGGGGCAGAGAGAGAGTGAGAGATAATCCCAAAGCAGGCTCCACACTCTCAGCACAGAGCCCAACGCAGGGCTCAGACTCCAGACCCAAGAGATCATGTCCTGAGCCGAAATCAAGAGTCAGATGTTAAGGGGCGCCTGGGTGGCTCAGTAGGTTGAGCGTCCGACTTCGTCTCAGGTCATGATCTCACGGTCCGTGGGTTCGAGCCCCGCGTCGGGCTCTGTGCTGACAGCTCAGAGCCCGGAGTCTGTTTCACATTCTGTGTCTCCCTCTCTCTCTCTCTGCCCCTCCCCCACTCACACTGTATCTCTCTCTCTCTCAAAAATAAATAAACATTGGGGCGCCTGGGTGGCTCAGTCGGTTAAGCGTCCGACTTTGGCTCAGGTCACGATCTCACTGTCTGTGAGTTCGAGCCCTGCATCGGGCTCTGTGCTGACTGCTCAGAGCCTGGAGCCTGTTTCAGATTCTGTGTCTCCCTCTCTCTCTGACCCTCCCCCGTTCATGCTCTGTCTCTCTCTGTCTCAAAAATAAATAAACGTTAAAAAAAAAATTAAAAAAAAAAAAAATTAAAAATTTTTTTTAAAAAGTCAGATGTTTAACCAACTGAGCCACCCAGGCGCCCCTGTTCTTTTCTTTCCACCTTGAAAATAACTCGGCAGAGAGGACACCACTGATAGCATCCTGTATCTCCGCAAGTGTGGCCTCGTAACCACAGCTTCATCTGGGGGCCACGTCTGTGTTCTGTGTCATGCAGACTGTGGGCACCACTGAGATAACCTGTCAGTGGGAGGCAGCGTTGTCCGTTCTGAAGGGAAGAAGAAGCAATAACGTGGTCTGTGTGGCGGGTCAAGTGTGCGACACTGTTCCAGGCGAGCTGGCCTGGGCCCCTCAGGCCCCCCGCTTCTCGGGAGCTGGTCTGAGCTCTGCGGGCTCCTCGGAGAAACAGCCATGTGTTCCCACAGTGCTCGTGACCTGCGTCGGCTCAGGACGTAGGGAGTGGGTTTCATTTTTTTCTTGCCTGAAGCCAGTGTTGATTTTCTCATTCTGTCTTTTCCAGGAGCTTGAGAGGGATTTCAGTAAACAGGGACAGTGCCTATTGAAGATACTGGGGGGTGATGGGTACCCACATTATTTAGTGTTCCCACCCATCGTGTCTTTTGGGTCGGAAAAGGTTGCCTGTGCACCATGTCCCCTGCTGTATGAGTGCTCACAGAGGGCCCGAATCCGGGTCAGTGTCTATACCCAGACCCACATGTGTACACTTTGTTCTTAGGAAGCTCAGTGAGGCACATGGTGGCCGTGCCACCTCCAAGAGCTGCTACCCAGAAAGTCGCTCACAGTGCACTGAATTAGTCACCGTCCCCATGGTGTGCCCCGTCGGTCAATCCTGGTATGAGAGCGTGCGATCCCAGTGACCTGCAGGCTGAACAAGAAACCAGGGAGGCACGGTCAGCTACCGATGGGTCAGCAGGGGAAGGGTCAGGGTCCCCCTGTGTCAGGGCTTCCTGAGCTGCCGGTCATTTAGGCTCAGCTCAGAGATACTGTTCTTGGGGCGCCTGAGTGGTTCAGTCAGTTAAGCATCCAACTAAGCGTCTCACAGTGCGTGAGTTCGAGCCCCACGTCGGGCTCTGCATTGATGGCGTGGAGCCTGCTTGGATCGATCCTCTATCCCCTTCTCTCTGCCCTCCCCCACTCTCAAAAATGAATAAACGTTTAAACATTTAAAAGAAAGGGGTGCCTCGGTGGGGCAGTCAGTTAAGCGTCCAACTTCAGCTCGGGTCATGATCTCACGGTCCCTGAGTTCGAGCCCCACGTCGGGCTCTGTGCTGACAGCTCAGAACCTGGAGCCTGCTTCCGATTCTGTGTCTCCCTCTGTCTCTGTCCCTCCCCCACGTATGCTCTGTCTGTCTCTCTCAACGATAAATAAACATTAACAAAAATAATTTTAGAAATAAATAAAAATGTAAAAGAAATTGCCCTGCTCTCTGCTGACTTGGATCTCTTGAGCAGAGCTGCTCGCCTCATCTCCCTCCATGTCCGGCCTCTCCCTCCTTCCAGCTACCCCTTGACCATGAGTGTGCACGCGCTCCTGCCTGCTGGGGCGCCAGCCGGGGTGCAGGGCAGGCTCCCACCTTCACGCGCTGTTGAGCCTTCCCTGTGTGCCAGGCCCTGAGCCCCCAGCAGGAGTGCGGAGAGAGGAGAGGAAGCATTCCTAGCCTCTGAGGGATTTCAGAATGGGCATTCCTACCAAAACAAATGCTTCAACTCGTGTGCTAACACTAGGTAGCTGACTTTTTTACTTATTTGTTTTTCCAACGTTTGTTCATTTTTGAGAGAGAGAAAAGTGTGAGTGGGAAAGGGACAGAGAGAGGGGGAGACACAGAATCGGAAGCAGACTCTAGGCTCCAAGGTGTCAGCACAGAGCCCGACACGGGGCTCGAACCCACGAGCCGTGAGATCATAACCTGAGCCGAAATCGGACGCTCAGCCGGCTGAGCCACCCAGGTGCCCCTAGGTGGCTTACTTTTAAATCTTTAACAGTCGTCTGGGGATTTTTTGCTTAAACTTCAAACGGTCCTCTGCTCCCCCATCTGCCCCTACCCCACTTGCACTTTCTTTTTCAAAAATAAACATTAAAAGAAAAAAAAAAACACGGGCAATCTTGCTAGAAGTCTCCCGGCGGCCCCAGAACCACGCAGGCACCCGTGGGTATGTACTGGCCCTGCTTGGAGAGGCAGCGAGGGAAGGCTCTAATGATAACTGTGAAAGGAAGCCTGTTGCAGGTCCCCCGACAAAGGAGAATGTCACCGAGCAGGGCCTGTTAATGTTTGCACTATTATCCGCATGAAAACGCGTGTTAAACCACCCTCCTCTCAGTCAGCAAGCCCAGGGATACACCCCCGGCTCCCCTAGGGGTGTGGGTGATTTTGAAAATGGAAAAGGTGTCCAGACGCTCAGGGTCAGGAACGCAGGCCTCCTCGACCTCCATTCCCCGTCCTGGGTCTGTGATCACGGAGGCTCCTTCCAGCTCAGTGGCCAAAGGTCTTTGAGCCTGGGTTCCCCAGCCGGAAGAGCAGGTGAGGGACCAGCGGGTTTCTCTCCCGGGTAGGCGTCGACGGCAGGGCTCACTTTGCGTTTTCAGCACACGGCTCTTCTCTTTCCAGAATCGAGCGGGTGATTGACAACAATACCACTGTGAAGATGGTGCCCATCAAGATTGTGCACTCGGAGAGCCGGCCTGAGAAGGAGAGCCGCCAGGGCCTGGCCCGCGCCACCGAGCTGCCCACACTGCCCAGCGGGCTGGAGAAAGACCACATCAAGACCCTCAGCACCTCGGAGCAGTCCTACTCCCGCTTCTGCGTGTACAGCCGCCAGGGCGCCGAGCCCCCGCCCCAGCCCCCCGAAGCCCCCGCGCCCACTGCCAAGGACAGCGGGGCCTCTCCGTCCGGGCTCAGCTACGTGAAGACCAAGGAGAGGACAGCCGAAGACCTGAAGTCAGAAGAGCTGGCCCGGGAGATCGTGGGCAAGGAGAAGTCTCTGGCCGACATCCTGGACCCCAGCGTGAAGATCAGAACCACCATGGACCTGATGGAGGGGATCTTCCCCAAAGACGAGCACCTGCTGGAAGAAGCCCAGCAGCGGAGGAAGCTGCTCCCCAAAGTCCCCTCTCCTGGGACCACGGACGAGAAGTGAGTAAGCACCGCCTTCAGGGGCGCGGTGTGGCCGCTTGGGGCGCTGCTCCCTCTTAGCATCTGGTTCGCTCCAGGGGGCAAGTGCCTTCTCCGTGTGTCTGTTTTCATGATTGCTTCTGGGGGGCAGGTTTCCGAAAGTACTGCCCAGTGCTTACTTAGCACGTTTTGGCCGTCCGGGGACCCTCCCAAAAGAAGCGCTAAGGCCCGTGGCTGGGGATGACGACTCTGAGGCCTGGCAAAGATGTGAGGATAGCGCAGCTCCTGCGATGCCCGCAGGCGCCTCTCAGAAGACAGCGCTTCTCAGCTGGGCCGTCGTCTCCCTCCAGGGGACACTTGGCAATGTCCGGGTACGTTTTTAGTTGTCGCCCCCGCGAGGTGCTCCCGGCATCCTGTGGGTGGAGACAGGGAGGCTGCCCAACACCGTGCGGCGGACAGGACACCCCCACAGCCCCAGATGTCAGTCGCGAAGGCTCCTGAATGTCCTAGTTACTAAGGAGGCTTTCTGTTCCCGCTTGTGGAACGGAGCGAACGGATGCATTTCCACGGTTTGGGGGAACGTGCTTTGCGACCTGTCTCATTCCGTGGGCCACCTGCACAGGCGTGTGCTCACATCTGTCCTGTTTATATCCATTGTGTCCGTACACGTCGTTAACTGACAGTAGGTGGGAGTGCCCGTGAGATGCCCGAGAGAGGGGCAGGGGGGTGAGTCGGATCAAAGCAAGAGGGAGCAGACACGGCTGCAGCCAAGGGCTGCCCCTCCGCCCCCCTTTGGCGGTCCCATCCCCCGGCTGTTGTCTTTTGGTTAGCGGCCCCGTTGGCTCGTCGGGACCGAGGCCGTGAGCCGGAAGGGGGCACGTGCGCGTAGGGTCACAGCCAGTTGCGGTTCTGACCTTTTTACGTAGGAGAGAGGAGCCGAGCGTGCCGGCGGCCGTGTCCCTGGCCGCCAGTTCCACGTACTACAGCACTTCGGTCCCCAAGGCGGAGCTGCTGATCAAGATGAAGGATCTACAGGAGCAGCAGGAGCCCGAGGAGGATTCGGGGAGCGACTTGGACCACGACCTGTCGGTGAAGAAGGTAGGAAAGGCCGTGGCCAATGAAACCGTGCTCGTTGGCAGAGAAGGGGCCGCACGTCACGGTCCAAGTAATCTGTGCCTTCCACCCTAGTTAAAATGCTGCGGACTTCATTCTGTGACCTTCGGCGAGTTACCTGTTCTCTTTGAATATCAGGTTCTAATACCTGCAGCCAGGAGATCACAGTCCCCACATAGTGCTTGTAAAGTGCTTTGTCCACCAAGCAGCGTCATTTCTTGTCTCCTAGAACTCCCAGGCGCTTAGGGGTACAGCAGGAGACCAAACAGAACGGAGCCCTTCCTTTCCAGAGGGGAGCCTCTGTTCAGCCCACATGAAAACAAATACACAGTAGGGGGTCGGCACACTGCAGCCTGTGGGCCAAACCTGGTTTTGTGAGCAAAGCTGTATTGACGCACAGGCACATTTTTTCATTTAGAGACGCTCTCTGGTGGCTTTCCTTCCACAGAAGCAGGGTTGAGTAGTTGCAGCTGACCACGCCACCTGGAACGTCGAGGATCTTTACTGTCTACCCCTTTATGGAAAGAGTTTGCCAACGTTTAATGTGGTACATTGGATGGTGAGAGAATCAAAACAGAGTGAAAGAATCGAGTGAAACAAAGGAAGGTGATTCTAGAGAGGGCTCCGGCGAGGGGATGATTGAACAGTGACCTAGAGTGGTGTGAAGGGTGAGCCGTGTGGATATCTGGGTGCACTGGGGTAAGGGGACCAGCCGCTGCGAAGGTCCTGAGGTGGTAGGCTCGTGACACATTGGAGAAGCAGCAGTGGCTTTAGCTGGAGCTATGTGGACCAGGAGGGTAGGACTGGAGATAAAGTCAGAAATGAGGTCAGGGACTACATAGTGAGTGGCCATGAAGTCATGGTAGGGACAGCATTACTGCTGTCAGTGTCAATGGCATTACTGCTCTGTTAGCTTTAAATCTCCATGATCTGTCAGCACGCCAGACCTGTGGCATCTAGGTGATTACCTAGTTTTTTAGGAAGGCCTTAGCATTAAACGGATGACGGGATTGCCAAAGAAAGTCCGTTTCGGAGGCTAGCACGTACTCTTTATTCCAGGGCCTTGAGCCCGTCAAATACTACCAGGGAAAGAAAAGGAGGGAAGCAGCCTTTTGTGAGCATTTGCCATATGCTTAGTACTTTGGAAAACTGCTTTCATAAAACAAACACTTTTTTTTTTCTTTAACAGAAATCTTACCAAAAGATTATGCGTGTATAGTTGGTGGTTTAAAAACACCACTGGCTGATTTCAGATATAATAGAAGAAATATTGTGACCCATGCATGAGAGAAATTTACTTTCAGTTTGGGGAATATTTGCTTTTTTGTTCAAGGGAATTAAAGGGAATAAAAGATAAGAATTTTAGTCCTGGGCTTGTATCTGGCTTCCAATCACATATCCAATTTCTTTCTTTTTTCTTTCTTCTTTTTTAATGTTTATTTTTGAGAGAGAGAGACAGACAGACATACCAAACGTGAGCCGGGGGGGGGTGGGGAGAGAGAGAGGGACACGCAGAATGTGAAGCAGGCTCCAGGTTCTGAGCTGTCAGCACAGAGCCTGACGTGGGGCTCGAACCCGCGAACCGCAAGATCATGACCTGAGCCGAACAAAGGCAGACTCTTTTTACGACATGGCCTTGTTTCTCGTGCTGTGATGAGTTTGGGGTGGGGCACGCCCTGGTACTGCCCAGCCTTCATCTGGGTGGCTCTTTTCTCTTTCTGCTTTTGGGAGGCTCAAGTTGCTGGGCAACTGCCTCACCTTAGATGACTGCTTTGGGATTGAGATGAATCCCTGTGAACTTGGCTCCTGACAGCCTACTCCCCGCACCCCCCCAACCTACTCCGCATGATTATATTCTTGGGTTTTTTTAATGTTTATTTATTTTGGGGGCCGGAGGAGCAGCAAGAGAGGGGGCCAGAGGATCCGAAACAGGCTCTGAGCTGTCAGCAGAGAGCCCGATGCGGGGCTCGAACTCACAAACTATGAGATCATGACCTGAGCTGAAGCCAGACTCTCAACCGACTGAGCCACCCAGGCACCCTCGCATGATTAAATTCTTAACCCAACTGACATATCTTATTCCAGATGCAAATGTTGAGTAATTTCACAGTAAACGGCAAATGCTGTAAATCACAGTTCTCTGTGGTGTTAGTGACTCAGTAATCTTGCTTTTCGGCTTGATTTGACAAAGGCAGCTGGCACCCTGTCTTTTCAGCCTTCTTCTCATAACCCACAAATACACTGTGTCGTGTGGTTGTACAAAGTGTTCACGGTGGGGAGAAGGAGGTCCGTGCCGTGTGGATGTACCTGATGGGCCGTAACGGTAGAGCGGCTTGACCCCGAATCGCATGTGGACCCACGTGCCCAGAGGGACCTTGGCTGTCATGGTCCCAGCATCGCTGCATGCTCACAGAGCCCGAGTGCCAAATCGGGTGACCCTGTGTTTTAGGAGAAGGCTGAGGACACAGGGATGCAGAGAGGGAATTGTGGTGGCTGGTTGGAAGCATTACCCCAGGAAGGCGAAATCCGTTTTTACACCCGAGGCGGCTCAGGCACACTCTGCCCAGAAAGAGGCCCAACTGAGATATGGGATTCTTCAGCAGAAGCAGACACTCCATGGTCAACATCTGGAATCTGAGGGTTGTGGTTCTTCCCTGGAACTTAGACGTGGGCACGAGGCCCAGAGAGAAAAGACCTCATTCCCCGCCCAGAGGGGGACAAAAGTAGGTGTGCGGGGGGCACCGGAAACAGAGGTAAGGGGCAGGAGTGCACCTGCTGTGAGACCCAGGGTGGGCGGGGGGGGTGGCTGGCCTCTGCCACCACTTGCTCTCCCCCCAGGCCCTCTTGAATGCCATGTGCTGCAGAACACAAGCGGATGGGCTCACGCGAGGCTCATCTGACGTGGCGGGTGAGGCCTGCTGCACCCCGGCTGGTGCTGATAGCCAGTGATCCGTATGCTTCCTGGGCCAGGCCTTGTCCCAAGATCCCTGAAAGTCAGTGTCTGCCCCTTTATGGAAGAAGGGGAGGGTATTTCTAATAAAACTTTACGCACGACATATAAAGGAATCAGAGGAATTTGGGCTCCTTCCAAAACGCCCAGCTTCAAGTTCGCTCAGCTGTTATTGCAGGTTTTGAAGGCGCGTATCATGCATTGGTGTGAAATCTTTATCACGATAATTGCTAAAGAAGAATGAAACAGGAAAGTTACCAGAAGCCCTGGCTAGGGGTCCTCACACATCCACAATCCTCTGAATTGCTTGAGGTGTTCACTCGGGTTACGGGTTGCCTGCAGGTGACAATTTGGAAGGTTCTCCATCCCTACAATCCATTTTGTGCTCTTCCCTCAAGTTATGAGTATCTGAAAAAGGCCATCTTAGCCGTGGGACTCGAAGTTGACTTAAACCGTCTCCCCAGATAGGTAGGTAACCAGACGCACCGAGACACAAGCATCAGCCCACATTCTGAGAGAAAATATCAGAACTGTAGACGCATACAGCTTTACATTAGTGAGGGAAGGGGCGCCTGGGTGGCTCAGTCGGTTGAGCATCTGACTGTAGCTCAGGTCGTGATCTCACAGTTCGTGGGTTCAAGCCCCGCATCGGGCTCTGTGCTGACAGCATGGAGCCTGGAGCCTGCTTCGGAATCTGTGTGTCTCTCTGTATCTGCCCCTCCTCTGCTCTCCCTCTCTCTCTCTCAAAATAATAAGTAAAATAAATAAATTAGTGAGGGAAGACTAGAACCTGACCCGAAAAAGCCCAAAGCAGTTTATAAATTCCATGTTGGGTGTTTTAGGAGAAAACCCATGCCGATTAATCTGCAGTGAGGACAAGGACAGCTCTCCTCTGAAACTGCCTGCTATCTTAATCTGCAGGATACCCAGACATTGTGATAAGCCCTAGGCAGATTGGACCACGAGCAGGCAGTGCCCATGACTTTCCAGGCCGTGGACTTATCGTCATACTTACTTGTGCACACGCATCAACGCCAGATGGGGATTCTTGTCAGCGTCTCCTCCGCAGACAAAGCGGACACGTCATCGGCTCCTGCAAAGCGTGCGATGGCTTGCTCGTGGTTCAGCGTGTCTTTCGTCCCGCCGTGTGACTTTGCCCACCTAAACTGTCATCGGGACAGGCGTTTTTTGTTTTTGAATTTTTGTTAACGTTTACTTATTTTTTAGAGAGAGAGTGAGGCAGAGCACGAGCGGGGAAGGGGCAAAGAGAGAGGGAGACACAGAGTCTGAAGCAGGCTGCAGGCTCTGAGCTGTCGTCCCGAGCCCACAAACCGTGAGATCACGACCAGAGCTGACATCGGCCACTTAACCGACTGAGCCACCCCGGCGGCCCCATGACAGGCGGGTTTTACCCCACTGTTGTCTGTTAAGCCGGGGCACCTTCTCAGCCTGCACGCAGGACTGCCGATACCTGCCAAGTACGGGTACCTACCGCAAGCCGCCAGGCTGGTGATTGTCACGCAGGCACGCGTTCAGCTTTCGTGTCAGTCCTGGAGGTGCGGGCTCCTTTTCCCCTGTGCAGCCAAGATCACGGTCCTGGAGAGCTTGATGAGACGTCGCTCCCTCCGGGCGGGTGACTTCTCTCCGCTCGGCTCTGCCGGCTCCCTGTGGGGTTGGAGTCTGTAAAGGGCCCAGGACACGCGGTGACGGTGTGGGGGGACTTCATGGGTCCGCTTTCTATACGTGGCGTCCCTTGTTGCAGCAGCCTGAGCTGAACATCCTAACTGGACGTGAGCGTTCACATTCTGCAGTCTTCATCTGGGTTTGTGCACCTCGGCGCTGTGGCGTGCGGGGGTTCACGTGGGCTGTGTGTGGTTCAGCACGTGGGGGTGAACGCCCTGGCGCTTCTGCTGTGGGTGGGCCTGACGGCACACAGACATCCGTGCTCGGAAGACAGTGGTTTTGGCAGCCTGGGCTCACCTGCTGCGTTCCTTTAGAGCCATCCCTGTACGTTTCCCCAGATCTGCCAGAGGGGGCAGACCATCTTTGCCACTCAAATCCTGCCACTTCAGCAGGAAGGCCAGTTTACGTGTTTTGTTTTTTATTTTTGCCCCTTTAAAAGACAATCACTTAAAGGGCCTGTGGAAAAGGGGGGTGGGGAACTCACGTTTAATGGTCAGAGTGTCAGTTGGGTAACATGAGGAAGTTCTGGAGATGGGCGGTGGTCACGGTTGCCCACGACGTGAATGTACTTAATGCCACAGAGTGGTACGCTTAAAAACGCATAAAATGATAACTTTTGAGACTATATCTTGCCATACTTAGTTTATTTTATTTTATCTAAAATATTTTTTTAATGCTTTTGTTTTTGAGAGAGAGGGGGACAAAGCATGAGTGGGGGAGGGACAGAGAGAGAGAGAGGGGGCACAGAATCCAGAGCAGGCTCCAGGCTCTCAACTGTCAGCAGAGCCCAACTCGGGGCTCGAACCCACAAACCGTGATCATTTCCTGAGCCAAAGTCGGACTCTTAACCGACTGGGCCACCCAGACGCCCCTTTCTTGCCATATTTTTTAAAAGTTAGTAATATATGTGCATTTCGGTCACATTCAAGTCAGGTTGCTCTCAAAAGACTTTTAATTTTACTGACATCCCTTTATTTGTTTTAACTTTAAGTTGCCAGTTGTGTGTGGAGCATGTGTTCAAATCACGCCATTCAGTAGCAGGCGTGAGACTCCATAACTTGTGCACGTGTCTGTTCTTGCACTGGAAGATTGCAGACTATGAAGCACAGAATCTCACGTGGGCCCCGAGAATCCCGGCCAAGGTGAAGGTGAAATGAGGTTTATCTCGAGGGGCCACGTCCTACCTATCGCTGTGTGATAGGACACTAACGGGAGGAGAATAGGTTAGTTTCGTGTCTAAATGTCACGCCAGGGACTTCACCGGGAGTTGTTCTCCCTCCCTGGGTCTTAGAAAGCCTCTCTTAGAAAGTTGATGCAAAATCAACTCTTCCCCACGCAGGTCACTTACGTGAGACCACAGGGCCCTGGCAGCCGCTGTAGGTGCCAGGTCAGGTCACCCTAACGAGTGTTTGCATGCCCCCCTGTGCCCTACAGCAGGAGCTCATCGAGAGCATCAGTCGCAAGCTGCAAGTGCTTCGGGAAGCCCGGGAGAGCCTGCTGGAGGACATCCGTGCCAACAGCGCACTGGGGGACGAGGTGGACGCCATCGCCAAAGACGTGTGCAAACCCAACGAGTTTGACAAGTTCCGGATGTTCGTTGGGGACCTGGACAAAGTGGTGAACCTTCTGCTGTCGCTGTCGGGCCGTCTGGCGAGGGTAGAAAACGCCCTCAATAATTTGGATGACACTACTTCTCCTGGTGATCGGGTAGATACAACGTGTCTGACCTGGACTCGGCGGGGGCGGGGCGGGAGGTGGTTGCGGGAAGGTTCCGCGTGGGGCGTCATGAGTTGGTGCCCTGAAGCCTCACGCGGTCCCTGCGGCGGCCTGTGCACCTCCCAGCGCAGGACGCCTTCGGGTGTCCAGGGCTCTCCCTCACTTTGCTGGTAACTGAGGGAGACAGGTGCTGGGGGGTGTGGTGGGCAGGGCCTGACAGGCGTGGTCATGGGACTGCAGGGCTGCTGTGATGTTCAGGAAGAACTGTGGGCTCCTTTTCACATCTTCTCACCTGTTCCCACGGATCATTACTGATAAGCGTCTCTTCCTAGGAAATAGTCTCTTTCACCTTTCTTGACCATGCGTGTAAGTGGGTCTCACTGAGAATGGAATGTGATGTTGTCGCTGCTTTTAACAGGAGTGCACACGGCAGTCTGGAAGCAGTCGAGGACTTGTCTGCCTCTTCCCCCTCTCTTGAGGTGTGCAGCCTGGAACGTGTCTCTTAGGGGGTTTGCAGAATGCAGGAAGTAATAGCCCCCTTGTTGGCTTCACTTCCTGGGTCAAATATCAGTAGAACATGGAGTTTGCTTCTCTGTGTAGGCCCTCAAATGATCATCTTTATTATTAATACGGCTCCTTCTCTGAAAGGGGAGCAGAAGAGTTAGCCCTCTCCCTTACTGTAGGTGAGAGCGCTTTCAGGCGACCTAAATGTTCTCGAGCGCAGCTCGCAGACGTTGTCGTTCTGTGCTTAGCTAAGTCGTTGATGACTACCGTTTGAACATACTGGATAAGCATTGACAAAATAGCCGGGACCCTTGGGTGATGTTCAGATTCCACTTTCTGATTTCCTCGTCTTTGCCACGTGTATCTGAGGAGAGGAAGATAACGCGAGGGGTGCCCGGGTGTCTCCGCCTGTTGAGTGTCCGACTGGCTCAGGTCATGATCTGTGGTTCGAGCGTTGGAGCCCCGTATTGAGCTCTCTGCTGTCAGCACAGAGCCTGCTTGGGAGTCTCTCTCTCTCTGCTTCTACCCCACTCATGTGTGCTCTGTCTCTCTCAAAAATAAAAATATTCTTAAAAAAAAACTTGAACGAGAAAGAGATTCGTTTATACATAATTGGAATGTTCTCGAGTATTGATTTAAGTGAACAACTAGTGTGGTCTTTGCAACTCAGCTCCTCTATAATCTATCTTTCCCTCCGTGTGGGTGGAATGGACAGATACTTTATTTAGAATTTGGGGATGATGAAGGAATGCCAACGCTAAGGACCACGCACGTGGTCCTCCTGAGTACCAGGCTCTGGAGCCCTCAGCACGTCCCAGGGGCTCCCTGTGAATGGAGTGTTGCATTCCCCCAGCCAGGGGCAGTGAGGAGGCCCCGTCTCCAGCAGGGTTGGCGTTGGAGGAAAATCTGCGTCAGGCAGCGGAAGTTTGGAGGCGCTAAGGTTTTCAGAGACAACATAGTGACTAGTTAAAAGACACCGCAGAACGTTTTCTGAGGCTCCCTCCATCTTTCCAGACAGAAAATGTCCCCATCAGGTCCTCTCCCAGCCTCTGCAGCCTCCTGTCCCTAGTCAGCCTGACTGGTTTTGTTTTAAGTTTTTATGTATTTATTTTGAGAGAGAGTTCCTGCACACACCAGCATGGGAGGGGCAGAGAGAGAGGGAGAGAGAGAATCCCAAGGCTCTTTCCCCTGATGCGGGGCTCAGACTCACAACCCACAAGATCGTGACCTGAGCCAAAATTCAAGAGTCGGACACTTACCTGACAAAGCCGTGCAGGCGCCCCAGCCGGACCGATGTTAATAATCCAAAGCACACTTCTAGGGTCTGTTAGCACCTTTCCCTTTGGGTTTAACGGATTTGCTTTGCCTCCTCTTTGCGTGAGAATTCCCTGTGCGCGTGACCTGAAGAGGGCGGTGTTGCACGGGAGTGGGCAGGGGACCTGACGCCCACCAAGACAGTTTCTGCTTAGTGACCCGCCCACCAAGACAGTTTCTGCTTAGTGACGGTGGCCGCTCACGTTCATCGCGCGCTCTCTGTGTGCGGGCGTTTTACAGAGAGCCGCCACATGCTGGACTCTCACGGTGGCTGTTGGTAACTGTGCGTGGCCACGTTGCAAAGTGGCGGAATGAGAGCGGCTGTCCTGCTGCCCAAGTAAAAATCACACGGAGGAAATGAAGCCCCGGCCTCCCCCAGCCGACGGTGGGAGACTGAATGCACTCATCTCTTCCTTTCTTAGTTTTCGTTAAACTTAGAGAAGGCAGGGACCGTTAGGTGTGTATTTTGGGGAGAGACGGTGCGGCTGTGAGTGCCACATTTTGGGAACGGGGTCGTCCGTGTCCCCCAGAGCGGGCCCGTGTGGGGAGCCGGGGAGTCTCCCCCGTCACCCTGCGTCTGTCCTACCTGTCCTTGCTCCCTCACGCGTGCCCTGCAAGCTCGCCCAGGGGCTCTTCTCCTGCGGAAGGGTGTACACACCCTGCTCCGCGAGTTCTTCGGAATCCGCGCCTTTTGCTGCCTTTGCCGCAGTGTTGTCACGGTCAGGCCTCTGACGCGCATGGGATCCCTAAGTCCTTTACACCTTTCGAGCCTCTCAGAATTCTGTCCTTATCTGTCCGGGGACAGCTCTTCTCGTCAAGGCTGTTCCTCTGAGCCATTCCAGGCCAGTGGGAAGAAATGGGAGGAGGGACGAGCCTGTGAGCTCTCGAGGAAGGGCTGGGGCTAGCTGCGCCCGAGTATCTCCGTGCAGAGGCCGTCAGACCTCTGGTCCCTAACCTGGCGTCAGGGTGTCCCCTGAAGCAGCCCGCAGCGTGGCCGGCATCTTGCGGCGGCCGCCCGGAGCCCCTGCTCTCGCCCTGGTCCTCAACGGGCTTGTCTCTCTCTCTCTCCCCAGCAATCGCTGCTCGAGAAGCAGCGGGTCCTCATCCAGCAGCACGAGGACGCCAAGGAACTGAAGGAGAACCTGGACCGCCGGGAGCGGATCGTGTTCGACATCCTGGCCAGCTACCTCAGCGAGGAGAGCCTGGCCGACTGCGAGCACTTCGTGAAGATGAAGTCCGCCCTCATCATCGAGCAGCGCGAGCTGGAAGACAAGATACACCTGGGCGAAGAGCAGCTCAAGTGTCTGTTCGACAGCCTGCAGCCCGAAAGAGGCAAATAGGAGGGCCCTCCCTGGCGGAGGCCGGAAAGTGCCCCTCTGAGCTCGGTTCCGGAGGATGCACGCGGAGACCCCAGCCGGTATTTATGTCCTGCAGCCCGAGTCGTCCCCTAGCGGGATGGCTGCTTTAGAGAAGCAATAACTTCCGTGTGTGTTTGCGATGGTCTATTTAATGTGTTTTAGCTTCCCCGTTGAACGCTGAGCAGAACATCTCACCATTAGCCATTTTGCTTTGCCAGTTACCACACGTGGCCCAGCCTCCGGAGGGTGGCGGGTTCCCGCAGTATAGACTGTGTAGTGCATGCAAGTGGTCCTTCTCACTGGTAGGGGTGCCCTTCCTCCCGTCTTCACATCCTGAACCAACCGCCCGGGAAGCAGCCTGAGTGAGTCTCGAAGGCGCATGAGCGGGGAACCCCTGGCTCCCGTCTTACCCTGCGATTCCTTACCCTGGGAAGCGTGGGCTGCCCCGTCGTACCCCATTCGTCCGATGGTGTGGACCTTTCCTCGTCCTTCATTCAGTCTCCCAGCAAAACCACGATGATATGATGAGAAGTTACTAACCTTTTGGAAAGGGGAATGGTTTCCCAGTGGTTAAAAACCCACTGTGAAATGAACACCTTATGTGTTGGCTTCACGCATCCTGAAATCGCCACAGAAAGAATCGTGTGCATGCTTTAAAACACGTGCACAGCACAAGGAGCTTCAGTCCTGGCGTCACGGTTCAAGTGATCTTTTCCTGCAAAGTGAGAGTCCTCGGTCAATAGTGTGTCCAGTAGGAGTCCTGTGCTCGCTAGATACTTGTTTCATGAGACCAACAGCATATTTCTGAAATTACCTTCTGCCTGTAACACTTATTTTGTGTGCGTATGGTTGTTAGTGACAATTGCCTACGTTTCTGTTTTTGCCTCTTTAAATCTATTGCCATGCCGTAAGGGTTACTTTCCATTTACTTGTAAGAACCTTTCCTCTCTGCGCTTTCAGAGGCCCCATGGAGTATTACAACTCCCAAACCCGATCTTTTTCTGCCACAGTTTATAGATTCTGTCCCCTGTTTATCAGCTGAAATCGCAAGTTTCTCAAGAGAGTCTGCTCACTAAGAAAACACTGTCATGCTGTCAGTTTCCAGTGGACAAGTCACAGACTGGGAGGAAAGATGTGCTAATCATGTCTATGACAAAGGATCTAGAACGTGTGAAGAACTTTCAGAAGCAAGAGAACAAACAGCTGGTTAGTACATGGGCAAGAAACATAACTGGGTGCTTCAGCACAGAGGCCGTGTGCACGGGCAATAAAATAAGCACGTGGAAAGACATTCAACCGCCATCGGCTTGGTTATAACTTCCGTTTAATCTACACCGATGTAGAGCTTCTTCACAGATGCTCATCCGATTAAACGCATGGTAAATGGCAGGACAGCCCCTTGGACGACGTCATGTTGAAGTGATGATCGGACATTTGTTTGATCGAGGGATCATTTGGATCCTCGTTTCCCCTATTCCCATGAAAGTTTTCCGACAGGTGGGGACACGTCCCTTTGTCTGCGGCGACGGTTGCCTTCCCAGAACACACGTGCACACAAATGTCTTAACAGACCGCTGTCTGTACTTGATGAGCCAGAGGGGGGGAGCTGGACCCCTGAGCCACAGCACTGACGTCTCTGCACCCCACGGGGGTCCCAAAGTGGCAAGCTTCAGTAACGCACGCAATAAACCCTCTTTTTGGCAATCCACTCATGCCAGAAAGCTCTATGCCTTTTCAGAAGTTTCCAGTCCTATTGAATTAAGCGATTTCTGACTTGAAAAAAAATCCCCATCCTGCCAATGACGTGTCCTCCTTTCCTCCTGCTGTAGTCCCTTCCTGTGAAAACTGGTCACTTCAGAGAAGGTGAAGTTGGCTGTCCACGGACCTCTGTCATTCTCCTCAGGGGGACAAACACAGTAATTTCAGCGTGTTTTGCTTTTAATTTAGACAAAGCGTTTATCTGTGATCTTTCCCCTCGAATACAGTATTGTGAATCATTCTGATGATATATATGTAAAATGTGAGTAACAGGAGGTGTGTGTCTCTATCCAGCCTTTTAGGTCTTTTGAGGACCTTCTCTTACACACAGCAATATACAGTGCTCTGTCCCCCTTGCCGCGAAGCACATGGGGTCACTGTCCTGTACCTTCCCCTGTTTGCCTCTTCAGCGTCTCGTCAGCAGGGACCCAAAGATTCCAGTGAGTCGATGTACATATCTTTGTACATAGCTATGTTATTGCATACAACAACAATCTGGTGCTAATGTTTTGCCCTTGGCATTCTTAGGTGGCGGCTGATTCCTCCCCCTCTGTCGTAGCACAGCTGTGGAATGCTCTGTATGGCGAGATTTCAGTCAGGGGTATGGCCTGTGGCTTTTATCCTGCAGTCCAGTGTGGAAAATGTGTACGTACTTCATGCTCGACCCTTACCACTTAGCTCTCATCGTATCGTCCTGCTTGACTTTTAACAGAATAAATGTGTCCTTGAGTGAATGGAGCGTGTCTTTGACTTACCTATGTTCTATCTTTTTTTTTTTTTTTTTTAATCCAACTGTCCTCACCATAGGTCAGATTCTTAAGCCACTGATAAATTGTGGGATGGATTCTCTATATGTGTGTAACTTTAGGCCAGCCTAGCTAAGGCTGATCGGTTTGCAGGCAGGCAAAAGTCAGGGGACACAGGTTGTATCAGTCAGCCGTGGCCATAGTGATGCTGCGTAACAAGCAACTGTGGGATCTCAGTGTGCAGTACGGTATCTCTTGAGCTCACACACGCGGCGATCATGGTACTCTGCTCCGTGTGTCTCTCGTCTTTCTCCTGGAACCGGCAGCCTGGCCTGGGGAAGTCCGTGGCAGATGCACGAGAGAACCGACCCGGGCACAAAGGTGTTTTTCCACATACCTGATTATATCACACCGCTAACCTTCCGTTGCCAAAGCAAGCCCCACAGCTGAACTCAGAGAGGTGGTGGGATGTGCCCCACCTCTTCGGTGGGAGGAGCCATGTCGTCACGTGGCAGAGTGTGGGCACCAGGTGTGAAGAATTTGGGCCACTGATGAGCTGCATCTCCCACGCCGGCGTCTGCTCTGATGGGGTAGCGCTCAAGCGTCCTGGACCCAGAAGCCACGTCCCCAGGGCGAGGCCACCTCTGCCTGCCGCTCCCTAGTCGTATGGCCGTGACCAAGGTACTCGGGCTCTCCGAGTTTCGTCCTGTGTCACTGGAGAAGGCCTGGGGAGCTCAAGCAAGCACATGTTGTTCATGTGCTTAGAGGCCACACTAGGCCTGGAAAAAAGTGCTGCGGAGGCGTCTACTCTTGTGGGTGCATCATTCTCTCTGGTCTTGGAGGGACAGGCCTTCCCTGAACGATCTGCCAGAGCCGCGCAGGAGACGGGGATTTCTGTTGCATGGGAGGATGAGAAAGGGTTCTGGTCTGCAGCAGGTTTGCGAGGCGTCAAGGCTGGATGGGAGCGGGGAGTCTCTTTAATAAAAATTATTCAACGGGCACCTGGGTGGCTCGGTCGGTTAAGCGTCCGACTTTGGCTCAGGTCACCATCTTGCAGTTCATGAGTTTGAGGCCCGCGTGGGGCACCGCGCTGACATCTCAGAGCCTGCTTCAGACCCTCTGTCTACCCCCCCTCCCCGCTCTGCCTATCCCCTGCTCTATCACAAAAATAAGCATTAAAGAAACAAATTTCATAAGTAAAAATTATTCAGAATTAGAGTGGATATTTACTGAGAATGAAAAACTCACAAGTCAGATTTTTTTTCAGTGGATGAATACCACACATTTTGTTTTTATTTCTGGCTTCTGCCAGGTGACTTCAGCGTGTCTCCTTTGAGTTCTGGAATGGTCAAGAGATTACTAACTGGGGGCAGTTCAAATGCAGTCCGAGAGTGCTGCTGTGGTGCTAGGCTGGGCCGTTCTGCGATCTGTCTGCCATGTTCCATGACCCGCTGATGACAGCGTGCAGGGTTGCGTCCCTGAGAACTTGTGTGCTCGGGCTGGTGAACCACATTGGTGACGGCTTGGTCTTTGGTGCGGGCCCATCAGACTTGTACGGGATGAGCTGTGTCGGGTACCCTGAGACAGCCTGGGATATGGGGACACCAGACACTTGCTCCATTTTCAGACCTGTCTGCCGGGACTGCTGCAGGTCTGTACCTACAAGCACAGACATTCTGAGAGCCTGGGTTGTGCACTTCCCGTTAAGAGAAGAAAAGCAATGCACGGTGTGTTTATCGTTCGTGTGTGCTACATCTTGAGTCCCGGTGACCCACATAAACATCCCAGTCAACCCAAGCTGGATAGTGCTCCCTCTCCTCGTCTCCTCCAGGTCCCCCAGAGGCTTGTGGTCATTCCGGCACCTCCTGACACAGGCAGGCGGAGAGGAATGACATGGTAGACCTAACAGAACGTGATGACGATGTCTTTGGCAAATTTCACGAAAGCATAGGTCTGTGCCAGATAAACCAGGTCATCAGATTCAAAGACGAGGCCTACTAGATGGCATGATCCGTCCCAGCGAGGACCACGTGGAGGTGTATTCAGGGCTGTCAGTCGTAGCTCACTAAACCCTCAGCCCTCAGAGCACAAGGCAGGGTTTTGTGTATGTCTGTGCTTCTCTGCTTGGTGCCTGGTATGAGTGGGCGCTTAATTTATACACAGGTATTGAATGGGCGAAGAAATAAAACCGGTTACACAGTATGGATCACCGAGCAGCGTGAGATTTCCTTTTTTTCCCCTCCTCCTGGGTGCCATGTATGGAACACCCGTGTGCCAGGCACTTGAGGTCGGGCCATGGAGCACGTGCTGCTGACTTAACGCACAGAGGGAAACAAGGACCGAGTTCGTCGCATTACCGTCTCAATCTTGCTGCCTCTACCTTTACCCTCCCAGGTTCTCCCTTCAGCCTCTTCTGCGTCGGTGTCCGGAGATAGAGGGATGTTGCATGGGTCACAGGAAGCGAGTGCCTTGATTTTATTACTGTCAAGCCTGAGACCAGAAAGGACATAGAATGCAAGGTCATCAGGGAGGAGCCGATGGGGTGTGCCAATTTTTGAAGGTTCCAAACAGGAACAGCCCCTGGGATCTAAGTACTGAAAGGCACGCAGGATAGTCTCCAGAGAAAAGCCAAGAGGAAAACTATCCAGTGAGCCTGGGTGTCTCTGCTATGTATTTCTCTCGAAGAGATTCTCAGAGTATAGTGAAGTTTCCAAGGAAGACTGCAATAAAGACTAGTTTTCAGATTCACTCAGGGTTTCCAAATGTACTTGAACTTGGATTGCTTCCACCCTGTGTTTAAAAAGTTAATATTTTGATTTATTTATTTTATTTTTGAGACAGAGCAAGCAGGGGACAGGCAGAGAGAGAGGGAGAGGGACAGAATCCCAAGCAGGCTCCGCGCTGTCTGCGCAGAGCAGAGCCCGATGTGGGGCTCGAATTCGGGAACCGTGGGACCATAACCTGAGCCCAAATCTAGAGTCAGATGCTGAACTGACCAAGCCACCCAGGTGCCCCCAATTTAATTTAAAAAAAAAATTTTTTTTTTAACGTTTTATTTATTTTTGAGACAGGGAGAGACAGAGCATGAACAGGGGAGGGTCAGAGAGAGAGAGACACAGAATCGGAAACAAGCTCCAGGCTCCGAGCTGTCAGCACAGAGCCCGACGCGGGGCTCGAACTCACGGACCGCGAGATCATGACCTGAGCCGAAGTCGGCCGCTTAACCGACTGAGCCACCCAGGCGCCCCTGTTCTAATATTTTTAATCAGTCAAAATGTCAGCATATCTTGAGAGACCCAGTAATAAGGTTGACCACCACTGGTGGTAATGGAGCACTGTGAGTGTTTGGTCTAGGGGGCTCCTGTCCCCAGAGGTGGGGGGAAAACCTAAGTCTGTCTGTCTCCGTATAAGGCCGCGGTCTTCAAATTCGATTTTGTGTAGATTATCCAAATAAGCTTTGGGTAAGATGGAAAATACACAACAACCACAAAAAACCCACATACACACGTACGCGTGCACATCCGTAGCTAACAATATATGTTTAATATTCTGTGCCAAGCACGTATTTGGCGTTTTCTCCCCACCAGTAGGACGTTTCTCCCCACCAGCCGGCGTTTGATTGTAGGTCTCCGGGCACACGCCTACTGTCCCCACATCCATTCCTGCCATCCCTATGGCCCCACCTTCCCTATTGACATCTCTCTGGCATGCCAGCCACCCCTGGTGACAGCTCTAGGACTTTCCCAGGAGACATGAAAGTCTACTAGGCCCATAGCACGCTCTATCCCATTCCACGCCCACAACGTTCTTTCCCATCCAGTGCAGGTGAAGATGCTACCACTGTCAGAGACCTGTTGCCATGAGACGTAATATATTCACCGGTCTTCCCTTCTTCTCTCTCTCCTGTCCTTCTTTTTTTCTCCCGAGAAACAGGAGTCTACTAATCATGTTGTTGAAGTCTTTACTTAGGGTACCTGGGTGGCTCACTTCAGCTCAGGTCATGATCTCCCAGCTCAAACGTTCAAGTCCCACATCGGGTGACCTCAAGTGGCTCAGTCGGTTACGCATCCGACTTTGGCTCAGGTCTTGATCTCACAGCTCCTGGGTTCAGGCCCCGCATCGGGCTCTCTGCTGTCAGTGCACAGCCCGCTTCGGCTGCTGTCTCCCTGCCTCTCTGCCCCTCCCCAGCCCGTGCTTTCTGTCTCTCAAAAGTAAATACAAACATCAAAAAAATTGTTAATAATAAAATAATCTTTTTACTTAGCAATGTTGGGAATTTTCCTCTAGTTATTTGTTAACATCGCGTTTAATTGCTGTGTGATAGCCCACTATAAAGGTACTCAATAGTTCATTAACCGTATTCTCAGAATGGGATTTTTTCCTATTTGTTCCCAGTTGTAACCTTGGTTATAAAGGTCATTGGGTGTGTGTTTCACTTACGTCTACATATCTCTCCTTGTTTGCTTGGGATAAATTCCTTACAGAAACACTAAGCGATTCTGGTGGAATTTTGGCTTGTATATAAAATCTAGTACCCTGAGTGCTGGCTAGCTGACATTATGTGATTTTTTGGTAGCCTCCTGTCTACAGAAGCCCCATTTGAAGCTATTCCCAATCTTCGGTCAATTTCTCACAAATGAGGAATTATTGTACATACTCCATGCTATTTTACCCACGTGGACTATGTGTCAACAAGCCTGTAATCCAAGCCTCAACTAGGAGGAGGTCCTTTCCCATGAATTAAGGGTATCTTTCCTAATATGTCAAATGTCCATGGTCTTTCACAACTGAATCTTGCCCTTGTGGGTACCACTTCTGCTAACACCTCCACATATATGTTGCCATAGCTTTTTTTTTAATTGAAATTTTTGTTTTAATGCTTATTTATTTTTGAGAGAGAGACACAGCACAAGCAGGGAAGGGGCAGAGAGAGAGGGAGACACAGAATCAGACGCAGGCTCCAGGCTCTGAGCTGTCGGCACAGAGCCCGATGCAGGGCTTGAACTCGTGAATGGCGAGATCATGTCCTGAGCCGAAGTCAGACACTCAACCAACAGAGACACCCAGGTGCCCTGGTGTTGCCATAGCTTTAAAAAAAAATTGTCATTACTTCCTGATGGTGTGGGTTAGATACCATTTCTGGGGGACAAGAGAGCAAATGAGTAGGAGACAGGTCTGAATCAGATACATCTTAAAAGTGGACTTTGATGGTCCATTAGTAAACATTACCCGCCCTCCCCCGCCAAAAAAGAAAACTAAAACTAAAACAAAACAAAACCAAAAGATGATATGAAAAGAGAATACATGATTCAGAAAAGAAACCAAAGAGGTGCGGTGATGAGTTACAAGACGGATGTTGCCTTGGAGTCCGGGACCTAGCAACCGAGAACTTGGAAGGCGCAGACAATGGGTGACAGAATGTGCTCACAGTTGAAGGCTGAGGAGAGGAGAGGGCCTTCAGACTGAGCTCCAGTCACGCTCGGTGGCTGAGTGCTCCTGTCTGCCCGCTCGGTGGCTGAGTGCTCCTGTCTGCCCGCTCGGTGGCTGAGTGCTCCTGTCTGCCCTGCCGAGGGGCCGGCCATGGACAAGTGAGGACGCTGTGCTGGATAGAGGAACAGCCTGTGCTCTGCGCGTCTGACCCAGTAGCTAGCCGTCGTCCTCCCCAGACTTCCGTTGCGTCAGAGACTGCGTCACTGGACAGTGGAGGTTCGGCCTTCTTTGTTGTGTGTGTCTTACTGTGGTGCAATAGGACATAATCTTGATCATCTTACCATGCGTTAAGTGTACAGTCCAATGGACGTTTAAAATGTTAGGTCAACACCACTGTCCCATCTCCAGGACGTCTTCGGCTTCCCAAACTGAAGCCTTGTCCCTGTTAAACACTAACTGCCCCATTCCTTTCTTCCCCAGCCCCTGGCAACCGCTGTCCTACTCTCTGTCTCTGTGAAGGTGCCCACTCTGGGGACTGCATAGAAGTGGAATCACAGTATTTGTCTCTTGGGGACTGGCTTGTTTCAGCGTAAGGTCTTCACGGTTCATCCATGTTGGAACAAGTGTCAGAACTTCCCTCCTCTTCAAGGCTGATAAATGTCCCATGGTGTGTCAAGACCACATGTTTTCTATCCATGTGTCCATGGACAGACATTTGGGTTTAGCATGAAGGGCGCTACATGAACGTGGGGGTGCAGGTATCTGCGGTCTCTTCCGTTGGGTAGAGAGCAAGAGGTGGGATTGCCAGATCACGGGGTAATTCCACGTTTCATTTTCCGAGTCTGTGTTGTATTTTCTCAGTCCCTCTTGTATTGTGTTTTGACTCCTTGGCCACACGAGTGTTTGTTTCGCTCACTGTCTGTGATTAATTGGCTGTTCGTTGCTTTCACATTTTGATGCCCGGTCCTGGACTCTTCTGACACGGATTCGAGTGGCACCACATCAGTGTCACTCAGTGGTGAAGACTAAGGAAGGTGGAAGGGGCAGACCCTTTCCCTCGGGCCACGTAATCCCACTTAGAACTCTTCAGGGCTCTCTTCATTCTGCAGCCTCTGTATTGTGACACGGTTGTAATGGCATCGTGAGACAACCTCACGGGGATTTTTGAGGTTATTGTTATTTATTTTATTGGCGTTTTGTCGCCCCATTTCAAGCCTGTCTCACACATCCACAGGCCCACCTCTCCTGAGGCCGCTTCTCTACATGGGTCCGCACAATCTACTTCCTCTTTTCTCTTTTATATTCTCCAATTAGCCAACATGTGTAGCCCTCAAATTTAGTCTCCTTGGCTGGTGAAAATAAATAACTTGCCTATCTCTGGGGAAAGGCAGCCATATGCCATCCGTTCTACCCTTGGAAATGAAGACTTTCTGGGTGGCTGGGTGGCTCAGTCATGAAGCATCTGACTCCAGCTCAGGTCATGATCCCACGGTTCATGAGTTGGAGTCCCACACCAGGTAAGCACAAGCCCTGCTTCAGGTAACAAGCCCTGCTTCCTCTCTCTCTCTCTCTCTCTCTCTCTCTCTCTCTCTCTCTCTTTTCTCTCTCTCTCTCTGTCTCTTTCTCTCTCTCTCTCTCTCTCTACCCCTCCTGGGATTCTCTCTCTCTCTCTCTCTGCCCCTTGCCGAATTGTGCCCTCTCTCTCTCAAATAAAAAATTTAAAAAAGGGAGACTTTCTAATCTGAACCAAAGACATATCAGAATTCAGGCAAGTATAAGGTGTACGTTGCACACGGGAAGCTAATACCTGCTTGAACACTCCACCAGAAGGTTTCCCATCTTGGGGAAAGCATTTCAGAGTTCATGAAGCTCTGTTAAATGCAAGGGATGGAAATCCTATTTGGGTTACGAGCCAGAGACTGGTAAGAATAGTCGTGTCTTAAACTTCACGAGGCCAGAAAACTACAATTAGGCTCACTTTCAAAGTGCCCCTTGTCGCCAAGGTTCCTTTGCACTGAGCATACATCGTGCTTCCATATACACAATAATCAAAACCCAAACAGACACGCAGTAACAAAGGTTACGAGAAGGTGGAGAAATTCGAGCCCTTCTACACTGCTGGTGGGATTATCAAATGGTGCCGCCACTTAAGAAAACAATGTGGTGGTCCCTCGACGTGTTAGACATAGAGTTACCTTGTGACCCAGCAATTCCCCTCCTGCCAAAGACAAATGAAGACACATCCACGCAGAGACTCACATGTTAATGTTCACAGTAGCATCATTCATAGTAGCCCAGAAGGGAGAAGAACCCAACTGTCCATCACCTGCTAAACAAACTGGTATGTCTATACAGTGGAATACTACCAGGCCATGAAAAGGAATGGAGTCCCGATACATCTGTGGATGAACCCCTAGCACATTATGCTGAGTGGAAGCAGCCAGACCTAAAGGCCACATATCGTAGGACTCTGTTTATAGGAGATATCCAGAAGAGGCGTATCTGTAAACATGGAGGACCAGGGGCCGGGGGAGGGGAGAGGGGAGTGATTGCTAACGAGGACAGCATTGCTTTTATGCTTCTCTTGGGCGGGCCTTCCTTTTAGCGAATGGTAGACAAAATGGCTATACTTTCCACTCAGCTCCCGTGTCACAATGGCCTCATTCTAACACCATTTTCTCGAAGGGCTTTAGAATGTCAGGTAAGTGCATGTGTAGGTTTGTAAACGGTAAGTAAGCGAGCCAGGGGCTTTGATGGGATGAGATCCAGACTATCGCAACGGCATCCTTCAGAGTCCCCTTGGTCTCATCACATTGTGGGTTGGGCGTGGCCCGTTAGGAGAGAGGATGCCAGCTGCCTGATGGTGAAGGGGTATCAAGTCCCTGTGGCTGGTACCTCCAGAAAAATGGCTGGACGTGGCTCTCCTCTGGAGCCAAAGACAAACGTGTCAATTTCTCCACTTTTCCCATTAGGTCATGGAGCTTGATAACATTGACCTGAGAGCAAGAATGTTGTCACGTTCCTCTCGACCACACGGCATAGGTTTCAGAGACTCTAGGGTTTCAGTTAGGAAGTTCTGATTCTACAGGCCATCAGCGCTGCGTACAGTTTCTTATTTTTTTTTTATTTTTTTTAATATTTATTTTTGAGAGAGAGAGAGGGAGACAGAGTGCAGGCGGGGAAGGGGCAGAGAGAGAGGGAGACACAGAATGTGAAGCAGGCTCCAGGCTCCGAGCTGTCAGCACGGAGCCTGACGTGGGGCTTGAACTCACAAGCCGTGAGATCGGGACCTGAGCTCAAGAGTCAGACGCTTAACCGACTGAGCCACCCTGGTGCCTCAAGATTCTTTAATTTCTAAAAATGACTGGATACTCAATACTGTCATTAAGTACATATGATTATGGCATTTTTAGCTTACATTTGATCTTGCTTTATGCCTCCATTTATACTATCAGAGTTTGCATTTAGAAATGAAATAGTAGTCTAGGAATGTGAATTATTGAGGTGCCTGGGTGGCTCAGTCGGTTAAGCGTGCAACTTTGGCTCAGGTCATGATCTCACAGTTCATGGGTTCGAGCCCCACGTGGAATTCTGCGCTGACAGTGAGGAACCTGCTTGGGATTCTCCGTCTCTCTCCCTCTGTCTCTCCGCCCCTACCCTACTCTCTCAAAAAATACAATAGAATAGAAAAGGAATGTGAATTATGAGGGAATTTCTTCTGGTCTCAGACCCAGTGCACACATAAGGTATAGGTCTTCAATTTGATTTGCAAATTGGACTCTGAGGGGTTGGGGTGGGCAGGGGTGGCTTTTCTGGAGGCCCTGTGTGGCTCTGAACCTACAGACCTTCCAAGCAGTAAGCCCTCTGTCAACTTCTGCCTGCGGGTGCTGTTGTGGTCTTGGGGATGTTTGCAATGGCTGAGGGTTCTGGCAAAAGCTGAGTTTCTGGACAGTCCCACAGAAGATACTCTAATATCCCCGAGCTTGTGTGGGGTTCCTTCCAGGGAGGACAGTGAGGTGCAAATACGAGTTATTACAGAGTACTTATGTACCAGAATTAATTAATCCTCCATTGCTTTACAAGATTAATGAAGCCTTTTGTATAGTTTTTATTAAAAAAAAAAAAATCATGCTCATGCCAGAAGTACCTAAAAAGCTTGAACAGCCAGACCTCATTTAACAAGTCACAATCCAAGGCCACAAATACAGTGTTGAGTGAAAGAAGCCAGGCACAGAGGAACGCCTACTGCAGGATCCCTGTTTTGAAAAACAGGCAGAATTGAAGCAACACTTTTGGGGGCCCATGCTGAAGGAAAGCCCTGTAAAGACAAGTAAGGAAGTGATTCCGTTATCTATCCTCCACCAGGTGGTGCCGACGGGGTTATTTGCCCCGTGCCAATTCACTGAGCAGTACACTTCGATTTTGTGTGCTTTTCTGTACAGATGTGATTCTTCACAATACAGATAGCCTGAACAACGCTAATCCAGTGAAAAATGTCTCTTACTAACTTAGCATATAGAGACTTCCAGTTGTGTTTATATGCACGGTGACGTTCTCTGTACTCTTTCGTAAGTTCCCGTTTGGGCTCGATCCATGGTCAACATCTTCCTTCCGTCATGTTTTACTGGAAACAGGAATCAATATAATCTAGAAGACTAAACCTGTGAAATGTTGGAAAAGAGGTCGAGAAAGTGGAGCCTTCGTGCATTGCTGGTGGGCAGGCAGAATGGTGTAGCCACTTGGGGAAATGGTCAAGCACTTTCTGAAAAGTTCGACATCCACCTATCATATACCCCACTAGTCCCACTCCAAGGGACCTACACAAGAGAAATGGGAATGTAGGCCCATACAAAGTGTTAGGAAGAAATGTTTATAGCAGCCCCATAATGGCCCAAACTTGGAGAGAACCCAAATGTCCAAAAACTGATGGGAGAACAAACGTACGTCCAATTCAATAGGACTCAGTAATCAAAAGAAAGAAACTCCTCACACATGCTACCGCACAGATGAAACCTGAAAATACTATACAAGACGAACAGAGACAACACAAAAGGGTACGCCTTGTTTGATCCCTGTTAATATGTTTCATGTTGGCGCATAGCTCCGTTTCATGGATGCAGCATGAAGTGTTTAGCCAAGCCCCAGGGTTAGACTTGAACTTGTTTCCCATTCTTCAATATTACAGATAGTGATTAATAGTGTACGACTAAATATCGGTGGCCAATCTTAATTATTTCTTTGGGCAAGCGCCCAGAAATGGAACTGCCCGTGTGATAGTCTGTCCATTTTAATCCAAATGGCCCTTCCCAAAGTTTGCTCAGTCTGTGTTCCTACCAGCAGGGCATGAATGTCAAATGGCACTGGTCTCAAACTATAGCACAGCTTACCACACAGTGGGGGTGGGGAAGGCCCTCTTCCAACCCTTGGAGCCCACCCTCATGACACTCTGTATTTGTTTGCAGTCCCCCTTCACCCCAGTAGGCAGCCTCCATGGTCTTGCTCATCAATAGGGCCAACCACCAAGTAGCATGTTTTGCTATAGCCGCCATAGGATGGATCCTTACTGCCAATTACATGGGCCTTGTGGAGTGGTGAGTGTGGTACATGGACAACACCTCTCTCTTTCCCTCTGGCGTGGTCTGTGTGGGAATGTGGAAAGACTGTATTTACCACCATGTGAACAGCTACCACAGAACCATAGGGTATCACCATTACACCTACCATGATACTTACCTCCCTTTTGATATTCGTGTTTCTCAAATTCTCCTGGTGGTCACCAGCCTCCTAGGTCTTTTGGGGAGAACCTCCATCATCTTTTCACTTAGGAATGTGTTCATGGTAATTCTTAAGGAGAATGCCACCATCAATTCATTTGTTGCCTCAGGAATTCTGAACATAGATTCTGGTATCTGTATTTCAATTGCTGTGATCTGGAATTACCGCTCCGTAATGAATGAAGAGGTATTGCCTTCCCGTTGTCTCTCTCTATACCCTTCAAACCCAATACTCAGGAGACTGGCAGTGCCATTGTGGTGGCATGCCTGGCTGCCTTCATGATGTTGTTGAATGTGTTGCTTTTCCTATCTTACAAATTCCCCCAGGTTAACCAAGGGCATCCTGAAATTACAGAAATGTAAAATTCCTAGTTGCAAGTGCTTTGCAAATGCAAGATTACAAAGAGTTTATGGGAAGTATTAGGAAGATGCTCTACAAATAGCTCCAAGGATTCAAGACCATGCCAAAGTTTTGGGCAGAAAGTAGCCACCTGTTTCCCTCGATAATCCTCTGTGCCTTTGGTTCATTGATGCATGAGTTCATTGTTTGAATTACAGAAATTTCATTTAAAAAATCTTCCCTGGAAACCAACTTGACAATAAATTTCATATTGAAAAAAAACCTATTAAAAAAAATCTCCCCCGCCTGCCAGTTGGTCTTATTGGATCTGAATTTTATTTGTTGAATAAATAATCAATACTATGAACCTAGTGTATGGATATAAGATTTTCTGTGATTCTCACATTTCCCTCTTAAACTTCTGCTAAAAACAACCATGTCTATTTCCTATGTCATGATGATGATAACATTGTACTATCATGTAAATTTTCCCGAATGTGCAGAAGCAGAGTGAGTAATATAAGGAATCCACCATACCCATTATCAGACTCAACAATTATCAGGATTTTGTCACATTAGCTTTATATGTCCTTTCTTCTCCCCTTTAATCTGTTTTTTCCATCGTATGCCAAAGCAAACCCCAGATATGTGTCTTCATTCCTGTATGTTTCAATATTACGCTCTGAAAAATGGACATTTCCTTGCACAATCATATGCCTTAAAAACTTTAACAGCTATTGGGGTGCCTATGTGGCTTAGTCAGTTGAGCCTCTGGCTGTTGATCTCAGCTCTTAATCTCAGGGTCATGAGTTCCAACCCCATGTTGGGCCCTGTGTTGGGCATGCAGCATTTCTTGTTTTTGAGTATCAACTCAAATCTTGAATATGAACTTGTGAGATTGTTTCCATGTTTTTATTATATAAATTTTTCAGTGCATTCAGAAATGGACAGGTGATTACTTCCATTTCAAGACTGTCACTATGTTTCCAAAAGTATTTCATCTGTATCCTCCCTGACACTTACCAATCCCTCCTTGGATTACTTTGTAATTAATCCCTGGCAGTGTATTATTTTTATTCTTAAATACTTCAATACACATCTCTAAATACCAATAAATAAATACCAATAAATGTTAGTAATTCCTATTGTAATGAAGTATGCTGTTAGTGTTCAGATTCCCTTTATTGTCTCATAAATGTCTTTAATGTAACTGGTGGTGTCTATATATTCAAAGTGTTTCACTCAGTTGCATTGATTATTACTTTTGTGATCAAACTATTGCATTGTTGGCAGTAGAGTCAGAGGGACATATGTCCTTTCACATGTATCCATCAGTATTATTTGAAGATTTTTAAATTTTTTTAAATTTATTTTTGAGAGAGAGACAGGGCATGAGCAGGGGAGGGGCAGAGAGAGAGGGAGACAGAATCCGAAGCAGACTCTAGGCTCTTAGCTGTCAGCACAGAGCCAGATGTGGGGCTCAAACTCACAAACTGAGAGATCATGGCCTGAGGTGAAGTTGTATGCTCAACTGACTGAGCCACCCAGGTGCCCCTAATTTAAGATTTTGTTTCAAAAAACTTTTATTCAAGACAATCGTAACCTACTGATTCCGTCAAACAACTCTACTTTCTTAATAAAATTCATTATATAAACCTTAGTTTCCTGAACAAAAAAAATAGTGAAGAGAAGCACATATCAGTAATACAGTTAACAACTATATTCATCAAATGTTAGAAGTTAAAATAAAAGAATATTATTTACTTTGTATCCAATTACATTTAATGCCCATGGTTCTTAAGTTTGTGGACATTCTCTGTAAGACAAATACTACTATACACACAAAATTTTGCACTGGTTCACAGTTCTCTTTTGAAATCTTCATGGATCTTATTTTCTTTTTCTCTTCTCTTCCCTTCCCTTCCCTTCCCTTCCCTTCCCTTCCCTTCCCTTCCCTTCCCTTCCCTTCCCTTCCCTTCCCTTCCCTTCCCTTCCCTTCCCTTCCCTTCCCTTCCCTTCCCTTCCCTTCCCTTCCCTTCCCTTCCCTTCCCTTCCCTTCCCTTCCCTTCCCTTCCCTTCCCTTCCCTTCCCTTCCCTTCTTTTCCTTTTTTTTTTTTTGCTTTTTTTCCTTTATTTTTAACCAAGCTCCATGCCCGGTGTGGAGCCCAATGGGGGCTTGAACTCAATGACCCTAAGATCAAGGCCTGGGCGCAAGACCTGAGCTGAGATCGAGTCTGTCACTTAACTGACTGAGCCACCCAGGTGCCCCAAGGATCCTATTTGCAAAATACGTGACAGTTGTCAACCATAGATTGCTCTATGGACATACTAGAAACCCCCCTTTCTCATAAAACTAATTTTTTAAACAAATTAATTTTACCAGCTAAAAACCTACCTGCAGTATTAATAAGTACAGGTACACCCTGCTTAAAATCATTTTATTAACCAGTTTTCAGTGACAGTTTCCATGTTTAACATTTAAGGGAAAAAGGGTTTGTTTTTTTTTAAAGTAATCTCTGCACCGAATGTGGTGTTCAGACTCATGACCCTGCCCTCAAGACTTGCATGCTCTACACTGAGCCAGTCAGATGCCAGAAGAAAAGCATTTTTAATAAAGTCAAATCATTACTGAAATAATTTTCCTTTTCTTTTCAAGAGACATGACTAGAAAACATGTTACTATTTCAAGAGGAAGAATTCTGCAGAAACACTATCTCAGGAGCAAAAGAAATTCTCAACACAGTATGATCATGCAGCTATCTTTACAGTCTCGAGAATTTTGAGACATTAACCTGTTAATAATATGTGTGACTGTAATATATGGGAATGCTTGTTTCTTCAGCTTTTTGCCACTTCTGAGAGCTTGCCATCATGTTGAAGAAGACTGCTGAAGTTCATGGACATGATATTGTTTTCATCTCAGTTCTTTCAGCGTGTTTTTCAGTATGTTTGCAAACAACAACAACAACAACACAACAACAACAAACAAAACAAAACTCTTAAGTCTTTTCCCAGAGCCTGTAGTTCTTTCATGGCTGATGCCTGTTTGGATGATGCTAAGATACTTCTGCAAAAACATTGGATTCTTGGCTACTTATACCATACTTGTTTTGCTTGAAAAATATGTTTTTGTATTCAGTATTTTTTTTTCATGTTCTTCAGCTATGCTACATTCTATGTCATAGTAAAATTTTTGTAACTTTCCAATTCTCTGAGATTTCCATTATATACCAGCAAGGTTCTGCACATTGAAAACCCACATTGTGTCAGTATGCTCAGCACACATGGGTATTATCCATATTCCTCCTCTGGAATGCAGAGTTGCAGTATTTAATGAAACTGTTTACTAGCTGATTAATTCTCTGACCATCCCTATCAATTAAGAGAGACTTCCTATGGGGGCGCCTGGGTGGCGCAGTCGGTTAAGCGTCCGACTTCAGCCAGGTCACGATCTCACGGTCCGTGAGTTCGAGCCCCGCGTCAGGCTCTGGGCTGATGGCTCGGAGCCTGGAGCCTGTTTCCGATTCTGTGTCTCCCTCTCTCTCTGCCCCTCCCCCGTTCATGCTCTGTCTCTCTCTGTCCCAAAAATAAATAAAAAACGTTGAAAAAAAAAATTAAAAAAAAAAAAAAGAGAGAGACTTCCTATGAAGAATCATGATTCTTGTGGCCTGCACAGTTGTAGTGATGGTAGTTTCCATTCTATTTCTGTTATTCAAAATACCTTATTTTAATAATATTTTAATAACAATTTCTCTGTTATTTCACATACCATAAAATTTACTCTTTAACAACTACAAGTGTGTGCTTTTTGGTATATCCATATACCTGTACAGCCATTACACTTACCTGATTACAGAGCATTTTTATCACCCAAAAAGAAACCCCATTATGCAGTCCCATTTAGTCTTTGAGGCCTTTTTGTGCCACAACAAGATGTCCCAGGCGAATCACATACATCTGAGGCCCAAGATCTTGAACCCGCATGCCATTCCTGATCCTTAGACATGGGAATGGTATTTAGACACCACAGTTTAGGCACTGGTAGCGCTCATTCTTTGCTTGTCTTTATATGTAGGTATTTTAGTGGGAAGAACTAGGATACATGAATTTTTATGAAAAAAATCATCACATATATATGAAATATATATTTAACTCAATCTCATAGAATTTTTTCTAACTACAATTTTATATTGCCTTTCTCCCAGATAAAAAACCCAGTGATATTAATGTACTTATTTGCTTTATTCTGTGATATATAAAATTTTGACGATATTACCAATAATCATTTTTAGCCACAAGACTACTGAACAAAGCTTGTTTTTTTAAGAAAAAAGTTTTTTTTTTAAGAGCTCTTTGCCTCAGGGATGCCTGGGTTGCTCAGTCAGTTGAGTGTCCGACTTCAGCTCAGGTCATGATCTCACAGTTTGTGAGTTCAAGCCCTTCGTTGAGTTCTATGCTGACAGCTCAGAGCCTGCTTCAGATTCTGTGTCTCCCTCTCACTCGGCCCCTACCCCAACTCATGCTCTGTTTCTGTCTCAAAAATAAATCAACATAAAAAAATTTAAAAAGAGCTCTTTGTCTCTAAAATTTATTGTATAAGATAAAGATACATATCATCAAAATACATTATACAATATTTTGATCATGAATCATTAATATCATTAACGATTAATGATGGTTGTATAGTTATATATGGTGGATAAGTAATTAGATTTATTCATTTCATCTTATTTTCTTTTTAATTTTTTTTACATTTCTTTTCAAATTGTTTTAACCTTTCTATTTTTTTCTTGAGAGACACACAGAGTGTGGGCAGGGGAGGGGCAGAGAGAGAGGGAGACACAGAATCCAAAGCAGGTTCCAGGCTCCGAGCTGTCAGCACAGAGCCCAACGTGGGGCTCAAAGTCAGAAACTGTGACATCATGATCTGAGCCAAAGTCAGACACTTAACCGACTGAGCCACGCTGGTACCTTCATCCTGTTTTGCATTTTTATGTTTGTGGTTTTGACACAGTTTTATTTTTGCATTTGTGAAATATTTGCATATTTTCAAAGTCAAATTTACTTTAAAAGATTGTCTGAATAAACTTCTGTTCCTATGCATATCCTATTCTCTGCCATCTTAGGTAACTTAAGCATTTTTTGTTTATTATCCAAAATTTTCTTTTGCAAATACAGGGGTTGTGTGTTTGTATTTATTCCATGTTTTTCAAAAGGCAACCATATTCATATACATATATCATATATATGTGTGTGTGTATGTGTATATATATATATGTGTGTGTGTGTGTGTATACCTATCTATCTAAATCTACATCATCTATATCTATCTATCTATCTATCTATCTATCTATCTATCTATCTATCTAATCAATAACTTCCTGCAGGATCACTTTGTCTTGGATATAGAGATCTTTCTCACTGTTTTATGGCTGCATGGTATTCCATTGTGTGGCTTTACCCTAGTTTATTCAGCCAGCTAGGTGACTCTGCATATATGCATATCTGTATTATAACTTTGTGCATACATACTTTTGTAGTTTTGCCAGCGTGTGTTTAAGTTAGGTTCCTAGGATGATTGCAGTTCTCCAAGGGGTGATACAATTCACATTCCCATGAGAAATCTGTGAGAATGCCTTATTCTTCACAGCTTTGTCAACAACAACAACAAAAAAAAACACCACAAGTTTTTTGAATTTATCTTTGGTGTCATAGGTGAGAAATGGTATCTCTATATTATTTCCAATGTATATTTTTCTTGTTAGTAAGAGTGAATATTTTTCCAAATGTTTTAAGGCGTTTTTTTCATTTCTTTGGTGATATGTCTTTTATCTGTATCTGTGTAACACATTAGCCTACAACTTAGTGGCTTAAAGCATGTTTTAATTTGATTTATTTTACTTATGATCTTACAACTTCTGTAGATCAGTAGTTTGACAACAGCTTAGCTAGATCCTCTCCTTCATGGTCTCTCACCAAATGCCAGCCAGGCCTTGCACTCATTTGAAGGCTCAGTGGGGAATCCACCTTATAGCTTACTTACATTGTTGTAATGTAAGTACATTTCATTTCATCACCTCCTCATTAGCTATGGGCTACGGTCTTCAGTTCCTTCCCAGATGGCCCTCTCAGTAGAGCTTCTCAAAACATGGCAGCTGCCTTTGTCAGAGCAGGTAATGGAGAGAGGAAGAGAGAATGCCAGTAGGATGGAAGTCATGATTGTTGTTTGTTTTTTTGTTTGATTGTTTGTTTGTGGCTATGTTTGTGTAACCTAATCATAGAATCACATGTTATCACTGTTGTCATTTCCTATTCATTAGAAGCAAGTGCTAGCTCCCGCTCACACTGCAGGGGAGAAGGTGAGGACATGAATATGGGAAAGGAGGGGATCATTGGAGTCCATGTCACAAAATGCCTACCACTAACCTGCTCATATTCCTAACCCGTTCTTATCCTGAGGTGTTGATATTCTTGATGTTTAGGAGAAATTAATATAGTAAGTGTATTTGCCCTTTGCCTTTTGAGCCTTCACTTACAAATATTCTTCTTAACTTGGCTTTTACTTGGGAGCTTTGCTTATTGCATTTTGTCATATGAATGCTTTTGGTAAAGCTTATATTGTCAAATTTATCAATCTTTTATTGCTTGTGGTATTTGAGTCATGATATATATTTCTCTATTCCCATGCTCTAAAGGCATTTTTTAAGTTTTTCTTCATTTTTTATGTTAACATTTCATTTTTATTGTATTCATTTGGAGTTTAACCTGATGTGTAGTGCAAGATATTAGGCCCGTTTTACCTTTTTAAAATGACTCTCCTGAGGCGCCTGGGTGGCTCAGTCGGTTAAGCGGCCGACTTCGGCTCAGGTCATGATCTTGCGGTCCATGAGTTCGAGCTCCGCGTCGGGCTCTGTTTTGACAGCTCAGAGCCTGGAGCCTGTTTCAGATTCTGTGTCTCCCTCTCTCTGACCCTCCCCCATTCATGCTCTGTCTCTCTCTGTCTCAAAAATAAATAAACGTTAAAAATTTTTTTTTTAAAAAATGACTCTCCTTTGGTGCCATGTCACCTAATAAAGAAGACAAAATACAAACAAACAAACAAACAAACAAACAAAAACAAGTATCTTTTCTACACTGATTTGGATGCTGTCTTATTTTCATAAACTAATTTCATAAATTCCATAGATATTGGGTCCATGTATGGACATTCTATTGGAATCCTTTAGGGCATCAGTGTATGACGTGCCAATAATATACTTTTTTTAAAATTTTAAAGCCCTAATTAAATAAAATGCTATTGCAAGTAGTATGCTTATTCTCTCCCCATTCTTAGGATTTCTTAATTATTCCCATGTATCTTTAATTTTTAATGTTTATACATTTTTGAGAGACAGAGACACATCATGAGTGGGGGAGAGGCAGAGAGAGAGGGAGACTCACAATCCGAAGCAGGCTCCACGTTCCAAGATGTCAGCACAGAGCCTGATGCGGGGCTCAAACCCAGGAACTATGAGATCATGATACGAGCCAAAATCAGTCGATTAACTGCCTGAGCCACCCAGGTACCCCTTTCCCTCTTATCTTCACATATGAATTTTATACTCAACTTGTGTTACTCCAGACTGGAAAAAAAAACATGATTTTTTAAAATTAAGATCCTGCTAAGTTTGTAAGTCAACTGAAGGATAACTTACATATTTATAACATGAGTCTCCTTATTCAAGAACGTGGTATGTCTTTTCCTCTCTCCGGTTTCCTCTCTCAAGACTTTGTTTGAAAATCGTATTTATTTTAAGAGAGCACGAGCAGTGGAGGGCAGAGAGAAGAGGAGAGAAATAATCGCAAGCAGGCTCTGCACTATCAGTGTGGAACCTGATGTGGGGCTTGTACTCATGAGCCATGAGTTGAAAACAATGGCTGGATTTTTAAACTACTGAGTCACACAGAACCCATATTTACTTACTTTTTACTTTAGTGAGAGAGAGCATGAACGAAGGAGAGGGACAGAGAGAGAGAGAATCTCAAGCAGGCTTCACACCCAGTGCAGAGCTCTGATGCATAGCTTGATTCCAGGATGCTGGGATCTTGATCCAGGATCAAGAGTTGGGTGCTCAACTGAGTGAGCCACCAGACATCCATCTACTTTGTTTCTTGAGGATTGTTTAAGATAGTCTTTCTCCCCCACTGAGTTGTTTCCAGAATGAGGCAATTATGGAGAAAGGTGCTATACACACTTGCATTTGGATTTATGAACAAATGTACTTTTATTTCTCTTAGTAGATATCTTGGAGTAGGACTTGGAGTAGGGACATATGCTAAGTCTCACTCATTCTTAGACATTCAGTTCATATTTGCTTTTTCTAGTCAGCACTTTTATTTGTGTGTGTGTGGTTTGGGGGGCGGGAAATATCTCTTCTCTTTTGGTGATATCAATACAACTGTTAATGTAATTATTTTTAAGTTGTATTAGGAGTATAGGTCTTGTTTATACAAATTTAAATATATTCTTCCAGAACCCTCCCCAATAGGTATGACCTTTGTGGACTTCTTCTCCCAAACTCTATAGGTGGCCTAGTCAGCTTCGGCTCCCAGGGTAACTTCTAATCCCTTCTATTGGATTGCATTCCAGAATCATGCTTAAGACAGTCCTTCACCCACTGATGAATTCTTTCACCAAAAATTCATTGGGTATCTTTCACATGCAAAGTGCCACCAAAACATTTAACCAAGAGCCTTGATGATACCGAGTATATAAGACTTCTACCTTCTACTTGTGCTGCTTGGTTGCTAATAGGATTCACACTCTTCAGATGTTTAAATGACCTCAATTAAACTAAATGAATGACTGAAAAAACAAGGTTTTAATAGGTTAAACATTAAAATGAAGGTGACATACTCACTTTAGTCTAAAGCGACAGTCTATGGCCCACGCAAAATTCACAGAAGAGAAATCAGAGGGCTAACATGGAATGTCCTTCTTTCCAAAGAATATTTAAGTCTTTGACGGCATAGTGTTTGAACTTTTTTCCCCGTGGCAACATAAGTCTATCAGCTGTTTAAATATATTTTCCAAAAACACTGCCTGTAGACCCAAGCGGGCTGAGTGCTCTGGTAGAATGTTAAACAGGCACTTTGCCTTTAGGCTTTGTATTATGGTTTCTGGGCAACAAATTCTTCCTCTTGATGCAGATTTTGGAAAAAAAACAAAAACATTTTTTTAATGTTTAGCAGAGACGGAGAGAGAGAGAGAGAGACAGAGAGAGAGAGAGACAGAGAGAGAGAGACAGAGACAGAGAGAGAGAGAGAGAGAGAGAGAGAGAGAGAGGGAGAAACAGAGTTCAAGCTGAGGAGGGGCAGAGAGAGAGAGAGAAAGACACAGAATCTGAAGTAGGCTCCAGGCCCTGAGATGTCACAGAGCCTGGCATGGGGCTCAAGCTCACAAACCACAAGGTCATGACCTGAGCAAAAGACTTACTTATGCTTAACCAACTGAGCCACGCAGTCACCCCTGAGATTTTGTAAAATTCTAATAGCATTCTAATATTTTTCTGCTGACCGTTACTTACATGACACCCTTAGCTCTCAAGTAGTGGGCAATGGGAGAAAATCCCATCCTTTTCCTTTAGTTAAAGAGTTCCTGGCTCCCTTCCCACGTCTTTGAAAAGACATGATGGCAAGTCTGAGGCCCATTCAGACTTTCAGGGTGGCCTAGGCCTGAGTCCCACATATTCTCCAGGAAACTGTAATGGCTTGTACAGCGGCTTCCGGGTAAACATCACGTTTCCCCCAACGAAACCTTCCACCGTAATAAGTCTAATTAAGGCCAACTTCACAGATAGGGGCTTCTAAAGCGGAGTTGTGTAAATTAAGAGGATCCATGCCGCAGGTTACCTGGAAAACATAAGGTTGTAGAAGACATGCTTATGAGAAAAGGCTGCCTCAACCCACTTCTCTCACAGGAGACGGTGACCACCAACAGAGTGACACACCTGCCACCTGTTGGTCACAGGGGAGTGGCTGAATTGCCTTTGGTGGGTGTTTGGTGGGTGTTTGAAGCTCTTTTGCCTGCAGTCTCAAGAGAGAACAACCCAGTGGATCATAAGGACTTTAGATACATAAAGCAAGGGGATCGCCATGGCTGGGTTTGCCTTGGGGGAGATGGGTAAAAGAAGAAAAGGAGAAAAATGAGTTTCAAGACCTCCCAAATTACCTCTTGGAACGATTATTTTTTACAGGAATAAGCAAAAAGAATATATCCTGTGTATTAGACATGGGAATGTATCTAGCACTGACTTAGGTACCAGAGGATGCTATGAGGGCTGGGGGCATTTGTTACATTCTTTCTCCCTCATGGATATCCTTCCAAGGTAATCAGGAGCAAGAGGGATTCCATATGGCATTTGGGCTGGAGACGAAATCGAAAGTGCCAGAATATTTGTTGTTGAGACTGGGAAATAGGGAGCCACATAGGAGTGACAGCACTCCCTGACCAAGGCAGGGAAGGTAGCACAGGCTAATGCTGGCAACTCCTCATCCTCTCCAGTAGTCCCAGCTCAGGTTCCGAGGAAACACCAGGAGGTGACAGTTATCATAATGCCCAGTGACTTGATGTTTCATGGTTCATGAATTACTTTTACCTTTCTCTGTCTGGTAGCCCTGGAGAATGTGCTTGATTGCCTAAGCACCGGGAAGCACAGAGTTCCTGTGGCACAGAAAGGATGTGGGGCAGGTGGCTCCCATCCTCCACATGAGGGATCAAAATATAGAGATTCTAAGTGGCTTGTCACTGGTCAGAGGATGAGCTGGGATGAAATCTGAGGTCTTTTGACGGTCCTCCAACATAGTAGTCGACACAATAATAGAATTATCTGCGGGGTAGTTATTTTTATGCTCCAAAAGCTATTATTCACATGACTCAGTGTGCTATCAGAGACTCCACACCCCAACTCAATGCCCTCTGCATATTTCGCTAGGATATATGCTTTTTCTCTGCAAGAATGACACAAGTCTTGTGGAGAATACAAGTTTCCATCCACCTGTCTTTCCTGGCTTTCTCCTCTTCTAAAAGACTCCCCCCAAACAGGGGAGCAGCAAATAGTGTGTGGGTTGTCTGTGAAGTGTTAAAAGTCCGTCTAGATTCCTGCCTTGCCACATTTCTTTAGAAAACTAACTCTACAGGTGCGCCTGGGTGGCGCAGTCGGTTAAGCGTCCGACTTCAGCCAGGTCACGATCTCGCGGTCTGTGAGTTTGAGCCCCGCGTCAGGCTCTGGGCTGATGGCTCGGAGCCTGGAGCCTGTTTCCGATTCTGTGTCTCCCTCTCTCTCTGCCCCTCCCCCGTTCATGCTTTGTCTCTCTCTCTCTCTCTGTCCCAAAAATAAATAAAAAACGTTGAAAAAAAAATTAAAAAAAAAAAAAAACTAACTCTACAGGCATGGGCAGCTAGCTGATTCAGTTGGTTGAGCATCTGACTTTGTCTCAGTTCAGGATCAGATCTCAAGGTTCGTGAGTTTGAGTCCTGCATCAGGCCTGTTGCTGTCAGCACAGACCCTGCTTTGGATCCTCTACCACTCACTCTCTACACGTCCACAGCTCACACTAGCTCCCTCTTTCTCCCTCTCTCTCCCTCTCAAAAAAAAAATCTAATTCTACAAAACACAGATTTCCTAACTGCTGCTTGAGCAAATGAGTTGACTTATAAAGGAAATATATGCTTTATTTTTAAAATATTAATAAACTCCTCCCCATAGTAGCCCCAAACTGGAGACAACCCAGATATTCATCTACAGAAGAATGGGTACACAAATTGGGTATGGCCAAAAAACGGAATACTATGCAACAATAAAAATGAACAAAGTGATGATGCATTCAACAGCACAGGTGAATCTCACAAACAGTATGCCAAACAAAAGAAAGCTGACAGCGAAGATATGTTACATTCCGTGTGTTTCCATATATGTGAAGTTTAAGAATACGAAAACAGGAGCACTTGGGTGGCTCAGTCCGTTAAGCGTTCAACTTCAGCTCAGCTCATGATATCATGGTTGGTGGGTTGGAGGCCCACACTGGGGTCTGTGCTGACGACTCAGAGCCTGGAACCTGCTTTGGATTCTGTGTCTTCCTCTCTCTCTGACACTCCCCTGCTCACGCTCTGTGTGTCTCTCTCTCAAAAATAAATATACATTAAAAATTTAAAAATAATATGCAAACACATTTATGGTAGAGGAAACTAGATTAGTTGTTTACACATGGGTGGGGGGGAGCAGGCCTACGTGACTATTGACTAGCAAGAGTCAAGAAAAAGGTTTGGGGGACTGGAATATTCTTTTCCTTTAAATGGAAGTTACTGTGGGAAATAGGTAAATCTTCCCTGAGCTGTACATTTAAGGTGAGTATTTTTTACTCTCTGTAAATTACACTGCAGCTAAAGTATGAAACAAAAAGAAATAAAAAATGATAGTGTAAGTTTCCCTGTACTCTCCCTATTTGCTATAAACCTTTCTACCCTTGTGTCTCCTCTCTGCACAGTTCTGGCTCTGGTTCAATTAACATCATGCTTACTGTGCGAGTTTTGATAATTTTGAAACAAAACAGAAAGAGGCCACATATGAGACCTACGTCAATATCTATCCATGCATCCCTGTCCACGGAAGCTTAAGGAAGGTGCATTCCTGTTGGCCCTAACTTTGGCTCCTGTCATGTCACATCTTTCTTCCAATTCAATATGGACCTTCTTATAGTTTTCTGACTTAAGACTCTCATGAAGTACAGTGATTATTTGATGTAGGTCCTCCAAAAATAAATTTCTCTTCTAGAAACACCTCTCCAAAGGGTGTTTCACTGCTCTGGTGCTCTATAGCATCTCTTGGAATGTACCTGCCACTCATAATTCACAGATCCGCACTTGTAGTCATGGAAAAAGGACATTTGTTTGTTTGGTAAATCACCTGTAGGCCCAATGTGGGGCTGGAACTCACAACCCTAGATCAAGAGTCACAGGCTCTGACAGCTGAGCAAGCCAGGCACCCCAAGAATAATTTGACTTATTTCCCTTACAGTTTGGCAGCTACTACTACTCTGTGTGTCCTTAGAAAGGCTTTTTTTTTTTTTTGCCACAGTAGGGAAACTAACGTGCTTTATCTTTTTCCCTGGTCAAGGAGAGCCTTGAGACATCTTGGGGGTCATTTTAGTTTAATCATTTCATCTTGTCTGTGAAGAGCTTACATGTCATTCACTGGATGGTCCAACAAAGAAAGTTAAGTCCAGGCCCCTGTTGTTCTGACATAACCCAGCATCTTCACATTTTTACCATGGCCTACTAGTCTCTATGCCGTCGGCTTTTAAAACTGAGTTTATTTCAGTATCACTTTGATTATGAATGAAAACTCACAATATGGGGTAATGGCTCCCCGCCATCATACCTGTCTTTCCATGCCACAGTGATATGACTGTGTGTTTGTGGGAAAGCAAACTTGTAAACGTTACTGCTTGTAACTTAGAAATTCAGGGACAGTGTTGCCAAACCACAGGGTGTCATTTCTTTGATAGATTGAACACAACTTTGTTGTTTGTTTGTTTTTTTATAAAATACCTGCTTTTTGTGTCACTTTTTTATGGTAATAAAATATCTATCACAAAGAATTTTTCATTTAACCATTTTGAAGCGTTCTGCAGCATTGGCGACATTCACATTGTTGTGCAACCCTCACAACCATCCATCTCCAGAATTTTTTCATGTTCCAAAACAAACTCAGTACCCATTGAACACTAAGTCCCCTTCCCATCCACTATTGAACTTTCTGTCTTTATGAGTTTGATTAGGTTACTCATAGAAGTAGAACCATAGAGTATTTGTTCTTTTTGTCTGACTTATTTCCCTCGTTATAATGCCCTTGAGGTTCACCCATGTTGTAGCAGGTGTCAGAATGTCCTTCTTGTAGAAGCCTGAATATCATTCCAGATATGGATAGACCGCATTAGTTTATCCATTCATCCACTGACGGGCATCTGTGTTGTTTCCACACAAGCTCTTATGAATAATGTTGCTACGGACATGAGTGGGCAAATATCTATTTGAGTTCCTGCTTTCTCTTCTTTTGGTTATACATATCCAGAAGTGGAAGGGCTGCACCACATGGCAATCCTAAGTTTCAATTTTTGAGGAATCTCTGTACTGTTTTCCCCAGTGGCTGTGCTATTTAACATTCCCACCAGCAATGCACACTGTTGACTAAACTTGTAATTTATTTTCTGATATGTTGCTGTCCTTCAAGATTCAGCTTCATTCTTTATGGGACATAAAATATGGGCCACTATTATAATTGACATAGAAATTGTCTATTTTTTTTAAGTTTACTTATTTGTTTTGAGACAGAAAAAATAGAGGCGAGGCAGAGACAGGGAGAGAGAGGGAATCACAAGCAGTCTCTGCACTGCCAGCACAGAGCTCCACGTGGGGCTTGAACTCACAAACTGTGAGATCATGTATGACCTGAGATGAATCCAGAGTCAGACGCTTAAGGGATTGAGCTGTCTAGGCACCTGTATTTTTTATTCTCTTTGGATGTGAATAAATGCCATCTGGTATCAGGAGAGCCATGAATAACTCTGTCAACACCAAGAGCTCTAGAGTCTGGCTTTGCCATTTATGTCTGTGTGACCTAGAGTAAGTTACTCAACCTCTCGGAGCTCAAGCCCCTCGTTTCAAAAATGGGGGTCATAACTCTATATCTATCATTGGGCTGCTATGAGAATTGAAATGTGTTAATGTGAATTATCTGGAATAGGCAATGACCTTTACAAAATGCAAGCTATGTATAATAAACATTTGGTAAGAGGCAGGGTATGTTGGGCTTTCTTCGGAGCCCCAAACTCTACATTAATTGTAGCTTTTTTTTTTTTTTTTTTTTTTTACTATAGGTCGTTTGTCTCTCCTTGTGGATCTTTGAATGTTGGCTTGACATTTTCCCCTTCCAGGTTAAAATTTCCTGCTGCTACGAAGAATATTTACCATTCTTTAAGCTTCTGCACACTGGAGTCCTTCTACATGGCATATGGGTAATATGTTAACATAAGATACAGGGAGTGTTTAAAATTTGATCATCAGGAAAAACATGTTCTCATTCCACTGGTTCCACACACAGATGCACCCAAACTTCCTTGAACTGGCATACTTTTCTGCATTTGTAACATTCTTCGTCCTGATTCTTCATGCTGTCAAAACTCCTTGGTCTTATGGACCATTCGTTCAGACCTCTATGGGCAAGGAAATATCATTCCTGGCGAGTGAGGTCATCAAACTGGCCATCAGCTCCAAACTCATCTTTCTAATTTTACTAAAACTGCTGCTTTCATGCAATGAGGAAGTGCATTCCCCAGAAGATTATGGAACAGAGAGGATACAGTGTTGGGGATATCAGGCTTCATAGCAAGGAGATGTAGTTTGGAGGGTCCTAAAACTCTTCTACGTGGGTGGTTGTTTATGTTTCCCACTCACCATTCCACTCTGAGCATTCCTCTCTGTCTCATTCTTTCTGCTAATCAGCAGAGGGAGAAGCCCTAGGAGTATCATTTTCTGATTATCCTTGCCACGAACTCCAAGGATTAAAACTGAAACAGATGCAAACAGGTTGGGCCACAATCTAGATTTTGCTTTGTAACAGATATTTGCTTCATGCAAAACACACCAAGCTATTTTTAAGTTGTACCCTTAAAAGAAGCCAACGTCTAAAGGGAGAGTTTTAAGCAAGGGATGGATTAAGAAAAAGTAAATAGGCATGAATTTTTTTAAGTAGGCTCTGTGCCCAGTGGAGGAGCCATGCGGGGCTTCATCTCATGACCCTGAGATCAAGACCTAAGCTGGGATCACAAGTCCGACAACTGACTCTGCCACTCAGGCACCCTTAGCATGATTTGTTGTGTGCAACATGTTACAGATCATCAAGGTTATGTTTATTCTGTTTTCCATTTAAAACTATGCACCATACAGATTATAGAAAATATGAAAATAAGAAGGAAATTCTCTACTTCTGTCAGTTGATCAGGGTTCCTCTTTTTGTGTGCATCCTTCTAAACTTTCAAAAATGTATGCACATATCTATACTTGTAGATATATAAAGAAAGTTGTGTGTTTTCTTTTGACGCAGATTGTCATACCATATGGATTATTTTTCATTTTGCTTTCCCATGGAGGTTTCTTCAGGTCATTTACATGGATTCACTCCTTCTTAGTAATGGTCGTGTAATATTTCACTATAATCCTTGATGTACTATAGTTTAGTTAATGATTCCTCTATTAGCAGACATTTACTTAATTCCAATTTTTCTCCCTGATAAACAGTGCTGGGGAAAAAAAACATCTATGTATATTTTTGCAAACTCTTAGCAATAACTTGGCAAAAGTCCTGGAATTGGAGTTGCTAGACAAGAGATATTGAACAGTTTGGTGGTTGAGAGATATGTCACACTGTGTTCCCAGAATGGCATGTAAATTTATACCGTCACCGGGGTCATTTTATCCTTACATAAACATTTAGAACACTAATTGAAAGCGAATACATATATGAGACTATTAAATATGATGCTTAGACCAGAAGGACAAGACATAAATATTGAGCACTTTCGGAACTGTGACTCATTCATTCTGATTCTTTTTTCTCTTTGGTGTGTTCCTGGTTTGATTTCATGATGCCTCTACCCTGTCATCCATCAACTGGAATTGAAGCACCTGTACCTCAAACTGATGGGCCTGTTTTTCAGTTATCTGGCCTGGGCTTTTGGCATCAGTCTAGCCAACAGCAGATCCTGGCGCGTGTGGGAGTTTAACAGCAACATTGTTTCCATTGTGTACATTGGACTTTGGGAAGCTTTCTACTTTCAAAAATGTAGCATCTCTGGTGCAATTGTTGAGTGGCCTATGTATGGCAGGATCAATGGAAGCTGGGTCATTTCAGATGAAATCTGGTATGGGCAGGGCCTGATATTGTTGGCAAATTCTTTGAATTCTGTAGTCCTGATTTTTGGTTCAGTGGCACTTGTGGTCCACTGGATCCATGCCCCATACCCAGATTTCCTTCGATTGTGTTACAACATCTCTGCCTTCTTTCTCATCTGTAGTTGTAGTTGTACTGCAATTACAGCGAGCTGGAATTTTGCTGTGGATTTTTATGGCCAAACCACCCGTGATTTCCCACTTAGTTTTCCCATTGAAAAAGAAATGCTGATAAGGAAATGCTTCTTCTATGTATTCCCACGAGGAATCACAGCTACCTCGCTCTTGCTAATAAGTGCCACAATGTTCTTCTGTGAAACATTTTCCATAAAACAGTGGAGTAAAATGAAACCCGTGACTGTGGTCAATTGTCTCAAACAAAAGGTCTCAATGAAAGCCCTACTGTTTGGAATGGCTGTCAATAATTCTCTTGAAGAAATGTCCTACACATACATCATATTGTAATCATCTAAAATAAAACAGATTTGGTTTTTAGGGTGTGTCTGAAGCTTTTATTCTCCTTTTCTACTTTTTTCTGCTAACATCTTTCTTTCTTTAAGAATTTCAGTTCCTAAACTGTGTAGGCAAACATGTTGTGTGCATACACTATCAAAAATCAAAAGCAGGAAAAAATACTTGGATTCTGTAAGCACACAGGTGCAAGCATCAATGCATACAACCAACTCTAACTTGAAGCAGAGGTTTTACATATGCTCATACAGAAATATAGTCATGTTAAGAGCCTAGAGATCTTTAAGGCATTATAATTGGTTGGATTAGAACAGGGTTTATCCAAGGGCTCCTGGGTGGCTCAGTCGGTTGAGCGTCCAACTTCGGCTCAGGTCATGATCTTGCGGTCCGTGAGTTCAAGCCCCGTGTCGGGCTCTGTGCTAACAGCTCAGAGCCTGGAGCCTGTTTCAGATTCTGTGTCTCCTTCTCTCTCTGACCCTCCCCCATTCATGCTCTGTCTCTCTGTGTCCCAAAAATAAATAAACTTAAAAAAAAAAAAGAACAGGGTTTCTCCAAGTCAGCACAATTGACATTTTGGGCTAGGTTTTATTGGGGGTGGGAGACTATGTTGTACACTGTAGGATGTTTATCAGCCTCTACCCACTAGGTGTGAGGGGTCCTTCCTCCCCACTTCTGTTGAGATAAAAAAAATCTCCAGACATTTCCCAATATCCTCAGGAGCAAAATTGCTCCCCATTGAGAACCTTGGGGTTACAGGTAGCCAAAGACCCTGGCTAAAGAAGGCTATGGCACATTGGGAGGATTTTGAGGAAAGCTATTGAATATAATTGTATTGGCTCAGTGCATGATAACATCCTGGGTCTTTGACTACCCTTAACTCAAGGGTTTGCTGGGGGTGATTTTGTGCCTTCCACCATGGAACATTTGGCAATATCAAAAAATATAATTTTGAAGTATAGAACTCTATAGTAGTCTTAGGTAGCCTACCTAGATAGGGGGTAAATCTAAAGAAATTGCCTGAAACACAGCCTGGAAGATAAAGAAATTGACAACATGGAAGAGCACTTACAAGACCTTGAAAACAGAGTGAGAAGTCTCTGTGTATGTCTCCAGGCATTTTAGTGCAATACACACTATGGAAAAGTTGACATTTGAAGTGACATTGAAATTTTTCCAGAATTAATGAAATAGCTGAATCCTCAGATTGAGAAAGTACACTCAGTCTTGAGTAGGATATATAAAAAGAGATTCACACCTACCCTAGTGAAAATGCAGGGACTTCAGATACAAGGAGAAAGTCTTTTTTTTTTTTAATTTTTTTTTTAATGTTTATTTATTTTTGAGACAGAGACAGAGCATGAACGGGGGAGGGTCAGAGAGAGGAAGACACAGAATCTGAAACAGGCTCCAGGCTCTGAGCTGTCAGCACAGAGCCCGATGCGGGGCTCGAACTCACGGACTGCGAGATCATGACCTGAGCTGAAGTCAGATACTCAACCGACTGAGCCACCCAGACGCCCCCAAAGACATTTTTAGATAAAGAACTTACAAAAGGGGCCATTTGTGAAAAAAGTAATTGAGCCCAGAATGAAGGAGTTGAATCAAGAAGCAATCATAAACAAAGAAATTGGTAAACATATGGGCATATCTAAATTAGAACTTATTGTAATTTTTAAATGTCAATATTATGGAGTTCACAGATGGCATGTAAAACAAAGGAGGAATAATTAGGACATATGCTTTTTAATTGTTTGTTTATTCTGAGTCATTAATTAACTTAAGATTTTAAGTGAGTATATATGAGTATACAAGGACTGGAAAGGAGGAAACAAAATTGTGATTTTTCCAAGGCAACATGGTTATGTAGGAAATCCAAGACTGAATAATCATGATTTCATTTATATGAACTTTCTAAGGTAAGTTAAGATGGCAGAGGAATAGGAGGACCTTAAGCTTGTGTTCACCCTCAAATACAGCTAGGTAAATATCAAATCATCCTGAACACCCAAGAAATCAATTTGGGAACTGAAAGAACAAAACTGCAAGTTGACAAGTGAAAAATGTCCACCTCATGGAAGATAGGAGCTGTGGAGAGTTGATTTGGGTCAGATAAGAATTGTTGATGCTGTGGATGTAGCCCTGCTTACAGAGATTACAAGTTCTTATAAATAGCAAAGCACAAAATCTGAAATTTTAGAAGTCTGCCATCATCAGGGTTGTGCCCAACTAACTTTGCTACTGTGGGGAAGGAGGGCAGAGACCCAGGAGCAGACAGCATGTTCTGATGATTCCTTGTGTCCCACAGGGAGGAAGGGTTCCCATTCTTGCAGTGAATTTGGGAACAGCAGAGAGGCCTCTCTGAAGACAAAAACACTCATGGCTCCAACATGCTGCACTGTTCTTAGGCATAGGAACAGGGACAATGGCTGAGGGTGGCAAGCTTTGGTGCTGGCTTTCTGCTGCACTTTGCCATAAACTCCAAACAACTGTGTGGCTGTGCAATCTCTTTCCTGGGATGAACTGGCAAATGGCAAAAATGTGAGATTCAGTTGCGGTCTTTGGTGTGGGACTCCATAAAATTTGGAATTTAGAAATCTAGCTGACCCCTGAGGTAAAACACAGGGATACTATGTTGCTTGGCAGGCAAATGACTCAGGCACAGAGTGAGGGTAAGGATCTGACGGAAGTCAGGTACACAGGAGGGTGATTGTTTGCTCTTCTGAGAAGGCTCCCTGAAGAGTGGCGGGAGCAAAGTCTCCATTCCAGGGATGAGAGAGCAGGGAGATGCCATTTCCTGCCCCCATCCATCATCAGTGACTGACCTCAGTGAGCTAAACAGTGACAACATGTGGAGACTAAAGCTGCTTACACCAAACCTCACCCCTGTGCACCTCACAGATGCATCTCTACTAAGGCATGAGAATCAGCTCAACACGACCTCTCACCCTGCCCCCACCCAGAACACCAGCACAAAACCCTCACTCACACCAAGTATACTGATCAAGAAGCTGAATCCTGCAAGAGTCTTGAAAGAAAGAGCAGGAAGAAGTAATGACCAGGGATTTAATCAATACAGATATAAGATACCTTTACTAGAATTTGAAACAACAGTCAGTTGTCAACACTCAGTCAGTTGAGTGTCTGATTCTTGATTTTGGATCAGATGATGATCCTAGGGTCATAGGATCAAACCCCATGTTGGCTCCACACTGAGTATTGAGGCTGCTAAAGATTCATTCCCTCTCTTTCTTCCCCTTCCCCCACTTGTGCATGCTCTCTCTCTAAAATCATCATCACCATCATCATCATCATTATCATCATCATCTCAGAAGTTTTAAAAACAAAACAACAAGCATGACGATATCAGCTGGTCTTGAAAAAAGCACAGAAGACACCAGAGAATCCTTGTTGCAGAGATAAAAGAACTAAAGTCGAGTCAGGCTGAAATTTAAACAGCTGTAACTGAGATGCAAACCTGAATGGATGCCATGGCAATGATGATAGATGAAACAGAGGAATGAATCAGTGATACAGACAATAATATTATGGAAAATAATGAAGCTGAAAAGACGAGAGAAAGAAAGTCATTGAATCATTAATGTAGACTTGTGGAATTCCGTGACTCCTTAAAGAAATAACATTCATATCATCAGAGTCCCAGAAGATGAGAAGAGAGCAAAAAGAGGAGAAGGTTTATTTTATCAAATTATAGCCAAAAACTTCCCTGATCTGGGGAAAGACACATATAGAAATCCAAGAAGCACAGAGAACTCTCATTAAATTCAACCAAAGCCAGCCATCACCAAGACATATCAGGGTCAAATTCACAAAATATAGACAAGGAAAGAATCCTGAAAGCAGCAAGGGGGAAAAAAAAATCCTTAACCCACAAAGGAAGACAGATCATATTCACAGCAAATCTATCTACAGAAATTTGGCTGGCCTTAAATGAGTTGCAGGATATATTCAACTACTAAATGGGAAAAATATGCTCTATTCAAGAATAGAAGGAGAGATAAGAGATAGAGTTTCCCTAACAAAAACTAAAGGAATTTGTGACCACTAAACCAGACGTGCAAGAAATATTAAAGGAGACTCTTTGAGTGAGGAAACAAAGACCAAAATCAACAAAGTCTAGAAAGGATCAAAAAACACCTCCAGAACCACTCATTTTACAGGTAACACAATGGCATTAAAGTCATATCTATAAATAAGCACTCTAACTATAAATGGACTAAATGCTCCAAAAGACATAAAATATCAGAATGGGTTTAAAAACAAGAACTATCCATATTCTGCTTACAAGAGATTCATTTTAGACCTAAACACACCAGCAGATTGTAAATGATGAGATGTAGAACAATCTATAAAGCTAATGCACCTCAAAAGAAATCTAGAGTAGCCATACTTTTAGCAGACAAACTAGATTTTAAAACAAAGACTGTAACAAGAATGGAGAAGGTATTATATCATAATTAAGTGGTCTATCTATCAATAATATCTAACAATTGTAAATACTTATACCCCCAAGTTGAAAGAACCCAAATATATAAATAAATAATCACAAACATAAAGGAACTCACTGATAATAATACAATAATAGTAGGGGACTTTCACACCCCACTTACAGCAATGGGCAGATCATCTAAGGAGAAAATCAAGGAAACAATGGCTTTGACACATGGACCAGATGGACTCAATAGATATGTTCACAATATTTCTTCCTAAAGTAGGAGAGTACAACTGCTTTTCAACTGCACATGGAACATTCTCTAAAATAGATCACAATCACATCAGCCCTCAACAGATACAGAAAGATCAAGATCATATCATGCATATCTTCAGATCATAACACTATGAAACTTAAAATCAACTACAAGAAAATTTTGCAAAGCCCTCAAATACATGGAGGGTAAAGAACATCCTATTAAAGAATGACTGGGTTAATAAGGAAGTTAAAGAAGAAATTAAAACTTACATGGAAGAAAATGAAAATGAAAAAATAACAGTCCAAAGCCTCTGGGATGCAGCAAAGGCAGACTTAAGAAGGAAGTACACTGCAATTCAGGTCTATCTCAAGACACAAGAAAGGTACCAAATACATAACCTAAACTACACTTAAACGAAGTAGAAAAGGAGCCACGAATAAAGCCTAAATCCAGCAGAAGGAAAATAATAAAGATTAGAGTAGAAATAAATGACATAGAAACAAAAAAAAGCAGTAGAACAGATCAATGAAACTAAAAACTGCTTTTTGAAAGAATAAACAAAATTGCTAACCCCCTAGCCAACAAACTCGGCAAATCTGGAAGAAAGGGACAAATTCCTAGAAACATAGAAACTGCCAAAACTGAAACAGGAAGAAATTGAAATTTGAACAGACCCATAACCAGCAAAGAAATTGAATAAGTTAGCAAAAATTCTTGACAAACAAAAGTCCTGGGCCAGATGGCTTCCCAGGGAAATTCTACCAGACATTCAAAGAAGAGTTAATCCTTACTCTTCTCAAATTGTTCCAAAAAATTAGAAATGGAAGGAAAACTTCCAAATTAATTATAAGAGGCCAGCATTACACTGATCCAAAAACAGGGAAAGACACTACAAAAGAAAATTACAGACCAATGTCCATTATGAACATAAATACAAAATCTCAAAATATTAGCAAAAAGAATTTAATGATGCATTAAAATAATTATTTAGCACCAAGTGCAAGAATGGTTCCCTATCTGCAAATCAAACCAGTTATACCACGTGAACAAAAGAAAGGCTAAAAGTCATATAATAATCTCAATAGCTACAAAAAAACATTTGACACATTTCAATATTCATTATAAAAACTCTCATCAAAGTGGCAAACAGAACATACTTCAGCATATCAAAGGCCATATATGAAAAACCCAGCTCACATCATAATTAATAGAAAATTGGGACATTTTCCCTCTACCACCAGGTAGAAAACAAGAATGTCCACTCTTGCCACTTTTCTTCAACATAGTACTCTTACCAAGGAGGCTAACCTGGATGGTGATGGAAACCTGGGCTTCATGGACTTTGAGGACATGACTAACAAGGCCCCAACTTCCTCAGCACCTTCCACATGGAGATCTGAGGACAGCGCTGAAGGCACAGTGACCCAGAAGCTGACCATCGTGTTCTGCTGCCATCTACACAAGAGTGACCTCCAAGCTGCTCAGGAAAGAAGCTGTGGCCTCTGGGGTTACTCCCACCAATATTTCCTTGGACCCTTTCAGAAAAAGACCCTTAACCAGAGAAGAGGGTGTGTGAGGAGCAGGGAACTTCCCAGACCCCAGAGCCTCCACAGGCCTTCCATCTGTCCCCCACTTCCCCTCTCCAGCTCCCCAGACCTCCATGCTCTCCCTGTCAAAAATAGCCCATTGGGAGGGGAAGGCAGAGACCTCATGAGACAGGGGATACACCCATGAGTCCAAGGACTGGGCAGGCATCCTAATTCACCCAGGGAGAAGTAAAAAATGAAGGAGGACAAGGTTTTATGAGCTATGCAGTCTTTCTCCAAAACCCACAACTGGACTGCACTCCAGTCCATCTGGTCCTCTTCTCCCCCAGCTCCCACCATGTGAAACTGTGAGGACAATGGGCCAAGGTCTCTGACTCTGTCCCTAGCTCTGAGTCCTGGGCACCACCCCCATCCTCTTCCCTCTCCAAGACCTGGAATTCTCACTGGTGTGTGCTGTCCACACATTCATGAACTTCTGGTAGTAAAGCACTTTCACGTCCCTGTGGAAAAGAAAGAAAAGGGGAGTGAGGAAAGAGGAGGGAAGAGGAAAAAAGAAAGAACAGAAAATTTACAACCTAAAAATGAAGTAACCACATCTAAAAATGGAATGAATAACTCAACAGCAAAATGGAATAAGTAACTGGAACAGAGTCACTATAAATATAGAAAAAAAGCAACGGAAATTTCCCATCTGAAAAACAGAAAAACAACAACAGCAGCAAAAACAACAACAAAACAGCCTGAAAAGCAATAAACAGAACATTGTGGAGAAAGAAAAAAAAAGTTGTAATATTTGTGTCATTAAAATTCTGAAAGCAAGGAGAAAGAGAAAAACTAAAATATTTAGAAAAATACTGAGCAAAAGTAGTCAAGTTTGATGAAAGATATAAATGTACATACTTAAAAAGCTCAACAATACTTAAAAGCATAAACTCACAGATATCCATGCCCCTAAAATCACAAACTTCCAGTTTAAATCCAAACTTCCAGTTTCATATCTGACATGTTAGGACTGTGAAAGTTTTGACTCAGACTCTCACATGAAAACAAAACAAAACAAAACAAAACAGGACAACACCTGAACAGGACAAAAATCAATATCTTTTCTTTAGATACCATAAAATTGAGGTATAGGACTAACTTCCATCTCAAATACTGTATATGCATGTTAATATAGAGAATCACAACTGAAATTAATTTATATGGAGAAGAAGCCACTAGAGCAATAAACAACTTGAACACTAACGCCATATTAAAGAATTGTTGGAGGCTCAGGGTGAACTATCTTCAGCGTTAGAAAATCCTGGGGCCTAGACTTTGAGAACTCTAAATCTTTTGGGATTTGTGCCATGAGGAGATCAAACAGATCCTCACAGAGAGGAATAGAGAATAGTCCATTCATGCTTCATACAAGGGGAAGATATATATTGAGAAACTTAAGGAGCACCTGGGTGGCTCATTCAGTTAAGCGTCCGACTTCGGCTGGGTCATGATCTCGCGGTTGGTCAGTTCGAGCCCCGCGTTGGGCCCTGTGCTGACAACTCGGAGCCTGGAGCCTGTTTCGGATTCTGTGTCTCCCTCTCTCTGACCCTCCCCCATTCACGCTCTGTCTCTCTCTGTCTCAAAAATAAATAAACGTTAAAAAAAATTTTTTTTAAGAAACATAAAAGAATGTAAAGAATATATACATATCACAAAATATTTTCTTAGGCCTTCATGAAGTTAAATTAGAATTCAACAAGAGGATAGCAGAGAATAACAGACAATTTCCCAACAACTGGGAAATGCCAAAATATTTGGAGATGAAACAACACACTTGTTAGCAGTACATGCATCCATCAAAGATGTCTTGAGAGAAATTAAAAATTATTGAGAATAAGTTAAAAAAAAACATACTTGGGGGGCGCCTGGGTGGCTTAGTCGGTTGAGTGTCTGACTTCGGTTCAGGTCATGATCTCCCAGTTTGTGAGTTCGAGCCCTGCGTCGGGGTCTGTGCTGACAGCTCGGAGCCTGGAGCCTGCAGCCTGCTTCAGATTCTGTGTCTCCTTCTCTCTCTCTGTCCCTCCCCCCACTTGTGTTCTGTCTCTGTCTCTCAAAAATAAATAAATGTAAAAAATAAAAAATAAAAAAAAAAACATACTCGGGAAAAGTTGTGGTATGCAGTAAAAGCAATGCTTAGAAGAAAATTTATGTAGTGAATTAAATATATTGGGTTGAATTGAATTGAACACATATGTTATGAATGAGTAAATATCTAACATCAATATCCTGAATTTCACCTGTGTTAGACAAAAAAGCACATAAAGCTGAAGTAAACAAGAATAAAAATTTAAAAAGACTAAACAAAATTTAAAACAGTAAAACAATTTTTAAAAGTCGATGATATGTAAACCAGTTCTTTAAAAATATAAGTAACATTGACAATTTTCTAGTTAGACAAACTAACAACAAAAAGAGAAACAAAATACCACCATCACAAATAAAAATCGTCATCAATACTGATCTCATAGACATTAGAATAGTAACGTTATATAAACAACTCTACTACCACAAAGCTGAAAACATGAAATCAATCAATTACATGAAAAACGTGGCCTACCAAAACTTACTGAGAGAAAAATAGATAATAGAATTAGACCTATACGTAGTTAATAATTAAATCAGTAACTTGTAAACAAAAAAAAGTGCCGAGACCAAATGAGTTCATGGACTTCTGCAAAACAGTTCAAGTAGAAATGATACCAATTCTTCACAAATTTCCAGAAAATAAAAGCAGAGGTAGCAGTTCCTAATTCCTTCTACAATGCGAGCCTTGTTCTAGTACCAAAACCAAACAGAAATTAGAAGGGAAGAAAACTACAGACCAATATTTCTCACAAAGGGAAATGCAAAAAAAAAAAAAAAAAAAAAACAAAAACCAAACAAACAAACAAAAAAAACCAAAAAACAAAAAACCAAAAATGCTGAACAAAGAATTTAACAAATTAAATGTAGCAATGTATAAAAAGAAGTACACACCAAGACCAAGTGAAATTTATTCTACTTATGCAGGTTGGTTAAATATTGAAAAATTAACTAATTAATCCATCATAATGACAGCCTACAAAAGAAAAATCATATGATCACATTAACAGATGCAACAAATACATATGAGATATTGATCTAAATAGACAATTAAGAAGCACTGGGATGAGGTGCCTGGGTGGCTCAGTCGGTTGAGCAACGAACTTTGGCTCAGGTCATGATCTTGCGGTTTTAGTTCGATCCCCACGTCAGGCTCTGTGCTGACAGCTCAGAACCTGGAGCCTGCTTCAGATTCTGTGTCTTCCTCTCTCTCTCACTCCTTCCCCACTCATGCTCTGTCTCTCTCTGTCTCAGAAATAAACATTAAAAAATTAAAAAGAAAGAAAAAGAAGCACCGGGTAGCTCAGTCGGTTAAAAGGCCAACTCTGATTTTGACTCAGGTCATGATCTCTTGGTGTGTGAGTTTGAGCCCCACATAGGGCCCTGCCCTAACAGCCCAGAGCCTGTGTGGTATTCTGTGTCCCTCTATCTCTCTGTACCTACCCCACTTGTTCTGTATATCTCTCTCAAAAGAAATAAAAATAAAATTTTAAAAAAGCAGAGGGGCACGTAGGTGGCTCAGTAGGCTAAGCATTGGCTTTGGCTCAGGTGTGTGATTTCAAGACCTGTACTGAGCTCTGTGCTGACAGCTCAGAGCTTGGATCCTGCTTTGGATCCTGTGACTCCCTCTCCTCTGCCCCTCCCCCACTCATGGTATGTCTTTCTCTCTCTCAAAAATAAATAAAAATTTTAAAAAAAAAATTTTTAGATATATAATTAGGGGCGCCTGGGTGGCTCAGTCGGTTGAGCGTCCGACTTTGGCTCAGGTCATGATCTCACAGTCTGTGAGTTTGAACCCCACATCAGGCTCTGTGCTGATGGCTCAGAGCCTGGAGCCTGCTTCCAATTCTGTGTCTCCCTCTCTCTCTGCCCCTTCCCTGCTCACGCTCTGTCTCTCTCTGTCTCAAAAATAAATAAAAGCATTAAGAAAAAAATATATATATATATTTAATACACTGGATTAATAAATATTAACAATTTTCAAAGAGTTAGAATCTTACAATGTGCATTCCTTAATCATAATGGAATAAAATTAGGTGAAAAAATGCAGAAAGATGTTAAAAAGTTATCTTTAGACCCTTAAAATTAAAACAAAAATTAAAAATGGGTTAAATAGAAAGTTTAAAGAAAATTAGAAGTGATTTTGAGAGAAAATGAAATGAAATCAATATTTGTGCCACGAATTTAAAGTATTGTTTAAAAAGTTTTATTTTTAAGAAGTCACAACACCCAATGTGGGGCTCAAATTTAAATCCCCAACTCTTGATGCCTGAGTCAGCCAGGCATCCCTAAAGTATTGTTTATACAACAATTACAGCATTAAATTCATACATTAGAATAGAAGAAAAATTATAAATTATTTAAAACATCCAGAAACCAGGATTAATAGAGAAAATTAAGGCCAAGTAAGCAAAAGGACCACAAAAAGATCAGAGCAGAAATAAATGAAATTAAAAAGCCCAAACATGTTTCAAAGATAAAGTAAAATTGATAGAAAGGTCAATAAAAATAATAAATTCTATCAAAATATAAGTGTTTACAAGTTATTAGCAGCCAAAATTGAAGAGGGATTATAAATGCCAATAAGGCATTAAAAGGATAAGAAGATGATAATATAAACACTTTACTCAGGAATTTGACTACTTAGATGAGATGGACTAATTTTTTTTTTTGAAAATCACATTTTAGCCAGCTTATCTAAGATAAAATACATAATTTTAATAGTCACATAAATATTAAAGAATTTGAATTAGTACTTAAAAATATTTGAAGAAGAGATGTCAGACTCAGATATCAATGTTGAATTCTACCAAATATTTCACGTAACAATAATACCAATTCTATGGAGTCATTTCCAGAAAATAGAAAACTTTTTAACTAATTTTATGATGTGAAAACCAAAGATTGTTTAAAAAAAAAAAGAGATAAGATAAAAACACCAAAAAACAAAAATCCTGTACATGAATATCCTTCTGGAATATAGACACAAAATCTTTGAAATTTTCAAAGTTTTGAAAATTGAATTAAAAAGTATAAAAATAAAAATAGATTATGACCTGGTATGGTTTACCTTAAGAATACAAGACTATGTTAATATTCAAAACTCATCCAATGTAATCAATTAATAGTCTAATAAAAATAAACGATTATATCAATTGAAGAAAAATTATAAAACTGCAATATCTCTCATGATAAAAACTCTCAGAACACAAGAATAGAAATTATATTCATGTACCTCAAAGGAAACTATCAAAAAAATAAAAAGACAACCTACCAAATGGGAGAAATTATTTTCAAATTATATATCTAGTAAGAGGTTAAGAACTCATTAAGCTCCAGAGCAAAAAGATATATATATGTATCTATATCTATATCTATATCTATATCTATATCTATATCTATATCTATATCTATATCTATATCTATATCTATCTATCTATCTATCTATCTATCTATCTATCTATCTATCTGATTAAAAAACTGGCAGAGGATGTGAAGAGACATTTTTCTTAAGACATATGGCCAACATGTACATGAAAAGATCTCAACATCATTAATCATCAGAGAAATGCAATACAAAACCACAAAGAGATATCATCTCACACCTGTCAGAATTGCTAGTATCAAAAAAGACTAAAAATAGGGTACTTAGCTGGTTCAGTGGAGCATGTGACTCTTGATTCTCAAGGTCATGAGCTGAAGAACCAACTTGGATGTAGAGATTACTTAAAAAAAAAAGAATAGAAATAACAAGTGTTGTTGAAAATATGGAAAAAGTGAACTTTTGTGCACTGTTGATGGGAATGTAAATTGTTGCAACCACTATGGAAAATAATATGGAGGCTCCTCAAAAAAATTAATAGTGGAACTATTAGATGAGCCAGTTATCCACTTCTGGATATTTATGTGAAGAAAATTAATCTAGGTATTAAAAAGATACCTGCAGCTATGTACATTATGTACATAATACTATATATATTGCAGTGCTATTTATAAAAGCAAGATATGGAAATAGCCAAAGTGTCTATAAATGAATAAACGAGTAAAGAATTTGTGTAAAGTAAAAGAATATTTATATATATATTAATAAATTAGTTAATATAATAAATATAATATTATTGAGCTTCAAAAAAATAAAAATAATGAAAGCTTGCATTTCTGACAACATGAATGGACCTCAATGACTTATGCTAGTGAAATAAGACAGGCAAAGACAAATACTGTATGATCTCTCTTGTATGTGAAATCTACAACAAAAACAAAAACAAAAACAAAAATCCCCCAAGATTCTCATAGATACAGGGATGGGAAAATGAGTGAAAGGGGTCAAAAGGTCAAATAAACAAACAAAAACCTAATATCTACTGTTATTATAATTTTAATGACAGTATTTAAATTTAAATACACACACAACAAAAATATTTAAAAAATTCTCCTTAAGATTATGAGTAAGTCAAAGATGTTCCACTCTCCACCATTATTCAGCATAATACTGGAAGTCCTAGCCAATGCAAAAAACCAAGAAAAGGAAAGACATAGAAATTGATAATACAGAAAAAAAACTATTCGTTTTGTAGATGATGTGATTTTTTTATCTAGAATATCTGAAGGAATCTACCAGAGAATGCCTAGTACTATTAAGTGAATTTAGCAGTGCTGAGCTATGAGTTCAACACATGAAATAATATTTATAATAAAAATGTTCAATAAGAAGCCTCAAATCTTTAAAAAGTGGCAATTATAATGGTGTCAAAAAATATTTTCACAAAATTTTTTACAAGGTATGAAATCTCAAAATGCTAAAAACTTTGAAATATTGATGGAAACAATGAAACATACTCTAAATGAAAGGTGAGACTATTCATGGATTGAAAGCTATAACATAATAAAGATGTAAATTCTCCCCACATCAATGATATGCCAATCACAGCCCCAACAAAAGTTTTATAGATATACATTTGGTGATTTTCACATTTATATGGAAATGCTAAATAACTATTCTAGTAAAAACAATTTTTATTTACAACCACACATGTATAACTGACTTTACCATAAGTGACATTTAATGCAATCACAATGTTATGTAACAATCACCATACCTAATTCTAGAATATTTTCATTACCTCAAAAGGAACTCCATACTTACAAAGCCATTAATTCTTTCATTTCCTCGCTGCAAGCTCCAAGGAACTCATAATCTGCTTTCTGTCTCTATGGAGTTAGCTATTCTGGACATTTCATGTAAACTGAATCATATAATATGTGACCGTTTTTGCCTGGCTTCTTTCACTTAGCGAAATGTTTTCAAAGTTCATCCAAATTTTAGCATGTTTTAGAATTTCATTCCTTGAGGCACGTGGGTGGCTCAGTTAGTTAAGCATCTAATTTAATTTCAGTTCAGGTCATAATCTCACTGTTTATGGGTATAAACCCTGAAAGCTCGGCATTTTATCTTTCTCTCTCTCTCTCTCTCCCTCACTTGTTCTCTCTCTCACTCTCTCAAAAATAAGCGCCTGGGTGGCTCAGTTGGTTAAGTGTCTGACTTCGTCTCAGGTCATGATCTTGCAGTTTGTGAGTTCCAGTCCCACGTCAGGCCCTGTTTTGACAGCTCAGAGCCTGGAGCCTGCTTCTGATTCTGTGTCTCCTTCTCTCTCTGCCCCTCCCCTGTTCACACTCTGTCTCTTAATAATAAATAAACATTAAAAAATTTTTAAAAAATGGGCATTTGTAAAAATTTTTTCATTCCTTTTTAAATGCTGAAATACTTCATTGTATGATATAACATTTATCCTTCCATCAAATGATGGAAATTTAGATTGTTGCTACATTTTGGCTACTGTAAAAAATGCTGCTATAAAAATTTGTATATAATTTTTTGGAAAATGTGTTCTAAATTTTTCAGTGTTTATAACCAAGAATGAAATTGCTGACTCATATGGTATTTCTACATTACCTTATTAAGGAGGCTGGCCAACTAATTTTTTTTTTTAGTTTATTTATTTATTTTGAGGCAAAGAGAGACAGAGGGAGAGAGAGAAGTGAAAGAAAGAGAGAGAGAAGGGGAAGGGCAGAGAGAATGGGAAAGAGAAGAGAGAGAATCCCAAGCAGGCTCCATACTGTCAGTGCAGAGCATACATGGGGACCAAACTCGTGGAACTGTGAGATCATGACCCGACCTGAAATCTAGAGTCTGACACTTAACCAACTGAGCCACTCAGGCACCCCTGGTCAATTAATTTTTAACAAAGATTAAAAGCAATTCAATGAGAAAAGATAGTCTTTTCAACAAATGGTTTCAGAACAACTGAACACCCAAAGGCAAAAGAATGAGTCAGACTAAACTTTACACTTTTTACAATAAGTCCCCAAATGGATCAAAGGTCCATACAAGTTTTTCAAGAATACATATGAGAAAATCTTTGTGATACAGGACCTTAGATATAACACATACAAGAGAATTAAAAAAATTTTTTTCAATGTTTATTTATTTTTGAGAGAGACAAAGACAGAATGCGACTGGGTTTGGGGCAGAGAGAGGGAGACACAGAATCTGAAGCAGGCTCCAGGTTCCAAACTGTCAGCACAGAGCCCAACGCAGGGCTTGAACTCGTAAGTCGCAAGATCATGACCTGAACTGAAGTCGGACAGTCAACTGACTGAGCCATCCAGGCACCCCTAAAAGGGAAAAAATTTTTGATAAATTAGACTTCAGCAAAAAACTTTCCTATGCAAAAGATTTTTCTTTAATTTTTAATTTTATTTTATTTTGAGAAAGAAAGAGAGAGAGAAGGACTGGAGATGAGCAGAAGGAGAGAGAGAGAATATTAAGTATTCTCTATGCTCAATGCAGAGCTTGATGAAGGGCTCAATCCACCAGTCCTGGGATCATGACCTGAGCTGAAATCAAAAGTGGAGGGCTCAACCAACTGAGCCACTCATGTAGCCTGCAAAAGATATTCTTCATGAATGAAAAGATAAGTTAATAGGGTGGGAATAAGATACTTACAAACAACATATGTTGATGAAGGACTTGTATCCAGGGTATATAAAGAACATTTAAATGCAATCTTGCCAAACAGATATTCAACAAATGGTGATTTTAAGATGGCAAATAAACACATAATATTTTCAACAATCATCAGGAAAATATTAAAACTCTATTGACATACCATTAATGGGGCACTTGTTTGACTTGCTCAGTCTGTTAAGTCTGACTCTTGATTTTGGTTCCGATCATAATCTCATGGTCTGTGAGTTTGAGTCCCACATCAGGCTCTGCTCCTGCTTGGGATTCTCTCTCTCCCCTTCTCCTGCTATCACTCTCTCAAAATAAATAATGTTTTCTAAAGATACCACTAGCAAGTGAAGACTAAGTGGGACTAAGTGAAGACTTCAATAGGCAAAGAAGGAAAGTATCATATAAAATTTTAGAAAGCACTCGTTAATGCCTGACATGCTAATTATTCTTTACTTTGAGAATCTCCTTAAATATTTTGCCCTAGTTATCTCACTTTACTTAACACCAGTCCTAGCCCTGACCACTGAATACATTTTTAGAAAGACTGAAAAGCAAAACCAAAAAAAAAAAAAAAGTAACAATATCAAATGCTGTTAAGACTGCAGAAAAACTGGAATTCTCATAAATTACCAGTGGGATTAAAAAAATGTCCATTCTGAAAATCACATTTGAAGTTTCTTATATAGTTATCTATACACATATCCTAAGAGATGATAATCTTATACCTGGGTAGTGACCTTAAGTAAGTGAAATTGGGAAACAAAAGCAAAAATGAACTACGGGGACCTCATCAAAATAAAAAGCTTCTGCACAGTGAAGGAAGCAATCAGCAAAACTAAAAGGCAATGGAAAGAATGGGAGAAGATATTTGCAAATGATATATCAGATAAAGGGTTAGTATCCAAAATCTATAAAGAACTTATGAAACTCAACACCCAAAAAAAACAAATAATCCAATGAAGAAATGGGCCAAAGACATGAATAGACACTTCTCCAAAGAAGACATCCAGATGGCCAACTGACACATGAAAAAATGCTCAACATCACCCATCATCAGGGAAATACAAATCAAAACCACAATGAGATACCACCTTAAACCTGTCAGAATGGCTAACATTAACAAGTCAGGCAACAACAGATGTCGGCTAGGATGCAGAGAAAGAGGATCTCTTTTGCATTGTTGGTGGGAATGCAAGCTGGTGCAGTCACTCTGGAAAAGAGTATAGAGGTTCCTCAAAAAACTAAAAATAGAACTACTCTATGACCCAGCAATTGCACTACTAGGCATGTATCCGTGGGATACAGGTGTGCTGTTTCAAAGGGACACATGTACCCCCATGTTTATAGCAGCACTTTCAACAATAGCCAAAGTATGGAAAGAGCCCAAATGTCCATAGATGAATGAATGGATAAAGAAGATGTGGTATATATATATACAATGAAGTATTACTCGGCAATCAAAAAGAATGAAATCTTGCCATTTGCAACTACATGGATGGAACTAGAGGGTATTATGCTAAGTGAAATTAGTCACTCAGAGACAAAAATCATGACTTCACTCATATGAGGACTTTAAGAGACAAAACAGATGAACATAAGGGAAGGGAAACAAAAAGGGAAGGGAGGGGGACAAAACAGAAGAGACTCATAAATATGGAGAACAAAATGAGGGTTACTGGAAGGGTTGTGGGAGGAGGGATGGGCTAAATGGGCAAGGGGCACTAAGGAATCTACTCCTGAAATCATTGTTGCACTATATGCTAACTAATTTGGATGTATATTAAGAAAAAAAGTGAAATTATATGTTTATACACAAAGAGGAATGTTTATAGCAGCTGCAGTCCCAAATGTCAAATGTTATATCAATACAAATGCCCTTTAAGAATGGAAAAACAATCTGTAGTGAATCATACACTAGATATTGTTGTTGTATGTTGAAATCATACTATTCAACATTAAAAAGAAAAAAGTTGGGGTGCCTGGGTGTCTCAGTCGGTTAAGCATGTGACTTTGGCTCAGGTCATGATCTCACAGCTCTTGAGTTCGAGCCCTGCATTGGGCTCTGTGTTGACAGCTCAGAGCCTGGAGTCTGTTTCTGCTTCTATGTCTCCCTCTCTCTCTGCCCTGAACCCACTCGCATTCTGTCTCTGTCTCTCTCAAAAATAAATAAACATTAATAAAAGAAAAAAAGAAAAAGAAAAAACCCACTGTGGTGTATAACAACTTGATGGATTTCAAAGCCACGAATGCTGATTGAAAGAAACCAATCTCCAAAGGTTACATACAATGGATAAATACATTCCATTTATATGACACTCTCAAAAACACAAAGCCATAGTAATTGAGAATGAGTAGTTGTCATGGGTTGTGGGAAACAGTATGGAATTTTGTACTGATGAAACTTTTCTGTATTCTCATTAGGGTAATGGGTACATAAGTTTATTTATGTTAAATTCAAAGAACTGTACACTAGAAAAAATAATAATCTTAAAGTTCAATAATTTTTTATTTATTTAATTTAATTGTTATTTATTTTGAGAAAGAGAAAATGCATTCAAGTTACGGGAGGGGCAGAGAGAGCAAGAATCCCAAGCAGGCACTGCACTGTCAGTAGAGAGCCAGATGTGGGGCCCAAACCCCCAAACAACCATGAGATCATGACCTGAGCCAATGTCAAAACTTGGATACTCAACCAACTGAGACACACAGGTGTCCCATATCTAATAACATTTTAAATTTAAAGTCACAAAATGAATGTCTATTCATCAATATAAGAGAGGGGAGGCTTTTTAATTTTTTTTAATGTTTGTATATTTTTGAGAGTGTGAATGAGGAAGGAGCAGAAAGAGAGAGAGACACACAGAATCTGAAACAGGCTCCAGGCTTTGAGCTGTGAGCACAGAGCCATGCAGGCCTCAAACTTGGGATCAGCAAGATCATGACCTGAGCTGAAGTCAGATGCTTAACCAACTAAGTCCCCAACATTGGTTATTTCCTGAGTTGTTCATTTTAGCCATACTTACTGGTGTGAGGTCGCATCTCATTGTGGTTTTAATTTGTATTTCCCTGATGATGAGTGATGTTGAGCATTTTTTCATGTGCTTGGTAGCCATCTGTATTTCTTCTTTGGTAAGGTGTCTATTCATGTCTTTCACTCATTTCTTTACTGGATTGTTTTTGGGGTGTTGAGTTTGATAAGTTCATTATAGATTTTGCATCTATCTTGATCTGATATGTCATTTGCAAATATCTTCTCCCAGTCCATAGGTTGTCTTTTAGTTTTGTTAATTATTTCCTTCATCATACAGAAGCTTTTTATCTTGATAAGACCCAATAGTTCATTTTTTGCTTTTGTTTTCCTTGACTCCGGAGACATGTTGAGTAAGAAGTTGCTGCAACTGAGGTCAGTTGCTTTCTCCTATAGGGTTTTGATGGCTTCCTGTCTTATGTTTAGGTCTTTCATCCATTTTAAGTTCATTTTTGTGTATGGTACAGAAAGTGGTCCAGGTTCATTTTTCTGCATATTTCTGTCCAGTTTTCCCAGCACCATTTGCTGAAGAGACTGTCTTTATTCCATTAGGTATTCTTTCTTGCTTTGTCAAAGATTCGTTGGCCATACATTTGTAAGTCCATTTCTGGGTTCTCTTTTCTGTTCCATTGATCTATGTGTCTGTTTTTGTGCCATACTGTCTTGATGATTACAGCTTTGTAATACAGCTTGAAGTCCTGGATTGTGATGCTTCCAGCTTTAGTTTTCTTTTTCAGGATTGCTTTGGCTATTTGGGGTCTTTTCTGGTTCCATATTAAATCACTTTCTTAATTTCAATAGTATGTCAATATCCAATTCAGAAACTATCTAGATGCTTCTAGAACTATCTAGTTCTTTTAATTATAAGGTAATTTAACATAGGATTGACTTAATAAGTACTAAAAAGTTAAATAGGAGATGATGAGAAAACGAAGAGAGAAGCAACAGAAAATAAATTCTTCCACCACCAGAGAGAGACATTTGGTAATTTTACCAGAACTCAGATTTAAGGATTCATCTGGAGTAAACTGGAACCATAGAAATGTATTCCTGGTAGAACTTTCTAGCATAAATTAAGACCAGAAGTATGGTTAGTATAATAAAAGTTGGAGCCATGAAAAAGATGCTGCAAGAAATCTAATGATAAGATTAGAGATACTAAGTAAACTCTAACTGTTATCTTTCCTTTTTTTATTGTCTAATATTCCATCAGTGTTCCCATTACCCAAAACTACTGAGAAGCCAGAAATGAATGGAACTTGGTTAAGTTATTTTATTTTAAAGCCTATATAGTTAGCATACAGTGCTCTACTAGTTTCAGGTGTGCAATATACTGATTCAATAATTTTTTTTTTTACTTAAAAAATTTTTTTTAAATGTTTACTTATTTACTTTTGAGAAAGAGGGAGAGCACATGTAGAGGAGGGGCAGAGGGAGAGAAGCAGAATCCAAAGCAAGCTCCAGGCTCCAACCTGTCAGCCCAGAGCCCAGTGTAGGGCTCAAACCCAAAAACTGCAGATCGTGACTTGAGGAGAAGTTGGATGCTCAATTGACTGAGCTTCCCAGGCACCCCTGATTCAGCAGTTCTACACTTTATCCAGTGCTCATGATGGTAAGTGTATTCTTAAACTTCTTCAGCTGTTTGACCCATCTCCCACCCACCACCACTTGTGGTAACCACCAGTTTATTCTCTATAATTGTCTATTTGGGGGGTTCTCTTTCTTTTTTTATTTTGTTCATTTCTTTTGTTTCTTAAATTCCATATATGAATGAAATCATATGGTATTTGTCTTTCTTTGACTGACTTACTTCATTCAGCATAATACTCTACTTCCGCCGATCTTGCAAATGGCTAAGACTTCACCCTTTTTATGGCTGAATAATATTCCATTGTATATACATACCACATCTTTATCTAGTCATCTATCAGGGAACACTTAGTTTGCTTCCATAATTTGGGTATTGTAAATATTGCTGCAACAAAACATTGGCATCCATATACCTTTTTGAATTAGTGTTTTCATATTATTTGGTTAAATATCTGGTGATATACTTACTGGATCATATAGTAGTTCTATTTTTAATTTTTGAGGAAACTCCATTATATTTTCCACAGTGACAGCTCCAGTTTTCATTCCTGCCAGCAGTGCACAAAGGTTCCTTTTTTCCCATATTTTTGCAAACACATGTTGTGTTTTTTATTTCAGCCACTCCAACAGGTGTGAGGTGATATCTCATCATGGTTTTGGTTTGATTTCTCTGATGATGAGTGATGTTAAGCATCTTTTCATGTGTCTGTTGGCCATCTGTATGTTTTCTTTGGAGAAATGTCTGTTCATGTCTCCTGCCCATTTTTAATTGGTGTCCCCACACCTTCTGCTTGTGCTCTGCCTCTCTGTCTCCCAAAAATAAATAAATTATTTGGTTTTTTGGTGTTGAGTTATACAGGTTCTTTATATAAGGACTGTCATTTGCAAATATTTTTTTCCATTTAGTGGGTTGTGTTTTAGTTTGTTTGTGTTGTGTTGTTGTTGTTGTTTCCTTTCCTGTGAAGAACATTTTATTTTGATGAAGTCTCAATAGTTCATTTTTGCTTTTGCTTCTCTTGCCTCAGGACACATAGGATTTGGGAAATTTTCTCCCATGAACAGAGAAAAGCAAAATAAAGCAAGTGGATGACTTGACAGAAAATTGGCTAGTAGTGAATGAATAAGCAGTACTGTGTTATCATTATACATGTTACTCTTATAGACTAGCAGACTGTATATTTTGGTAGTTCAGAGTAGGTATGCAGTAGCTATAGGACTTCCAAAATTGAAGAGTGAAGGCCTTGGCAAATTCCTTCCCTGTGAAAGCAATAATAAAACTGGCAGTGTTATTAAAACAATTCCATAATTCTAGAAACTAAGCAAAAACATACAAGAAGTTAAGAAATCATATATGAAGGGGCACCTGGGTGGCTCAGTCAGTTGAGCATCTGACTTTGGCTCAGGTCACGATCTTGCACTGAGCTTAGTGCCAACAGCTCAGAGCCTGGAACCTGCTTCCAATTCTGTGTCTCCCCCTCTCTTTGCCCCTCCCTGGATCACGCTGTCTCTCCATCTCTCCCAAAAATAAATAAATATTTAAAAATTATTAAAAATCTTTAAAAATCATATATTAATAAAAATATTTTAACCAAGTTAACAACAGTGAGACTATAGAAGTAGATCCATAAACACAGAGAGCAAACTAAGTGTAGTTGCTGGGCAGGGAGGGGTGATAGATGAAAGGAGTAGGGGGTACAGGCTTCCGATCATGGAATGATAAAGTCATAGGGATGAAAGTTAAAGCATAGGAAATATAGTCAGTGGTACTGTAATAGCATATATGCATATAGTGACAGATGGTAGCTACACATATGGTGAGCGTAGCATAACTTGTTGATGCACTGTGTTGCACACCTAAAATTAGTGGAACATTGTGTATTAACTACAATTCAATAACAAATTTTTTTAAAAATTCAGAAAAACTTGGGGCGCCTGGGTGGCGCAGTCGGTTAAGCGTCCGACTTCAGCCAGGTCACGATCTCGCGGTCCGTGAGTTCGAGCCCCGCGTCAGGCTCTGGGCTGATGGCTCAGAGCCTGGAGCCTGTTTCCGATTCTGTGTCTCCCTCTCTCTCTGCCCCTTCCCCGTTCATGCTCTGTCTCTCTTTGTCCCAAAAATAAATAAAAAAAAAAACGTTGAAAAAAAAAATTTAAAAAAAATAAAAATAAAAATTCAGAAAAACTAAAATATGTTATTTAAAAATTCAGAAAAACTAAAATATGCCAGTTTTCACACTGGCAACATACTTAACAGAGAAACACTGTAAGATATCCTCCTATCTAGAATGAGATGGAGAGATCTACTGTTTTTTTTAAGACCTCTGCTTTCACACCTTGTATTCAGCATTATATTGGAGCTTCTAGATGTGCCAAAGAATTAATAAGGAGAAAATAAAAAAAACAAAACAAAAAAACACTTGTATTAGAAGAAGTAAGATGACTTCATACTGCATTTGCAGATGAGGTAATTTTATAAATAAAATCTGGGTGTCTTGATTACACCCGACTTAGGCCCAGGTCATGATCCTGTGCTTCGTGGGTTCAAGCCCCGTGTTGGGCTCTGTGCTGACAGCTCAGAGCCTGGAGCCTGCTTCAGATTCTGTGTCTCCCTCCCTCTCTGTCCCCACACCTTCTGCTTGTGCTCTGCGTCTCTGTCTCCCAAAAATAAATAAATATTTAAAATTTTTTAAATAAATAAATAAGCTAATATAAAACTTCAGAAAGATGTAGGATCGAAATTAAAAACCAATTGCATTTATATAAACTAGCCATAAATAATCCAAATACACATTTAAGAAACGTTTATTTACTATGGCATTAAAAATAGTAAGATATTTAGGATTGACAGAAGTATAAAATTTATTCTCTGAAAAAAAATCATTGAAAGAACTAAAGAAGACTGAAATGACTGGAAAGACATCTCATAACCATAAATTAGAAGACTTAATATTGTTAATATGTTAATACTTTTCAAATCAATGTACAGATTTAACAAAGTCACTACCAGAATGTCAGTTGGTTTTTGGAAAAATTGGCAAGTTGAAACTAACATTCATATAGAGTTGGAAGGGACCCAAAATAGTCAAAACAATTTTAAAACAAAACAAAGATGAAAGACTCACACTTCCAGATTTCAAACTTTACAACAAAGCAGTGGGAATCAGGACAGTGTGTCCTAGCACAAGGATAGAGATATATATCATTGGAATGTAATTCAGAATAGAAGCAAACCCATACATTTATGGCAATAGATTTTTGACAAGAGTGCCGAGGCAGTTCAAAGGGGGAAAAATCCTTTTAAGTGATAGTGCTGGGACATGAGATGATCACATGCAAAAGAATGGAGTTGGAATCCAACTCACATGATATACAAAACTTACCAAAAAATCAGAGAAGAGACTGCATATGTGGGGGCAAAGAGTATATGAGAAACCTCTGTACCTCTACTCATTATTCAATACTGCTCCAAAAAATAGTGTATTAAAAAACATGGATTAAGGTTGCCTGGGTGGCTCAATCAGTTTAGCATCCAACTCTTGATTTTGGTTCATATCATGATCTCACAGTTCATGAGATCAAGCCCCTTTTGGGATTGTCTTTCTGTGTCTCTCTGCCCCTGCCCTGAGAATGTATGTTCTCACTCTCTCACAATAAATAAACTTAAAACAAAACAAAACAAAACAAAAAACAAAACAGAATCATGTGTCAGACCCAAATTTAAGAGCTAAGACTTTGAAAACTTTAGAAGAGAGCAGATGAAGATAGCACATGTTTAATAGAATAGATATAAAGTTTATGACTGGTTTAGGCACTGTATTCCTTACAACGACAACAAAAGAACAGGCAAGACAATATTCTTATATTGACTTTTATCAAAATTAAAAATGTTTGTGTGTGAAAGCACATTTTAAGATAGCAAGAAGACTACCTTTAGCATAGCAGCAAGTATTTGCAAATGACTTATCTGACTAGCGTCAAGAACAAAGAATATGTAGGGGTACCTGGCTGACTCAGCACAGTATGTAATTCTTGATGGTCGGGTCATGAGTGCAAGCCCAACATTGGGCTTACTTTGAAAAAAAAAACTTCAAAAAAGAGAATATATAAAGAATACTAAAACTTTAACAATAAAATAGCCAAACTATGGAGAGAGCCTAAATGTCCATCAACTGATGAATGTATAAAAAAGATGAAATATTAAACACACACACAACAGAATATTACCCTTCCATCAAAAAGAATGAAGTCTTGGGGTGCCTGGGTGACTCAGTTGCTTAAGCGTCCAACTTCAACTCAGGCCATGATCTCACAGTCTGTGAGTTCAAGCCCCATGTCGGTTGATGTGCTGACAGCATGGAGCCTGGAGCCTGCTTCAGATTCTGTATTTCCCTCTCTCTCTGCCCCTCCCCTGCTCATGCTCTCTCTCTGTCTCAAAAATAAATAAAAACATTAAAAAAAATTTTTTTTAATATTAAAAAAAAAGAATGAAGTCTTGCCATTTGCAACGATGTAGACAGAGTTAGAATGTATTATGTTAAGGAAAATAAGTTACACAGAGGAAGAAAAATACTGGAATTTAAGAAACAAAACAGACAAACATATGGGAAAGGTGGTGGTAAAAAAGAAGAGAAGGAGGGGTGCCTGGGTGGCTCAGTCCGACCTTGGCTCAGGTCATGACCTTGCAGTCCGTGAGTTCGAGCCCCACATCGGGCTCTGTGCTGACAGCTCAGAGCCTGGACTGCTTCGAATTCTGTGTCTCCCTCTCTCTCTGCTGCACCCCCACTCATGCTCTGTTTGTCTCTCTCTCTTTCAAAAATAAATAAACATTAAAAAAATAATAAAAAAGAGAAGGAAACAATCCACAAGAGACTCTTAATGACACAACAAACTATGGGTTGATGGAGGGAGGTGGGTAGCAGATGGTCTAGATTGGTAATAATGGGTATTAGGTACTTGCTGGAATGAGCACTGGGTGTTGCATGTAAGTGATGCATTCTACTACTGAAACCAATACTACACTGTATGTTACGTAAAAAAAAAAAAAATTAAGATAAATAAATGTATTTGGTAAAAAGAGAAATAACCCAATTTTAACCCTTTAATATGAGCATATAATTTGAGTAGACATTTCTCTAAAACATAGATAAGTGACAAAAAAGCAGGTGGAAAATGTTCGATATCATAGTCATTAGAGAAATATGCAAGTCAAAACCACAATGTGATTCCACTTCACATGCAGTAAATACATAGCTATAATAGAAAAAGACAGACCATAACAGTAGTTGTTAGGAATTGTAGACATAGAAACCCTCATGCACTGTTAGGAGAAATGTGTAATGCTGCAGCCAGCATGGAAAGTAGATGGATGTTTCCTCAAAATATTATGCTTCCTCAAAAGCAGAGAGTTAACATATGACCCAGCAATTCACTTCCTAGGCATGTGGCCAACAGAAATGAAATCATATGTCCATACAAAACTTGTACATAAATTTTCATAGTAGCATTATTCACTATAGTCCAAAGTCAAAAGAACACAAGTGTCCATCAAATGAAGAAGGAAGGCATATGGCACATCTATATAACTGACTGCTACTTAGTCACTAAAAGCAATGAAATATGGTACATGATACAGCATGAATGAACTTGCTAAGGTAATTTGAGCATTATGCAAAGGTGAAAGAAGTCAAATATTCAAGCCCCTATAACATGTGATTCTATTTATATGAAATATTTTTAAAGACAAGACCATATAGAAAGAAAGTAAGTTAGTGGTTACTAGGGCTGGAGAGGGGCAGGAATATATAATGATTGCTAGTGGATATAGATTTCATTTTTGTGATAATGGCAGTATTCTTTAATTAGATAGTGATGATGTTGTGCAACCTGCAAATATACTGAAAACCACTGAAATACATGCATTTAAAGAACGAATTGATATATAATTTCTATGTCAATAAAATATATTAAATGTTTTTTAAATGTCTGGTTTTCAAGACAAATTATGATACATGCAAATAAATGAAATATGTGACCCATAAGAAGTAAAAAAAAAAAAAAAAAAAAAAAGTCAGTACAAACTGTCTCAGAAGGGATCCAAATATGGGAGATACTGAAGAAGACTTCAAAACCCACTATTGTATGGGGCGCCTAGGTGGCTCGGTTAATTGGGCAACTGACTTCAGCTCAGTCATGATCTCACAGTTCATGGGTTCCAGCCCCTTGTCGGACTCTGTGCTGACAGCTCAGAGCCTGGAGCCTACTTCAGATCTGTGTCTCCCCCTCTCTCTGCCCCTTCCCTGCTCACACTGTGTGTCTGTCTCTCAATAATAAATAAGTGTTAAAAAAATTTAAAAAAACAACAACACACTATTGTAGGTAAATTCAGTCACATAAAGTTAACCGTTTTATTTACTTGTTTTTAATTTTTATTCTTATTTTTTTAACTTTTATTTTTGAGAGTGAGAGTGTGTCTGGGGTGGAAAGTGCAGAGAGAAAGGGGGCAGAGGGGCAGAAAATGAGAGAATCTTAAGCATGGAGCCCATCACCCCGCTCCATTCCACTACCCTGGGATCATGATCTGAGGTCAAATTCAAGAGACAGAGGCTTAATCCACCAAACTGCCCAGGTGCCCCTTGTGTTATTTATTTTTTTAAGCAAGCTCTACACCCAGCGTGGGAATTGAACTCATGACCTTGATGTCAAGAGATGCATACTGCACTGACTGAGCCATCCTGGCACCCCAAAATTAATCATTTTAAAGTGAACAATGCAGTGACATTTAGTGATATTAACACGGTTGTGCACTCACTATCACGTATACCAAAACATTGTCATCTTCCAGGGAAAGTCTATACCCACTAAGCACTTTCTTTCTACTTTGCCAACACCACATTGGATTGTTTTCATGAATTTGCCTAATTTGTATTCTCCCACATTGTATCTATCAATACAAATCATTTTCATGGCTGAATAGTATTTTAATATATACCTTAATGTTTTAATACATTCACCTGTTAATAGAGTTCAATTGTTTCCACATTTTGACTATAAGTGAATAGTGCTGGTAACTATAAATCTACTTGTTTGAGATCCTCTTTTCAATTCTTTTGGGTATGTAACTACAAAGAATATCTGCTGACTCATATGGTAATTGTATGTTTAGCTTTTTGAGGAACCACTGAACTCTCACACTATTGAACCATTTAAATTCCTACTAGCTATATGAGTTCTGATTTTTCTGTACGTTTACAGCTTTAGTCCATTTTGAGTTAGCTTTTATATGTGGTACATGGTTAAAGTCCAACTGGATCCTTTGCACTGTTTAAGTAGCTTGCCAAAACATTTATTACAGAAAGTGTCCTTTCTCATAAAGTGGTGTTGTTACACTTACCAAAAATCATTTGATCATAAGGGTGCCTGGCTAGCTCAGTGAGTAGAGTGCAGGAATTTTTATTTCCTGGTGGTGAGTTTGAGCCCTGCGTTGGGACACAGAATTTACTTGAATTTACTTAAAAGAAATCATTTGACCATATATATGAGTGTTGATTCTTGGAATGTCTATTCTGTTCCAATGGTCTGCCTACATGTCTGTCTTTAGACTACTATCATGCTTTTTATTTTGTAATTTGTTTTGAAATAGGGAAGGGCAAAGCCTCTAACTTTGCTCTCCTTTTACAATGTATTTTTTACTTAGTATCTTGTGTCTATAAATTAATTTTTTCCTATTTCTGAAAAAAATTATATTGGAATCTAGATGAGAACACATTGAATTTATAGACAGCTTTGAGTGGTACTGACATTTTAATAATTCTTCTGGGGTGCCTGGGTGACTCAGTCAGTTAAGCATCTGACTTAGGCTCAGGTTATGGTCTCACTCCTTGTGAGTTTGAACCCCATGGTGGGTTCTGTACTGACAGCTGAGCCTGTAGTCTGTTTCAGATTCTTTCTCAATCTCTCTGCCCTCCTCTTTTTGCACTCTGTCTCTGACTCTCAAATATAAAATAAAACATAAAAAAATTTTTTTTAAATGTCTTCCAATTCATGAATTCAAAATGTCTTTTTCAAATTTTACACCAATGGTTTTGTAGCTTTCAATATACACGTTTGGTGTTGTTAGTGAAGTTTAAGTATTTTTTTTTTCTTTTTGTTGCTATTGTGTTTGTTTTTACTGAGAAGTTTTTAATTTTTTAAAAAGTCTTATTTAATGAAGTAATCTATGCCCAACGTGGGGCCTGAAGTCACTACCCGAAGTTTCATGCTCTTCCTAATGAGTCAGCTAGGTATCCCTTGAATTTTTAATTTTAATTCCAGGATAGTCAACACACAGTCTTATATTAGTTTCAAGTGTTTGATGCTATTGTTAATGGACTTATTTTAATTTCCTTTTCAGATTTATTTTTAGTGTATAGAAATACTATTGATTCTTGTGTACTGATTTTGTATGCTGTAACTTGGCTATGTTCATTTATTAATCCTAACGGTATTTTTTGTGGAAACTTTTGAATTTTCTACATATGTCTTCTCCAAACAGAAATAATTTTCTTTCTTTCTCATTTGGGTGACTTTGTTATTATTATTATTACTATTATTATTGTTTTACCAAATTAATCTGGTTAGGACTTCCAGTACTATGTTTACTAGATGTGGCCGAAATGGGTATCTGAGTTTTGTTTCTGATTTTAGGGTTAAAGTTTTAGCTCTTCAATTTTGAATAGGATGTTAGCTGTAGGCTTTTAATACATGGTCTTGTTATGCTTAGGTAGTGTTCTTCTCCTAGTTTGTTAAGGGTGTTTTTCAGTGGTGGCAATGTGTTGAATTTTCTCCAATTAAAATTTGCACCTGTTGAGGTAATTGTGTGACCTTTGTCCTTCATTTGAATAATGTGGTCTATTACTCTTCATGGTTTCCTATATTGAACATTCTTACATCCCAGAGATAAATCTCACTTGGTCATTATGTGTAACTCTTTTATTGTGCTGTTAACTTTGGTTTACAGGTATCAACTGAGGATTTTTGCATCAACATTTGTCAGAGATGTTAGACTCTAGTTCTCTTTTCTTGTTATTTTATGTTGCTTTAGTAATTTTAATTTAGGCCTGGTAAACTGTTTCAGGGATACTTGGCTGGCTCAGTTGGTGGAACAAGTGACTAAATCTGAGGTTCCTGAGTTTAAGCCCCAGGTTGGATGTAGAGATTATTTAAAAAGGAAAACAAAACTGAGTTCCAGCATATTCCCTAAAGTTAAAATTTTGGGAATAGATTAGGTTTTTGTTTGTTTGTTTTTGTGTTTTAAGATTTTATTTCGATGTATTCTCTACACCCAACATGGGCTTCAAACTCACAATCCCAAGATCATGAGTTACATGTTCTACCTACTGAGCCAACCCAAGAACAGTGTGAGGTTTAAAAACATTTTTTTTTTAATGTTCATTTATTTTTGAGAGAGAGACAGCACAAGCAGGGGAGGGGCAGAGAGAGAGAGAGGAGACACAGAATCCAAAGAAGTTTCCAGGATTGAGGTGTCCGCACAGAGCCCGACTCGGGGCTGGAGCCCATGGACTAGGAGATCATGACCTAAGCACAAGTCAGACACTTAACTGACTGTGCCCCCCGGGTGCCCCTACAGTTTGAGGTTTGCTGTTAACTCTTTAAATATTTGGTAAAATTCCCCCAGTGAAATCACCTGGTCCTGGGCTTTTCTTTGTTAGAAGTTTCTTAAATTTTTTTATTACACATTCAGTCTGGCCTGCATGTACCCTTAGATGTGAAATGAGCTTGTTGTAGATAGTGAAAATCATTAGATCCTGTTTCGTATCCATTCAGCTACTACATGTTGTCTAACTGAAAACTTTAAACCATTTACACTTAAGGATTTATGATAGGAAAGGATTTACTATGATCATTTAGGAAATTTTTCCTATGTTTTCTAGCTATTTGGTCTCTTTCCTCTTGTTCCGCTTTCTTTTTTTGCTTTATTATGTTTGTTTGTAGTTACACCCTTGATTCAATCTCCTTTCATTATTAATTTTTTAATGTTTATTTATTTTTCATGGACAGATTCATAAACTCACAAAACTGTGAGATCAAGAACGAAGTCAGATGCTTAACGGACTGAAACAGCCAGCTGCCCCCCTTATAAGTATTTTCTTTGTGGCTACGATGAATATTGCATAAAACATCATTAAATGTAATATGTACCAATCTCTTTTAAGCAGAGAACATATTAACTTTATTACGCAAAAGCTCTCTCTACTCCTTTACATCTGTATACTTCCCCCTCCCCCAATGATTGCTGATGCCACAAATGAGATCTTTTTATATTTTATATCCATTAACATTTATATAGCTATTTCTATGCTTTTGATTTTTAAATTCTATGAGAAAATTCAGTATAATACATCAATTCAAAAGGATTCTCTATTTGTCTATGTGTTTATCTTCACTAGAATGCTTTCTATTTTCAGTATGACTTCATTTTACTAATATTTTGTTTCAACTTGAAATACTTCTTTAGCATTTTTTTTTTTTTTTTTTTGGTAGGGAATGTCTAGTGGTGATAAACTCATCTTTCTGTGTTTTGGGAAGTTTTAATTTCTTCTTAAATTTGAAGGGCATTGGCACAAGATATAACCTAGTTTGGTGTGGTTTGTTGTTGTTTTTTTCTTTTTCTTTTTTTTCTTTTTTTTTTTTTTTTTGCTATTAGCAGTTTTAACATATTAGCTGGCCTGCAAATTTTCTGAGAAATCCAATAATAATGTTAGAGAGGATCTCTTATATGTAACAAGTAACTTTTCTCTTGCTACTTTCAAGATTCTCTTTTTCTGTTCCTTTTGACCGTTTGCTAATGTATCTCATTGTGGGGTTTGAACTTACTGTAGTTAAGGGTTTATTGAACCTTGTGAACTTATTTCTTTCCTCAGTATGGGGGAGTTCTGACCACTACGTCTTCATATAGGCACTGTTTCTTTCTGTTACTCTTTCTCTTGCTGCGCATAAAATATTTGGTGTATGTCTGTCATCTGTTATGTGTCTACTATCAGACCAAGTTATTGTTAATGTAAAATCAATGGTTACTGATTTTGTCTGGGCAACTTATCTGTTTAGTGTGATATTAAGATCACCTAGTATTACTTTATTAATTTTTCCTTTCAGTTTTGTATTTCCTTTATATATGTAAATTCTCTGATGTTACACCTAACACTTATTTACACTTTTTTTTTTTTTTAAGTTTAGTCATTTATTTTGAGAAAGAGTAGAGAGCAAGAGCACAGGAATGGCAGAGACAGAGAATCCCAAGCAAGTTCCATGTTGTTAGAGCAGAGCCTACCATGGAGCTGTTTTACAAATTGTGAGATCAAGACCTGAGCTGAAAGCAGGAGTTGAATACTTAACTGTGACTAAACCACCAGGCTTCCCTATTTACAACTGCTTTATTTTCTTGATGAATCTATCCCTCTCCATTATTATTGTGATCATTTTAACTTCAAGTCTGATACAATAGACATACCAGCTCTTTTTCAGTTAAATTTACATGGAATATCTTTTTCTCTTCCTTTTGCTTTCAACCATTCTTTGCTCTTTAGCTAAAATGGGTCTCTTGCAGGTGGCATATTGTAAGATCTTATCTATTCCCTCCAGAGTATCAATCTTTAAAGAATGGAGAATTTAATCACTTTGGGTTAAAGCAATAATTGATAAATAAGGAATTATTTTTACTAATTTATTATTTCTGGCTCTTTTGATGTTCCTTTGTTGCTTTTTCTCTTATTTTCCTTTGTTGAGTTGATGGTAATACTGAATTCTTTTCTCTTAATCATTGGTGTATCTAATACAGGTTTTGCCTTTAGGTATACCATAGTACTCATAAAATATCTTTGTTATAACATCCTGTTTTGTGCTAATAACTGAGTATCAAAATACAAAACACAAATTCTTGCCCCTCACATTTCAGATATTTATATATCTGATACCACACATACTATATTTTTGACACTTTTTATTTTTTTTTATTTAAACATTTAAAAAATATTTTGAGAGAGAGGGAATGCATGTGAGTTGGACAGGGACAGAGGGAGAAAAGGACAGAATCTTGATTCAGTGGAAATCAAGAGTTGGATGCTTAACTAACAGAGCCACCCAGTGCCCCTAAAACTTTTATTAAAAAAGCAATTAATGTGACATATATTGTTTTAAGTGTACATGATTCAATATTTGTATGCTACATAAATCAACATGTCTAGTTCACAGCCATAATTACATATAGTGACAATTTCTACTCTTACCAACTTTCAAATACACAATAGAATATTATAGTCACTGCTGTACATTCTATCTCCATGATTTAATTCATTTTATAACTGAAAGTATGTAACTTGTGTTCACCTCCACCCATTTTACTCACCCCGAGGCCCTACCTCCAACAACTACCAATCTGTTTCACTAAGTTTTGTTTATTTTTAGGTTCCACATATAAGTGAGATCATACAGCCTTCGTCTTTCTCTGCTTATTTCATTTATCATAATACTTTCAATGTCTATTCACATTACCAAAAATGGCAGAATTCCATTTTTTATGGTTGAATAATATTCCACTGTACACATATACCACACTTTTTTTTTCAAATTTTTATTTTTGAGAAAGAGTGAGTGGGGTATGGGGTAGAGAGACAAAATCCCAAGCCCAACATGGGCTCAAACCCACAAACCATGAGATCATAACCTGAGCTGAAATCAAGAATCAGAAACTTAGCTGAGCCACAAAGGTGCCCACACATGTTCTTTATTCTTTTTTTGATGGACGCTTAACTTGTTTCCATATCTTGGCTATTCTATTTACTGTTGCAATGTACACTGGGGTAGAGATTCTTTTTAAGACAATGATTTCATTTCCTTTAAATGCTGGTTGCAGTATTACTAGGTGATACAATTACTATTTTAAACTTTTTTAGAACGTCCTTTCTGTTTTCCCTAGTGTCTGCACCAATTTATATCCACCAGTGTCCAAGGGTCCCCTTTAATCCACATCCTCAGTAGAATGGTATCTTTGTCTGTTTGATAATAGATATTCTAATAGGTGTTGTGAAGTGGTATCTCATTGCAGTTTTGATATAGATTTACCTCATTAGTAACAATGAGTTCTTTGGAAAAATGTCTATTCAGATCCTCGGCCATTTTTAAATCAGATCTTTTCTTTTGAGTTGTATGAATTTTTTATATACATGGTTTTTTTTTTTTTTTTTTCAGATAATTTGCAAATATTTCCTCCCATTTAGCACATTGCCTTTTTGTTTGATTGTTTCCTATCCTTAGCAGAGGTTCCCACTGATTATTTTTGGCTTTGTTGATGTTACTTAGCTGTCAGATCTAAAGAATCATCACCAAGACTGTTTTCAGTAAGGAGTTTATCATTTGAGGTCTAATTTTCAAGTCTTTATCCATTTTGAGTTAATTTTTGTGTGAGATAAGGTACAGTTTCCCCATCACCATTTATTGAAAAGACTATCACATGCGGCACCAAGGTGGCTCAGCCAGTAAAGTGTCTGACTCTTGATTTCAGCTGAGGTCATGATCCCAGAGTTGTGGGATCCAGCCCCACATTGGGTTTCATGCTGGATGTAAAGCCTGCTTAAGATTCTCTCTCCTTGGAAGTTAAGATGGCAGAGAAACAGGGGGATTGGAATTTCTCTCCTCCCTCAAACACAGCCCTACTGTGGTCAGAACACTTGGAACACTAAGGTGGAAAGAGACAGCTTGGTGAAACAAAGGTGTGTGTCTGCAAATTGGGAGAGATAAAACGGGCAGCACAGGCTTAGAGGAGAGGGGAACCCTTCCATGGAGAGACAAAAGAAGAGAAGAGAGGCTGTGGAAGTGTGGGACAGTATTTGGACAAGAGAAAAAACTTGTCTGGACCATGGACTGGGGAACAAAGAATACAAAGAAAGCCAGTTTCTACGTTGAAAACGGCCTTAGGAGTGAAGATTGTGGAGTTTTCAGACTTGTGTGACTTTCTCACAGGACAGAGCTGACATGGGTTGAGACTGGGGTGGAGGCAGCAGCCACTGAGCACGTAGCAATCTCAAGGGCACACTGGGATAGAACAGTCCTCTCCCTCCAGTACTGCGGGAAGAGTGGGAAAAGGAAATATTGCCCCCTCCCCTCCTCAAGGACCAAAGACCCTGCCAGAGGCCCTTTGTCAGCTGGGCAGAGTGGCACTATTTCAGAACCAGGTTTGCACCAAGCGGAATCCTTTAGGACATTGGGTTTTGAATGTCAGCTGTGTGCCTAAGACAGGAGCAGGGCAAACCAGCCACCTGTTCTACTCTGTGAGGGCTGCCTGAACAGCCTGGCTTGGGTCACCCAGTCCGGGAGGGGAGGAGACAGCAGGGTGTCTCCATTTTTCCCCCCATCACCAACACACTGGTGCTTCAGGGAAAATGACAGTGGCCCCCGTGGAGGCGGGACATGCTTACACCAAACCTGACCCTCTGTGCCTGACAACTGCATATGTACGGGAGTAGGACTGACACTGACCAAACCAGACAGCCTCTGCTCCAGACCAGCATGGCCACCGGCCTCAGGCAGCAACAGACAACTGTACTGTGGTTTTGCACTTTCTGATTTGAATTTTTGAATTTTAGTCAATTCTTATTTTACACACACACACACACACACACACACACACACACACACACACACACACATTTTTTTTTTCTTCTTGCTTTTGTTTTTTTAGTCAGGCATTTTTACTCTATTCTTTTTACACCTTTTCCATATCTCTTTCTTCTTTATTTTCCTCTGTCTTATGGTTTCTTTGATTCTCTGCCTGATCTTTTTCCCCACCCTGTCATTTCTCTCTTTGTAGAGGATAAGGCTTCTACCACCCCCACCCCCCCCCCCCCACCTTATTCATTTTTTTCCAGGGTTACTTCAGTGAACAAATCAAAGTCCACTTCGTCAAAGGTCCAAACACTCCACCACGACAAGTAAGGAGGAGCTTTGCAGAGGACTGACTAGTGGGATAGAGCAGTCAAATACATAACAACAGAGTGTATGCAACACACTCTGAAAACACTTCCTGAACTGCCAAGCCCTGGACAGTCTATGCCCCTTTTAAATATAGTAGTACTAGCAGGTGCAGAACACATAACAAGTTATTAAAATATGTAAAAGACAGAAAACTGTCAAGAAGACACAGAAAACTACCTTCAAAATCAACGGAAACAGATCAACACCACAACATATTATAATGAAACAGGCAAACTACAAAGATAAAGCGAGAATTCCAAAAGTAGCTAGGGACAAATGAACCTTAACGTACAAGGGTAGACACAGAAGTATAGTAGCAGACCTGTCCACTGAAATTTGGCAGGCCAGAAGGGAATGACAGGAAATATTAAATGTGCTGAAAGGGAAAAATATGCAGCCAACAATCTTTTATCTGGCAAGACTATCATTCAGAATAGAAGGAGACAAAGGCTTTCCCAGCAAACAAAAACTAAAGGTGTTCATCACCACTAAACCAGCCCTGCAAGAGATCCTAAGGGGGACTCTGTGAGTACAGAGCAGCAAAGACTACAAAGGACCAGAGACATCACCACAAGCATGAAACCTACAGATAACACAATGACATTAAATCTCTATCTTTCCATAATCACTCTGTTAATGGACTAAATGCCCCAATCAAGAGACATAGGGTATCAGACTGGATAAAAAAACAAGATTCATCTATCTATATGCTGCCTACAAGAGACTCATTTTCAACTTGAGGACAGCTACAGATTAAAAATAAAGGATTGAGGCGCCTGGGTGGCTCAGTCAGTTAAGTGTCCAACTTCAGCTCAGGTCACGATCTCACAGTCCGTGAGTTCAAGCCCCGCGTCGGGCTCTGGGCTGATAGCTCAGAGCCTGGAGCCTACTTCCGGTTCTGTGTCTCCCTCTCTCTGCCCCTCCCCCGTTCATGCTCTGTCTCTCTCTGTCTCAAAATAAATAAACATTAAAAATAAATAAATAAAAGTAAAGGATGGAGATCCATCTATCATGCTACTGGATGTCAGAAGAAAGCTGGAGTAGCCATCCTTATTATCAGACAAACTAGATTTTAAACAAAGACTGTAAGAAGGACATTACATACTGCATGATTAAGGGGTCTATCCAGCGAGAAGGTCTAACAATTGTAAATGTTTATGCGCCCAACATGGAGTGCCCAAATATACACATCAATTAATCACAAATATAAATAAATGTATAGATAACAATACCATGATCTAGGGGACTTTAAAGCCCAATTACAGCAATAGATAGATCACTTAGGCAGAAAATCAGTAAGGATACAATGGCTCTAAATGACACATTGGACCAGATGGACAGAATGGTTATATTCAGACCTTTCAGGACACCTGAATGGCTCACTGGCTAAGTGTCCGACTCTAGATATCAGCTCAGGTCATGATCTCATAGCTGGTGAGTTTGAGCCCCACAACAGGCTCTGTGCTGACAGTGCAGAGCCTGCTTCGGAATCTTTCTCCCTCTATCTCTGCCCCCACTCCCCCTACACTCTGCTTGTTATCTCTCTTTCAAACTAAATAAAACTAAACTCAAAAAAAAAAAAAAAAAAAAAACCCGAAAAACAAAAACTTTTCATTCTAAAGCAGAATACACATTCTTCTCGAGTACACATGGAACATTCTCCAAAACAGATCACATACTGGGTCACAAAACAGTCCTCAATAAATATAAGAGGACAGAGTTCATACCATGCTTATTTTCAGATCACAATGCTATGAAACTTGAAATCAACCATCAAGAAAAAATTTGGGAAGCCTCCAAATACAAGGTTGTTAAACATCATCCTATCACAAAATGAACGGGTCAACCAGGAAATTAAAGAAGAAATTTAAAAATATATGGAACCAAATGAAAATGAAAATATGACAGTCCAAACCCTTTGGGATGCAGCAAATTTTCTTCTTAGGACTGTCTTTGCTGCATTGCAATCCAGGCTTATCTCAAGAAATAAGAAAATCCCAAATACACCTCAAGAAACTAGAAACACAGCAATAAAGAAAGCCCAATGTCAGCAAAAGGAGAGATATAATAAAGATGAGAGCAGAAATAAATAATATAAAATCCAGAAAAACAGAACAGATAAATGAAAATCTTAAGAGCTAGTCTTTTTAAAGAATGAATATTGATAAATCCCTAGTCAGAGTTCTCAAAAATTAAAAAAGAGAGGACCCACATAGATAAAAATCATGGATGAAAGAGGACAGATCCCAACCAACACCACAGAAATACAAACAACTATTAGTGAATACTATGAAAAGTTGTATGTCAACAAACTGGACAACCTGGAGGAAATGGACAAATTACTAGGCACCCACATGCTACCAGAACTCAAACATGAAGAAATATAAAGTTTGAACAGACCCATAACCAGCAAAGAAATGAAATCAGTTATCAAAACTCTCCCAGCAAATAAGAATCTTGGGTCAAATGGCTTCCAGGGAAATTCTATCAGACTTAAAATTTAAAGCAGAGTTAATACCTATTCTTCTCAATCTGTTCCAAAAAACAGAAATGAAAAGAAAGCTCCTGGACTCATTCTATGAAGCTGGCATCACCTTGGATCCCCAAATCAGACAAAGACCCTGCCAAAAATGAGAATTACAGGCCAATATCCCTGACAAACATGGATGCAAAAATTCTCAACAAGATATTAGCAAATCAAATTCAACAGCATATAAAAAGAACTATCCACCATGATCAAGTGGGATTAATTCCTGGACTGCAGGACTAGTCCAATATTTGCAAATCAAACAGTGTCATACATCACATTGACAGAAGACAGAGTAAGAACCATATGACCCTGTCAATAGATGCAGAAAAAGCATTTAAGAAAATACATCATCACTTCTTGATAAAAATCCTCAAGAAAGTTGGGGATAGAAGGAATGTACTTTAACACCATAGAAGTCATATACGAAGTTATCAAATTCACTTTTCACAGCTGACATGATAGTCTACATGAAAACCCAAAAGACTCCACCAAAAGTCTGCTAGAACTGATACATGAATTCAGCAAAGGCGCAGGACACAAAATCAACATACAGAAATCAGTTGCATTTCTATACACCAATAATGAAGCAACAGAAAGAGATATATATCATGGAACTGATCTCATTTGCATTTGTACCAAGAGGCATAAAGTACTTAGGAATAAACCGAACCAAAGAGATAAAATTCCTGTATGCTGAATACTACAGAAAGCTTATTAAAGAAATTGAAGAAGACACAAAGAAATGGAAAACACATTCCATGCTCATGGATTGGAAGAACAAATATTATTAAAATGTCCATACTACCTAAAACAATCTACAAATCCAATGCAATCCCTATCAAAATAGCACCAACAATTCATGGGGCGCCCGTGGGTCAGTTAGTTAAGTGTCTACTTCAGCTCAGGTCATGGTCTCGTGGTTGATGTGTTCAAGCCCCGCGTCGGGCTCTGTCCTGATAGCTCAGGGCCCGGAGCCTGTTTCAGATTCTGTCTCCTTCTCTCTCTGCCCTTCCCCCACTCGAACTCTATCTCTTTCTCAGAAATAAACACTTAAAATTTAAACAAAAAGCACCAGCATTCTTCACAGAGCTAGAGCAAAGAATCCTAAAATTTGTATGGAACAACAAAAAACCTCAAGGAACCAAAGTAATATTGAAAAAGAAAAACAAATCTGGAGGCATCACAATCCTGGACTTTAGCTTGCACTACAAAGCTGTAATCATCAACACAGTATGGTACTGGCACAAAAACAGACACATGGACCAATGGAATGGAAAATAGAAATGGACCCGAAGTGTATGGCCAGCTAGTCTTTGACAAAGCAGCAAAAAGTACCCAACGGAAAAAGACAAGTCTCTTTAGCAAATGGTGCTCAGAGAATTGGAGCAGAAGAATGAAATTGGACCACTTTCTTACACTGTACACAAAAATAAACTCAACATGGATGAAGGATCTAAATGGATGAAGGACCTAAGTGTGAGAAAAGAAATGATCAAAATCCTAGAGGAGAAAACAGGCAACAACCTCTTTTGACCTCAGTTGTAGCAACTTCTTACTGGACATGTATCTGAAAGTAAGGGAAACGAAAGCAAAAATGAACTAGTGAGACATCATTAAGATAAAAGCCTTCTGCACAAGAAAGGAAACAACCAAACCAAAAGGCAACCAACAGAATGTAAGATATTTGCAAATAATATATTTGATAAAGGGTTAGTATCCAAAATCTTAAAGAACTTTATACCCCAAAACCCTGGGGCTTTATCAATAAAGAACTCAACGGGAGGATCCTGGGAAGATGGCGGTGTAGGAGGACACTGGGCTCACCATGCGCCCTGCTGATCACTTAGATTCCACCTACCTGCCTAAATAACCCAGAAAACCACCAGAAGACTAGCAGAACGGAGTCTCCAGAGCCAAGCGCAGACGAGAGGCCCATGGAAGAGGGTAGGAAGGGCAGAGAGGCGGTACGCACTACACGGACTGGCGGGAGGGAGCCGGGGCGGAGGGGCGGCCCGCCGGCCAAGCAGAGCCCCAGAGTCTGGCTTGCAAAAGCGGAGGGGCTGGAAGGAGTGTGTTCCAACAGTAAGCAGGACTTGACATCTGGAAGATTATAAGCTAACAGCTCTGCTCAGAGAATGGGAGGGCTGGAGGACAATGGGAGGGAGAGTTGTTGAGCCCCAGACAACAGAGCTCAGCTTGGCAGGGAACAAAGGCGCTGGCTAGCACCATCTCCCTCGTCCATCCCCCAGCCAAAATCCCAAAGGGAACCAGTTCCTGCCAGGGAATTTGCTTGCACCGCGCAAACACCCAACGCTGTGCTTCTGTGGATCCATCCCTCTGGCGGGTCTGACTCCCTCCCAGTGCCGCATGGCCCCTCCTGAAGCGGATCTCTGAAGGAAAAGCGAGCTGAGCCTGCCTCTCCCACCCCTGTGCACCTTGCTGATCCACCCCAGCTAATACACCAGATCCCCAGCACCACAAGCCTGGCAGTGTGCAAGTAGCCCAGAAGGGCCACACCACCCCACAGTGAATCCCGCACCTAGGAGAGGGTAAGAGAAGGCACACACCAGTCTGACTGTGGCCCCACCCACCAACGCAAGTTATTCAAGACAGCACAGGAGAAGGGCCCCCACAGTCCCACACCACTCCAGGGACTATCCAAAGTGACGAAACGGAAGAATTCCCCTCAGAAAAATGTCCAGGAAATAACAACAGCTAATGAACTGATCAAAAATGATTTAAACAATATAACAGAAAGTGAATTTAGAATAATAGTCATGAAAGTAATCGCTGGGCTTGAAAACAGTATAAAGGACAGCAGAGAATCTCTTGCTACAGAGATCAAGGGACTAAGGAACAGCCAGGAGGAGCTAAAAAATGCTATCAATGAACTGCAAAATAAAATGGAGACAACTACAGCTCGGATTGAAGAGGCAGAGGAGAGAATAGGTGAACTAGAAGATAAAATTATGGAAAAAGAAGCCGAGAAAAAGAGAGATAAAAAAATCCAGGAGTATGAGGGGAAAATTAGAGAACTAAGTGACGCACTAAAGAGAAATAATATACGTATAATTGGTATTCCAGAGGAGGAAGAGAGAGGGAAAGGTGCTGAAGGTGTACTTGAAGAAATAATAGCTGAGAACTTCCCAGATCTGGGGAAGGAAAAAGGCATTGAAATCCAAGAGGCACAGAGAACTCCCTTCAGACGTAACTTGAATAGATCTTCTGCAGGACATATCATAGTGAAACTGGCAAAATACAAGGATAAAGAGAAAATTCTGAAAGCAGCTAGAGATAAACGTGCTCTAACATGTAAAGGGAGACCTATAAGACTCGTGACTGATCTCTCTACTGAAATTTGGCAGGCCAGAAAGGAATGGCAGGAAATCTTCAATGTGATGAACAGAAAAAAATATGCAGCCGAGAATCCTTTATCCAGCAAGTCTGTCATTTAGAATAGAAGGAGAGATAAAGGTCTTCCCAAACAAACAAAAACTGAAGGAATTCATCACCACTAAACCAGCCCTTACAAGAGATCCTAAGGGGGATCCTGTGAGACAAAGTACCAGAGACATCGCTAAAAGCAAGAAACCTATGGACATCATAATGACTCTAAACCCATATCTATCAATAACAACACTGAATGTAAATGGACTAAATGCACGAACCAAAAGACATAGGGTATCAGAATGGATAAAAAAACAAGACCCATCTATTTGCTGTCTACAAGAGACTCATTTTAGACCTGAGGACACCTTTAGATTGAAAGTGAGGGGATGGAGAACTATTTATCGTGCCACTGGAAGTCAAAAGAAAGCTGGAGTAGCCATACTTTTATCAGACAAACTAGACTTTAAATTAAAGGCTGTAACAAGAGATGAAGAAGGGCATTATATAATCATTACAGGGTCTATCCATCAGGAAGAGCTAACACGTATAAATGTCTATGCGCCAAATACCGGAGCCCCCAAATATATAAAACAATTACTCACAAATATAAGCAACCTTATTGATAAGAATGTGGTAATTGCAGGGGGCTTTAACACTCCACTTACAGAAATGGATAGATCATCTAGACACACAGTCAATAAAGAAACAAGGGCCCTGAATGATATATTGGATCAGATGGACTTGACAGATATATTTAGAACTCTGCATCCCAAAGCAACACTATATACTTTCTTCTCGAGTGCACATGGAACATTCTCCAAGATAGATCACATACTGGGTCACAAAACAGCCCTTCATAAGTATACAAGAATTGAAATCATACCATGCATACTTTCAGACCACAATGCTATGAAGCTTGAAATCAACCACAGGAAAAAGTCTGGAAAACCTCCAAAAGCATGGAGGTTAAAGAACACCCTACTAAAGAATGAATGGGTCAACCAGGCAGTTAGAGAAGAAATTAAAAAATATATGGAAACAAACGAAAATGAAAATACAACAATCCAAACGCTTTGAGATGCAGTGAAGGCAGTCCTGAGAGGAAAATACATTGCAATTCAGGCCTATCTTAAGAAACAAGAAAAATCCCAAATACAAAATCTAACAGCACACCTAAAGGAAATAGAAACAGAACAGCAAAGACAGCCTAAATCCAGCAGAAGAGAAATAATAAAGATCAGAGCAGAAGTAAACAATATAGAATCTAAAAAAACTGTAGAGCAGATCAACGAAACCAAGAGTTGGTTTTTTGAAAAATAAACAAAATTGATAAGCCTCTAGCCAGGCTTCTCAAAAAGAAAAGGGAGATGACCCAAATAGATAAAATCATGAACGAAAATGGAATTATTACAACCAATCCCTCAGAGATACAAGCAATTATCAAGAAATACTATGAAAAATTATATGCCAACAAACTGGACAACCTGGAAGAAATGGACAAATTCCTAAACACCCACACACTTCCAAAACTCAATCAGGAGGAAATAGAAAGCTTGAACAGACCCATAACCAGCAAAGAAATCGAATAAGTCATCAAAAATCTCCCAACAAATAAGCGTCCAGGACCAAATGGCTTCCCTGGGGAGTTCTACCAGAGGTTTAAAGCAGAGATAATACCTATCCTTCTCAAGCTATTCCAAAAAATAGAAAGGGAAGGAAAACTTCCTATGAAGCCAGTATTACTTTGATTCCTAAACCAGACAGAGACCCAGTAAAAAAAGAGAACTACAGGCCAATATCCCTGAAGAATATGGATGCAAAAATTCTCAGTAAGATACTAGCAAATCGAATTCAACAGCATATAAAAACAATTATTCACCACGATCAAGTGGGATTCATTCCTGGGATGCAGGGCTGGTTCAACATTCGCAAATCAATCAGTGTGATACATCACATTAATAAAAGAAAAGAGAAGAACCATATGATCCTGTCAATCGATGCATAAAAGGCCTTTGACAAAATTCGGCAACTTTCTTAATAAAAACCCTCGAGAAAGTCGGGATAGAAGGAACATACTTCAACATTATAAAAGCCATTTATGAAAAGCCCACAGCTAACATCATCCTCAATGGGGAAAAACTGAGAGCTTTTTCCCTGAGATTAGGAACATGACAGTGATGTCCACTCTCACTGCTGTTGTTTACCATAGTGTTGGAAGTTCTAGCATCAGCAATCAGACAACAAAAGGAAATCAAAGGCATCAAAATTGGCAAAGATAAAGTTAAGCTTTCACTTTTTGCAAATGACATGATATTATACATGGAAAATCCGACAGATTCCACCAGAAGTCTGCTAGAAATGATACATGAATTCAGCAAAGTTGCAGGATAGAAAATCAATGTACAGAAATCAGTTGCATTCTTATACATCAATAATGAAGCAACAGAAAGACAAATAAAGAAACTGATCCCATTCACAATTGCACCAAGAAGCATAAAATACCTAGGAATAAATCTAACCAAGATGTACAAGATCTGTATGCTGAAAACTATAGAAAGCTTATGAAGGAAATTGAAGAAGATATAAAGAAATGGAAAAACATTCCGTGCTCATGGATTGGAAGAACAAATATTGTCAAAATGTCAATACTACCCAAAGCTATCTACACATTCAATGCAATCCCAACCAAAATGCACTAGCATTCTTCTCAAAACTAGAACAAGCAATCCTAAAATTCATATGGAAACACAAAAGGCCCCAAACAGCCAAAGTAATTTTGAAGAAGACCAAAGCAGGAGGCATCACAATCCCAGACTTTAGCCTCTACTACAAAGCTGTAGTCATCAAGACAGCACGGTACTGGCACAAAAACAGACACGTAGACCAATGGAATAGAATAGAAACCCCAGAACTAGACCCACAAATGTATGGCCAACTAATCTTTGACAAAGCAGGAAAGAACATCCAATGGAAAAAAGACAGTCTCTTTAACAAATGGTGCTGGGAGAACTGGACAGCAACATGCAGAAGGTTGAAACTAGACCACTTTCTCACACCATTCACAAAAATAAACTCAAAATGGATAAAGGACCTGAATGTGAGACAGGAAACCCTCAAAACCCTAGAGGAGAAAGCAGGAAAAGACCTCTTTGACGTCAGCCGTAGCAATTTCTTACTTGACACATCCTCAAAGGCAAGGGAATTAAAAGCAAAAATGAACTACTGGGACCTTATGAACATAAAAAGCTTCTGCACAGCAAAGGAAACAACCAACAAAACTAAAAGGCAACCAACGGAATGGGAAAAGATATTTACAAATGACATATTGGACAAAGGGCTAGTATCCAAAATCTATAAAGAGCTCACCAAACTCCACACCTGAAAAACAAATAATCCAGTGAAGAAATGGGCAGAAAACATGAATAGACACTTTGCTAAAGAAGACATCCAGATGGCCAACAGGCACATGAAAAGATGCTCAACGTCGCTCCACATCAGGGAAATACAAATCAAAACCACACTCAGATATCACCTCACGCCAGTCAGAGTGGCCAAAATGAACACATCAGGAGACTATAGATGCTGGAGAGGATGTGGAGAAACGGGAACCCTCTTGCACTGTTGGTGGGAATGCAAATTGGTGCAGCCACTCTGGAAAAGTGTGGAGGTTCCTCGAAAAATTAAAAATAGACCTACCCTATGACCCAGCAATAGCACTGCTAGGAATTTACCCAAGAGATACAGGAGTACTGATGCATAGGAGTACTTGTGCCCCAATGTTTATAGCAGCATTCTCAACAATAGCCAAATTATGGAAAAAGCCTAAATGTCCACCAAGTGATGAATGGATAAAGAAATTGTGGTTTATATACACAATGGAATACTACGTGGCAATGAGAAAGAATGAAATATGGCCTTTTGTAGCAACATGGATGGAACTGGAGAGTGTGATGCTAGGTGAAATGAGCCATACAGAGAAAGACAGATACCATATGGTTGCACTCTTATGTGGATCCTGAGAAACTTAACAGAAACCCAGAAGAAAAAAAAAAAGAGGTTAGAGTGGGAGAGAGCCAAAGCATAAGAGACTCTTAAAAACAGAACAAACTGAGGGTTGATGGGGGGTGGGAGATGGGTATTGAGGGCACCTTTTGGGATGAGCACTGGGTGTTGTATGGAAACCAATTTGACAATAAACTTCATATATTGAAAAAAAAAAAAAATAAAGAACTCAACTCCCCAAAAACAAATAATCCAGTAAAGAAATGAGCAGAAGACATGAATGCACACTTTTGCAAAGATATCCAGATGGCTAACAGGCATATGAAAAAATGCTCAACATCACTCTCAGGGAAATACAAATCAAAACCACATTGAGATATCACCTCATACCAGTCAGAGTGGCTAAAATCAACACGGCAGGAAACAAAAAGTGTTGGTAAGGATGTGCAGGAAAAACCCTCTTGCACTGTTGGTGGGGATGCAACTGGTGCAGCCACTCTGGAAAAGTGTGGAGGTTCCTCAAACAATTGAAAATGGAATTACAACCCAGCAATTGCACTACTAGGAATGTATCAAAAGGATATAGGACTGCTGATTCAACGGGGCACATATATTCCAATGTTTATAGCAGCAGTATCAACAATAGCGAAATTATAGAAAGAGCCCAAATGTCAATTAACTTTTGAATGGATAAAGATGTGCTGTGTGTGTGCGTGTGTATGATGGACTACTACTTGGCAGTGAAAAAGAAATCTTGTCATTTTCAACAATGTGGATGGAACTGTAGAGTATTATCCTTAGTGAAGTCAGTAAGAGATAGATACCATATGATCTTGTGGTCTGTGTGTTTGAGCCCCATGAGCTGTGGTGACAGCTCAGAGTCTGGAGCCTGCTCCAGATTCTGTCTTCCTCTCTCTGCCCCTCCCCTGCTCGTGTTCTCTCTTCCACTCAAAGATAAACATGGAAAAAAAAAAAAATTACCCTTTCCCGGTTGTTATCATTAATCACATATGCATGGGTTTACTTTTGGGCTATGATGTTCCATTGGTTATGCATCTGGTTTTATGCCAATACAGTTTTGATTACTACAGTTTTGTAACATGGTTTCAAATCATGAAGTGTGATGCCTCTACTTTTGTTCTTCTAGATTGCTTTGCCTATATGGGATCCTTTGCTATTTAGTACAAATTTTAGGACTGTTTTCTGTATTTGTTACAAGAAGCCCTTCAAATTTTGATAGAGATTACATTGGATCTATAAATCATTTTGGGATGTAGGGATATTTTAATACTTTTAATTCTTCCAACCCATGAACACAATATTTTCCAATTTCTCTTTTTCAATTTCTTTCATTAAAGTCTTATATTTTCAGTGTACATACATTCGTGCGTTAAATAGTATTTCAGTGTTAAAAATGCAAATGATATTATTTTCCTAATATCTTGATAGATTGCTGTTAGTGTAAAGACATTCTACTGATTTTTACATATTGATTTTGTATTCTGTGACACTACTAAGTTTGTTTGTATATGTATGTCCGTGTGTGTGGAGGTTACAGTTTTCTACATATTTAAGATTATGCCATCTACAACAGAGATAATTTTTCTTCCTTTTTGATTCTGATGACTTATTTTTCTTGCTTAAATGCTCTTGCTATTACTTCCAATACTGTGTAGAATTAAAAATGAAAAGAGATATCCTCATCTTTTTCCTCATCTTGAGGAAAAGTTCTCATCTTTTCAGTATTGAACATGATGTTGGACCTGTCATTTATAGCTTTATTATATTGAGGCATGGCCCATTAGTCCCCGTTTCTCAAGAGCTTTTATAAGAGAGATGTTGACATTTGGTAAATGTTTATTCTGCATCCAATGAGATAACTTTGTGAGGCCAGCATTATCCTGGATGCCACCAGAAAAAAAAAAAATTATAGGCCAATATACATGATGAACATACATAAAAAAAAAATCCATAAAATATGGCAGACCAAATTCAAAAGTATGTTAAAAGAAAGCATTCACTGGGGCGCCTGGGTGGCTCAGTCGGTTGAGCATCCGACTTTGGCTCAGGTCACGATCTCGCATGATCTCGCGTGATCTCGCGTGAGTTCGAGCCCTGCGTTGGGCTCTGGGCTGATGGCTCAGAGCCTGGAGCCTGCTTCCGATTCTGTGTCTCCCTCTCTCTCTGCCCCTGCCCTGTTCATGCTCTGTCTCTGTCTCAAAAATAAATAAACGTTTAAAAAAAAAAAAAAAAAAAAAAAGCATTCACTGTGATAACTGGATTTATTCCAGGGATTGCTTCAATACCAACAAATCAGTGTTGGTTTTGATCAGTGTGATGCACCACATTAACAGTGTGATGCACCACATTAACAACATAAAGTATAAAACCATATGATCATTCCAATAGATGCAAAAAAGATAAAGTTCAACATGTATTTATGATAAAAACTCTCAACTATGTGTACATGGAGGAAATGTACCTCCACGTACTAAAGGTCGTATGTCTCAAGCTCACAGCTAACATCATACTCAATGGTGAGTTTTTCTTTAAAGATCAGGAACAAGACAGGTACCAGTATACATACTTATTTGGCACTATCAACACAGAACTGGAGGTCCTAGCCAGAGCAATTAGGCAGGAAATAAAAGGCATCAAATCTGAAAGTAAATTAAACTATTTGTAGATGAAATAAAATTACATATAGAAAACTCTGAAAGTTCCACCAGAAAACTTGTAACTAATAAACGAATTCAACAAATTGGCAGGATACAAAATCAATATAGAGAAATCAGCTGCATTTCTATACACTAATGATAAACTAACACACACAGTAATTAAGTGAATATCATTCACAATTGCATAAAAAATAACCCTAGAAATAAATTTAACCAAGGAGGTGAAAGACCTGTACCATGAAAACTATAAAACAGTGATGAAAGAAACCAGACAGTAAGTGTAAAAGTCTAGAAGAAAATATAGGAAATCTTGGTAATGATTTTTTAATTTGCTAATAAAAACAAAGACAAAAACAAAAATAAACAAGTGAACCACATGAAACTAAAACCTTTCGCCCAGAAATAGAAGCAATCCAATAAATGAAAATGCAATCTACTTTAGGAGAAAATATTTGCAGATCATATACGATATGGTATTAATATCTAAAGTATATGAAGAAGCCATACAACTCAACAGGAAAAAAACCCAAACCACCTGATTAAAAAATGAGAATTGATAGTAGATATATAAATGGGCAATAGGTACATGAAAAGGTGATCAGAATCACTAATTAGGGGAATGCAAATCAAAATCACAATGACATTTTATCTCCCACATGTTAAAATGGCTAGTAGCAAGACAAAAGACATGATGGTGAAAACCCTTCTGTACTATTGTTAGGAATGTAAATTGGTGGACACACTATGAAAAAGGGTAAATTCCTCAAGCAATTAGAAATAGAATTACCTTATGATTCAGGAATCATACTTGGTTTATACCCAAAGAAAATTAAAACAGGACATTGAGGAGGTATCACCACTGTCATATACATTTCCACCTATTCACAATATTCAAGACATGAAACAATCTGATGTCCATCCATGGATAAGTGGACAAAGAAACATGTATCACACTTTATATATACACAGTGAAATAAGTCAAGAGAGAAAGGCAAATATATGTTATCACTTACACAGGAATTTAAAAGGTGGTAAACTCCGAGAAACACAGGCTAGAGTGATGGCTATTTGGGGTAGTAAGAGTGGAAAAATAGGGAAATACTGGTCACAGAGCACAAACTTAGTTATGAGTTAAGTTCTGGGAATAATGTTGAGTATTGTGATTACAATACTACTACTTATTTAGTATTTAAAATAATTGAAATATATCTGAAAGTTGCTAACAGAAAGAAGGTTTTCACTGCAAAGAAGAAATAGTAATTATGTGAAAGGATGGAGTTATTATATAACCCTCCTGTGGTAATCATTTTATCACAAAGGAGTGTATCCCTGAACTTACACAATGTTATGTCAATTACAGCTGGGAAATAACTGTCATGTCAGTAACTCTGCAGGGAAAAGGTAGAATCAGATTATAAACAAATGTCAAAAATCCAAAGAATCTAAACAGTGGGCAAATACACGCTATCTCTAAATGACTTACAGAAATGAACAGTTAGCACATGAAAAGATATTCAACATCGCTCACTAACCACTAAGAAAATGCAAATCAAAATAGTAATAAAGTACCACTCCATATCTATGATAATGGTTATTATGGGACAAAAAACAAACAAACACAAAATCACTTTTGGTAAGGGTGTGAGAAGTTGGAACACTTAGGTATTATTGGGGAGAATGCAAAATGGTACAGCTGCTATGAAAACCAGTTATGACAATTCCTCAATAAGTAAAATACAGAAATAATGTAAGACTCAGTGATTCTAATACTAGGTATACACCTCCAAGAATTAATAGCAGCAACTTCAACAGGTAATTGCACATCAGTGTTCCCAGCAGTATTATTCATAACACCCGAAACATGGATATTACCCACAGACCATGCAGGGATGAATGAATAAACAAAATGCATATAATGGAATATTATTCAACTTTAAAAAGGAGAAAACCCTGGTATAAACTACAACATAAATGAACTTTGAAGTTCAGGGTTTCAGGAGAAAACCCTGGTATAAACTACAACATAAATGAACTTCTAAGTGTACTTACAACATAATGAACTTCTAATTGGTTTTCAGGAGAAAACCCTGGTATAAACTACAACATAAATGAACTTCTAAGTGTAACAAAGGGACAAATCTGGGGCGCCTGGGTGGCTCAATGGATTAAGCATCCAACTTCGGCTCAGGTCACGATCTAGCAGTTCATGGGTTCGAGCACTACATTGGGCTCTCTGCTGACAGCCTGGAGCCTGGACCCTGTTTCAGATTTTGTGTCTCCCTCTCCTGTTGCCCCTCTCCTGCTAGTGCTCTCTCTTGAAAATAAATAAAAAAAATTTTTTAAACAGGACAAATCTTGTATATTCCCACTTAGTAAGGTATCTAACATAGGCAATTTAGGGACAAAGTATAACAGGGAAAAGAGAGAAATGAGTAATTACTGTTTAATGGGTAGCTTCTATGAGATGATGAAAAGGTTCTTGAACAGAGGATAATTCTAAAGCACTGTGAATGTTAATGCCATTAAATTGCACACTTGATTAACATGGTGTATTGTTACGTGTATTTTGCCACAAAAATAATTCATATGCTGTTTTGCATTTATAACATTTTCAAGATGACACAGAAATTGACATTTGTTAGTATTTAAATTCATAAGTAGTTTCTTGGGGTAACTAGGTGGCTGAGCCAATTAAGCATAGGACTTCAGCTCAGGCCATGATCTCATGTTCATTGGTTCAAGTCCTGCGTTGGGGTCTGTGCTGACAGCTCAGAGCCTGGACTCTGCTTGGGACTCTGCTTGTCTCCTTCTCTCTCTGCCCTTCCTCCATTTGTGCTCTCTTGGTCTCTCAAAAATAAATGAATATTAAAAAAATCTTTTTTAATTAAAAAAATAAATTTGTATGTTGTTTCCAAGGTACAGTCATGGAAAAGATATAATATTTACAAAGGGTAGCATCAGGATATTACACTGATCTGATGAAACAATTCTGTACCTTAACTAGGATGGTAGTTGCACAAATATACTTGAATCAAATTCCACAGAATTACAAGCACATACAAGAAATGTGTGCTTGTAAAACTTGTAAAAACTGAATAAGAATAAATTAAAAGAAAAACCCTGAATAAGGTTTGTAGTATTATAGTTAAAAATACTACATCGTGCACTGGAAAATTGCCTTGTTTTACATTATTCTGTAGTTATATGTCCTATTGCATTAAGCTACTTGAAAGCTCATGAACTTTATAAATTCATTCTTCACCTCCTTATAAAAGATCACTTCAAATAAAAGATTATCAAATCTAATGCAACACCACATAAAAAGACAAGACTGGCACCTGGTTGGCTCAGTCAGAACAGCATACAACTCTTGATCTGGTGGTTTTAAGTTGGGGACCCATGCTAGACGTAGAGATCACTAAAACAAATTAAATAAAGTAACTAACTAAATAAATATAAAAAAATAGCCAATATCAAGTCAAATTTATTCCCAAAAGTGAAATTGTTTCATTATTAGGAAATTTATCATATTCCATATTAATCAATCCATGGAAAGAAAGACCATATGGCTAAAAATGCTGGGGGCAGGGGCGGGTACGGGTGTGTGTGTAAGAACTTTGACAAAACTCAACTACCACTCATGACTGAAAACACTACAGAAAACAGAACCCTAGAGCTTTCGTTCCTGTTGAGGAGTTCCTTTATTTCACACAGCTGTTAATGGCAGAATCATAACAGGTGCAGATGATGCTGAGTGTCAGACTGTGCTAAAAATGGCAGAGGGAACACAGCAGAAGTGTCTGGAGGGCCTGCCAAACTGGTGAAATGATTCAGTTTGGATAAGCCTATGAAATTTGGTTGGAAGCCATACCAGAACACAGACTGTGATCCTGTGGTGTGGCACTGGGTCCTACAGGAAAAAACTGTATGTTCTGGGAGCCAGGTAAGCACTGTGTTCCATTTCGAGTGGCATGCTATTTAGATGCAATTTACTGTCACTTTTGACCTATGGCAAGGTGAGGTCCTGCTGGGTGCAAGTTATTCAATAATGGTACATTTGCAATGATGGTGCACCTAAGGAGAAACTGTCCTATAGGCCAGAAAGCTTTCAAAAACTCACAAAAATGGGTAGTGGACTATATATGAAATGGGAATTTTCTCTCCTTCTGACATTAGTTTAAAATTTCCCTTGGCAGTTAAAAACAGCTTTTTACCCTGTATTTTGGTTAAACCATCTGAGGTGGCTTCAATTTCCTCACATAGCATTTCAAATTCCTTATTATATCATGGATACCTTTTCTGCATTTTCATTCCAAGTCAGGCTATTTTGACTTTACTCAATAAACTGATTTTGAAGTTGGTGGTATTATTTGCCTTAGCAAAATCTGCATCTGTGAGGGTCTCTCATTTCAGGATTTGGGTATGCCAAGCAGTTGCATTTTCCTCAACTTTTCTTGCCTGATAGGACATTCTCTCTGGATGTTGCACTTCCACTAGTCCTTGCAATTGGAATTTAACTCAGGAACAGCCAATTGGATGAGGTGCAGAAAAATAGGGGTGTGGGAAGGGATGTAGTTACCTCGCTCTCTGACCCATGTCATCCGACCTGAAAATGTGTTCTCATAGGAACTTGAAGTTCCTATGGCTACTTACAATCATAAATACATACTAGCTGAAAACTTACCTCTTTATGGAAATAACAGAAATGTTTGCGTATGATGGGAATGCTGGCCACTGTACTATCAAACACTGTACTAAAGATACCACACAGTCAAACCAGACATTAGAATAAAAATTTAACAGTGAGGGGAAAAGTACAATCACTACTATTTGTGGATCACATGATTGTCTAGAATACTCCAGAAAATCAAATCTAAAATTAATGCAACAAGGGTGCCTGGGTGGCTCAGTCAGTTGAGTTGGACTCTCAGTTTCAGCTCAGGTCATGATCTCACAGTTTTGTGTTTGAGCCCTGCACTGGGCTCTATGCTGGCAGTGCGGAGCCTGCTTGGGGATCTCTCTTTTTCTGCCCCTCCCCTACTTATGTCTCTCTCAAAATAAATAAGCTTACAAATTTTTTTTTTTAAATTAGTGCAAAAGTAATTCAACAAGAGAACACAAAACTAGTATGTTAAAAGCCATATCCAGTATGTAACATAAAGCAACAAGGAAGATAAAACCCTCATTTAAATAGAAAGAAAAAAAAGAGGGGTGCCTGCATGGCTCAGGTAGGGATCTGATTTCAGTTCAGCTCACGATCTCATGGTTTGTGAGTTCAGACACCTCAGGCTCTGTGCTGAAAACTCAAAAGTGTGGAGCCTGCTTCATATTTTGGGTCTCCCTTGCTCTCTCAAAAATAAACACTAAAAAATTTATTAAAAAAAAGAACTGAGTGTAAATTTAGTAAGAAAACTGCAGAGCCTGTATAAAGATAATTTTAAAATACCTATTTGTGAAAGACAGATCTAAATAAATGCAAAAATAACCTGGTAAAATAGTAATACTTAAAAGGATGGTGTCTTTTAGATTTTGAAAACACACAAATTAGGAAATGGTATAAGCCGCAGAAAAACTAATCTTTGATTTGTAAAGAATTCAAAAATTATAGAATAAGGGACAAAACCTAGTAGAAAAAGGGGAAATTTCATGACCAGAAAATTCACAATCGGAGACTAAAATACTGACCCTGAGACATATTAAAACATGTTAAAAATGTAACATAAAAATCTAGCTAAAATGAGATATCATTTATTATTTATAAAGTATGACTGCATGTCTTCTGGTGAAGTGATGGGCAAAAGAACTCACTTGCACTGATAGTAGGGATGCAAATTGGCAAAACATTTCTGGAGAAAAAGTTAGCAATGATATGAATATGAATTTGGTAATAATTTGAATCTGGTAGTAATTCCACTACTAAAAGTTATGCTGACATAAAGTTTAAGCCTACAACAATAAGAAAACACATGATGACAAGGTTATAGTTAATGCAGCATTATTTGTATAACTGTGAAATACTGAAAACTCCTTAATGTCCATTTGGACAGTTTAAACAAATTATGGAACTTGGACACAGTGCAGTACTGTGCAGTTAAAAAAATGATATTTAATAACTAACTTGGAATGATCACAACCACATAGTTAAATGAACAAAGTAAGTAGTATGCAACCTTACACGAATAGGAGGATGAAAGAAAATACACATATGTGTTCATCTGTGCAAAATATAAGAATAACCAAAAAGTAAAGGGATCAGTTAATTTCAGGAAAAGTATGAATCAATAGAGACTGACACTCATTTGTCTAGTAATCACTCTTAGAAGCATAATGTTTCACCTATGTCCCTCCCCCAAATAAAAAATTAAGATATACATTAATTTTTGGCACCAAAAATAGAATGTAAACAATAACCAGTAAATCTAAATATAGATAAATCACATGATGACATTAAATGGATAGAGAAAAAGGGATGATTTAGGTAAAATGGAAAACACTGTAAAGAAACAAAAAACGTACGCTATGGTCTGCTTTTTACAAGGGTACAGGATACAATTTTGTAAATATGTAAATGTATATAGTATGAATGTATAGAATTGAGAACATGTTATAGGTATTTTCAACCAAGTTTTCAGCCAGATTTAAGCTGTTTACTGAGAGGGCCTATAAGAAGTGAAACTCCAGAGGGGCGCCTGGGTGGCTCAGTCAGTTGAGCGTCCGACTTCAGCTCAGGTCATGATCTCATGGTTCATGAGTTCGAGCCCCGCGTCGGGCTCTGTGCTGATGGCTCAGAGCCTGGAGCCTGCTTCGGATTCTGTGTCTCCCTCTCTCTCTGCCCCTCTCCCACTTGTGCTCTGTCTCTCTGTCTCTCAGATATAAATAAATGTAAAAAAAAAAAAAAAAAAAAAAGAAGTGAAACCCCAGAAGTAATGAACACCCCTAAGCCCATGCCTTGGTTTCTAAATATCCTTTTAGTTTTTTTTATTAAAAAAATTTTTTTTTAACATTTATTTATTTTTGAAACAGAGAGAGACAAAGCATGAGCAGGGGAGGGTCAGAGAGAGAGGGAGACACAGAATCTGAAGCAGGCTCCAGGCTCTGAGCTGTCAGCCCACAGCCCAATGCAGGGCTCGAACTCACGGACTGTGAGATCATGACCTGAGCCAAAGTCGGACGCCCAACCGACTGAGCCACCCAGGCGCCCCAGTTTCTAAATATTCTTTAACAAAACTGTGTGTATGGATGGTTCAGTTGGTTAAGCACACCACTCTTGATTTCAGGTCATGATCTCACAGTTAACGAGATGAAGTTCCAAGTTGGGTTCTATGCTTAGCGCAGATTGGAATTCTTTCTCCCTTCTCCCTGCCCTTCCCCCACCATCTCAAAATAAACTTAAAACACACACAAGAATATGCAGTTCACTGGAGAAATGGCTGATTCAGCAGGGGAGGGGGAAAACAGAATGAAACAGGATCACCTGCTTACTGGAAGTGCTATAACTAAAAGGGAAGAAGGTATGAAGAAAGTAAAGAATGTTGTATGTAAAAAAGAAAGACATGAGGAGGGAAGAAATGAGAAGGAAAGGAGAAGAGGGAGGCCTAAAAAATGTAAGAAAAAGTGATTGTAAGTTTTCAGGCGGCTCAATACCAACATTATGTGAGTTGAAATAGATTCTCACTTTTAATGAGATAAATGGTTAGATAGGCCAAAGTTTACCAAATGCAAAACAATATATTTAGCATATTCGATTTTCAAATTTTCTTTTCAATTTATTGAGGTACCATTATTTGATTTTAAGGTGGGCACAACACAGCAGATCTCTTCCTGTTTATTGTTATCTCTGTATTCAGTTGTGGGGCTTGAACTCACAGCCCCAAGATCAAGAGTCACATGCTCTACCAATGAGACAGGTGTCTCATGCTCTACCAATGAGACCAATGTCTAGCCAGGTGACCTAGACATCTATTAATATTTAAAAACAGAAGTATTTCCCCCATCACATCCTTCTTCACTGCATGCATCTTCACATTATTTACCATTGCAATATTTTAACAATTATGGATTCTAATGCAACTTCATCACATTCATTTCCATTCCAGGGGTGAAAAAAATCTAGTAATACAAGGCCTGCCTAAAATAAACAACGTTCTTGTTCCCCATTCTATATAATTTGGTATCCAACTGCGGTACAGGGCTCAGGAAGGAGCTGAATTTTGTCCCAAGAATGCAGTGTGAAAGCCCCTCTTTTGTGGGGGTGGTGCCAGAGAGACTTTGCAGGAAGCTGAACATACACACTCAAATGACCCTCAGACTACATCTCAATAGGACTGTCTGAAATATGATTAAACAGGATCCAGAGCCTGATAATACAACAACAAACATCTAGGATACAACAGAAAATAATTTGCCATATGAAATCCTACACAATCATGAAATGAAGGAAATACTCAACAGGTAACACCAAGATTCATCAGACGATGAAAGTATCTGAGATCAAGTTTAAATAAATGATCATACAAATACTTCAGTAAGAAATGACAAATCTCTTGAAACCACAAATAGAAAAATCTCAGCACAGAAGATTCTTTAACAATAAAGAATCCGTGAGTTCGAGCGGATTTATTTAAAGAATAAATTCTTTAACAATAAAGAATCTAAATGTAAAGCACAGAACTCAAAAAAATACATGAATCAAATATAAAACACAATGGACTGGCATGGTAATACATTGCAAAAGACAGAACAATAACTGAATGAACAAGAGCAGATTATCAGAGTACTGCAGCTGAACACAAGTAAACAGGCTGAAAAACTGAACAGAAGAGTCATAAGGGCCAATGGACTTAAAACAAAGAGCTAACATTCTCCAAAGTACCAGAAAAGGGAGTGGGACTGAGAAAACTATCAAAAAAATTATGTCTTACACTTCCTGTATTTGTCAAAGATCTGTATCTACAGCAAAAGAAGCCAAATGAATGAAAAGTAATCCCCATTAAACATAAACTTCTAAAAACTAAGGACAAAGAAAAAAATGTTGAAAGCAAGCTAGAGACAAAGAAAAGTTATTTATAAGAGCTCAAAGAATTTGAACAATACTGCATTTCTCATCTGAAATCACAGGCTGGAATGAAATGACACAGAATAAACTCAAGTACTGAAAAACAACAGCAACGTCATCAATCAAGAATTGCACAGCTGGTATAATTCTCCTTCAGAAATTAAGGAGAAATAACATTCTCAGATGGAAGAAAACTCAATATTAGTTGCTAAAAAAGTCCAAGAGAAAGACCAGATCAACTTCTCTAAGCAAAAAAAGAAATGACAACAAAAGGGTTAAAATTTCAAGCATGGAGGATCACCAAAAACAGGTAAAAATCAGGGTGAATACAGTAAATTCTTTCAGTAATTTCTTAACTGTAACATCATCTAATATGATGCTCACCGAATAGAAAGAAAACAATTATATTTAAAAAGGAAAAAGGATAAGGAAGTAAAGTGTCCACACTTCAAACACTTCCACACTTTCTACTGCCTGTGTTTGTAGACACAGGTAGACAGGGATTAAGTTTCAAATGTATGTTTTGATAACTTAAAGCAATTCCTAAGGAAACTAGTTAAAAGAACATACTAAAATAAACATCATATGGGGGCTCCTGGGTGGCTCAGCCCATTAAGCATCTGACATCGACTAAGGTCACGATCTTGTAGTTTGTTGGGTTCGAGTAGTCCTGCATTGGGCTCTGTGCTGACAGCTCAGAGCCTGGAGCTGCTTAGGATTCTGTGTCTCCCTCTCTCTCTGCCCCTCCCTGGTTCATGGTCTCTGTGTCTCTCAGTAATAAATAAATGTTAAAAAAAAACACCCCAAAACACCATTATGTAGATTACTATGGAACCCCAAAATATTTTTAAGTAAGTCATAGAAGAAAATTAAATATGACAAATGAAAAAAAACCTAAAAACCTAATAAAATAGCAATGCCAACCCCTAAAATAACAATACTATCTTTATTAAAAAAAAAATTTTTTTTAACGTTTATTTATTTTTGAGACAGAGAGAGGCAGAGCATGAACGGGGGAGGGGCAGAGAGAGAGGGAGACACAGAATCGGAAATAGGCTCCAGGCTCTGAGCCATCAGCCCAGAGCCTGACGCGGGGCTCGAACTCACAGACCGCGAGATCGTGACCTGAGCCGAAGTCGGACGCTTAACCGACTGAGCCACCCAGGCGCCCCAACAATACTATCTTTAATGTAAACAGTCTATATACAGACTACTCAAGATCCAGAGACTGGCAAAGTGATTTAAAAGACAACTACACATGGCTTAAATACAATTACTTCAAATTTAAGGACTCAGATCAGATATAACAAAACAAAAAAATTTTTAAGAGGGAGGAGTGACACTAGTACTTGATAAAGCAGGCTTCAGGATGAAGAAAAATTTTAAGAAGCAAAAAGAGATGTTACATAACAATAAAGATCAAATCACTGAGGGAGCCTGAGTGGCTCAGTCGGTTAACCACCCCCCCCCCCCCCCCCCCCCCCCCCCCGACTTCGGCTCAGGTTGTGATCTCAGGGTTCACAGGTTCAACTCCTGTGTCGGGCTCTGTGCTGACAGCTGCTTCAGATTCTGTGTCTCCCTCTCTCTGCACTTACCCACTTCCACTCTCTCAAAAACAAACTTTGAAAAATTCTTAAAAAAAAAAAAAAAAAATCAAACCACCATCGTATTTTCCTAATGCATAGGTAGCAAAAGAGAATCTGAAAACAAAGTAAACAACAGGAAACAACTCAGAAGAGAACAGACAAATCCCAAACTTGAGGTTGAGTATTTTAAAACTTGTGACACAGCAAATGATGATAAAATTATGAGATAGAGATTAGCAGGTGTACAAAAAACTTGGACCCAATTTATAATCAAGTATAAATAAACCCAATGAACGAATTAAAATACATGCAACGGTCCTACTGGAATCAGAATACACAAATTTTTCAACCCCCCCTCCCCCCCCGCCCCCCCCCGCCCCACCGCCCCACCATGAAACATTCAGAAAGAAAAACTACATCTTGCAACTTGTAACACAAACATAAACATATTTAAAAATATTATATACAATGTGCTCTCACCAAAATGGAATCAAGGTAGAAATCATTAGCACAGGAAAACAATAACCAGGAAAATTTCCAAACAAACAGAAATAAACACAATTCTAAATACTCTTTAAGTCAAAGAGGAAAAGTTCATAGGAATTTTCATAAAACTGAACAAAAAAATAAATTACAAACTATAAAATGTGAGATACAACATAGCTAAAGCACTGAAAAAAGAATTTATTGTACTGATTATAGTAAAAGAAGACTTCTAAAACATAAGTTCCTACCTTTACAAAACCAAACACATTAAAGCAAACCCAAAGTAATGCGTAGAATATAGTAACAACAAAGAGAAATCAACAAAATGGGCAAAACAGAAGAAATCAGTAAAACAAAATTCTGGTTCTTCAAAACAAAGAAGGAAATATTGGTAAACATCTAACAAGGCTGACAAGTATGTGCAAAATCACAAACGCTATTCAGAATTAGGATAAGACAGCACTACAGATCCTGTACCAAATAACAGGATAATGAAAAATATGAGAAATTTTCATTACTTGAAAAAAATTCCTCAAAATTTAAAGGAGTGTAAAATGGTAAAATCACTCTAGAAAAAAATGTTTAAACTGTATGTGCAACCTAGCAGCTGTCCTCTTAGCCATTTGTCCCACATAAAATCTCTATCCACCCAAAAGCCTCTCATATACATAAAGAAAATAACGCAAAAAGCCAAAGGGATGTTCTTCAGTGAATGAATGGCTACATAAATTGTGGTATATCCATACCATGACTGCTACTCAGCAATAAAATCAGAAAGCTGATACTTAAAACAATTGAGACATCTCCAGGGATTATACTATGTGTAAAGAAGCCCTTATCGAAAAAAGTGACATCTTTATGGTTCCCTTTAGAAAATTCTTGAAATGGCTACCTTAGAGAGAGAATGTAACGATGTTGCCATGTTCAAGGACAGGTAAAGGCAAGAAATGGCAGTGGGTCTGAATATTAGAAGACAACATGAGAGATCCAAGTGGTGAAAAGCAAAATTCTGTACACTGACTATATCAATGTCCGTATCTTGGCTAAGATACTATACTATAGTTTTGCAGTATGGTGCCTTTGGGGAAAGTGACTAAAATGTATACAAGACCGCTGTATTACTTCTTTGCCATTACATGTGAATGTACATTTATGGGAAAATAAATATGGAATTAAGAAACAAAACATACATGGCCGGTCTGCAGGCTATCAAATTCAAAGATAGTATAATGAAAAGATTCCTCTAACACAAAGATTTGTAAGCATTTTACAATTTCAACTTTCCTGTTGTGGGACCGAATAAGCACTTAAATCTGGAGTCATTACAGACAGAATTTAAACCTTTATCTTTTCATCCCTTGTCCCCTTACCTGTAGGGTAAAGATAAATGAGTGCCTTCCTCAAAGGATCACTGTGAGAATTAAAATAGTCAAAATAATTAAAATAGAATTAGTGCATGATAGTATGGTATAATTATGTCATACTAAAAATAAACAGGCATGCAGTGCTTACTTCCAAAGCAAAACATTATCTGGGTGTTTCAAATATTGAAACAGAACAATAGTATAAACCGCTCTAGGTCAACAGGTACAAAAATGTTGCTTGAAGATGGTAACCTGGGGGGTGCCTTGCTAGCTCAAATGAAAAGCATGCAAATTTTTATCTCAGGGTCATGAGTTCAAGCCCCATGTGGGTACACAGATAACAAACAAACAAGCAAAAAAAAACTAATAATAAAGAAATAAAATAAATGAAATTAGTAATCTGTCTTGTATAAACTGAACAACAGTAATTTCCTATCTGGGGGGTTTCTGGATGCAACCTGAATCTTACAATCATAATCTTACCCTTACCACGGCAATCCATCTTTACTCCCATTACTTTACTAAAGCTGCTCAGTCTAATGTCACTTGTTGTACTAACACTGTTTTGGTTTATTATCTTTTCAGGATTCGTGACACAGGTTTTTCCAAAAGCTTTTTATGTAACCAACATTACCTCCTTGTCTCAGCTTTCTTCTTTGCTCTACTTTCACTTCCTTGTAATGTCCTTTTCTGGTTTGCTGGCTTTTTAGCGTCCAGCCTGCTTTGAGTATGACTGACATACATATACAGAGGTCCTAATTTTCAATTTATTTCTTTGGATAATGTAGAAGTTAGGATTTTGGTATATAATAGATTAAGCAAGTTAAATTGCATATTCATGGCACAAATGCAAATTGGTAAATTATATGCCACAAAGAAAACCTACTTAAACTATAACAGAAGGATTATGACCAAGTTCACTCTTTCTGGATTAATATCTGGTATTTCATATAATTTGTGGATTAGAGTCTTTTCCTCAATAATATGTGTGCCATGATACAAATTTCTTTAATTGAGAGGAGCATGTGTGGCTCAAATTGGTTAAGTGTCTGACTTCAGCTCAGGTCATGATCTCATAGCCTGTGAGTTTGAGCCCTGCATCGGGCTCTGTGCTGACAGCTCAGAGCCTGGAGCCTATTTCGGATTCTGTTCCTCCCCCTCTCTCTCTGCACCTTCTGCACTCACACTGTCTCTCTCTCAAACATAAATACACATTTCAAAAGTTAAAAACAAAAAAAAAAAGACTGTGAACTCCTGCAAAGTAGAATTCTTAACATATAGTACACATATACATTTATGAAGAAACACAATTAAGTCATTTTCATATCTAGGTCAATTCAACAAATTCAATTTATCTTAATTTGGGCAGTATCTCAAAAAGAGAGGAGATAATGTTTTGTAACTAATACAAAAAAGAAATGGTTATGAAAAATTCACTTATGGTACTAGTACCTTATAATCATTGTTTCCTGATGGTTGATTTTGTAACTCTTGTTTAGAAGGAAAAATGTATGTCTTAGACTCTTATTATTAATGCCTGCTGGATAAGAGCATTTACAAGAGAATCACAAAAATAATAGCAGATAAAATATCTGAGCAGCATGTAGTACTTAATTAAAAAATAACTGTAATTATTTTCCTCTGAAATTATTTACACATGACAAATGCTGTTAAGATTTTAAATCCTGAGGCGGCAACTGGGTGGCTCAACTGGTTAAATGTCAGACTCTTGATTTCAGCTCAGGTCACGATCTCACAGTTTGGTTTGTGAGATGGGGCTCTACACTGACAGTCCAGAACCTGCTTGGCATTCTCCCTCTCCCTTGCTCTCTTTCCCTGCTCACTTGTGCTTTCTCTCTGTTAAAAATAAATAAATAAATAAAAGATTTTAGGGGTGCATCTCACTCGGCTCAGGTTATGATCTCATAGTCATGGGATCGACCTTGTGTTGGGCTCTGTACCTAATGTGGAGCCTGCTTAGGATTCTCTTTCTCTCTGTCTGCTCCACCCTGCTCACACAGGCACATGTGCACACTGTCTCAAATAAAAATAACTTTTAAAAATATTTTAAAACTTGAAAAATTATTACCCAGCTTAATAAAATATTCCAAGTTTTTCTCTGAACTATTTCTAGGAGGCCAGAATACTTGAAAATTGGAAAAAAGGTATTCCATTAATACAATCATCAAGGCATTTCAGCAGGTAAGATTATAAATTCTCTTTAGACATTTGCATAACTTCATTTATACAACTCCACCAAAGCACCCTTGAAAACTCTTAGTATATACTGTGTTAAAAATGAGAACATAAGCCAAATTTTTCAGAAAACAGGAGAAGAAACCAGGTATTACTATAAAATGAGATACTAAGGTTAGTACAAGTCATTTGTTCAGATAAAATAAAAGCCTTTATAGAATTTAACATTTACTAGTGTTACAGAATTTTAACATCTCCCCTCCTTCCTTGTTCAGACATACTCAACAAACAGAAAGCACAGAATTTTGAAGTTACCTAACTTTAAAAAATAATTAATTTAACATATGTGTCCTTTAAAGCAGAAGCCATCCTCCTCATTCTGAATCTCTTTTCTATAACAAAGTGATAAGTAAGATTTAACAAATTTCTATAATGTTCCTTTTAAAACCCCAAATCCTTTTCTTTTCTAATATACATTTTGCCAGCTATTATTGACTTAACTGTAATTTACTAAACCAGACTAAAAGTCTTTTACTTTAAAAATAAGCATATTTTTGTAAGCAATACTTTACAGTAGGCACCTCAAAAACTATCACAGATGTGAAAATTTTTAAATCTGTCTATACAATTATATATTTTTATTTCTATATGTTATACATATGTGTGAATATATATGTATATATAAAATACATATAATCAGATCTGAAAATGAACATAGGCTATGACTTTACACAAAGTCTTTTTTAAAACTCAAACAGTGGAAAACCCTTTAAACATTAAACAATTTTAATAAAAGTTTCTGTACAATGCTAAGTAGTTTTATTTACACATAGAAAATGTAAAAGGAGTAGTGCCTAAAATTACAGAACCCCTTAATATTAATGGCAGGTAAATCTCAGGTAAAATAACAACATTCCATTCACAAATATTTTCAAGCAATAAATATGTATTCATAAATAGTGTAAATCTGTATCAAGATTAGAAACAAAAGTCACAAATCTGAAGTTTACTCCTTAGTCTATGTGCAATCCATCTTTGTGTCTTGGCTATTAGATAGTAAGTCTTTTCTTAAAGTTTTATGTTAGAACCAGAAGTGTAATCACTCTGGCCTCAAACAATAGAGAAAAAAATAAAATGGTAAAAAACAAAAATTCCAAAAAACAAACCCCAAAAACCTTCTCTTCTAATATTTCACATTAAAAAAAAAGTTGATTAAAGATTTGAATTTGTTAACTATCTTACCAAATACTGAGCTAGAACCGTATTTTTCTCTCAGGAAAATTCTCAAAGGGCAAAATAAATGAGAAAACTAAGTTAGCAGTTCAGAAATACAGAAACACAGAAAAAGGTTATCTTCAAGTCAGTAGTGTGACATTGCCAATTCTCGTCAGGTATCATAATACATTTGATTATTAATTATAGTGGGATATAGGCGGTGCTCTCCTATATCCAGATGGTTGATACTCTATTCTTGGAAGGTTGCATAGACATAGCTTTTAGTCAGCAGTCTTATGAAAACAGCTACAAAACCAGTGGTGCAGACCTTTCCTGAAGAGTAGAAAAGGTGTCACTTAATATTCATGGGACAATTATCAGGAGGATGATGACAACGAAGGAGCCTAAAATTAAAAATAAGGTATGTTAATTATTTTGGTATATAATCCTTAATAGTATTCTTAGCCCATGGCTACTAACATACAGCCTGTGTTGTAGAAGTATTACAGGGAAGTATTAGAGGGAGTTAGAAACATCAAAGCCCCAAAAGGTCCAACAGACTGCTCAATGATGTGCTCCTTACTGTCTCCATTAAGGCCAATTTCCTTAGTTCTGAATGATTACCTGACTTTTCTGTGCTTCAAATTTTAGTACAAAAAAACCCCACAAAACTTATGGAATATGTAGGCCAACATTTTAGACTGCTAAAGAAAGAGTATTATGGAAAATAATTTGGAAATTTAACATTTCACTAGTGACTGTCTTACGAACAATTCTCAGGTAGAGTACATATTTCACAACTCATTTTTTTTTTCTCTTCAAGCAATTCTGAGAACAATGCAATTAAAAATACTTGAAACAAAATTTCAGAATTTAGAACAAAGACACTGGAAAAATACCAAAAGCTCATGAATAACTGTTTCCATTCATACTGCCATTCAAATCCAGAAATAAATGATACTGAAATTAGAAAAATGGCAGTTCTATGATACTGAGAATTTGATATCATGTATCTTATATATCATACCATCAAGTCAAGAACCATAAAATATTTCCATGAGTTTAACATTCAAGACAAGCGCTAGGTTTTAAATAAATCAAATGAACTCTGAAAGCACAAGTACATTAAAAAAAAAATACAGACTTCTTTATGGATCATCCCTATAGATTTAAGTAAACTCTCTTTTATCAGTAAAATCAAGTAGCATAAAGACTGTGATAATACTATAAATAAAACAAGAATTTTTAAATGTAATTATTGCGATTATTATTTAAGCCATTCCTTCCACACTCTCAGCACACAACCTGCTTGGGATATTCTATCTTCCTCTGTCTCTGCCCCTTCCTCTGTCTCAAAACAAATAAATCTGTATTTGTACTTAGGCCATTCTTATTGAAAAGAAAAAATAGTAAGGTGTATCAACTGGACATTTATTAGGGGTATCTATTAAGCCAATGGAAAATGTTAATATCTTATTACTTTGGATTTACCAGATAGAAAAAACAAACACTGCTGCTTCAACAACCCAGCTAACTATGTACTCACATGTTGAATTCACTTACTAATGTAAACTGGTCATAGACTTGTATCAGGTCCTCCATTTTGTATTGCTCTAGCACCACAAAATTGTCCAGAGTTCCACTTGTTTTTCGTGCACAGTCTTGGCAATGTACTATGTAAGTCTTTTGAGACTTGCTTTCATTAGTGACAAAAAGGAGATCAAAAACCTCCACCTATTTTATATAAGAGAAAAAGCACCGAATGGAGATTTGTTGAATTTATTGCATCACTTTAGTAAAACTATGAAATTCTACTTTACATGAAATTATGGACAGTGATTTTTATAAACATAAGTAGTTAAAATTAAAAGTTTAATTCAAAGATTCATAAAGGTGAGTCTATTTTTATTTTACTCAAAATATCAGTATACAATCAGGTAAAGATAATGATTTTTTTTTTTTTTACTTCTCTATGATAGCATTAATAGTATTTTTGTATTTCCCTCCCCTCACAGAATGGTTCTATAACGGTGGTGACTATATTTTACTCATATCTAGACCTTTATAGCAGATTACAAACTAATACTAAGATGAAAGCTAAAAATAAAAGGAGAACACTGAAATATACATAACCAGCTTATTTTTAAGAGGTAGAAACTGACAAGTAAAAAACTGTTCAGTTTTAAGCCTGTATATTAAGGAAAAGAAGTATAGTGTATTCATGAGCATTAACAAACCAGAAGATAATAAGGACATTTTTAATACAGAAACCACAATGAGTTGTAAGACTCCAACAGGATAATGGATAGTAGTGACAACAGTTGTTTTCAAATACTGTAAAGATATATATTTAAGTTTAACACTGAAAGGAATATGGTGGATTATATATAATAACACATTTTGATGAGGTTATACAATAAGAAAATAGCCAAGGGATTTCATCAGTCTATCTCAGAACCACACAAATTCAAGGTTTAATTTGGACTGGGACAACTTCCCAGTCAAGTGGTTCTGTGACTATTGCTTGATTTGAGTGACAAAAACTCATCACCTAAAGTCATATTTGAACTGGTCTTTTAAAATGCCATTTTATAAGGTTTTTAAAATCAGTGTCAATAGTAACAATTTAGTGAGCCCAGTTTAAAAATTGAGGTTTTTCAACATGTCATTCCCCATGTGGTCAACTACCTTGTTGATCCAAACACTTTTTTTTAAAAGATTTTTTATTTTTAAGTAATCTGTACACCCAATGTGTGCTTGACCTCACAACCCTGAGATCAAAACTTGCTTGCTCTACCAATTGAGCCAGACAGACACTTCCTGTTCTAAACATTTTTAAACTCCTTTTCTTTTTATATTCTTAACACAATACACTAGTTTAAACCCTTGTTAGCCCTGTTTAATTACAATAGCCTCCAAACTAGTATGTTTGCTTTCTGGATGGATGCATTCTCTCCAATTATCAACTACCACTCTCTGAAACACAGATCTTGACTTAGTGCCTTGCTCAAAACCTTTTATTGCTTCAGAATAAACATCAAATTCCTTAAACTGAATTCAAAATGCTCTGTAAACTATACACCATCTCCTTGTACAGACTTTTAGGAATTTTTAAACTCTATTTTCTTGCCTCATTGAATTACTCACTCTTTGTTACATATGTTATTCATTTTCGCATCCCTTTACTGTTCCTAAAACCTAATGATGTTTATAAACTTCCAATTCTAGCCATTTTTTGGCTTGTTCAGATCAAACTCATTCTTTAAGGAAGGACTCAAATGTTATAATATGCCTTTAAGTTCTAAACCCAATTAGAAGAACAATTATTTTCCCTACTGGTTCTCTAATAGTCTATACATTTCCAGCTTCATATTCATCATACTGTCATGTGCATCAATAACTAGTTGTTTCCAGTCTGTCTTTTCCAAGTGGAAGTAAGCTCCTCCAGAGGAGGTACCACATCTTTATTTTTGCACTTCTTCCAAGCCTTGGCCAGAAGAGGGCATCAACTGTATTATTAGATGAAAAAGGACTTAATACTATATGCCTCTGTGTGTGTGTGTGTGTGTGTGTGTGTGTGTGTGTGTGTGTGTTACCTGTATATATATATACACTTGTGTGTATATATACATATGTATATATATATATATATTTCTATATATATGTGTAGAAAGAGACGCCATCTGTGTATCTACTACAAACTGTCTCAGTTTAAAATCTGGGATAATTATCAACTGGTAAGAAAGTATTACATGAATGTCTCAGTAGTCAATAATTACAAATTAAAACTTAATTATTACACTAGCAGATAAAATAAAACTTAATAAAATCGCTGAACTAGTCAATTAAAAAAGCATTATATAATAAAACACACAAATCAGTATTTAAAAAAAACACACCAAAGCTAGAGAACCTATACCAAAAAGTGGTCAGTAAGAACAGTTACCTCACAAATGCTACAATAATGTGCTGGTTCATCATTTGTCCGTCCATGCCATATAACCTCTTTTCCTGCAGTAATAAGAGCTTCTCTCAATGTCTGACATTGTTTTAGAATTTTCAGAAGACAATACCTATTGTGGAAAAATTATTTGTTACAACTGAATACTGAATATTTGCAGCATAAAAGATATAGCAATTATAAATGAGTATCTTGGGTCTACGGTTTACTGATACGGTTTTTCTTGTCAATTTTTTCACATATAACTGGCCTAACAGCAATACTAATACTAAAGCACTGCCAATTTGAGAATATCTGAAAAAAAAAAATAAAATGATTTCATCTACAAAAGACTCCCCTCTTATTCAAAAACAATGTTCTTAATTTTTGCTGTGGTTTGAGCAAGTGAAGAGAATTTTTGAAGAGGTAAATTTATAATAAAGAGTCAATTCCTTCATCTCTGAAATCAGTATGAATTCCATGCTGAAACTTTTTTGAATACAGTAAGACAAGAAGGCATAGGTCTCTACCTAGACCCTTCAAAAGTATCATTTATATAACTGATTTTTTTTTTATTTTTATTAAAAAAAATTTTTTTTTAATGTTTATTTATTTTTGAGACAGAGAGAGACAGAGCATAAATGGGGGAGGGGCAGAGAGAGAGGGAGACACAGAATCGGAAGCAGGCTCCAGGCTCTGAGCCATCAGCCCAGAGCCTGACGCGGGGCTCGAACTCACGAACCATGAGATCGTGACCTGGCTGAAGTCGGACGCTCAACCGACTGAGCCACCCAGGTGCCCCTATATAACTGATTTTAAAACTCTGAGACCAAAGCAGAAAATTATTATAGATTTACACATTCGAGAACACAAAATTAGTATAAATTGCAGCAGTGAAGGAAAAAGAATGTTACTGGTTCAATTTTAAACCTAAGGTTGTAAAATGCAATCTTTATATTAATAAACTTTTCTTATAGTTTATATTTCCTTTACACTCATACTTCTAATGCTAGCAATAGAGCAAATCCTCATGAATAATACTGATTTTTCCTCTGCTGTTACTGGTTAGAACTGTCTGCTAACATTGCCACAAATTTAAATGCTTGAAGTTCTCCTTTGAAAGCAGACTTGTACTACATGACCTTTCCACGTATTACATTTCAGTTCTAAAAGTATTCTAAAAAGCGTCACTGGTTCAACAAGAGTGATGTTACCACTCTGTGATGTAACACAGAGGGTATCTGTGAACAACAGTATAATGCCCTGGGATAAGAATCAAACTAACTTGGCAGTTCTTTGATAGACTGTATTGCTAATTGCTAATGACTCAGAATTTAGACTAGTCAATATAATTACATAAGTTATTATTTGAAAGAACGAACATCATGATATTTAAAACTATCTTCCGTAAGTGTTTTACATGCTTCTACTTTCTTTCCCGTAAGAATGGAGGATTCGTGAGAGCAAAGGATTTTGTCTATTTTATTACATTGGTGTTAAGACTGTGCCTGCCATACAGTAAGTGCTTAACAAACACCTGACTGTTAAACAAGTAATTAAGTTTTATAATATGGTAAGAGGCATCAGATTTAATCTCTCTTAATTTTACATTCTGTGCGAGATTAAAAAACTGTACCCAAACTCATACAAATAAACCTCTGGTGAAATGATTTTAAGAATACATAGATGTTAACTGATCAAAAAATATAAAATAAGTATAATAATCTCAAGTGTAAACTTGCATGAAACATTTCTTGAAGTATATAAAATAGTAATACTTTCACTTTGCCTATAGCAATTCTTCATGTTTAACTTACTGGAAATAAGTTCATGCCTTACTATATTTGTATCTCAAAATAAGAAAAACTTTGCGAGTGTGTGTGTGTGTGTGTGTGTGCACTTAAAAGAAGTGCTAGAGGAGGCAAGAAGTAAAAATCCAATTCAGAAAAGAAAATATATGGGAATGTAAACTGGTGCAGCCACTCTGGAAAACGGCATGGAGGTTCCTCAAAAAACTAAAAATAGAACTACCCTACGACCCAGCAATTGCACTACTAGGCATTTATCCAAGGGATACAGGTGTGCTGTTTCAAAGGGACACAGGCACCCCCATGTTTATAGCAGCACTATCAACAATAGCCAAAGTACGGAAAGAGCCCAAATGGCCATCGATGGATGAATGGATAAAGATGATGTGGTACATATATACAATGGAGTATTACTCGGCAATCAAAAAGAATGAAATCTTGCCATTTGCAACTACGTGGATGGAACTGGAGGGTATTATGCTAAGTGAAATGAGTCAATCAGAGAACACAAATATCCTATGACTTCACTCACATGAGGACTTTAAGAGACAAAACAGATGAACATAAGGGAAGGGAAACAAAAATAATATAAAAACAGGCAGGGGGACAGAAGAGACTCTTAAATATGGAGAACAAACTGAAGGTTACGGGAGGGGGTGTGGGAGGGGGGATGGGCTCAATGGGGAAGGGGCACTAAGGAATCTACTCCTGAAGTCATTGTTGCACCATATGCTAACTAATTTGGATGAAAATTTTAAAAAATTAAAAAAAATGCAAATGCTCTTAAGAAATAAAAAAAAAATATATATATATATATATATAAATCACACTAGATGTAAAGCACTTACTGAGATCTTCTTCCTACCCCTCTCCAATCTGATTTCACCTCTGAACTTTATAAATATGAAAGTACTGCTTCAAAATATTTATTTCACAGGAAAATAATGCCTAAAACTCTGCAAAATATTATCTGCAGATGCAACACTGCTTGTAAACTAAAAAATGCTGCCATGTAGGAAAATAAATTGTTAATAAGAAGTAGCATTAATAAACGCTTCATAGGAGAAAAAACACAGAATTAGATAGTTTACATACATTAAGCCACTTAAGTCTTGTGTACTTAAGCTCAGTGCAAGAAGCTCTACTATTCAACTCTTTTACAATGAGGGAAATGGAATTTAGAACAGCAAAATTTAGCAATAATATTTTCTTCTATCTTCTCTAAACTCTCTTTTCTTCACTTTCTGCCTATTCGTCTATTATTCTCACCTACTTTTCTTCCTTTTTTTTTTTTTCTTTTATGAAAATAAGATTCTTGGGGCTATGGAATCACACTGTATTTCCTAAAACCCTTACCAGTAGTATTAGGAAATTGGCTTAGTATTATTCTACCCCCCTTTTAAGTATTATTCTATTCCTTCAAAAAGACACTTTCATTTACAAGACTAGTGATTATTTTGGCAACTGGATCACAGTTCTTATTGTATGACTTCATAGGCAGTTTCAAAGTTCCATATAAAACAAAGCAATATACTGCAAAGATATATAGATTGGTTTGCTAGAAGTGAACATTAGGCATGAGTAGTTCTGCTTCTGCAATCAGGTGCAGAATTACTTGCCTAGATGGTGGAATCTTAAAACTGCTAACTGCTGTCAGTCACATAATGAATAACCAAATAAGGTCACTCCATATTATGTTTTCTCCATTCATCTGAAATTTTTAGTCCTTCTCATTTTCAGAAAGCTTTATATGAACAAAAGAATAAAGGACAGCAATTTATAGGTAGAGAAACTTACGAGTAAAAAATCAGTAAGAATCTTATTTTTAAAAAGCAGCAGCAGGCATAAATAGAAAATAAAGACAAAAAATAATGTTTACAACTTAACAAACTGCTTTTGTTCAGCCTAGATACTGATTTAATCTGAAGAGGACTTTCCAAAGTATTGGATGGCTACAAAATACTGGCTGAAAAAAATGTAGTTTTATTTCTTCCTCAAATTTTAATTTTTTGCTGGGTTTTAATTTTTTTAAGTTTATTTATGTATAAAGCTGTGCACCCTTGTGTGAGTGGGAGAGGGACAGAGGGAGAAAAAAATCCCAAGCAGGCTCTGTGCTCTCAATGCAGAGCCCTATACAGGGCTCAATCCCACAACCATGAGATCATGACCTGAGTCAAAATCAAGAGTCAGACACTTAACAGACTGAGACACAGAGGTGCCCTTACCAATGAAGTTTACCTTTTAACAATACAATATAAATGGATAGGAAACGAACAAGTATACTGTGGTCCTTAATGTATAATACTAGAACAGAGACTCCTAAAAAAGGCACACAGGAGTCCGATAAATCATTCATTAAATGTGGCAATCCATTTTACAATGTTCTATCTACTCTGAAAGAACAGGAAAAGAGGGAAAAGATGGAAAATGCTTTCACTGCCCAACCATACTCTAGGAACATGAAAAAAACAACTCAGAAAGTACAGAAGTAACTTTAGTGACTTCTGAAAATTAATCTTATTCCAGAATACAAAGACTCTGTTTCTGTTACTTGTATAAAAGAGTACATCTCAACAGGCAGGATGTAAAGAAGACTTCTAAACTGAAAGAAAAAAGTAAAGAAGATTTCATTTATTTGGATTATTTGTAGATGTATTTGAGGTTTTACAGAGCAGATTTTAACCATACTAAAAACTATCTGGACACAGATACTTAAGACGGTGAAGACTAGAGATGGCATCTGGACAGTTAGAAAAATGAAGAGAGCATCTGAAGAGGGACATTTCAGAGCATGATTTCACTCATGTTTAAGATGAAATATACTTGAACTATCTGAAAAAGAAAATTGAGAAATAACCTTAAAAAAATATGGACAATGACTAAGAGTTTTTATTTTTCTGACTTCTAGCTTTTAATTTATGTCTTAAGATTCTGTGTTTCATTAATATAGCCAGCAGCAAATCTGGAGGTATGGCAACAGTGAAGCCTTAATAATACAATTAAGTGAAATTCCAGACAACACTGGTTTTTATCTTCACGTTCTGATAATCTAAATTACCAAAATAAGTTCCCAATGTCAGTGTGGCGATGCATTTTTGAATGGATGAAATTTAAGCTGACTCAGTATTAACTCTTCATGACAATAATCTCAACCTTTTACCCAAATCTTACTAGGTAGTGTGGAAATGAAGAAATATCAAGAGATGCCTTGCCCTTGCCAGCCCATCTTACTGACAAAGTCGTGCAAAACAAAACACAAAAAACATGATACACAGTAGTAACTATGATCACACTAAGATCTTCTGTCACTTATTACTCCCGGGTTGTATATACACTAAAGGCAACAAGGAAATTTTGCATTAACTGACAATTATATGTAAATCAATCAAAAAGCTGAGAAAATTTAAAAGTTTGTTTTATTTTTAATTTTTTAAACATTTATTTATTTTTTTAGGGAGAGACAGAGTGCAAGCAGGGGAGGGACAGAGTGAGAGGGAGACACAGACACAGAATCTGAGGCAGGCTCCAGGCTCTGAGCTGTCAGCACATAACTCGACCAAGGGCTCTAACTCACAAACTGCAAAATCATGAACTGAGCCAAAGTCAGAGGCTTAACCAACTGTGCCACCCAGGTGCCCAAGTCTGTTTTATTTTTAAAAACTACTTTTTATAGTACAAATGTCTGTGAGCTCCCCCAGATTCCTATGTTGAAATTCTAACTCCCAATGGGATGGCATTTGGAGGTGGGTCATCTGGGAGGGGATTATAGGGTCATGAGAATGGAGGTCTTGGGAATGGAATTAGGGCCCTAAAAGTCAACCTCGAAGTGTTCCTTTATAACTTCTACCACATGAGGACACAACAAAAAGATGTGCATTATGAACCAGGAAGTGGGCCCTCACTATTCACTAAATCTGCTGGCATTTATGTTGAACCTCTTCCTTTTCACACTCTCTCTGCAACTATGAGACACAATGTTGTTAATAAGCCATTCAATCTATGGATTTTGTTATACTAGCCTGAAGAGACTAAGATAGAACTTATTCACTCTCTTTTCATATATAGAGCCAGAGGAAATGAGTCAATTATAAGACAAAGGATAAAAGCACAGAGATTATAGCCAGATCGCTTAGATTTAAACCTCAGCTTCTTTTACTGTATGCTTCAGTTTCCTCATTGGTAAAAAGGACATAATGTCCCACATCACTGAAGGACACCCACATCTTAATCCCTGGGACCTGTGCTATGCTACGTTACATGGCAAGGGAATAAAAATTGCACATGGAATTAAGGTTGCTAATCAGCTAATCTTGAGATACAGAGATTATCCTGATTATCTGGCTGTGCTCAATGAAAGCAGCCTTAAAAGCAGAAAACGGAGGCAGAAGAGTTAGTGTTAGAGAGATGCAGCAGGAAAAAGACATAACCAGCAACTGTTAGCTTTAAAGATGTTAGGGGACCCAAAAGCCAAGATATATTGGCAGCCTGAAGAAGGAGCCTAAAAAAAGCTCAAGGGAATAGATTCTCTTCTAGTGCCTCTAAAAAGGGACACAGATCTGCCAAGTCCTTTATTTTAGCCCTGTGAGACCTATTTCAGACTAATTTGTAGCACTTTGTTATGGTAACAATAGAAAACTGATATAATGTATGAAAAGTTTAGAAATTAGTTGCTTAGTAAACAATAAAGAATGTATCATTTTAAACTAATATACTAAATTCTTCAGTTCAATTACTAATACTTAATTGAAGTTTAGTTTGAAATTTCTTTTGCACGAATGCCAAATCAAACCTACTTCATACACTGAAACATGTGTTTAGACTATATGTTTTGATGCTAAAATGCACAAAATTCCCACAAAATCATATATGATATTATTACATTGTTTGTCTTTTAATGAAAAGGAAACAGACTGATAAAGTTTGGTAATTTTCCCTGTGTCCAGACTAGCAAATGGAGGAACCAGGATTAAAGGCAGATTTCACATTAGAGGTTAGACTCCTTACCACAATGCTCTGCTGTCCTCTCTTTAACATTTTCCTGTGTGATTAAATAATCTCCCCCAAAGTACATAAGTTTTAAAAAGGCAAATAATGGGGCGCCTGGGTGGCTAAGTCAGTTAAGAGTCCAACTTCTGCTTGGGTCATGAGCTGTCAGTTCAGGAGCTCAAGCCCTGTGCACAGTGCTCTGTGCTGACAGCTCAGAGCCTGGAGCCTGCTTCAGATTCTGTGTCTTCCTTTCTCTCTGCCCCCTCCCATGCTCATGCTCTCTCTCAAAAATAAATAAACATTAAAAGTTTTTTTTTAATAAAAAGGCAAATAATAACAATTCATACATATATAAAAACATAATGATCAGCATGGCTAACATTAACAAGTCAGGCAACAACAGATATTGGCAAGACTGCAACAAAGAGGATTTCTTTTGCACTGCTGGTGGGAATATAAACGTGTAAGAGACTCTGGAAAACAATACGGAGGTTCCTCAAAAAATCAAAAAGAGAACTACCCTACGACCCAGCAACTCCACTGTGAGGCATTTATCCAAGGGATACAGGTATGCTGTTTCAACGGGACACATGTACCCCAAGTGTTTATATACCAGCACTATCAACAATAGCAAAAGTATGGAAAGAGCCCAAATGGCCATCGATGGATGAATGGATAAAGAAGATGTGGTATATACATATACAATGGAGTATTACTTCACAATCAAAAAGAATGAAATTTTGTCATTGCAACTACGTGGGTGAACGGGAGGGTATTATGCTAAGTGAAATTAGTCAGAGGAAGACAAATATATGAGGACTTTAAGAGACAGAACAGATAAACATAAGGGAAGGGAAGCAAAATAACACAAAAACAGGGAGGGGGACAAAACAGAAGAGACTCATAAATATGGAGAACAAACTGAGGGTTACTGGAGTGGTTGTGGGAGGGGGGATGGGCTACACGGGTAAGGGGCTTAAGGAATCTACTTCTGAATCATTGTTGCACTATATGCTAACTAATTTGGATGTAAATCTAAACAAACAAATAATAATTAATAAAAAATAGAAATAAAATTAAAAAATAGAAATAAAATTAAAAAATAAAATAAAATAAAATAAAATAAAATAAAATAAAATAAAATAGAAAACATAATGAAAAACATAATGAAAGTACACAGAACTGCTCAGTCAGTTAAGTGTCTAACTCTTGGTTTTGGCCCAGGTCGTAATCTCCTGGGAGTGTGAGCCCCAGACTGGATTCAGTGCTGACAGTGTGGAGCCTGCTTGGGAACTCTCTCTGTCCCTTCTCTGCTCATGGTCTCTCATCTTTTTCTCTCTCTCAAAACTAATAAACTTTAAAAAAAAAGTACATGTGCAGATAAAAGCAAAATTTTAAAGTGAAATATAAGCATTTCCTCTAATGACAGTCAACTAAATGACAAAATGGTATGTAAAAAATAAAACTTGTGATTTCACTTCTGTAATGCTGTTTAAATTTTAGAGAATCACTTTTCATCTATGTACTTGCTTATATGTTGTTCTTTTTAAAATGCTTATTTATTCTGAGAGAGAGAGAGAGAGTGCATTAGCAGGGAAAGGGCAGAAACAGAGAGAGACAGAGAGAGAGAGAGAGAGAGAGAGAGAGAGAGAGAATCCCAACTAGGCTCTGCACTGACAGCTCAGATGTTACAAACCTTGAGATCATGACCTGAGCTGAAATCAAGAGTTGGACACTTAAACTACTGAGGAACACAGCTGCCTCAATTGTTACATTTTTAAATCTATACCTGTGAATCCCTGCACTAATGTTTTTAAATACAACTATGTTTTACCCCCCCTACCTGTGCTGTCTCTCTCCAACTCCCTACTGGAAAAATACGTGAAACCAGAAATTTGTATAGAATATTTATAAATCTCCAGAGCTTAGGCCAGGTCCTCCATTTAATCAGTACTCAAATACCGATTACATGAAAGCTATACAAATAAGCACTGTTGGCTGGTAAGAATACATTTTCAGAGTAAAAGACTCTGGTTAACATTCTCAATCAGAGTGATCACAGTAAGATGTGCCATTAAACATCAGACTAAGCCCGAAGTAGAATTCTGAAATTATAATAAATGATCAACACTAAAAATGATTATGTTAAATGTATTTTTAAGAAACTTGGAGCACCTAGGTGGCTCAGTAGATTACATGTGGGACTTCTGATTTTGGCTCAGGTCATGCATGATCTCATTGTCCTGGGATCAAGCCCTTCATGCAGCTCCATGCTGAGTGTTAAGCCTGCTTAAGCTTTTCTCTCTCCCACTCCCTGTCCATAACCCTGCATTCTAAATAAACAAACAAATAAATGGACTCCCCAAATCCCAAAACTCCAAGTGAAATAGAGCACAAATATATACATGCACTTAGTTTTTAAAAAAAAATAACGTCTGTGTGGTTGGGTGGGGGGGAGGGGGCGGTGCAGGGACTTGAGGGGGGATGGGTGCCTGAATGGCTCAGGTCATGATCTCAGTTTGTGACTTTGAAGCCTGAGCTGGGTTTGTACTGACAGCTCAGAACCTGGACCCTGCTTCAGATTCTGTGTCTCCCCCTCTCTCTGCCCCTCCCTTGCTCGTGCTCTGTCTCGCTCTCTCTAAAAATGACACGTTAAAAAGAAGTATATGGGGAAAAAAAAAGAAATGGGTGAAAATGGTTTTTCAGTAAGTTAAGCTGGAATACCTCAGTTTGTATGAACAAATTCAACATTGAAAGCTACCAGAACTCAGACCATGCAATTTAAACTGCGACCACAGAAAATGGGAATACGTGTCAAGGAAGTCTCGCTGTCCCCTTATTTGAAATATTGACAGACATATGACAAACTGGAAGGGGTCTAGAAGGATATTAAAGTTAGTAGATATTTTAAAATAATGAACAATAGTGAAGAACAGGAAAGATAATGAACTTTTCTTGATTCCTTTTTCCTTCTTATCTGACAATCCAATCAATGTAAGTCTTTCAGCTTCAGTTTCACAACTGTTTGTAGTGTTATCTCTTCTTTCCACATTCACTGCTACAAATCAGTCTATAATTTAGTACCTGATCATTTATAGGTACACTCATCACCACAACTATTCTGTCACTTACACTGCCTTTTTGTCCATAAACATACCAACTTGTTCTCACTTAAGTCTTTTTGACTTCTTATCTCTTTTTTATTATTCAGTTCCAACCAGAAATCATATTCTTAGAAGTCATTTCAGCAAAAGAAGCATTCTCTCCCTCATAACCAAAAATTAGTTGTCCTATTTTATTTTACTTACATTACTTAACAGTAATTTATTTATCTGATTGAGAATTTGCCTGTCTGGCTCCATTAAATTTTAACCACATGAACTCAGAAAGTCTTTCTTAAATGTATCTATCCTCATTGCCAAAAACACTGTTTGTCATAAAGTTTGTAGTTCTCAAACAGTGATTCCTTTTACATAAATCCTGAAAAGAAAAAAAATCTAAGGCACTGTGAGCAAACAGTTCATTTTGGACGAGTCAGTGTACATCTTCAAGAAATAGATTTAAAGCAGTGACCTTGATAAAAAAGTTACTAAATGAGCACTAAGTGTGGATTTTTAACAGGAATTACTATATTACAAATGAGTTTTGACTAAATGTTCTTTCAGATCTTTCTAATGTAAAATTTTAAACATATATATAAAATGGAGTGAGTCACTATATAAAATAGTAGATAGACATGCTACCATGGTCTCATACTTTTGTTTGGATAACTGTCTGGATAATTTATTACAACAAAAATTTCAATATATAGTTCAAATTGTTTATAATAAACCAGCACAGTTTTGAAGACACTGGCCTAATAAGTTTGGAAGACACAATAAATTTTCTCTTCTGTTTAGAATACATATATACATATATATTAGAATGAAAAAGAAACAGCAGCTTGTTTAATCTGTAACATCTCACATTTCTCTGACCAGAATTATTTTTCACTGCTGATAGTGAAGGGAGAGGGAAAGAAAAGCATTTAAACTGCAATTTGGAGAAATACAATTAAGTGACACTGTCTAAAAATATGCAGTATAAATACAACTAAAAAATAACTGGAATGGAAATTAGTCTAAAAATTGAGAAGTTACTAAAATATATGTTTTCAAACTGGTATTCTATTAACTCTCTAAGTTGAAAGAAGCTAAAAAAGATGATTTAGACAGAACAATCAGAAAATTTAACTGTTTTAGTTACATTGCTATTTTAAATGCTAATTTCTTGTTGGACATTTATAATATAGAATTCTCACTCCCTTTTGCTACATGCAAACTTCAATATTAAAACTAAAACTGTACTACTGGAAAATTAGTTTGGTGAGAGGGCAAGAAAAAACACAGATCACGAATTTACTGGTGTATATATGCCTTTATTCCTCTCTGTACCAGAATAATGTGTGTATTTGTAATAATGTGTATTTGTAAAGGAAGAACGTATTTTTAACATGTGAATTCTCTTTTGTCATGACTTCCGGACCATTTCATTGTTTGATGTCAACCAACATAATGATTTGGGGAAATAAATATGGATTTTTAACACTCCCAGCACAGTCCCACACCCAACAAAAAGATTTATGGTGATTTTGGAAATACTTACTTAATCATTTCAAAAAGTTTAGGATCTGAGACTTTGATATTCCGTGCCATATTCCAAGAAAGATGCACCATGGGTACTACTGACTTCACACTTTGCAATTTATTCCATTCATATCGTTCCACTGCCAATTTATACTGGCAGGCTAAGGAGAAAGCAAGTATTTGTTGTGGATATGCACTTGTAAACTTGAATATACTATCTATACTAACAAGACTTTTCTTAGGAGATACGATTTTTGAATATTTAGTCAATTATTTTCTAATAGAAAAATAATACCAATTAGAAATAATCCTTTAAAATGTAAAATCTGTTAATTATTAAAATACCTGTAAGTGGACCAACATTCCAGGCAATATTGTTGCACCAACCAACAGCCTGAACCCAATGAACAGTGCCTGCATTTATCCAGACCAAATCTCCAGGTCTTTGAATAAACCTGTAAACAGGCACATTTGCTTCATAAAGATCTTCAAGGTTCGGCCACCAAGAACTCATAAGGAAATTCAAATTATTTCTGGGGGGGAAAAGGAGTAAATAACATATGAATTAAGTTTTTTAATGTCTCATAAAAGTTGGGGAGAGAATTTCCAAATGTTAGAAGATGCTCTTAGTATTTCATTAAAACAGCACTGTAACAAGAACTACATCTTTCAAAACTAAGGGCTTGAAGATATTAAGGGATAATCCTGAAAATAAAGAAACAAAAACAAAAAACAGCAGATGACTCTGTAGATTAATTCAGAGATGTGTACTATATGCTTAACTTCACTTTTCAGAAGTCCAAAAGTTAAAGTTCCAAACTACACTTGAGACAATTTTTAATTTTCTTTTAAGGAAACATCTTTCATTTACCTGTTTTTTTTTTTTTTTTAAGAGTATGTATTTTGAGAAAGACCACAATCACCACATGAGCAGGGGAGGGACAGAGACAGGGAGGGAGAGAATCCCAAGCAGGCTTCACACGTCAACACACAGAGCCCAACTCAGGGCTTGACCACACGAACCATGAGATCATGACCTGAGCCCAGAAGAGTTGGACACGTAACTAACTGAGACACCCAGCAGCCCCTGATTTATCTTTTCTTAAAGAACTTCTTAATATCAAGGAATCTCCAAAAAGGAAATTGAGAGGAGGTACTGTAAAAAGCCACTTCAGTTCTTAACCAGAAGCACTGTGGCAAATTTAGCAGTGGTGGAAGAGTTCTGTTTTTCATTTTCACCCAGAAATTGAAGTCCTTTTTTTTTTTTTTTTTACAAGAATCACCACCACTGTTACTGCAGCACCAATGCAAAGAGACCAAATTATTAACTTTTTATTTTGAATTCTGATTTTTTTATTACTCTGCCATCACAATGTTAAGTATTATAAGGTAACTAAAATATCAGTTCTTACTAATATATACTTTATTTCAATTATTTAATTTTTTCAAGAAGAGAAAATTCACATCATAGAATTGTTCATCACCAAATTTTTCCTTATTTGTTTTCTCTTAACAAGTATGATAAAGGGTGCCTTGGAGTTGTCTCTATGGAACCTATTTCTCTTCCTTTTTACTCCTAAAATGCAAGGCTTTTCTTGAGATAAATCTAGCATATACTGATAAATCAAGGGATAAAAACTGTATGTTTCCTGTAAATTTTGAAATGTTGCCAGAAAAATACAAAGAAGGATGGCAGGGGTGGGGAGACTGGGAAAGGGAGGGAGGAAGGGAGGGAAAAGAAAAAAGAAACAAGCTACAAGTACAGAACAAAACTAATTTTTAGCTAAACACTGCCAAACAGAAAACTGGGAAAAATTATCCATTAAAAAAAAGGGGGGGGGGGGAACCCAAAGGTGAATAGATCATGCATTTTTTAAAAAACAATAATTGATTTAAAGATATATGTTAAGTGTAGTCATAAAACAAATGCTAAAAGATTTCAGTATTAGAAGCAATAGACTATGCAAAATAAAATTTTGTGAAAAATTGAAAGGATTAAGTATTATTTCTTCAACTTAAGATGAATTAATCATTTTAACTTGATACTGAAAGTTTTGGTTATCACTTGGCTTTTCTATTTTAGACCTAAGTATACATGTGTTATTTGAAAGCAGACAGTGAAACCTGCAAATAGTTCCTACTCAGATTACTAAGAATTTTGGTACTATATGTGTAACAGTTACAATATACCTCCTAATAACTTTAAGAAATAGCAATTAAGGGTGGCTAGGTGGCTCAGTTCATTAAAGCATCTAACTCTGGATTTTGGCTTGGGTCATGATCTCACGGTTTGTTGGACAGAAGTCCACATTGGCCTCTGTGCTGAGAGCTCGGAGTCTGCTTGGGATTCTTTCTGCCCTTCCTTTGCTGCACATGCGCACGCGCGCACACACACACACAAACACTCTCTCTCAAAATAAATAAATAAATGTTAAAAATTAAGAAAAGAGTTATTAAGCACACTGGAGATTTCTCATTAGACCCATTAAGCTACCAGTTTGCTGATAAATAAAAGGTCAGAAAGGAGCATTTTATACCACTTTCCTGATAAACTTTAAAGTTTTAGAAATCTGACCTTTCTTAGATTCTAAGAAAAAATTACAAGAGAATAAAAAAGTGATCACACCCTGCCAATAAGAAAACTCTAAAGTACCGTTTAAAACTACCGTGAAACAGTTTTTACTAAATCAAATATACTGACTGAAAACCCTCCAAAATTGGCATATGATAATGTGTACCGATTTAAAAATAATTACATATGTGAGTTATTATAATTTCACTCAATTTTTCATATGTCATAAACACAGCATTTACCAGTATAGTATCATTACCAATTCTGAAAATAGGAGGGAATTCATTTGCTGCTGAACATTTACAATTTTTGGCTCACCATAAAGATACAAAAGCTTGACTTATTACCAAGGAATAAGGACACTTAATTTTAGAATTCATACCATTTCTGACTTAAATTTTAAGTCAAATTTTTCTGTAAAGTACATTTGAAAACAAATGTGCATTCACTCACCAATTTAAAAAAAAAATTTTTTTTTAACGTTTATTTACTTTTGAGACAGAGAGAGACAGAGCATGAACGGGGGAGGGTCAGAGAGAGAGGGAGACACAGAATCCGAAACAGGCTCCAGGCTCTGAGCAGTCAGCACAGAGCCCGACGTGGGGCTCGAACTCACATACCGCGAGATCGTGACCTGAGCCGAAGTCGGAGGCTCAACCAACTGAGCCACCCAGGCACCCCCAACCAATTTTTAAAATTAAGTTAAAAAACAATTACTCCCTATCCTTCGAATTTGAACCTCTTCTTACTGCATAGACTATAATTTCATAGCATCTTGCATTCACTGTTATTTCACATGCATAACAGATTTCAAATAACACTGTTTAAAATCAGGTTTCTAGATAATAATTAGAAATTTAGCATCATACTCTGTCCTTTATGGTAAACACCTTCTCATAATTACTTTAAAAGCAAATTTGTTCAGACACTTACTTTTCACAAAAGTCATTGAGAACACCCCAATAATCTTCAGGAACAACAAACCATTCACAATCACCTGGACCAATATTTATATTAACAGAACAGAAGTTGTTATTCTCTTGGTGACCTGAAAAGGAAAAGGGAAAAAAAAGGCATTATTACACTGTAAATTCAATGGGAGAAATGTGCCTTTAAATAACTGGGTTGTTTCAAGAGTGAAAAGTAAGTGGTTATAAAGCAGTGTATATCACACGATAAGCAATAAATACTACATATGATATTAATACTACTTTCTCCTCCATAAAGAACTCCCAATTCTTACAAAGAGAATAAAAAAATTATTGAAGAGATAGGGTTTTCAAAATTTAACTGGGTCACTTAGCAACGTGCAACACCTCTATAGCTCTCATAAACATACCAATTTCATATTGACATATATTATAAATGTTTCTGTCCACAGGTAGGTAAATATTATTCAGGCATGGAGATTTAAAATCTGAAAATTTGGGACACCATATAAACCAAAAAAAAATTAACAATTTTTTAACAAAAGATGTGTGAACAATCTTAATTTTTCAGAACACGTTTAAAGATCATGTCAGGATATAAACACTCTTATAGCAAGGTACCATATGTATGTCACAACAGGAACAAAATCTGTACCAAACAAAGAGAAATTAAAAAAAAAAAATGTTATGTTGAATTATTCTGAGCAAACTAAAACATACTGCACATTTCCTTTAAAATATTTCACACGGAGGGCTCATTCAGTTAAGCATCCGACTTCAGCTCAGGCCATGGTTATCGTGGTTCGTGGGTCTGAACCCCATCTAGGCTGACAGCTTGGAGCCTGGAGCCTGCTTCAGATTCTGTCTCTATCCTCTCTATCCTCCCCTGCTCACACTTTCTCTTGAAAATTAATAAGCGTTAAAAAGAAAAAAAAAAAAAGGGGAATTTGACACAGTTCTACAGGATAATGCTATATAAATAAATAAAAAGTCTGAAGGAGTTATAGGCACATATGACAAAGAGATAATCTATTAAGTTTGGTTCTCTCTCATAGATTTTAAGAGAAAAAAGATACTTCATTTCCTTTAATTTACTTCATTTTCCTACAGAATTTACTTTTATAAAATATCCCAAACTGGATAATTGTCAAATTGAAATGAATCTGAATAGATTCTAATACCATATACACAAGAAAAAAAACAAAAAACAAAAAACGGACCTTCAGATGTGAAACTGCTTAGTATTACAAAGATATTAGTGACAAAAGAGGACCAAGATCCTTGTCTTGTTTCATTAATTACAATTCCCTTTTATCTCTTTCAAATTTATTCCCACTCATGATAAAGTATCACATAAATGAATTTCCAATAATGGGCTGGGAATAAAAATTCCAACCAATGGGTTCCATCTACATCAAAATCTCTGAGGAGATTTTAAAAATACATGGAGATCTAGTCCTCAAAGGAGAGCCTGATTCAGCATTTCTTCCAAAAAAGTTTTTAGCAGATTTCAATGACCAAAGAAACTCGGGACCATAAGTCATTTATAAATAGGTAAGAACCTATTTCTTAAAAAGTTATTTGGGGCACCTGGATGACTCAGTAGGTTAAAAGTCCGACTGTTGACTGAAGCTCAGGCCATGATCCCAAGGTCAAGAGATGGAGCCTGTATACTTAAGATTCTCTTTCTTCCTCTGCCTTTCCCCCGGTAATGCATGTGTTTTTGTTCTCTAATTAATAAAAATAAAATTAGGGGATGCCAAACTATAGCGCATGGGCCAAACATCTGTTCCTGTGAGTAAAATTTTCATGGAACACATATATGCCATTGGTTTGCATTTTCTCTATGGGTGTTTTCATTCTACAAAATCAGAATTAAACAGCTGTTAACAGAAATCTTACACACTCTCATTAGTTCACACTGCTTCTTGGTAAAGTACTGTATTAAGACAGTTATAACCCAAAACCATTTCAACTGACATATGAGTATGGAGACAGCTTGGTGGGACAAATGTGCGTGTCTGCAAATTGGGAGAGATAAAATGGGTAGCACAGGCTTGGAGGAGAGGGGAACCCTTCCATGGAGAGACAAAAGAAGAGAAGAGAGGCTGTGGAAGTGTGGGACTGTATTTGGACAAGAGAAAAAACTTGTCTGGACCATGGACTGGGGAACAAAGAATACAAAGAAAGCCAGTTTCTACTTTGAAAACGGCCTTAGGGGCGCCTGGGTGGCTCAGTCGGTTTAGTGTCCTACTTCAACTCAGGTCACCATCTCGCGGTCTGTGGGTTGGAGCCCTGCATCGGGCTCTGGGCTGATGGCTCGGAGCCTGGAGCCTGTTTCCGATTCTGTGTCTCCCTCTCTCTCTGCCCCTCCCCCGTTCATGCTCTGTCTCTCTCTGTCTCAAAAATAAATAAACGTTAAAAAAAATTTTTTTTTTAAATAAAAAAAAAAAAATAAAGAAAACGGCCTTAGGAGTGAAGATTGTGGAGTTTTCAGACTTGTGTGACTTTCTCACAGGACAGAGCTGACATGGGTTGAGACTGGGGTGGAGGCAGCAGCCACTGAGCACGTAGCAATCTCAAGGGCACACTGGGATAGAACAGTCCTCTCCCTCCAGTACTGCGGGAAGAGTGGGAAAAGGAAATATTGCCCCCTCCCCTCCTCAAGGACCAAAGACCCTGCCAGAGGCCCTTTGTCAGCTGGGCAGAGTGGCACTATTTCAGAACCAGGTTTGCACCAAGCGGAATCCTTTAGGACATTGGGTTTTGAATGTCAGCTGTGTGCCTAAGACAGGAGCAGGGCAAACCAGCCACCTGTTCTACTCTGTGAGGGCTGCCTGAACAGCCTGGCTTGGGTCACCCAGTCCGGGAGGGGAGGAGACAGCAGGGTGTCTCCATTTTTCCCCCCATCACCAACACACTGGTGCTTCAGGGAAAATGACAGTGGCCCCCGTGGAGGCGGGACATGCTTACACCAAACCTGACCCTCTGTGCCTGACAACTGCATATGTACGGGAGTAGGACTGACACTGACCAAACCAGACAGCCTCTGCTCCAGACCAGCATGGCCACCGGCCTCAGGCAGCAACAGACAACTGTACTGTGGTTTTGCACTTTCTGATTTGAATTTTTGAATTTTAGTCAATTCTTATTTTACACACACACACACACACACACACATTTTTTTTTTCTTCTTGCTTTTGTTTTTTTAGTCAGGCATTTTTACTCTATTCTTTTTACACCTTTTCCATATCTCTTTCTTCTTTATTTTCCTCTCTGTCTTATGGTTTCTTTGATTCTCTGCCTGATCTTTTTCCCCACCCTGTCATTTCTCTCTTTGTAGGGGATAAGGCTTCTACCACCCCCACTTATTCATTTTTTTTCCAGGGTTACTTCAGTGAAGAAATGAAAGTTAACTTGGTCAAAGGTCCAAAACAATCCACCATGAGTACAGAGATAAAGCAACCACAGAGGTGACAACAGAGTGCATGCAACAGACACATGAAAAGACGCTCAATGTCACTCATCATTAGGGAAATACAAATCAAAACCACACTGGATACCACCTAACACCAATCAGAGTAGCTCAAATTAACAAATGAGGAAACAACAGATGTTGGTAAGGATGTGGAGAAATGGGAACCCTCTTGCACTCTTGGTGGGAACGCAAACTGGTGCAGCCACTTTGGAAAGCAGTGTGGAAGTTCATCAAAGATTTAAAAATAGATCTACCCTATGACCCAGCAATAGAACTGCTAGGAATTTACCCAAGGGATACAGGAGTGCTGATGCATAGGCACACATGCACCCCAATATTTACAGCAGCACTTTCAACAATAACCATATTATGGAAGGAGCCTAAATGCCCATCAACTGATGAATGGATAAAGAAGATGTGGTTTATATATACAATGGAATACTACTTGGCTATGACAAAGAATCAAATCTTGCCATTTGCAATGATGTGGATGGAACTGGAGGGTATTACGTTAAGTGAAATAAGTCAACTAGAGGAAGACAGGTATCATATGTTTTCACTCATATGTGGAATTTGAGAAACTTAACAAAACACCATGGGGGAAGGAAAGGGGAAAAAATAGTTAAAAACCGACAGGGAGGCAAACCATAAGAGACTCTTAAATAAAGAGAACAAACTGAGGTTTGCTGGAAGGGAGGTGAGTGGGAGATCTAGACTGGTGATGATGACCACTGAGGAGGACACTTGTTGGGATGAGAATTGGGTGTTGTGTAAGTGATGAATCCTGGCAATCTACTCCTGAAGCTAAGAGTACACTGTATACACTGTATGTTAGCTAACCTGACAATAAATTATATTGAAATAAATAGACTTAAAAAATAAAAATTAACATATGTATCACATACTTCAACACTACATTAAAAAATGACAAATGTATATCCATCATATTAAAGCAAGGAAAGTGAAGTGCAAGTGGTAATGCAAATGTTTTTCTCCATTTCATAGGATAGCACTGTATTTACTAAAGGATGTTCTTGCTGCACTAAAAAATTACTGTACACTGAAATTATCAAAGTGATCACTACAAATTTATCTCACAGGAAAACAATGGGCAGAATAATTAGAAAATGTAAAAATGCAGTATGTCATAAAACTTTTCATAAATACTTTAAAAAAAAAAAGAAAAAAAAATAGAGAACAAAATCAAAGTCAGTCTCTGGCCAAACAAAAGTGGTGTATAGACAGTTGAGTTACTAAATTGTGTTTCACTACAGCAATTAACTACTTCTAGAGAAAATAAAATGGTTCCAGACTATTAAGACTTTTGTTGAGAACAGCTAACTCAATGAAGATGTTGAAAGCAGTACCAACAGTCAATTTTTTAAAAAGGTAAATAATTTTAGGTAGTTTTTCTTGCCCGTTAACAGGTGAACAGATTTACTAAATGGCATTTGCTAAGTGGTATTTTAACTAACTGATCTTGATGCATCAACACCAAATGTACTTAAGTACTGAAGGATTAGTTTTTTATAAGTAATCTTTCCAGGACAAACTAGAGTGCGAATATTTTCAAAGAAGTTGAAAAACATTAAATCCTCCAAGAATGGAATCCAATCAGATGTATTACAAATAATGGTGGAGAAAATGTACAAAGGCAGACAAGCATTTACATGGACATACTAACAAAGTCTGTTAAGACATAAAGTGCTTAGTGTCTATTGTTATTCACTGTGTTATTTACTGGGAGATACTTGATTGTGTGCCACTCTTCAGTCTTAAAGACTGAATGAATATTAGCTATATAAATTTTTCTCGGAAACAGAAGCCAAACACTGTGACCTGCTATGATATGGCAGTAGTGAAGAAATAGTAGTGAAGTCATTATTATAATCTTTAGAGCTGTCAGGGTTGGGCCTCAACACTTTCTGCGTAAGAACCAACCATCAACTACTCAGAGTGACAGGTCTGAGTGAATAGTGACAGGTCATGAAAAGTTTGTTAAAGTCTTCAAAATGTGTCTTTAAAAAGTCAACCTAAAATTACAAAGGAAAACCTGTGGGGCGCCTGGGTGGCACAGTTGGTTAAGCGTCCGACTTCAGCCAGGTCACGATCTCGCGGTCCGTGGGTTCGAGCCCCGCGTCAGGCTCTGGGCTGATGGCTCGGAGCCTGGAGCCTGTTTCCCATTCTGTGTCTCCCTCTCTCTCTGCCCCTCCCCCGTTCATGCTCTGTCTCTCTCTGTCCCAAAAATAAAAAAAAAAATAAAAAAAAAAAACGTTGAAAAATTAAAAAAAAAAAAAAAAAAAGGAAAACCTGTATTACAATAAAGTCATTTGCAAAACAGTATTTTTTGAATATGAAGTATTAGCAAGGTGTTTTATACATTTTCTGTGCTTTTAAAACCTGAACAATAGGGGTCCCTGGGTGACTCAGTTAAGCCTCTGGCTTCAACTCAGGTCATGATCTCATATCTCAGTCTGTGGGTTGAGCCCCACGTCGGGCTCTGGGCTGACAGCGTGGAACCTGGAGACTGCTTCGGATTCTATGTTTCCCTCTCTCTCTGCTCCTCCCCTGCTCATGCTGTGTCTCTGGGTCTCTCGAAAATAAATAAACAAATAACTGAACAGAAGCTAACGACGTTTTCAAGTATCAATCAATGCAGTGTAAAAAATATTCCCATCTGCAAAAGTCCACTTACAAATGAGAAGATTCTAGCTGACTTTCAATTAGAAAGGATTAATTCTAATGCAATAAAACATATAAGTAAGATGTCAAGTAAAAGAACCATAACAGAATTCAGTAAATGCCTTACACCCAAGTAAGATACTCAATAAAACATGCTTACACATTGACAACAGTATTTGGCAATACCTATTTTATGTGAAAATATATTATTTTAAGGATGAAATACATAAGATCTAATTACAGCATAGCTTTTATAGATACACACTTGTAGTTCATTCTGATGACAAGGAATGGTAATTTTAAGCCCCTATAAGGTGAAATTTTATTCTCCCATCAGAAGAAAAAAACCTCCTGTACTCATTATATATTTTCACTCTTGTCAAAAAAAAAAAAAATCACAGAAACATTTTTTTCTATTATACGAGTACTTACGAAATATCCTCTATTATACCTCGGGGCTTAGAGCCTAAAATACTACCATCTTAAAGAAGTTTCATGGCTCCTGCATTAGCAAATTTCTGAATTACATTTTTTAAAAAAAAATTTTTTTTTTAAACGTTTTATTTATTTTTGAGACAGGGAGAGACACAGCATGAACGGGGGGAGGGTCAGAGAGAGGGAGACACAGAATCCGAAACAGGCTCCAGGCTCTGAGCTGTCAGCACAGAGCCCGATGTGGGGCTCGAAATCATGGACCATGAGATCATGACCTGAGCCAAAGTCGGCTGCTCAACCGACTGAGCCACCCAGGCGCCCCTGAATTACATTTTTAAACAATGTAACATAATTGTATAGAACAGAAAATATCGGTGCATTATATATTTTAAGTATTTTCAATGAAATTTATATTATATATAGTAAGAATAATAATTGATTATGATATAACTCTTAGTTGTAATTGTAGTGAAAACAATTTGGCAAACTCTGAGCTTGTAACCAATGGGATAAAGACAAAGCCTTTACTGCTTTAAGCTCCTTTACTCACTTAAGTGATTAACTGCCTTCTTCCCCGGATAAATTTTTTGGATTATTCTCGTGTTTACATACTAAATAGATTAAAAAAAAAAACCCACAAAAACAACAACACATAGAAGAAACTACTCTCAGTTCAATAATTACAAATATTTTGAACTATGAGAAATCTTTAAAATATCCTTTGGCTTTATTTAATTATACATGGGAATAAACTGGTTTTATGTGTGTTTCATATTTGACTCTTTTTTAATTATGCAAGATGTATTAGTTCACAAAAATAACCTGGTGTTCGACTCCCTGGAACTTTCATGTATAGCTGAACTGTATTCATGCCCAGCACAGTATGACCAAGGTGGCTTAGAAGGTTTCCTGCTGATACCACACGCACAAAAGCAGGAAGTTTAGTTAGCTCATGTAGCTGCAATTTCCACCTGAAATAAAGTAATAGATCAAAAGTGTCACCTAGTGAGAATTAACCAGATATTTGAAAATACTTGTTCCAATCAGAAACACATTTAAATCTCTAAGTATTATCCTTAAGGTTAGAATTAGTAATGTATAAACTATACCAAAGAAAAGTTTCCAAAATAAGTGACGATTGTTAAAAAATTAAATCATAAAATTTGTAAGTTTAGTAATGAAACAATTTTTATTTTCTAATTTTTAAATTTAACGTTTCAACAGTCCTCAGTAACAAAAATCTAATCGTAAAACTTAGCAAAAATCATTTCAGAATGCTATTATTTTTAACTAAGAGTTATATGCTAGCATAAATAACAAAAAGAATGATGCTAAACAACGAATAAAAGACAAATGTAAAACCGGGGAATTTCCAAACTTGTTATCTTAGCTGTACTTCATAAAAATAGAACTGGTAAACTTACTTTTTGTCATCGGAGAGGTCAATATTGGTTCCAAATTTTATGGTTTTAAAAGGTCCTTTCCTTCTTCTTCCAGAACTTTAAAAAAAAAAATTTTTTTTAAAGAATATTAAATTCCTGAATTTTGGACAGAAATACTGAATGAACACTAAAAGCTACTTACGAATCTGAAGATACGGATTCAGTATCTGAATAATCTTTATGTTGCATTCTTTTTTCATTTTCTTCCTATAGATAAGAAAAACATTCTTAGTACCTATTTCAGGCTAGTATTTCCATTACGTAAGTTAATAGAATATTTTTTCTACATGAGCACCACAGTTTCAAACTAAGCTCCTAGAGGCATACTTCACCAAAAAAATCTTGCATGTCCACACTAAATAAAATGCCAATAGCATGATACTCAACCTCCTCCGTCATTTATGAAATTAATACTATAAATGTCAGTCAGGTATTACATAAATAAGAAAAACATATACCAATTCTAATTTTATTGTGGACCATCAGAGGTCTCTTAAAAATAGCAAATGAATTTTATTTTAAGCGATCTCAAGGAAATTTTGGAGAGAACAGAAAAACAAAACAAAAATAATATTGAAAATGTGGCATTTTTTTAGGAAAAAAAAAAAAATTCCGGAAGCACATGCTTAGCCCTAAACAACAAGACTTTATTCCCTATTTCAAAAGCAAAAAGTAAAATTTATTTCCCTATGACACTTTTCTGAAATGAAATTTATAGTTGTTTTTAAAGTTGCCACAAATTCTAAGAGATAATGGAAATAACACAAAAAACAAAATTAGGGTACAAGAGACTAAACTTTTTTATAAGTGTCAAGGAGCAAAACACATCCCAACACAGAAATGTGTGTTTTCATACAAGTACAAATATTCTATAGGTATACATGGTAAGAAAAAATAAGATTTACCATTTTTTAAAAGATTTACCATATTATATTATGATTTTGTGTAGACATCCTGACCTAGCCTGTGTGGATTATAGTAGCAAAATAAAGGGCATATACAGAAATTGTTTATAGTCTAATTTTTTGAGACAACACATGTACCTAAACAATAAAACACACAGCACTAGGAAGGAACTTAAAAGCTGAATAAAAATTCATGATGCTTTTCGGACAAAGGTTGCTATATAAATCAATACAGAAATGATGGTGAGACAAGTAGAAATGCACACTGAAAAGAATGAAATTGGATCCCTACTTTTTACCATATAAAAAAATTAATCCAGAATAGATCAATGACATAAAATTCTTACTATAAAATTCTAAAAATAAAACCCAAGAGAACTCTGTACAAGCACAAACTGGTCAATGATTTCTTACCTATGTTAACAAAGATAAAGGAATCAAAGTAAGTAATAATTCATCAAAAATAAATCATGTTCTTCAAAGGAGACCATTAAAAAAGTGAAAGATAACCAGTGAACAGGGGAAGTTTCTGCAAATTAAATACTTGTGAAAGTATTTGGATAAGCCTGTAAGAAGTTCAAAAGGAGCCACTCTGTCCTAATAACTTACTAAAAAGGTGAACAAACCTAAAAATCAACTATTGTCAGATGAGAAAATGAAGTGAGGACACTTCCAACCCTGGAGTCAGGTGAATAACAAAAATCTTAACAGCAGAACAGACCTCCACAGATAACAATGCTGTGCCAGTAAAAACTTAATGTAATTGGAAATTTGGCAAACACTCAATGTTGACATGTCTCAGAATTAAAAACTCCAATAAACCATACTAACCAAAATGGGAGTAGGAGTGAGAAGAGGTGGCGTGCTCCATGCTGTCAACAGCTAAACATTAAGAACAGGACACACTGAAGAGGGTGGGAAGGGTGGGGTGGAGGTAGGATGGAGAGCCAAACAAACACACAGGGTTGTCTATGGGACAGTGGGACACTTTAGTCACAAAGACGAGAGAGGGAGAGTCTACACCTCCATACCAGGCACAGGGAACCCACAGGTGGAACGAGTAGCTCCAGATATTTGGGTTTAAAAAACCAGAGGAGCTTAACACTGGGTGAAGTAACACCTGGAATTTTAAAAGTGAGTGATGGGGCGCCTGGGTGGCTCAGTCGGCTGAGTGTCCGACTTCACCTCAGGTCACGATCTCGCGGTTCGTGAGTTCAAGCCCCGCGTCAGGCTCTGGGCTGATGGCTCAGAGCCTGGAGCCTGCTTCCGATTCTGTGTCTCCCTCTCTCTCTGACCCTCCCCTGTTCATGCTCTGTCTCTCTTTGTCTCAAAAATGAATAAACATTAAAAAAAAATAAAAAATAAAAAAATAAAAGTGAGTGGGCTGGGCTCTGGGAGAGCTGAGACAGTGATGGAAAACTGGGAACCAACCTATCCTTAAAGACAGGACAACAAAAGCTCTTATAGCACAAAAGCAGCAGTTTTAAAAGTTCCTGTGGTATACTAGAGGGAGATCTGTTTACTAATCAGAGAAGTGTGCTGGAGGGGCAGTGATCTTTAGAGGATATCCCCAGTACAGAAGAGAGCTGGAAAGCCTCATTTACCTCCCTCATCCAGGTACACAGACACCTCTGGGAACTAGCACAGTGTGAACAAACACTCCACCTAGCTTGCTAAAGGTGTGACCTGCCCCCAGGGCTTTCTGTGGACATGCATACTTCAACCCTGACAGCCTAAGTAGGAGACTCCTCAGCACTCTCACACCATACAGGTACAAACCTTGCTATTACTGTGTGCCCCGTCCCTGTATTATTTTGTGAACTTGACCTCTGCAGGAATCCATCCCAAGTGGTACCCCAAGCCTGGCAGTGAGCAAAGAGACCCAAATGGCGCCAACACCATCCTAATCGGACTCCTGCCCTAGGGAGAAGGAAAGATAACCAATCACACAGGCCAGTCTTGCTGCCCCAGCAGTGGGCTTGGGGCAGATATCAGGTCTGACTACAAGTCTTGCCTATCAACTAAAGCTTCTTAGGCCACAGCAAAAACAGTGCCCTATAGTTCAGTGGTATTGCATCTCTGGTAGATGCTTGGTCTGACTCAACTCACAGCCAAGGCAGCCCCAGATGAGCCCACCAGTAACAAAGGGACTAAAGCCAGCCCACAAGAGGCAAACAGAGCCATTGCAGACACCTGGACTGAAGGCAAATGCAGCTCAGCTACAAGAGTACAGGAGATTCTCCAGGTGCCAGATTCTGGGGAACAGGTGACAGTGCAATGCAGGACACTACAGAACTATTCTGATAAGGACACCACTTTCAAGAGCATGAGATGTAGCTGACGTTCCTAACACAGAGAAACAGACATGGAGAGGCAGACAAAATGAGGACATAGAGAAATATATCCCAAGTGAAAGATGATGACAAATATCACAGCAAGAGAGCTAAACAAAACAAAGATAAGAATTTTTGTCTGATAGAGAATTTAAAGTAATGGTCATAAAGATACTCATTGCATTTGAGAAAAGAGTGGAGGATCTCACTGGGACCTTCAACAAAGAGACAGAAAACATAAAAAGGAACCAATCAATAACTGAATATTAAATATATAACTCAATTACTGAACTTAAAAATATTATGAGACTGAATGAACAGTTGACTGGTGGAAGGAGAGGAACAGATCAGAACTGGAGGACACAGTAATCAGAAGGAATCAAGCTGAACAGGAGAGTGAAAATGAATAATACAAAATGAGAATAGATCAAAGGAACTCAGTGACATCATCAAGCATAAAAACATTAGCATTGTAGGGATCCCCAAGTGACAAGATAGAAAAGGGGACAGAAAATTTATTTGAAGAAACATTAGCTGAAAACTTCCCTAAGTTTCCACCCAGATCCAGGAGGCACTGAAAACTCCCATCAGAATAACCCGAAGAAGTCCAAACCAAGACACACAGAAATGAAAATGCAAAAAGTGATAAAGAAAGAATTTTAGAAGCAACAAGAGAAAAGGAAGCAGTTACATACAAGGGAAACCCCAAAAAGCTACACGGTGATCTCTATAAGCCAGAAGGGAGTGCTGTGATATATTCAAAGTGCTAAAGAAAAAACCTGCAGCCAAAAATACTCTATCCAACAAGGCTGTGATTCAGAACAGAAGCAGAGATGAAGGTTTTCCAGACAAACAAAAGTTAAAGGAATTCATAAACGTTGCCTTAGCAACGTTACACGAAACATTAAAGGGGATTCTTTGAGTGGAAAAGAAAGATCACAGGCAGGAGTAAAAAAAGAAGGAAACACAAAAACAGTAAAATTAAGTATTATCTGTAAAAATCAGTTGAAGAGATTTACAAAATACAAAGATGAAATATATGACACTACATACCTAAATAAAACGTGGAAGAGAGAGGAGTAAAAATTTAAAAATTTTAACATTTATTTATTTTTTAAAGAGTGAGAGAGAGAAAGAGTGCGAATAGGGGAGGGGCAGAGAGAAAGGAATACACAGAATCTGAAGGAGCCTCCAGGCTCTGAGCTGTCAGCACAAAGCCTGACACGGGCTTGAACTCAGAATGGCAACATCATGACCTGAGCTGAAGTTGGATGGTCAACTGACTGAGCCACCTATGTGCCCCAAAATTAGTGCTTTTAGAATGGGTTGAAACTTAAGTCATCATCAAAAAAGAAAAAAAAAAAAACAAAAAACAGATAAACTCAATTCTCCAAAACCAACTGATGGTTACCCAGAGGGGAGGCTGGCTGGAATAGATGATGGAGGTTAAGAGTACACTTAGCATGAGGAGTACTAACTAATGTACAGAATTGTTAACCCACTATAGTGTACACCCAAACTAATGTAACTTTATGTTTATTACACTGGAATGTGAAAAACCTACTTCTTAGTAACTTTCAAATAGGCAATACAGTATTATTAATCATAATAACCATAACATATAATACACCCTTAGAACTCACTTATGACCTAAAGTTTGTACCTTCTCATCATCTTCACCTATTTTCCCTATCTCTTGATCAATCCTGTTTTTTGTAAGGTTTTCTTTCTTTTCAGATTTCACAGAAGTGGCATCATACACTATTAATGATTTTCTGTCTTACTCCACTTACATAATGCCATAAAGATCCACTCTAGTTTTTGCAAATGGCAGGCTTTCCTTCATAGTTTTAATGTTTTATTTTTGACAGAGAGAGAGTGCAAGCAGGGGAGGGGCTAAGACAGAAAGACACAAGAATCTGAAGCAGGCTACAGGTTCTGAGCTGTCAGCAAAGAGCCCTATGCAGGGCTCAAACTTGTGAACCATGAGATCATGACCTCCACTGAAGTCAGATGTTTAACCAACTGAGCCACCCAGGTGCCCCTTTCCTATTTTATTTTATTTTATTGTATTTATTTTATTTATTTTATTTTATTTTATTTTATTTTATTTTATTTTATTTTATTTTATTTATTTCACATTTTATTTGTATTTTACTTAATTTTAATTTAATTTTTATTTTGTCATTTATTTTTTATTTAATTTTAATTTTATTTTATTATTTTAATTTCTTTTATTATTTCATTTCATCTCATTTATTTCATCTCATTTTTTAATGTTTACTTATTTTTGAGAAAGACAGAGACAGAGCGTGAGTGATGGAGGAACAGATAGAGAGAGAAGGGAGAGACAAAATCTGAAGCAGGCTCAAGGCTCTAAGCTGTCAGCACAGAGCCCAATGTAGCGTTCAAACATGGGAATGGTGAGATCACGACCTGAGCCGAGGTCGGATGCTTAACTGACTGAGCCACCTAGGCGCCCCTCCTTTTTAAAATTTTAAATGCCTGAATAATATTCCATCTCTCTTTGTCTCTCTCTCGCTCACACACACACACACACACACACACACACACACACACACAATCTTTATCTGTTCATTTGTGATAGACACTTAGGTTGTTTCCTTGTCTTGGTTATTATATAAGCTGTAACAAACAAGTGAGTATAGATACCTTTTCCCAAGACTGGTTTCACTTTCTTCAAATATAAACCGAGAAATGGAATTACTAGATCATATAGTAGACCTATTTTTAATATTTTGAGGAAACTCAATAGAGTTTTCATAGTGGCTACACCAGTTTTTCCCAACAACAGTGCACAAGGCTTCACATTATCCCATATCCAACTTATCTTTTTGATAAAAGTCATTCTATTGCCTATTAAAGTGATACATCACTGTGGTTTTGATTGGAATATCCTTAAAGATTTATAATGTTGAGCCTCATTTTCCTGTTTCTATCTACTCTATTGTTTTTCTTTAAAGTTTTTATTTAAATTCTGGTTGTTTTTGTTGTTGTTGTTTTTGTTTTTTTAACTTACAGTGTATCATCAGTTTCAGGAGTAAAATTTGGTGATTCATCACTTACATCTAACACTCAGTGTGAGCCTCTTTTCAAATGCCTGTTAGCTAATTCAATGTCTTTGAAAAAAATGTCTTTTGGAATATTTTGTTCATTTTGTATTTAAAATAGTTTTTAAATTTTTATTTATTTTTGAGAGAAAGAATGCACATGAGCAGGGGAGGGGCAGACAGAGTTGGGGATAGAGGATCTGAAGCAGGCTCTGCACCAGTAGCAGAGAGCCCAATGTGGAGCTTGACTCAGGAACTATGAAATCATGACCTGAGCCAAAGTTGGATGCTGAAGTGACTGAGCCAACCAGGAACCCCTATTTTGTTCATTTTAAACTGGATTGTTTCTTTTTCTCATGAGTGAACAGCTTCTCTCTATATTTCACATACTATTGAATGTAAGATTTGCAAACATTTTTTCTCATTCAGTAGGCTGCCTTTTGACTCTGTTGATGGTTCCCTTATATGCTTTCTTAGAAGCTTCTTAGGGGCACACCTGGGTGGCTCAGCTGTTAAAAATCCAGCTCTTCCCTTCAACTTGAACTCCACATCAAACTATGCGCTAGCAGCACAGCGTCTGCTTAGAATTCGCTCTCCCTCTTTCTGTGACCCTCCCCTGCTGGCACACTTTAAGTAAATAAACTTAAAAAGAAAAAAAAAAGAAGAAGCACCCTTTTAGTTTGATGTGGTTCCACCTGTTTACTTTTGCTTAATTTTGCAATAAATCCTTGCCAAGACTGATGTCAAGGAGCTTTCTCCTATGTTTTCTTAGAGCAGTTTTATGGTTTCTAATTTTACATTCAGCTCTTTAGTCCATTCAGTTATTTTTATGTATGGTGTAAGACACATCTAATAATTTACTTATCCCTAACTGATATAATAATCATTTATTCCAAATAATAACAGCAATAAGTTGTTTGATTATATGTGTGCATGTTTGTAACTATACATATATTATATACAGACATATATATATGTGTATACCTGCTTATGTGTACATGAAATGAGTAATAACAAGATTCAAAAAGCAAGAACGAACAATCAGGAATAATGTGGAGTTAATAAAGCACATGACTACTCCTGCAGCAATACAGTGTTATTTGGAAGTGGACCTGGATCAGCTGTTAGTGTATAGGGCAAATCTAGAGTAACCACTAAAATACAATCTCAAAAAGACTTATAACTGATAGTATAAGAAACAAGATAAAAAGGAATGCTATAAGATGATCAGTAACAAACAGTAACTACAACTAATAAAAAGAAGTAACAAAATAGTAGATATAACCAACTACATTAAGACTCACTTTGAATGCAAATGAAACCTGGAGATTATCAGAGTAAAAATTTAAGACCCAGATACATGTGGTCTATAAAAAAAAAACAAACCACACACAATATACATAAAAATACATACACCTTCAAAAATAAATGGATGGAGAAAGATATACCATGCTAACACTAGTCAAAAGAAAGCAGAAGAAGTTAATACTAATTTCCGACAGGTCACACTATAGAACAAGAGAGCGATCTCTCTCAAAAATAAACATTAAAAAAATACTATGGATAACTATATGTTCACAAATTTTATAACCTGGAAGAGATGAACCAATAACAACAGAAGAGATAACCTGAATGAACCAGTAACTATTAAACAAATTGCATCAATAATTAGTAACTCTGTAACAGAAAACACCACCATGCCCAGATGAATTTACTGTTGAGTTTCACCAAATATTTAGGAAAATTATGCTAATGAGCTACAATCTGATCCAGAAAACAGAAGCAGAGGGAACATTCTGTAACTATATTATGAGGTCAACAGAATGATTACCCTAATACCAAAAAACATCACCAAGACACTATAAAAAACCCCACAAGAAAAGAAAACTTCAGACCAATGTGTCTCACAAACACATGCAAAAATCCTCACAAAATGTTAGCGAGTTGAATCCAACTATGTATAAAAAAATAATTTTACACTATGGCCAAGTGGGATTTATCCCAAGTATGCAAAGCTGATTTAAGACTAGAAAATCAATTGCTGTAATGCATCATATTAAAGGACTGAAAAAGAAAAATCACATGATCATAACAAGTGATGCAGAAAAGCAAACTCAAACATTCATGCATGATAAAATTACTCTCAGTGAACCTGGAATACTTAGGAACTTGCTCCACATAAGATACCTACAAAAAAAACTATACCAAACATGATAATGTACAGGTGAGAAACCCAAAGCATTCCCCAAGCCCAGGAACAAGGCAAGGCTGGTTCCATCAAATGATAGTTTGATTTTTTTCTTTCACCTTCAGTAGGTGAATAAATAAATGAACTGTGGTATGTCTAGAAAATTGAATGTTATTCAGAAATCAACAAGATACAACAAGACATACAGAAAACTTAAATGTGAAATGTGAAAAGGCTACTTTTGTATTCCAACCATACGACATTTTGGAAAAAGGGAAAACTAGAGACATAAAACATCAATGGTTTCCTGGGGCTGGTGGAAGGAAGTTATAAACAGGCAAAGGACATATAATTTTCATTAAAAAAATAATTTTGGGATTCTGGGGTGGCTCAGGTCATGATCTCATGGTTCATGAGTTCAAGCCCCATGTCGGGCTCTGTGCAGACAGCTCAGAGCCTGGAGTCTGCTTCGAATTGTGTGTCTGCACCTCCCCTGTTCACATTTTGTCTCTCTCTCTCTCTCTCTCAAAAATAAACATTTAGGGGCGCCTGGGTGGCGCAGTCGGTTAAGCCTCCGACTTCAGCCAGGTCACGATCTCGCGGTCCGTGAGTTCGAGCCCCGCGTCAGGCTCTGGGCTGATGGCTCGGAGCCTGGAGCCTGTTTCCGATTCTGTGTCTCCCTCTCTCTCTGACCCTCCCCCGTTCATGCTCTGTCTCTCTCTGTCCCAAAATAAATAAAAAACGTTGAAAAAAAAAATTTAAAAAAATAAAAAAAATAAAAAATAAATAAACATTTAAAAAAATAAAAATAAATAAAAATTTATTTAAAAGTAACAATTTTTGAAAATAAAAAATTTTTAATGTTTAGTTTTGAGAGACAGAGAAAGACAGAGCACGAGCAGGTGAGGGAGACACTGAATCTGAAGTAAGGCTCCAGGTTCCAGGCTGTCAGCCCAGAGCCCGATGTGGGGCTGAAACTCACAAACCACGAGATCATGACCTGAGCTGAAGTAGGATGCTTAACTGAATGAGCCACCCAGGCACTCTATGAACACAGAATTTTTAGGGAAATGAAATTCTCTGTATGATACTATAGTGGCAGATACTTATAACTGATATATTTGTCCAAACCCACAGAAAGTACAAGAGCGATCCCTTAAGGTAAACTACAAACACTAGGTGATAATGATGTGTTAATTGCAGACTCACTGATTGTAACAAATATACCATTCTCGAATGTGATGTGATAATGGGGGGAGAGAAGAGGGCTATATCTGTACCAATTAAAAAAGAATTTTTTTTTTTTTTACATTTATTTATTTTTTGAGAGACAGAGCACAAGTGGGGGAGGAGCAGAGAGAGAGGGAGACACAGCATCCAAAGCAAGTTCCAGGCTCTGAGCTGTCAGCACAGAGCCTGACAGAGGGCTCGAACTCATGAACTGTGAGATCATGACCTGAACTGAAGTCAGATGCTTAACCGAATGAGCTACCCAGGTTCCCCTCTGTACCGTCCAATTTTGTTGTGTCCCTAAAACTTTAAATATAAGACCTATTTTATAACTGAAATTTATATAAAAACTTATAAATAAATACAACTAATTAAAAAATAAGAACATTTTATCTTCAATACCAAAGACAACAGTCCAACTTAACAATGCACAAAGAAACTTGATACACATCTAAAGAAGGTATATGTGAAGACAATTTTATACTAGTTTCAGGTATACAATATAATGTGCAAAAATAACTCCACACCCTATGCAATGCCCATCACAACTATAGATATTATCCTTCAAATTCATAGTTTAAATTAAAAGAGAAATGTGAAAAACAAACTTAATTCAAAGAAGCGTTTGAGAAATGCATTTAGTGATCTGAACACCAATTTATTTATTTTTTGAAAGAATCCACAAAATTCTATCTTAATAACTGCTAGAGGATTCCACTGCTGACTCCCTTTCTAGTAGGCCTATTAGCAACCATTCTTTGTTATGTTTTTTAAACTTCTCATATATTTTGAGACCTTATAGATTTCTACTTCTGCAGTTTAAAGACTACAAATGAATGCTCATACTGGCAGCACATATATTAAAACTGGATCAATATAGAGAAGATCAGCGTGGCCCCTGCAAAAGGATGACACACAAATTCATGAAGCATTCCATATTTTTAGATATTTAAAAATTTGGCCACGATGATCCATGATCAAGGTGATCTAACAGTACAGAAGCCAATGTGCAAAGCTCAGAAGTACATTGATCAGTTATGTGAGCTGCTTACTATCAGAAAAAAATCTTGTAAGAAGATCCGTATCCTGGTGCTTTTTAATGTTTATTTTTGAAAGACAGACAAGAGTGTGATCTGGCAAGGGGTAGAGAGGGAGACACAGAATCCGAAGGAGGCTTCAGCCTCTGAGCTATCAGCACAGAGCATGATGCGGGGCTCGAACTCATGAACTGCAAGATCATGACCTGAGCCAAAGTCAGATGCTTAACTGACTGAGCCACCCAGGTGCCCCTAAAAGTTTACGTTATTATTTGCTAATGTCATCCACAACAGTTCATCTGTACATGTACTAAACCATCTCGTTCACTTTTTTAAGAGGTTAATTAACATTACTATGTTTTCTGGGGTCCCTCTCCCCAGAGAGGGACCTGTTTGTACACAAAGGGAGATTAGAGAAAACATGCTTTTGGAAAGCAAATAGGAATGGTTTCAAATGATTTAAACTTTTCATTGCTGTCCACATGTCGTTCTACATTCCTGGTGAATGATGAATGTTGCTGTCAAAATGCTGCCCCTTACCCATAAGGGTTGCTGGGCATTTGATGGCAGGAAGATTTTAAAAGCTACACCAAAGTTGTTTTAGAATTTAGTTCTGTGAACCTGGTGATAAAGCAAAGAAAAGGTTCATTTTTGTAAAAATACTAGTTTGGAATAGTGATGTTAGACTTATCCCAATTTAAGAATATGAAATTAATCCCCAAGGATAGTTTTAGACCAAAAAAAAAAGTTTCAAAAGATTGCTGACTTGTAATACAAATGTTGTCTACTTCCCTTTTCCACACAGGTCCAGAGCAATTAAAGAGAATGTAATTTCTGCAGGCTCTCAAATAAATGTTGTATTAAGCCAACTTCAGTTCATCCTTTAATGAATTAGAAGACTGGGTTACCCTCGATACATTTATATTCATTTCTTCCACTCCCCTTAATGTTTCTTAATCTCCTTTTACCAAAGATAAGTGAATAGTAGGGAACAAGGGTCCAAATGGTTAAGTTTCTTTGTACCCTTGCACTCCTAATACAAATAAACATGTTTTTAAAAACCAAAAAAGAAACATATAAAAATAAACACTACAAATGACACAGAGTATTAATGCTTCCTCTAGTGCCTTTCATATAAACAAAATGAAAACACCTTTTCATTGAAATGAGTATGAGAGCCATCCAATGAGTTTTCTTAATTAAAACTCATTTCCACAAGTATTAAGGAGACTTACTTTATCATTCTAATTAGAAATATTTTGGGGGCGACTATGTGGGTCAGTTAAGTGCTGGACTTTTGACGTCGGCTCAGGTCATGATCTCAGGGTTTTGAGTTAGATGCCAGTGGTACTGGGCAAGGAACCTGCTTAAGACTCTCCCCAACTCCACTCCCTCCCTCTGCTCATGCTGATGTGCTTTCTCAAAAAAACAATCTTTCAAAAATGGGGGATAGGAGACAGTCATTTTGTTTTTCTATTAACAAAATATATCTTATCAACTCCACCTCTGCTAAGTTGTTAACAGTTCAGTAACTTCTAAGTTGCGGCATTTATAAATCATAATTATACAAACTAACCAGGTTGTTTTAAGAGTAATGTGCATTTAGCAAAATAATCTCCAGGAAATAAATACTCACTCTCAATGATTCTTGGAAGGAGGAGGCTTGGTATTGTGCATACTTTGCAATTGTAGTATGAGATCTATTACTTTCACAACGCCAGATTTTCTTGGTTCCAGTAGGATCCCAGTTTTCATCTGCCGGTTGCAACAACTGTGTTCTCACTTCCACAGTATGCTCATTGTTAGCTTCTACCAAAGTTTTGGTAGAGAAAAGTCCAAGATCTTCATAAAGAAATAACTAGTGTTAATAAATAAAACTGCATTTAATACACTAAACATTTAAAGGTACCTAGAAAAAGTTTTATGGAACTCCAATTTCCTAAAGATTGCTCAAGCCATTAGGTGCCAGATTTGCACAGCAACTCCTTGAAACATTAGATACAAAACATCATGACTGGCAGATGGAGTGCTTACAAAAAGGATACAATTTTACCTACATTTTATAGCTTAAAAAGTATTCTATTATCTAACCTTAATAACTAATGTATAGTAACACCAAATTAAAAACTAAGTAAAAATCCATTCTAAGTGGGCCAATGTTGGTATCATCTATTAAAGATGTGCTAGAGACAGAAAAAGAGAAGAATCCTAAACTGAAGCTCAGAGGAAAATAAAGTTTCTGCCAGTGTTTTAAAATACTAAAATGTTGGGTTGGGTGCGTGGCTCTATCGGTTAAATGTCTGGCTTCAATTCCAGTCATGATCTCGCAGTTCGTGGGTTTGAGCCTGTGTCAGGTTCTGTGCTGACAGCTCAGAGCCTGGAGTCTGCTTCAGATTTTGTGTCTCCCCCACCCCTCTCTCTCTCTCAGACCCTCCCCCACTTATGCTGTTTCTTTTTCTCTCTCAAAAAAAAACTTTAAAAAAAATACTAAAAATAGTAAAAGGATGTTCAAACTTTCTTTTTTTAATCTTACCTAATTTAAGAGCTCCAGCAAGGCCACGTATTACTGTAACAGGGTTTTTGGGATTTGTACAAAACTGATGTAATGGAGGAAAGAAAGCATCACGCTTGTTTTCCAACTGCAAAATTAAAATGTTTTGTTAGACTCCTAAATAATGATTAAGTATTACACTGCAAATTTGTACTCACTTTTGCATCAGTCATTTTTACATCTGATATATATTAACTGTTAATACCGTCTTGCTCACATTGCAGTACTTTACCATTAGTTTTTTTCAGGAAATTATTAGGAGTTAGTAACTCCTAATTTTCCTAATAACTCCCAAATTTCTTTTAAAAAACACATTTTAATTTGATACAGTTTGAATATTATCAGTATTACACTATTCCAGCACATTACTCTAAAATTGATATTGATGATATTTAAGTATTTTAATAGTTAAATAATCTAAGTGTACTTTTCAAGTGTACTTCCAACTTCTTGTTTGAAAGATGTGGAGTAAGTGAAACTTAAATCTCAACATCAAAGCATTTTAAAAACTAAAAGCAAAATTAGAAAATTTTTCAATAAGACCTCAAAAAGATAAATATTCACTTTGCTTTTTATTCCCTCAGTTTAGTTTGAAAGGTTTATTTTCATGTTTATCTCACAACTGCCCTTCACAATAAGATATACATACATATAACATTTGTAAAAGAAAAGGACAAATTTCTAAAATGATTTTAGAAATAAATAAATAAGTAAATAAATAAATAAATATTTATTTCTATTATTTAGAAATAATAGATCGCTATTATCTACATATTATCTATAAAATTATTCTTAATTCTTGTTCTTCAATATTCAGGTCAAAACATCTTTTGCGTATGTCTTAGGAAATATAGTAAGGATAGTAACAAACTCTGGGGGAAGTGAATTAGAAATTATTGTGATAGGGGCGCCTGGGTGGCTCAGTCGGTTAAGCGTCCGACTTCAGCTCAGGTCACGATCTCGCGGTCCGTGGGTTCAAGCCCCGCATCGGGCTCTGGGCTGATGGCTCAGAGCCTGGAGCATGCTTCCGATTCTGTGTCTCCCTCTCTCTCTGCCCCTCCCCCGTTCATGCTCTGTCTCTCTCTGTCTCAAAAATAAATAAACGTTAAAAAAAAAAAAATTAAAAAAAAAATTATTGTGATATACATTAAGTTCTACAGCAAATGCTGAAATTTATGAAATGCAAAAAAGGCACTTTAGCTTCAAAGTGAAATTTAAAAATATCTACTGTACTTATATTTACTTTAACCTTTATAATAACATGCTCTTACTGCTTTTATATTTGCAACCACTTTTTATGAAGATAGAAAAATTTTTCTAATTGAAGCAAAAATTCAAATGAATTTCAAGGTTAATAAAAGTAGCAGGTGGTAGAATGTACATTTAGAACAATGTTAACAAAAAAAGGACACAAAACAATTTTCTTTTGCTACTCTCATATAATCCTAGTCCATCTGTGAGATATGTACATGTAAATATTAGCTTCAACAAATCTTTTGGAATAAACCAGTGTGTCAATACCCTTTTCCACAAAGGACAGGCTGTAAATATTTTTGGTTTTAATGGACTACATATTGTTTTGGAACTACTTAAGTCTGTCAATCTAATGACAAACTTAAAAGCAATCAGAGACCACAAAAATAAAAGGCATGGCTGTGTAGCCATCTGTTTACAAAAATAGGTGGTGGACAATATTTAAACTGAGAAATGTTACTGAGAAATGTTATCATCCTCTGGTATAAAAGTTATGTTTTTTCAGAATCATCAACTTGTGAGAAAAAAGTTAATTTTCCCCAAAAGGGCATGTGCATGGCTTAATAATATATCTTCAAAAGAGAGGTAAGTTCAGACACTTGATATACTTCTATTTTGTCAGTGAGACTCACATAAATACTAGGTGTGGGTGGATTCAACTTGTCTTTTGGCAAGGGAGGATATGGTGAAGTTGGTGGTCTTGGAGGCGGACATTTATCCAACAAAATATGACTATTAGACAATCCATTTTTACCTAGATTCCTGGAAAATAAAAAGTAAAAAAAAAATCAGGTATACGTTAATTTTGAAATAGAAAGCAAAAAAAGGAAACTGAAATTAAGTTTTAAGTATATAACATTTACAAAAATAAAATCATGCTAAGTTACTGGTATCCATTCAATAAAATAAAGAATTGTTAATTGTGGCAGACAATTCACTTTGATTTCTTGTATATTTAAGAAAAACTGAAGAAAATATACTATATAACCACAAAACATGAATTATTGACAAAACTTTTCTCCTAATTTTCCTATTTATTTTCTGGTTTGAACAATACAATGTTTTTAATATGTTTCACCCTGAGATATACTTAATAGTAATTTGTGGATTTTTTGGTTTTTATTTTTAAGTTAAATTTTAATAGTTAATATACAGTGCAATACCGGTTTCAGGAGTAGAATTCAGTGATTCATCACTTATACAACAACATCCAGTGGTCATCACAACAATGTTAACAGTAATTTGAACCACCAACAACAAAAAAGGATTAGATAACAATTTCATAGTAAGATTTGTTTCTTTTCTCAAATGTCTTATTTCCAGAATAACTTTTGACAACTTTGAAATCTACAAGACATTTATTTTGTTTTCAAAATGGATTTTTTGTGTATTCAGGAAGATACCACTTTACTATAAACTTATACTTTATTACAATAATTTTTATAGTGGTATGTATAGTTGCAAACTACAAATTGTTACTATGTAGGAAAATTAATCTCAAATGCAAACTTTTTTTTTTAACATAAGAACACTGGAGAAGTATTTCTCAATCTTTAAAACTTAAAAAAAAAAACACTCAGAAAACTGTGAAAAAAAGTCTTTGAAATCAGATTGTCCTATTCAATTATTAAATTAAAAAATAAGCAACACATATATAAGGGAAAAGCTCTTAAAAATACCAAAATTTCAAAGTCTGTGAAAACTATTTCAGAGAATAAAATATATATCAATAACTGTGTTAACTTCAGAACAAAGTAGGTTTTTAAAATTTAAGTTCATGTAATAAAACAAACTGAAAGCAAATTACCATTTATTAATTAGCTTTATTTTAGCTAAAGAAAAGAATAACTTTCAGTTCTTTAGGCTAAGGAGAAATAGAGCTTCAAGTGCAATACCTCCCAACTTTTCAGATGCTATTATTAAATATCCTTGAGGATATAAAGCCTATTTTTTTTTCACTATAACAAAAAGCTTTTGGGGTGCCAGGGTGACTCAGCACAGCATGCAACTCTTTTATCTATGGGTCATGATCTTTATCAAGTCCCATAATGGGCATGGAGTCTACTTAAAATAAGAAAATAAAATACAACAAAGAACTTCTGAAAGTTAGGAAACAGGTTTAAAATTACTGAGTTCTTTTATTTATTTATTTTTTAAAAAATTTAGTGTTTATTTTTGAGAGAGAGAGAGAGACAGATTCAGTGCAATGGGGGAGGGACAGAGAGGGGAGAGAGAATCCAAAGCAGGCTCCAGGCTCTGAACTGTCAGCACAGAGCCTGATGCAGGGCTCAAACTCATGAGTTGTAAGATCATGACCTGAGCCAAAGTCGGACATTTAAACCAACTGAGCCACCCGGGTGCCCTGACTTCTTTTTTCTAAATAAAAGAATGTGCAAACACATATTAAACTAAACTTTTATTACACTTAACTACTGATTAAGGTTAAATGTTAAAACAATAGGTCCAAGTATCTGTTTACAAAACACGATGGCCCATTATGTTTACCTTAAACCCATTTAAGGTTTTAAAAATACAGAATTGAGTCTAATTTATAAACTTCACAGAATATTTTTCTTTTTTTCCAAGTTTACTTATTTTGAGAGGGGGTACACACACGTGCACATTGGAGGGGAAGACACAGACAGAGGGAAAGGGTGAGAATCCCAAGTTTGCCCCAGCTGTCAGATCAGAGCCCGACCATGGGACTCAATCTCACAAATCATGAGATCATGATTGAGCCAAAATCAAGAAGCACACACTTAACTGACTAAGCTACCCAAGCACCCCAGAATATTTGTTTACAAGTAAAAAAATTCTGTTTGAAGCTGATAAAGGAAAAATTCAAGCATCTTCATTAGGCCAATGCATTAAAACTCAATAGCATCTCGCATACATGAGAGTCAAAACTAATTCAATCACTTGATATCTAAAATTATAAAATTAAAACTCTTGGGGGCATATGGGTAGCTCAGTTAGTTAGGCATTGACTCGATTTTGATTCAGGCTATGATCTATTTGTAGTGAGATCATGCCTTGCATTGAGGCTGCTTAGGATTTTCTCTCTGCTCTATTCCCCACTCTTGCACTCTCTCTCAAAAAATAAAAATTAAAATTAAAAAATTAAATTAAAACTCTTAAAAAGAGGCAATTACTATAAGTGCAACCAAGATGAACCAAACAATAGTAATTTCAAAGTAACTATGACTCTAAAACTTTATGAAGAACAGACATGTGAGAAAACGCAGAACAAGTAATATAATGAAATCACATTACTAATTGCTTAATATAGTTCTGCCTATAATCATCAAGTCAGAAACTACAGTTTACCTCACAGAACAAATACATGTTTGTAGTAAGAAAGGAACCACAAGTTCTCTCTGCTAAAATACATAATACTGGGGTGCCTAGGTGGCTCAGTCGATTAATTGTCTGACTTCTGATCTCAGCTCAAGTCTTGTGTCTCAGGGTCCTGAGTTTAGACCCTCAAGTTGGTCTCCACACTGGGCTTATAGCCTACTTGAAAAACAAAACCAGGGGTGCCTGGGTGGCTTAGTCAGTTAAGGGTGCAACTTCGGCTCAGGTCATGATCTCATGGTTTGTGGGTTTGAACCCCACATTGGGCTCTGTGCCAGCCTAGAGCCTGCTTCACATTCTGTGTTTCCCTTTCTCTCTACTCCTCCACCACTCATGCTCTGTCTCTCTCTCTTTCAAAATTAAACATTAAAAAAAATTAACAAACAAAACACCCAAAATACAGTATCAACCTCAGGGAAAAAAGTATAGAGATGTAGACAATAAAAATGTAGAATTTTCTAAATAATAATTTAGAAAAATATATAATTCTTCAGAGGAAACTTTACTATAAAAACCCAACATGTTAAAGAAAAGAAATTGGGGGAAAAAAGAGTAGATGTAGGAAAGATTAAGAGTTTATTTCATTTTGAAAGATTCTTCTTAAATGTAGTTAACTTCCTATTAGGGAAATTTTTACTAAGTAAAAAATATTTTTAAGACACCTTATTTAAATTTACTTTCAAACATTATCATTTAGAACAAAAAGTGAACGGTATTCTACAGATGAAATCATATACAATTTAAGTTTCTTTCCTCCAGAAGTTTCTTAACCAGGTAAAGACTCTCTCACACTGATGGTTACTTTGCAGTAATATGAATTCAGAGTCCTGTGCAGAAAACATCAATATTACTTAACAGAACTGGTCAAAGACCGTTATCACTTGCCAACATGGCTCTATCTGAAAGCCTCAGAATACTAACCCTCATACTTAACCTCAACTTTTCAGAACCTGTTCGGTTATTCTCTTTCCTCTGTCCTATTCTTTGTTTTTCCCCTCTGTTCTCTGAAGGAAGTAGGGGGTGGTGGTGGCTAATATACCTTCAATAATAAATTAATAGCTACATTAACTGAAAAAAACAGGAAATCACAGGTTCCTAGTGGTATTTTAAATAAAGATACCTTCAACTTTATTATTATTATTGTTATTATTTTGAAGATTTTGTTTTTAAAGTAATCTCCATAACCAGTGGGGTGGGGGGAGCCTGGAACTCACAACCCTGAGATCAAGAGTCACATGCTCTTCCAACTAAGCTACCCAGGTGCACCAATACTTGTGACTTCAAAAAATAAAACTACACATCTGGGGTAAGGCAAAAGTCCTTTTAGTACTTTCCAAGTCAAAATTGAATCTCAAAAAAATATTTTACTGAGAAGTGAATGTTTCCATACATTTCAAAAAATGAGATGAAGATTACAATCTACTAAAAATATGGAAAATACCAATTATACTTAATTATAACTTTACACAAAATATTAATTCTTTACATTAGTCCCATTACTTCACACTAGGTGGCTGCAAGCACAAGTTACATATGAATTTTAAAATGTGCTTTAATGTAGAACTTTCTTAGTGACCCACAATTAATGGCTGACTTGCTATCTATTAAATAAGCGACTCAACATCTGAAGAAATTTTATTTATTTATTTATATTTATTTATTTATTTATTTATTTATTTATTTATTTATTTATTTATTTATTTTTTATTTTTAATGTTGATTTATTGTGGAGAGTGAAAAAGAGAGACAGAGCGTGAGTGGGGGAGGAACAGAGAGAAAGAGGGAGACACAGAATCCGAAGCAGGCTCCAGGCTTTGAGCTGTCAGCACAGAGCCGACGCGGGGCTTGAACTCACAGACTATGAGATCATGACCTGAGCCGAAGTCAGATACTTAACTGACTGAGCCACCCAAACGCTCCTGAAGAAATTTTAGACAAAGAATACCTAAAAACTGCCAGTTTCAGGGTCATTACCTGGAATTATTTTCACCTTTTATTTATTTATTTATTTATTTATTTATTTATTTATTTATTTATTTATTTATTTATTTATTTTATTTATTTATTTATTTATTTATTTTTTTATTTATTTTTGGGACAGAGAGAGACAGAGCATGAACGGGGGAGGGGCAGAGAGAGAGGGAGACACAGAATCGGAAACAGGCTCCAGGCTCCGAGCCATCAGCCCAGAGCCTGACGCGGGCCTCGAACTCACGGACCGCGAGATCGTGACCTGGCTGAAGTCGGACGCTTAACCGACTGCGCCACCCAGGCGCCCCTATTTTCACCTTTTAAACTGTAGTAAACAAAACAGTCAAGGTAGTTCAAAAATTTTTACTTTCTATATTACTTAATTTTAACCTCAATTAGAAAAAAACTAAAATCCAATTATCAGTATTCAAATTTCAAATGTTATGTACTAAGTTTACTGCAGCCCTTTAACTGAGTTCATCTAAGTTTTACATTGCTTCTTTTAAGGGATATCCATTAGTAAATGCAAGAAAGGAAACTGATAATCTATTATTTCATTTAGGATTTGATTTCATTGTGTTTAGTACTAACAGAATAAAAACACTGAATTAAAAACTTGATGTCAGGTTTTTGAGGTGCTACAACTGCTATAAAACTGACTGTGGTGGGGCGCCTGGGTGGCTTGGTCGGTTAAGCGTCCGACTTCGGCTCAGGTCACGATCTCACAGTCCGTGAGTTCGAGCCCCGCATCGGGCTCTGTGCTGACAGCTCAGAGCCTGGAGCGTGTTTCAGATTCTGTGTCTCCCTCTCTCTCTGCTCCTCCCCTGTTCATGCTCGGTCTCTCTCTGTCTCAAAAATAAATTAAAAAAACGTTAAAAAAAAAATTAAAACTGACTGTGGTGGTAGGTGCACATATCTGGGAGTATACTAAAATCCAATAAAATATATTTTAAATGAGCAAACTATAAGGCATGTGAATCATATCTCAATAAGACTTTTTTATAAAGGTAAAATTAAGACACATAGGAGGGGGAAATCTATATAGTTTCACAAAGAAAGTCTTCCTTATTCTTGATTTTTTTTCTTTTTTTTTTGGGAGGGGAAAGGCACTGCACCATTAAGAAATTTCTCAGAATAGCAGAATATGGCTGCCCTCAACAGAGTGACTGACAGTCTGTTATATTTTCAAATTCCTCCTATACACTTTACAATCCCTTCATAGTCAGAAAAAATTGTTACTAAAAAGAAATCACAGTTATAGTTTTCTAGCCTTTTTTTTTTTTTCTGTTTTCTATCAAGTATGACTTAAACTCATTCTCAGGTCTCAATTCCCAGAATAAGGTTAATCATGGAAAAATAGAGAACTCTAATAACCAGAAGACACTTTTAGATAAGAAACATGCCTCTCATATAAGGGAGGTATAAGAAAATGCTTTTCACATTGGATACACTTATAAGGTATGACCATAACACCAACACATAACAAAGAACCTTAGGAAACGAGTATTTTACATAAGTGACTATATCACTTTTTACATAGTTGTTTCTTTGTTACATAATTGCTATTACTTATAAAATCAAAATATTATTTCAGTTTTCTGATGTCAACAGTAGTCAACCATTCTCATTTTGTGACAAATTTTCCCATACTAACCTGCATGCCTTCAGAACTTCTGAGGAACTGGAATATATGGACACAGACATTGATGGTATAACATGAGGACCAGGTTTTTGGCTAATTATAGGCAGGTCTGTTTTTACAGAGCTCTGTGAGTTCTCTAGCCCTTCTCCATTAAGTGTATTTGACCTGTGAGGACTGTTAAGGCTGGGAACAATGTGTGTAGTTGTCTGTTCAATGGATTTTGGAGAAGGAGTTGCAGTAGAAATGACTGAAGAGGGTGACGAGGCAACAGAATTATTATTCTTTGTATCAACAGTGGGGTGAAAATTATTAACTTTGTCACAGGCTCCAGTCCCCTCACTGTCACTGGCTTTTCCAATCAACAAGGCAGACATCTGAGGATTATCTGAAATTTGTACATTTGGTGATAGGGAATCTCCATTGTTAGGATTGCAAACAGGTTCTGCCATCAACTGCTGAACATGATTAGAAAGTCCTTTGACACCAGCACAGCCATTAGGTGTGTCTCCAAATTGCCTGCTTGTTTCAGGCACCAAAGATCGATTTCCTGAAGGTTTGCTCTCTTTGGTAAAGGTAATGCCTTGTTGTCCACCTGAGGTAGCAATATGAGAGGAGAGGTGATTGAGAGCAGCTCCCTGTGTTACTGAATTGCTAGGCAGAGTTTGATGTCCAGTCTGTTTCTGAATAGCAGTGCTAGCTGCCTGGAGATACTGGGCAGGCCCAGTGTGAAAAGGAGGTTGTTCATCATGAGATCCTGCCAAATGTGAACTCTGACCTTTGTGAAGCCCCTTGAAAAACAGAAAAGAAATTACCAAAATTTGTTTAAATCTATTATGCAAACTGAGAATATGAATGCAGAATAATAGGATTATAAATGTTTAAAGAGCCACCAAAAACAATGTGCAATATACTTTAACTCAAACCCTAAAAATTGTTTTAAAAAGTTCCTAAAATCCACTGATTAAATGTAGCTAATATTCTTAGCAAAAATTATGTAACGAGGCTGCATAATTTTACTCTGTTCATTAGTGTGCAACAATATTTCTTCACATAAGGCTTTAAGAATTTTTAGAGTTCAATTCTGATAGACACATTTTCACGTTAAGAGAAACATATCTGTAAATTTATTACACACAGCCATTGCCAAGTCATAACACAGACTAAATAACACAAGTCATTTATCTAAAAAGTATTATAAATTTCATACAGGAAGTATACTTACACAACCATTAAAATTACCAGTGACCCTATAACATAAATTTAGCAGGTATCCTTCATCAAAAATGCAAAACTATTAATCGATGAAAATATTTCAAGGTATTACTTACATGGAATTCTATGCTCTTAACCACACCCCTCACAGCCCAAGAGGACATTTTAAGCGCAGTGTCCCCACTAATTAAGAATTGAAGACATTTTTCTCCCAAATTGACATCAAAAGAATATAGGGATAATGTTAAAGCATTTTTATAGAATAATTTATTGAAATAAAAACAAGTTTTAAATCAAACAGAAATTACTTAATGGAATTAAAATACTATAAGCGATGAATTAAATTAATATTACCTGAAATTTCTCTTTAGTATTGTAAACTGCTCTAAAAAGAACTCATTTACCAACAGTAATTTAGCAACACTGATTAAAGTAATAAGTAATATATAACTTCTTTAGAATTACAAATATAATTATACATTGACATATTGTTAATACAAAACTCTACATGTAGTTAAAAACCTCAAAACCCTAGAGAAAATCTTACAGTAGCTTCTTTCTGAGTTGGTAATTAATTCAATGTAGTGACAAGGCAAAAGTCTTCTGTTTTCATATGAAATGGAATTAAGTTGCATATACACAAAAGTCAATTTTAATTAATTAAAATCTGTCAGCATGCTGTTGACATTAAGTTTTGCTGTCTAAGATACCCTAAAAACAATGTTTTATATAAGAAATATTTATATTTAATCTACCTTAATACTGGAAATGTTAAAAATGACACAAATTAAGAGTAAAAAAGAACAATTCAGTATTAAATAATTAAGCAAAAGAACAATCGTGGAGTAATTCAGATAAAATCCTTGTTATACAAAATCAGTTTTCATAAAACAAAAGTAGCAAATATTGTTATTAAAAAAATTTTTTTAATGTTTATTTTTGAAAGAGAGAGAGACAATGTGAGTAAGGGAGGGGCAGAGACAGAGGGATACACAGAATCTGAAGCAGGCTTCAGTTCTGAGCTGTCACCACAGAACCTGACTGGGCCTCAAACGCAAAAACTATGAGATCATGACCTCAGCCACACACCCCCAAATATTGTAGTCTAATAGAATCAACATTCAAAATATTCCAAAGTAGGCAAATAAAAACTTCATTCACCGTAGTCAAAACTGACCCAGAGACATTAAAAATTAGTACTTTTATTACTTCTCTAGCTATGAATCAGAGTATTTTGAATTTATTAATTCCTTCAAAGGAAATCCATGATATAGTGAAAATAAAGAAGGACTGGAGAACTGACTGCAACTTTCACTGTATTCCTCAACCGAACCCAATAAATAGACAGCTGATAGAAGCCTGAACGACTGTGAACACATGTTGGCCATAATACATTAGTTGACCATTAACCTTTTATGTACAAAGGAAAAAACTCTTAGAAAACCAAGTTAAAAATTAAAACTAGAGGTTAAAGACAAGATAATGGCTGCAAACAAACAAAATTCAGAGACTTATCAATGAGCAACTTACTAAGGTAAAAAACAAATTCAGAAAAAACATTAAACACAGTAATTACAATACAGACTTTAAGTGAGTAATGTCCAATATAAGAAATTGCTGACCATAAAGATACAGACCACCAAAATCCATACTTAAAAATGTCAAGGCCAAACACTGTATTAATGAAAAACTTTAGGTGACAAATCCAAGGTCAGAAAACCCTAACTAAAACACAAAAAAACTGCACCTAAAACATCATAAAAAACAAGAGACATTAATTTCTTTGATGTTTATTTTCCTAAATATGTCTCCCATGGCAAGGGGAGCAAAAGCACAAATGAACCACAGGGACTTCATTAAAATAAAAAGCATCTGCCAGTGAATGAAACCATCAACAAAACAAACAACCTATCAAATGGGAGAAGATATCTATAAATGATATATCCATTAAGTGCTCAGTATCCAAAATCTATAAAGAAGTCAATACCGGGTCACCTGGGTGGCTCAGTCGGTTAAGTGGCCAACATTGGCTCAGGTCATGATCTTGCTGTCTGTGAGTGTGAGCACCGCATCAGGCTCTGTGCTGACAGGTCAGAGTCTGGAGCCTGCTTTGGGTTCTATGTAACCCCCTTTCTCTGCCCCTCCCCCACTTGTGCTCTGTCTTGCTCGGCCTCTCAAAAATAAATAAATGTTATAAAAAAAAAAAAAAAAAAAAAAAAAAAGAAGTCAATACCAAAAACCTGAAGAGTCCAATTAAAAAATAGAGGACCTGAATAGATATTTCTCCAAAGACAGAGATGGCCAAAGACGCAAGAAAAGATGCAACATCTTTTGAGATGATGATCATTCATCATTAGAGAAATGCAAATGAAAACTACAATGAGATACTACCTTAAACCTGTTCACAATGACTAAAATCAAAAAATTACAAAATTACTAAGTGTTGAAGAAGACATACAGAAAAAGGAACTTTGCAGACTACTGGTAGGAATGTAAATTGGTACAAATGCTATGGAAAATGGTATGAAGGTTCTAAAAATTAAAATGGAAATTAAAAAATTAAAAATAGAAATATGTGATTCAACACTTCCAGTACTGGATGCTTACCCACAGAATACAAAACTTCTAATTCAAAAAAATATATGCATTTCTATGTTTATTACTTATACAATAGCCAAATTAGGAAAGCAACCCAAAGGGCCAGTATATAGATGAATAATGAAAATGTGATTTAAAAATACACAATGAAAAACTGCTACTAAGTCGCAAAAAGACGAAATCTTGTCATTGGTGATAACATGAATGGACCCAAAGAATATGATGTTAAATGAAATAACTGAGAGAAAGGCAAATACTTCATGGTTTCACATATATGTGGAAAAATAAAAGCAAAATAAATGAACAAATAAACAGAAACAGACTCAAATACAGAGAATAAATTGGTAGTTACCAGAGGGGAGGGCTGTAGGAAGACATGCAAAATAAATGAACAGGATTAAGAGGTACAAACTTCAGTTATAAAATATATTACAGGAAGAAAAGCACAGCACAGGAAATATAGTAAAGAACATCATGGGGGCACCTGAGTGGCTCAGTCAGTTAAAGCATCGAATTCGGCTCAGGTCATGATCTCACCATTCACGAGTCTGAGCCCAATACTGGGCTCTGTGCTGACACACGAGCACTCTAACACAGGGCTCAAACTCATGAACCATGAAATCATGACCTGAGCCAAAGTCGGACACTTAACCAACTGAGCCATCCAAGTGACCCAAAAAAGTCTCTTTAGTAAATGGTGTTGGGAAAACTGGACATCAATATGCAGAAGAATGAAAGTGGACCACTTTCTTACACCATTTACAAAAATAAATTCAAAATGGTTGAAAAACGTAAATGGGAGCAGGAAACCATCAAAATCCTACAGGAGAAAATAGGAAGAAACCACTCTGACCTCAGCCACAGTAACTTCTTACTCCACATGTCTCTGGAGGCAAGGGAAACAAAAGCAAAAATGAACTCTTGGACCTCATCAAGATAGAAAGCTTCTGCACACCAAAGGAAACAACTAAACTAAAACACAATGATGGAATGTGAGAATATATCTGCAAATGACGTATCAGATAAAGAGTTAGTATCCAAAATCTGAAAAGAATAAACCAAATTCAACACACACACAAAAAAATAACCCAGTGAAGAAAAGGGCAGAAGACACGAGTAGACATTTTTCCAAAGAAGAGATACACATGGCAAACTGACAAATGAAAAGATGCTCAACATCTCTCATCATCAGGGAAACACTAACCTAAACCACAATGAGATACCACCTTAAACCTGTCAGAATGGCTAGAATTAACAAATCAGGCAACAACAGTTGGTAGTGAGAATATAGTTAAAGGGGAACTCTTTTGCACTGTTGGTGGGAATGTAAACTGGTGCAACCACTCTGGAAAACAGTGTGGAGGTTCCTCAAAAAAATTGAAAATAGAACTACCCTATAAACCAGCAACTACACCACTAGGAATTTATCCAAAGGATACAAAAATGCTGATTTGAAGCAGCATATGTACCCCCAAGTTTTACAGTGGTGCCATCAACATTAGCCAAATCATGGGAAGATCCCAAATGTCCATCAACTGATGACTGGATAGAAAAGATGTGGTACATATATAGAATGGAATACTATCTGGCGAGGAAAAAGACCAAAATCTTGCCGGTTTCAACAACGTGGATGGAACTGGAGGGTATTATGCTAAACAAAATAAATTAGAGAAAGACATAAATCATACGTTTTCACTCACACATGGAAGTTGAGAAATTCAATAGATGAACATAGGAAAGGGAAGGAAAAATACGATAAAACCAGAGAGGGAGGCAAACCATAAGAATCTTACATACAGAAAACAAACTGAGGGTTGTTGTAGAGGGAGGCAGGGTATGGAGGAGTTTAGATTAAATAAGTGATGGACATCAAGGAAGCACTTTTCCAGATGAACACTGGGTGTCATAAATCACTGGGTTCTTCTCCTGAAGTCAAGACTACACTGTATGTTAAAACTTGAATATTGATAAAGAAAAATAAATTTTTAAAAAGTGTTAGATGTGGGGCGCCTGGGTGGCTCAGTCGGTTAAGCCTCCGACTTCAGCTCAGGTCACGATCTCATGGTCCGTGAGTTCGAGCCCCGCGTCGGGCTCTGGGCTGATGGCTCAGAGCCTGGAGCCTGCTTCCGATTCTGTGTCTCCCTCTCTCTCTGATCCTCCCCCGTTCATGCTCTGTCTCTCTCTGTCTCAAAAATAAATAAACGTTAAAAAAAAAAAAATTAAAAAAAAAAAAAAAAAAAGTGTTAGATGTGCTGCCAACTAAGCCAGCCATGTGCCCCTCATACTTTGATATTTTAAGATGTCAATTCTTACAAACTTCATCTACAGATTCAAAGCATCCAAATAAAATTCCCAGCAGTATTTTTATGAAAGCTGACAGAGTGATTCAGAAGTTTATACTGAAAAACAAAACATCCAAAAGAGCCGACACAATATTGCAGGAAAGAACTGCATTACTTGATTTCCGGATTTAGTATCACGATACATTAATCAAAGCATCAAGGAATAAACAAACGGATTAAGAAAACATATTATAGGGCTGAGAAACAGATTCACATAAATCAATCAACAGCTATTTGATAAAAGAGCAAAAGCATTACTGTAATGGAGCAGAGTACCTCTTTTCAATTAATGGTGCTGGAACAACTAAACATCCACATTAAGAAAAAAAATGAACCTTGACAAAGATCTTACACCCTCCATACAACAAAACTGAAAGTGGGTCACTGACCTAAATGTACAATGTGAAAATACGAAACTATGATTAACATAGGGGAAAATCTAGATACCTCAGTCATGGAGAAGATTTGTCAAATATAAGTTGTAAGGCATGATCATGAAAGAATTGGTATGCTGGACTTTCATTAAAATTAAAAACTTATGCTCTGGGAAAGACACTGTCAGAGAATGGGAAGAGAAGCAGAAATTGGGAGAAATTTGTTAAGAGTCACATGTGATTAAGGACCATTAAACAGTATACAGAAGGGAAAAATGCTTAAAACCCAACATAAGAAAATAGTCGAATTAAAAACTGGTCAAAAGATCTGAATACATACCTCACAAAGCTAATACACAGATGGCATGAAATGATGCTCCAGAATGCCTTAGAGAATTATAAAACTAAAACAATGAGATACCACCATATCCCTATTCGAGTTACTGACGTCCAAACTACTAAGACCATAAAAGCAATTGTACTCCTAAAATCTGTATGTTGAAAGTTAATACATAATATGATGGTATCCGGATATGGGACATTTTAGAAATGATCGGGTCATCCTTCAAGTAAGGAATTGGTGCCTTTATAAGAAGGACCCAAGAGAGTTCCCTTATTTCTCCTGCCATTTGATGACAGTAGAAGAAAGGTGATTATGAGCCAAAAGAGGGCCTTCAACAGATACCAAACCTACCAGTACCCTGATCATGAATTTCTAGCCTCCAGAACTGTGAGAAAGAAATTTCTGTTATTTAAAAACTATCCACTGTATGGTACTTTGTTTATACTCCCCAAACTTAGAACCCTTTTACCATCAAATGACAAGAAAAGTTGGAAAAAAAGTCTTAGTCATTGCAGGTGGGAATGCAAAATGGTATGCTTTATAAGATGCTTTATAAGCTCATTTGTTAAGTTTTACATAAAACTAAACACTGTTATCAGCAATCATGCTCTTTTCACACAAAGATGCTGAAAAGTTTATGTCCACAGAACTGCACGTATATGTTTATAGGTAGCTTTATTCATAATTGCAAAAATTTACAAATAACCAAGAAGTCCTTCAGTAAACAAAAGGAAAACTAAACTGTAGTTAATTAAAACTATGGAATATGATTCAGTGATGAAAAAGAAAATGGTTATCATGTCAAGGAAAAGACATGGAAGAACCTAAAATGCAAACTAGCAAATGAAAGAAACCATTCTAAAAGGGTAACATACTACACTGATTTCAGCTATGTGACCCATGGAAAAGGCAACAATATAAAAACTATAAAAATACATGTTATTGAGGGACAAGCGACTCGATATCAGCTTGGGTAATGATTTCACAGTCATGAGACTGAGACCCAGACAGCAAGCTTGGACGTTTCTGTCTCCCACTCTCTCTCTGCCCCTCTCCTGCTAGTGCTCTCTCAAAATAAACAAACTTAAAAAAGATAGTTTACTGGCATAGTTTCAGGGATGTGAAGGAAGAATAAATAGATGGAAGTACAGGGTATGTTTAGGACAGTGAAATCTATTTTGTATGATACTATAAAGGTGAACATGTATTATTACCATTTTGTCAGTACTGTATAAAGTATGACACCAAGAAAAAATGTAAATTATGTGCTTAAAGTTAATAATAGTGTATTAATAATATAACTTATCAGAGGAACCTGGGTGGCTTAGTCGAGAAAATGTCTGACTTTGGATCAGGTCATGATCTCACGGTATGTGGGTTTGAGCGCTATGTCGGGCTCTGTGCTGACAGCTCAGTCTGGAGCCTGCTTCAGATTCTGTTTCCATCTCTCTGCCCCGCCCCCACTCACATGCCCTCTCTCTCTCTCTCTCAAAAATAAATACACATTAAATAAAAATAATACCTTATTTGTAATTATCACACCACACTATTACAAGACATAAATTTTTTATACTTTCTGCTCCATTTTCCATAAACCTAGAAGTGCTCTACAATACAGTCTTTCTTTTTTTTTCAGTTTACTGATTTTGAGAGATAAAGTGCACATGTGCAAATAGGTTGGGGGCAGAGAGAGAAGAAAAGAGAGAATCCCAAACAGGAGGCAGGGCTTGAATTCACAAACCATGAGATCATGACCTAAGCCAAAATCAAGAGCCAGATGCTTAATCGCCTGAGTCACCCAGTCGCCCCTACCTACCATATAGTCTTTCAATTGATACATTTCAAAAATACTTAAAATTCTCATATACTTATGATTAAAATTAATTTTTATAGACAAAAACTCATTAAATTTTATCTCTCTTCTCAAAATATACTTAAGTCAAAGAAAAATTATTTAAGAGCAAACAAAGCAGCTAATCTTTTACCTGAGTGGAGTCAGACAGCTGTTTTCTCCATGGCTCTTCTGTGCTGCTGGTCAGGTTTGTGCAGGTATGAGGTAGTATGAGTGTGTTTTGCTGCAGGTAAGGCACATTTCCATTACTTCCACTTCCTGTTACATAATTATTGCCTACCAAAATATTGTCTGTACTCCCTAGTGATTTTGATGTGCCAAAAGGAGCACAGCCTCCAGCAAATGGTCCATTGGACAAAGGCTTTTCAAAACAAGCAGAGCGAACTTCAGGCTGAGAGACACTAGATTGTCTAGGCAGAGTAGAATGTGGTTGCTGGCTACAGATAAAGTTTGTAGGCAGTGATGAGTTAGCTATTGGCCCATTAGGAATTCCAGTAGTTTGTCCTGTCTGTCCCATCTTCAAAAACAAAAAAGAAAACTTGCTTGTGTGACTTTGAAAATGTGTAATCAATACATCCCTAATATTATTATAATATTTACTATCTCTATGTTAACAAACATATATTTTAAATTTGAAACATGGGTAAAGCAAAAATCTTTTCATTATATACTTAAAGAAAATTCTTAGTGTTATAAAGGAAAAGAAAGCACTTTAAAGTTATGATTAGTCAGTCATTTATAGGCCTTGTTTTATATCATGAATATCACGAAATTTCAAATTTCTACTCTATTCCATTTATGCCAAATCCCTGAAATCAAGGAATCCTTAAAACATCTCCACCTCAATATGGCTACTTTAATTCTAAAATAATGAAAATAAGCCCAGAGAACACAACTGAAAGAATATGGAAAAAAAAAAAAAAAAAAGTATAATATGAATGGTTTTGTTCTACATTAAATCATAGCTATTAAGAAATCAAAAGGCACCCACTGGTGGTATTTAAGGATCACATACATAAATGCTATTGGATTCATGTAGAAAATAGAAATCAGAATTAATATACTCTCAAATGACATTGTAGTCAAGACAAATATTTAACACGAAGATAAATATTAGGATAAAAATAATACACATACTTGTATTAAGACAAACTGATTTTCCAACTGTTCCAGCATCAGTTTCTGTGCTGCATTTAAATTATCTCTATTTGCCCGCAGCTGTTCCAAGTGCTAAAAAAATAAAAAGAATACACAGTTAAACTTAAGAAATAAGAGCCAATCAGACAACCTGTCAATGAAAAGACTGCAAACTCAGAACCTTTGTTTAGTCAAATATGGTGATTTCTAAGCTCAAGTAATCAATTCTAAAATGCAATCTTTCCAGAAATCTAAGAAAAGACGGTTAAAAACAAAAATTCACCAGAAGGTTATTTTTATGTTTTAAAATAAATACAGTAAAAGGAGAGAAAATTAGAATCTTCATGGAGAAAACTAGTTAAAATAACAAAAATGTGGTATAACAAAAGTCAAAAGTGCTTATAAGCAACACTGTAACAAATGGACATGACCTGAAAAGTCCAACAATGGGAATATGGTTAAAGAATGGGTGGCCTCCATGCAGTTTTAAAACATGATTTTATACCCATAAAAAAACAAAAATAAGAAAGTGACACATAAGCATGAAAAGGTTTTGAAGATCCATATGTAAAAGAAACAAACACCAAGATTCTGAATATTTATACACGGCACTGTATCTACATTAAAAAAAATTTTTTTAATGTTTTATTTATTTTTGAGAGAGAGAGAGAGAGAGATTGAGAGAAAGAGAAAGAGAGAGAGAGAGAGAGAGACAGCGAGCACGAGTAGGGGAGGAGCAGAGAGAGATGGAGACACAAATCTGAAGCAGGCTCCAGGCTCTGAGCTGTCAGCACAGAGCCTGATACAGCTGGAACCTATGAACCACGAGATCATGACCTGAGCCAAAGTTGGATATTTAACTGACTGAGCCACCACCCAGGAGCGCCTACCTACATTTGTTTAAAAAAAAGTAAGGAATCTATGAGACAAATATATATTCTTCTACATGTACAACATATCTCTATATCCTTTGCATCAAAAAATGCAAAGGAAGCAACTAACATCGGTTATTTGCAGAAAAAGAAAATTAACTGGCTACAGTAAGGAACCAGAATAAGCCTTTAACCTGTATACCCTGTATCTTTCAATAACTCTTGTATTTCAAACACATGAACGTATTACTTCTTAAAGAAAAATGTTAAAATGAAGTATAATCCGTTACTCCAGAAAATGTGAGCTCATTATACTTATGTACTAATTCATTTGGTTTACTGTCATTCAATTTTAAGAATGAATGCCTAAGAAAACTTACTACTACCTCTTGCTTTAAAATAGGGGAGAAAATCTGTCAAAAGAAAATTTTAACCCACAACTACAGGGTCAATTAATCTAGACAAAGGACAGTCTCTTCAACAGATAGTGTTGGGGAAACTGGGAGAGCAACATGCAAAAGATTTCTGTCTGGACCACTTTCTTAGACCATATGCAAAAATAAACTGAAAATGGATGAAAGACTTAAGTGTAACATTGGAAACCATAACAATCTTACAAGACGGCACACAATAACCCTTTGACATCAACTGTAGGAACTTCTTAATATACGTATCTTGTAAGGCCAGAAATGAAAGCAGAAATCAACCATTGCAACCTCAGAATAAAAAGCTTCTGCACAAAACTAAATGGCAACCTACAAAATGGGAGAAGGTATTTGCAAATGACATATGCAATAAAATACTAGGTCCAAAATATATAAAGAATTTATGTAACTCCACACCCCCCAAAACTATTAATCCAATTAAAAATGGGCTGAAGCCATGAACAGACATTTCTTCAAAGAAGACATCCAGATGGCCAACAGACACATAAAAAGATGATCATCATTCATCATCAGGAAAATGCAAATCAAAACTACACCTCACACCTTGAGAGACTGACTAAAGCCAACAACACAAGGAAACAAGTTCGGGGGAGGATGTGGACAAAAAGAAACCTTTCTGCACTACTGGAATGCAAACTGGTGCAGCCACTCTGAACAGTACGGAGGTTCCTCAAAAACCTAACAATATAACTACCCAATGTGTTAGCAACTGCATTCGATCATATATACAATGGAATATTACTCAGTCATCAAAAAGAATGAACTCTTGCTATTTGCCAAGACATGGATGGAGCTACAGATTATAATGCCAAGTGAAATAAACTCAGTCAGAGAAAGGCAAATACCATATGATTTCACTCACAAGTGGAATTTACGAAACAAAACAAATGAGCAAAGGGGAAAAAGACACAGAGACAAATTAAGAAACAGACTCTTAATTATACAGAAAAAGCGGTTACCAGTGGGCAGGCAGGGAGGGATGTGTTAAATAGATGACAGAGATTAAGAAGTATAGTTGTGATGAACACAGACTATTGTATGGAACTGCTAAATTACCATATTGTATACCTGAAACTATTACTATATGGTATGGTAACTGATTGGAATAAAAAAATTTTCATACCTGTAATTTCTGTGGTGTCAAATACAATGAATGAACTTGCTGTGGTACTGGAGTATGTGAAACAGTTCTATTCCAGTTCTCAGAACTATTCTGAGGAAAATTTATTTTGTAAAATTAAAGAATATTTGGTTACATTCAAACACTAGCAGTTATGAAAACTAATACACAAAGGACTAAGAACTGGAGCATTTACAAACACATAGGACTTATCTATTTCAATTATTTAAAAAATAACTTAAAAAGCACAATCGATTTGGAAGTTTACAAATTTGAAATATACATTTATTCTTCAATTCCAGAACATAAGAGGTCCCTTATCTAAATATGTCAAACAGCTAACAGCCTGTTCATGGTACACAACATTCAACTTACTTCAGTGTAAGCAGAAGGTGGTAACATTAAGTGTCATAAAACCAATGAACAGAATAAAACTATTGAAGTTATCCCTAACTTCTATATTTAAATGATGGTTACAAATCTGGGTTAGGAATTACTGCTTGGATAATACTAAAACAAGTGAAAAACTTTTCATTCCCTGATGTAGATAGTTGAAAATACATGAAGGGCAAAATTTCAGAAGACACAGATCTTCCTTTTTGATTGGGATTTTCCATTTCTCTATATGTATATATACCTTTGTTGGACTAGATGTTCTTTTCTTCTTGGCAGGGCTGGATGAGCCATCTACTTGGCTGGAAGTAATCATATGTACTGGCAAGGACTGCTGTGAAAGTGGTATTTGACTGAGGCCTAATACAGGTTCAGTATTTGGATGATGACCTTTGTAAGCCTAAGATCACAGAAGTAAGACAAGAGTATGGTTCCATATAGTCTTAATTCATTCCTTCAAAATATAAAAAATTTACAAGCTGCATACTTTTTAAAGCTATGTGGACATCATGGACTGCAATTAATGAAAATCAAAACTGAATGAATCATTAATGGAGGAATGTGTACCTTCTTTTGAAGAACTTTTTTTTTTTTTTAATACAGCACTGTATAATAGTCCCTTAAAAAAACCCTTTGAAATTAATGAGAACATATTTTTAATTTAACCAATTTTAAATTGGTAACCCAAGTTCTTTCCCATATCGGAGGTAATCTCTACACCCAATTTGGGCCTTCACCTCATGATCCCAAGAGTCACATGCTCTTCTGACTGAGCCAGACTGGCACCCCAAAGTAAGTTTTATCTTGATCTAAAATCCCTCACAATTAAATTAGAAGGCTATGTAAAAAAAAAAAAAAAAAAAAGTCAATCCTGCACTGAGTAATATAAGTTTGATCACTGCAGATTGGAAAGAACCCTTAAAGCTGGGCACCTACAGAAGATAACCCAACTTCTCACCTGCTGTGCTGTGTTCATGGCACCCTGCCTGGAGGTAAGCTCTGCGGGTATTGGTAGGCTCCACGCCTCCTCAATACTAGGAAGTAATTTAGTTTTATTCTGTAGACTACCTTGTGGAAGGTTACACAACTGAGCCTAGGAAAAATTATGTAAAAAGCAAATTTAACACAGGCCTACTTGAGTTAGAGCAAGTCCACTAAATCCTCCTCAATGTTACAGATATTTATTTTTTAATAGATTCTAAATTTGGGGATTTAAGTATATATGCTAAATATAAAGAGGGCAACTAGAATACACGTGTGTTGAGTCAGAACAAAGCTAATTTGTTTTTCAAAAATTTCACAGATCTCATGAAATTTCAAACAAGAGTGGAAAACAATGGTTGTGTTCTTTTCACTAAAATGCTGTAACTTAAAAATGTAGATAACAGAAAAATCATGCAAATTAATGTGTACTAACTAAATATGCAAAAAATCACTGCAAATACTGTATCTCTTACTTCAAATGAAAAGTAAAATATCACAAAATGTTAACAATTATGGGAAAAAGTTACTGACATGAAAACAAAAAACAGACATACTTTCTAGCCACCCTCCTCATGCCAATTATCATATGGAAAGGCGTTTTAAAGAAAGCTCCTTCAAATTTTTACCTGTAAAAATTTAATTCTTCCCGCAAGTGTAGAGGTATTATTACAACTTTTGCTTCTAGTTGCATTTAAGTAGCATTTAATGGCATCCTGAGGTTGGTTGCAGGATTCATAGAGAGTACCTAGGTCCATCCAGGCTGCTGCATGCCCATGATCCAATTGTACGGCACAAATATAGGCCTGTAGAGCATCCATAGGTTGATTTTGCTGCTGATAGAGCACGCTAAAAAGAGAAAGAAAAAGTTGTCTGAAACAGAATATAATACCAATACTCAGTATATTACATGTGTTTCAAAGAAGTCATGTATCTATTAAAATACTACTAATTTTATATACAGAAGTCTTACCCTATTGAACACCATGTGTCTGCACTGGCTTCTGATTTATCAATAGATTGCCTGTAAGATATAAAGGCATCCTGAACTTTCCCAATACTTGAGTAACACCTGAAAGGGAGGAAAAAATTGTATGTATTTGGGTACGGGTATACAGAGAGAAGCACATATATACATATATGTAAACTATTCCATTAATACTTAACTGTACTCATTTGCCAAAATGACATCCACAGAAAGGAAATAAACCCAAAGAGCTAACATGTATATGTACGTGTGCATTTGAATTTACAGATACAAATATATAGTAATTTGTATTACTATATAGTAAATTGCTATATAGTAATTTGTAATACAAATATGTAGTAAATTGCTATTAAATGAGCTTTCTTATATTCTTATAAGTGGTAACACATTACATTAATGAACAGCATTGAAATCATACAACCCAAATTTGCTCAATGCCATAATCTGTAGTTGAGCACAGAGGTATTTCTATATGTATCCATAGTTTGTATTCATGTTTCCTTCAGGACAAGAATAACTCTAAAAAACAAAAAAAAACCCTACATGTTCATAATTTCAGGGGTGCATCTAAACTTTCCTTTATAAATGTACAACAGAAACACCATTCCTTAATTCATGAAAAGTTCAACTGAAATATAGTTATTATCAAATGGAATATGAAAAACATCAAAAAAAGATCTTAAACAACTAATTTAATAGGTATTTTTAATAATTTACATTTAAATCCTCTGTTTTAAAAATCTGTAATTTTGAGATATTAAGAGCAAAGGCAGTATATGGACTTTGTGTTAGCTGCTGGGAAAGGAAAACTCAACGCATTACAGAAATCACAACAAAAAAGAGAGAGAGAGAAAGAAAAAAAGCAATCATCAACAAGTACTTTTATTTTAAAATTTGTTTTCTTCAGAGGCTGGAGTATGTGTTTTCAGTGTGTGTTTCCATGAAACAATTTGTTTAATTTTACTTGCCACTGGATAATACAAAATAGCAAAAAAAAAAAAAAATGTTCTAATATCTTTAATTGTACACTCTAAATTGAGAACTACCATTCCTGATCGAAACTGTGTTAATCCACGTAATCTTAATGGCTGGGAACCACAGATTACAGTAGAAAAGATGACAGATGACATTTCATATAAGAAAAAAAATTACTCCGTGTTCAGATGGAAAATTAAAACACAACTGTGATCAACCTGAATTTGTCCTTTTAAAAAAGGCAAGTGTCATGCCAAAATCACTTCATAGAAATATTAATTTTCTAATAATGTTTAAACCAAAAAATTAAAGACTGCAATGAAAATAAATTTGAAACAGAAAACCATGAGTCTAGGACACACACCTGAGCCAGAATTATACTTAAAATAATGAAAACTGTATAAAAGAGTAACATGAAATGATTGATATATCAAAGACTCAGTGATTTCACCAGGTACTAAAGGAGATATAACTGTTTCTAAAATGTATTCAGTTTAATACAAAGGGTAAATTCATGCAAAAAAGAATAAAGTACTAGTTTGAGAAAGGATAAATGACCTTTTTTAAAAGATGGTGATTTAGAGGTTTAGTGAATATCTTTGTAATGTTCAGTAAACACAAGTGGATACGAAACAAGTTCAGAACTCTTATAGTCAGAAATCTTCATTTGGATTTCATCCATATGAAAGAGAAGTTTAAGAACACTGGGTGCACATAAGCAGCTGGAAGAAATAAACTTGAAGAATGACTAAAATGTGGTGCGAGAAACAGAAGAAACACCAGTAAAAGAGGCAGAAAAGCAATTTCAGGGAATGCATAAACCAGTGTTGGACAGAAAATTAAAAAGAGCAGTAATTGCAAACAGGTAATGTTAATAGTAGTAGAAAAGTTTTTTGGTTTTTTTTTTTTTTTTTTTTAACAAAACTGAATTTCAGATTATCAGATGCCTAAATGCCAGGAGAAATCAGAAGTATTTTCTGAAACCTGCATTCTTCATATTGGATTTTTAAAAGTCAAAAAACAAAGACAATGTGCCAAAGAACCAATGTCTGGATGCCATCACCAAGAACTTTTCCCCTAATACAATTTGTTTAGGTTCCTTTAAGGTAGGCTGACATTAACAAGTAGTACCAAGTAAATGCACTGTTTCTGTGATGCTAATCAGCCCTAAGGAAAATGAGTCTCTCAAAAATGAGTCCAGCAACTCTAGACTTATTTTCTCCATGTGTAAATTGAGAGGATAAATGAAGTTGGCTGCCTAATCATCTGAACTCTTAAGTTAACAGTTCTGTTACTATGGGAGATTACTAACAAAATCATTAACCAGGGTGAATAAAATTGAATTAACTTATTTCCATCTCACTTTATATACACATTCCAAACAACAAGCAACACAGCCTCGAATACAGAGGTAACAAATAAAAATCTCCCAAAATACTAGTGTCATCAACTCCCCATGAATTTTAACTAACAATGAGATCCTCACTCAGAGCTTTCATAAATTTTAAAATATAAATTTTGAAAAACTTAACTTTCTGTAGCAATAAAGTCAACTAAAAATAATACATTGGAAAATAGTAGCTGAGAGCAAAAGAAGCAAATTTACAGAAAAAATTCAACAGACTAAAAATAATTACAGTCTAAAATGATAATCCTGAACCCCAAAAAAGGTTAATATCTTCTGAGAATTCGAAAAAGTATTCTGTACATTCACATAATCTTATCCAAAAAAGGTAAAAACAAAGCACATGCTGTGGTGCCTGGGTGGCTCAGGCAGTTAAGCATCCAACTTTGGCTCAGGTCATGATGTCAAGCCCCGCATCGGGTTCTATGCTGACAGCTCAGAGCCTGGAGTGTGCTATGTCTCCCACTCGCTCTCTGTCCCTCCCCTGCTCACGCTCTTTTTCTCTCTCATAAATAAATAAATGTTAAAATAACTTTTAATAAAAACTAAAAAAAATAAAGCCCCTGCCAAATATTTCAAAGGTAACTATGGATAAAGCCCTATGTGGAATACTGCTCTCAAAGAGATGGAAAAGTATGTCATTATTTAAACGGTATTTTGACATATTTCATTATATCCTCTTAACATATTAACTGTGATTAAAAAATAATTCTTTATGTTAAAAAGATCAACATAAGGGCTCACAATGGCTCAGATGATTAAGTGTCCAACTCTTGATTTCGGCTCTGATCATGATTTTACATTTCATGGCATCAAGGCCCACAGTGGGCTCTGCATTAAAAGCCTGGAGCCTGCTTGGCATTCTCTCTCTCCCTCTATCTCTGCCTGTCCCCCACTCAATTATGCACATATTCTCTCAGTCTCCAAATAAACATTAAAAAAAAAAAAAAAGAAACAGTAACTTTTTTAAAAACAGGTATACAAAGCGGTGTCTCGTAGCTCAGTTGGTTAAGCATCCAACTGTGGTTCGGGTCATGATCTTGAGGTTTGTCAGTTCAAGCCCTGCATCCAGCTCTGTGCTAAAAGCTCAGAGCCTGGAGGCAGACGGCTTCAGATTCTGTCTCCTTCTTTCTCTGCCCCTCCCCCACTCAAGCTCTGTCTCCCTTTCTAAATAAATGTTAAATAAAACTAAAAATACAAAATAAAAAGATATACATAGTGCATGTTATGCTGCAATTTTATTTTGTATCAAAAAAGTAGTAAGAATATAATACAGAAAACAATTTTAGAAGTCAATGTTTATAGTAATAAGCCTCTTTTACAGACACTATTAAGATATTCACTGTGCAAAGTAATAATTGTTAGCTCCAAATCCATATGTATGTTAGTTTACTTATTCCATTTATTACATACCCAGTTTTTTCAACGCACAACACTAGAAAACACAGACAGAAAAGATACAGATTCTTTCGGAGAACTCCTAGTGGACAAGAGGGACTAAGCTTGGACATAAAATTCTATCTTGCAAACAATTCAAACTAGACTCTTTTATAACCCTTAGGGATATTAGAAAAAAAGTATTTTAAAAAAGGAACTTATCCATTAATTGTTATACATGATCTATACAGATAATCAAATATTAAAGAAAAAAACTAACCTAATAATAATCTCACTCAGACATAAATATACTTCACAAAAGTTGTAAAAATTTTATGTTTTGAGGGATGCCTGCGTAGCTCAGTAGGTTAAGTGTCTAATTCTTGATTTCAGCTCAGGTCATGATCTCAGTTTGTGAGTTTGAGCCCAGCAATGGGCTCTGCACTGACAGTGCAGAGTCTGCTTGGGATTCACTCTCTTCCCCCTCTCCCTGCCCCAATCCTGCTCATGCTCTCAAAATCAACAAACAAATAAATAAGTCAAAAAATTTTTTGATTATATATTTAAAAATAATACATTATATAAAAACTAAAGTTAACATAAAAATGAAATTTGAATTAGACTTCATGACAAAGTTCCCCAAAATAAAGTACTCCTTGTGAAAAAAGAATCAGGTCAAATTTATAATTAAAGCAAAATACGACAATTAAATTAAGTTTATAAATTTGAGAAAAGGAACCTGACAGACCTAATGTAATACTTTCATTCATGTGAAATAAATTGAGACCTCAAACTATTCTGATAACTTTTTTATAGGTCATCAGTGAGAATAAAATTAAACCCTATTAAATACATTAAAAAGTAGTGAAACAACAAAAGGAACACAATTTAAATACTGAATTAAAAAATAATACTAGTGATTAATACCTGATGTCTCTTGAAAATCTTTCAAAACTTCAAAAACTAGCAATAATGCAAGTACCATGAAGATAAGGTAAAAAATAAAAACTGTGATAAGTGAAATAAAAATTTCTTACTAAAAGCACTAAATTTAGATTTTACCTCTCAAGACTCTACTACAATGTATTTATAATAAAAAGTCACTGAGCACATATTGCATAGTTTAACATTTAAGATTATAAATTAACTCTAGGCATCACAACCCAAGTGTCCGGTCTCACCTCCCAAGAAAATACCAAGACTGGCCAGAATTAGGATCTGCCTCCAAAGACTTTTGGAGATACTGAATAGCATAGCTTTCCTTGGTGGCTTTGTCTCCCAGCAGATCCACATTATGATGCATCCATCCTATAATTAAAAGATTATAAGCATTTACCCATGATTCAACTATTCTTCCAGTTTTTAGTGTATCATGAACACAAATAAAATATCTTTTTTGTATATCCATTCATCCTGGATGAGACTTCTCCCAAATTTCAAACTATAAGGGACGTAGCTACAGGAAAGTGTACTTAAAAAAACCAAAACCAAAACCAAACCAAACAAAACAAAAAAGCAATCAAAGCTACCAAGCCTCCTTAGGAACTGAGAGATATTTAAATGATTTTGGGCACTGCACTGAAACTTATTAGATTAGGAATATGGACTTTTCTAAATTTAATTCAAAATCAAAATCCAATTTATAATAAAAATATATGAAGATCATTAATTTACTTTTCCTTTGAAGGGTAAAACAATCCAGTAAGCCAATTTTTATTTTTAAGGAATAAATAAAAGCTTATCAAAGATAAAACTGTTAAATAAATTTTAACAACCTTACCAACACTCGTTATTGTCATTAACATCCTAAATATAACAATGTTTGACCAAAAACAAAAACAACAAACTAAAACCCTCCAAGGCTGTAGACATTGAAAACAAAATGAAAACGGGGTTCAAAGAGCATTAAGAACAGTTATAGACTGCTTGATGAATAAACAGGTGTAGAACTACAGTTACAGAGACAATGGAAAAACTGGAACATAATAAGATATGTTAAACATTTAAGTTGACAGAAATAAGCATTTCAGTTTTAGTCAATTCAAGTGTATAAAATGAACTTTGCAAAAATATCACCTAGGTAAAACTATGTTTAAGTGCTTCTGACACAAATAAAATAATGACAGTATGAAGGTATACATATTGTCAATAAACTGATTATAATTTGGAATCACTTGCTCCAAACCAAACAAACAGTAAAAACAAATACAAACTCCACCCCAAATATCAAATACAGACATGACAGATAACTAACAATACAAACCATTAGGGAATATACCTTTCTATCCTCTATAAAATAACATTAACTTATATTACCTTTGAACACTAGATTTTATTAAAAACATAAGATTATAAGAAATGCTGGGGAAAATATAGAATCTGTAATTTTTATGTGAGATATTTCCATTAATTCATACTATGAAAGAGCTTGTGAAAGCAGGCTCAAAAACCACTCACTAGCTGTGTGCAAGATGTCAATATAATTAACTTTATAATGTGCTAATAATAATAAGCACATGGAAGTACTCCCAATTTTTTTCAAAAAATCAAGTACAAGAGAACTTAAAAGGACTAGCTGCACTGAAGTATTCTATTTAGTTGGACTGAGATGGATCATGTTAGATTCTGGGTTTCAATATATCAATTCTGGACATAAGAAAAAAAGGAATACAGTTATGCAGAAACATTTACAAAATAAAGTATGTATTTATTTTAAATAAAATCACATAATAATGAACATCATCATTAATCTTTATATATAATTCTAAATATAAAGGGACTGCTAGGCCAAAGGGTGCCAATTGCTGCCACCAACCAACCCAAAATTTGGAATTACTGCAATCTATAATAGATTTATAAACAAATTTATAAATAATAAATCTATTACAATAGATTTATAAATAAATGTATAAATAAATTTTTATATACCTAACTGTTGTAAAACAATTGCTTTTACTTGTGCTGGTAGGTTTTCTGTCTGCAACAATTGTTCATAGGCTTCCTTTGCAGAATGGTATTTCCTCTAAAGTAGAAAACAAGATGTTGAGAAGAATAAAATGATAAATCTTTAATAAACAAAAATAAGGATTTTAATAAGGAATTGATGACACGATTTAATTAACTATTCAAGTAATGAAAGAATATGAACACTAAAATGCATGCTGTAAAGAATTAGTGCATGAAGATTTAGATAATATAAAGTTTCTATAATGAAAAAATAACTGAATGTAAAAAAGCTCTAATTTATTAATGGAGTATTTCTTTAACCCTGGACAGCTATGTTGTAAAATAACTAACAGCTAATAAAAGTAATCTTGAACATTACAGAGTGTCAACAAAATATGTTTTAAAAAATCTGCTATATTTCAAAAGGTACAAATAGAATAAATTCAACCTTGTATATAACAAAACAACATTCACAAAGCTTTAAGAGTATTCTACTAGCAAATGTATTATTAGATGGAAAGAATTTCAAAGATACAGACAACTTAGGAGGCAAAAACATTAAGTGCTACTATCTTTTACAAAGTCTAAGAGAAAAAGTTAACATTTTAATCTTACAATATTGTTTCTTATAGGAAATACTCTTAAAATTTCTTATTAAGATATGTTTTAAAAAACATAATTATTTCCCACAGTTTTGATCTAAACAAAGTTCATGATATTCAAGGTACACCCAAATTCCTAAATGAGTCCACGGTCCACAGTTGTCCCTCAAAAAATACTAGTCAGACTAAATTATTAATGCCTCCAAACAACAGAATAACTTTTTAAGAAGACAAAACTTCCAAGCATTATCTTTTTAATGTACTTGAAAAAGCAATTACTTAAGTCATTTTTTATGTATAACAACAGGAGGAAAATGTCATTTCAAGGTTATTTGTATTTAAATGAGCAGCACAACATGAATAATTCAAATAAATGTATACACTGTAACTAGTAAATTTGAGTTTTTTCTCTAACTAAAGGTAACCAAAACCTCAGGAGAGAAAAAAAACCCTCAGTTTTTATTTCTGTCATATATGCACATACAGATATATAAGCACACCAAATTTAAAAATACACACCACAAAGATGTCCATACATACAAAGATACATACTTCCTCAAGCATACACACAAATTCAGCAAAGTTAGATAGAAAATTAATAATCAAATTGTATTTTATGCACTAGTAAAACACAGCAAAGATGAACTCTAGAAAATTTAACTTAAAACAGCACTAAATAGAAAAAATATATTTAGAATAAATTTACCAACAATGTAAAAGACTTGTATAAAACACCACATTGGTGTCAATGCACTATCTATAAAGAGGTCAATAGTTGTTTCCCTATCTTAGTATACCCTATTGTAGAGCTCTACTCCTAACTGTTAAAGGAATCTTCATCCTGTTTTTCACAGCATCTGCAACATTTTTGACTTCTGATGAAGAGTACCAGGGTTCCAATTTCTCTACATCCTTGGCGACACTTTCTATCTTTTGTTTCCTGATAACAGCTGTCTAGAGAGGTTTAAGTGATACCTTACTGTGGTTCTGATTTAAATTTCCCTCAGGATTTGTGACATTAAGCATTGTTTTATAAACCCGCTGGCCATTTACATGTCTTCCTCAGAGCAATTTCTCTTCAAACCCTTAAGCCATTTTGAAATTGAGTTATAGATTTTTTGCTATTGAGTTAAAGGAGTTCTTTATATATTTGCAAGATTAATCCCTTATTAGATTAGATTAATGAATGGTTTGCAAATATTTTCTTCCATTATGTAGGCTGTCTTTTCACTGTGTGGGTTGTTTCTTTTGCTGTTTAGAAGCTTTTAACTCGATGTGGTCCTAACCGTTGATCCTGGGGGGGTGGGGGGTGGGGGGGGTGGTTTCCTGTGCTTTTGGTGTCATATGCATGAAATCACTGGCAAGACCAGTATCGCTATTCCTTTATTCTTTAAATGTTCTACAAATTTAACTCTTCCATTTAAGTCTTTAATCCCCCTTTTGTTGACTTCTGTGTAAAGGATATGGGTTCAATTCCATTCTTCTACATACGGATATTCAGTTTTCCTAACACCAACTGTTGAAGACTCCTCTCTTTGTTGTGTATTCTGGGCACTCATTAAACACCCATTGACCATATCCACATAGATTTATCTCTAAGCTCTCTATCCCATTCCAACAGTCTAACTATGTTTGTCTTTACACTGATACACATTGTTTTCAGTAATTTAGCTTGTTATCTGATCAGGAACTGTGATACTTCAGCTCTACTCTTCTTTCTGAAGAATGGGCTTTTTGTGATCTTTAGAAGTTCCACTAGAATTAGAAAGTCATTCTTCTGAGGCACCTGCGTGGCTCAGTCGATTAAGTGTCCAACGTCGGCTCATGTCATGATCTCATGGTTGTGAGTCTAAGCCCCTCATCAGGCTCTGCACTGACTGTGGAGCCTGCTTAAGATTTTCTCTCTCCCTCTCTCTCTGCCCCTCCCTTGGTTGTGCTTTCCTACCCAAAAATAAATAAACACTTAAAAATTAATTTAAAAAAAGAATCATTCTTTCTATACCTGTAAAAAAAATTCTATTGGGATTTTTACAAAAATTGCAAGGAATCAGTAGGCCAATATGGAATTTCTAATTAAAAAACCCACCAGAATTCTCTGGGGCGCCTGGGTGGCTTAGCCAGTTGAGCAGCCGACTTCAGCTCAGGTCATGATCTTGCAGTCTGTGAGTTCGAGCCCTGCGTTGGGCTCTGTGCTGACAGCTCAGAGCCTGGAGCCTGTTTCAGATTCTGTGTCTCACTCTCTCTGACCCTCCCCCATTCATGCTCTATCTCCCTCTGTCTCAAAAATAAATAAAGGTTCAAAAAATAAAAAACAAAAACACCAGAAGGGACTGAGAATATATGCAGAGAAACCGGACTTTATTTACAAAATTAAGGGGCTCCTGGATGACTCAATTAAGCATCTGACTTCAGCTCAGGTCATGATCTCATGGCTCCCCAGTTTGAGCCCTGTATCAGGCTCTGTGCTCACAGATCGGAGCCTGGAGCCTGCTTTGGATTCTGTGTCTCCCTCTCCTTCGAACCCACCCTGCTCATGCCTGCTGTCTCTCTCTCTCCTCTCTCTCTCTCAAAAATAAATAATAAAACATTAAAAATTTTTTTAAAAGACCAAAACTTTTGTACATGAAAAGACACTATTGAAGATAATTAAAATCCACAGAAGAAACTGAAAACACAAAGAATGGGAAAAAATATTTGCAAATGATATCTCATAGTTAATATTCAGTAGACATAAAAAAAACTCCTAACAAGTCAATAACAATATCAAACAACCCACTGACAAATGATCAGAGGACCTGAATAAATATTTCACCAACAAGGTATGCACATGTCCAATAAGCACATGGAAAAAAAAAAAAAAACCATCAAAACCACTAGTTAACAGGGAAATGCACATCAGTATCATAATAAAATGCAATTTCACAACCATTATGAAGGGCAAAAATATAGAAAATAACCAGCGTTGGCAAGATGTGGAGAAATGTGAACCCTGTGTGTTGTATGTTTTGTGTGTAGACAATGGTGCAGTCACCGTGGCTCCTCAAAAAGATTAAACATAAATTTACCATAAGACCCAGCAATTCTTATAGGTATATACATCTGAACATTGAAAACAGGGTCTCATATATTTGTACACAAATCTTTATAGCAGCTTTACTATTCACAATTGCTACTAGATAGAAATAACCTAAATGTCCACCCACAGAAGAATGAAAACAAAATATATTATTCAGTCATAAATAGTAATGAAGTTCTGATACATGCTACAACATGGATGAATCTTGAGGGTAATGATAACTGAAACAAGTAAAACACAAAAGGACAAATACTGCATGACTCTATTTATAGAAGGTATCTAGAATCCATATTCAAAGATATAAAGGTAGAATAAAGGGTCAAGGAATAAACTTAAAAGGAATACATGAGGAGCTCTACGAGCAGGAGACGAATTTAAAAATTCAGTACTTTTAAACAAAATTCAAAACTGTTTCACAATATTCTGTACCTTTTCATGATAAAAACCATTTAAAAAATTAGGAATATAAGGGAACTACTTTAAAACTGATAAAGGGTAGCAGCACTCTCAAAAATAGCCAAATTATGGAAAGAGCCTAAATGTCCATCAACTCATGAATGGATAAAGAAATTGTGGTTTATATACACAATGGAGTATTACGTGGCAATGAGAAAGAATGAAATATGGCCCTTTGTAGCAACGTGGATGGAACTGGAGAGTGTGATGCTAAGTGAAATAAGCCACACAGAGAAAGACAGGTACCATATGTTTTCACTCTTATGTGGATCCTGACAAAACTTAACAGAAACTCATGGGGGAGGGGAAGGAAAAAAAAAAAAAAGGAGGTTAGAGTGGGAGAGAGCCAAAGCATAAGAGACTCTTAAAAACTGAGAACTGAGTGTTGATGGGGGGTGGGAGGGAGGGGAGGGGAGGTGATGGGCACTGAAGAGGGCATCTTTTGGGATGAGCACTGGGTGTTGTATGGAAACCAATTTGACAATAAATTTCATATACTGAAAAAAGTAAAAATAAAAAATAAAACTGATAAAGGGCATTTATGAGAAGCCAAAGTGATTATAGCAACTTCATTAATATTGGCAACTATGATGTCCTTCACAGGGTGAATGTACAAGTAACTGTAATACATCCACACAATGAAATATTACTCATTGCTAAATATAAATGAGTTATCCAGTCATGAAATCATGAAGAAAAGTTAAATGCACATTACTCAAGGAAAGAAGCCAACTGGAAAGGAAACACTATGAAATACTACAGTTACATAATTAAAATTATGGAATAGAAACACATGCCAATTACTATAAATGGGTCAAGAAAAAAACAATATTATCTTTATTTGGAGATTTGACAGAGTATGCATTTAAGAACTTTAAAAACTACTAAAAAATTCAGTGAGTGTGCCTACAAGACCAATAACCACTTAAAAATACAAAAAGAAAAGGACTAGACGACAATGCCATTAATAAATACATTTAACAAAATGGGCATTGGAGGTCAGCACTGTCTCCATTCTGCCTTTCTTTTGATTTTCATGTTTCAAACTTATAGTTTATCAGTGCTTCCAGTTGCTGACATCTAACTGGAATATGGCTACACACACTCACCCACACAAACTTAAATATACTCTATTGTGAAAGAGCTCAAAAGTCATCAGATGAATAAAGAAGATGTGAAGATGTGTGTATTGTGTGTGTGTATATATTGTATATATATACATACAAATATATATATTGTATATATATACATACATATATGTGTGTGCATATATATTACACACACACACACACACACACACACACACACACACACACACACACACAATGGAGTATTACTCAGCAATCAAAAAGAATAAAAGCTTGCCATTTGAAACAACATGGATGGAACTAGAGGATATTATGCTAAACAAAAGTAATCAGTCAGAGAAAGTCAGGTATACGACTTCACTCATGTGAAACTGAAGACACAAAACAGATGAACATAAGGAAAGGGAAGCAAAAATAATATAAAAACAGGAAGAGGGACAAAACATAAGAGACTCTTAAATAGAGAGGACAAACAGGGTTGCTGGAGGGGCTATAAGGGGCATTAAGGAAGACCCTTGACAGGATGAGCACTGAGTGTTATACATAGGGGATGAATCACTGGAATTGACTCCTGAAAACATTGCACTATATGCTGATTTGGATGTAAATTAAAAATTAAATTAAAATACATATACATGTACACACACACACACACACACACACACACACACACACACACACACACACACACACCATTCTCTTATGTTTATTCTCCCTATGTTTATTCAAGCATATTTCAAATAGGTCCTGCTCAGAGAAGCCTTAACTAATCATAGTACACAATTTAGTAAAAGATATAGTCTAATTTTAAAAGATTCAAATGGTAAAATTCTGTAACTTTACTGATTACTCAGGATTAAAATTCATGTGTTTCATCTTTGAAAACTGCAATGAAATAAATATAACTTTAATATCCTAATATGCACGAATGATTATAAGAGACTTTCCATATATCAAAGGATTAAAAAATGTGTTTTCAAAAGCCAATGCACGGGGTGGCTCAGTTGGTTGAGAGTCCAGCTTCACCCTAGGTCATGATCTTGTCATTCCTGAGTTCGAGCCCCATGTCACACTCCATGCTGACAGCTCAGAGCCTGGAGCCTGCTTCAGATTCTATGTCTCCCTGTCTCTCTCTCTCTCTCTGCCCCTCCCCTACTCATTCTCTCTCCATCTTTCTCAAAAATAAACATTAAAAAGAAAACCTAAGCCAATGAAGAAAAACCATTTACACCAAAGGTTCAGTTGAGAAGTAAACATTTTCATCTATGACACTCATATATGATGGCTGCCTATTCTCAACATACATCTTACCAAACAAAAGAAATTTGAGATTAGCAGTATATTCTACCTCTGAAGGTGATTCAACTCTGGTTCAGTAAATATTGAAACTTGCGGTATGTGTGTGTGGTGGGGTCAGGAAGAGGTAGAGTACGAGATACAGAGACCTGATGCTAATTTTCTTAAAATCCCTTATACCATGATTGTTACTCCACAAGCTGGGTAAAAATATCTTAAAGTATCTTACTACATCCATTTTATAATATGAATAATCAAAGATGCCAGCAGCTTTCCTGTTTTGAGAATAATTCTGCATAATCCCTGTCTTCATTCCATTATTTTATACTTGGCCTAAAAACAAAAGGAAAGACTTTTACACAATTTTACTCTATGAAGTGTTTTATTTTCTCCTTCCTGAAAAGCTATTATATGTGCACTGTATCTCACAACTGAAATGCAATCACTATTATTCCACTGCTCATATTCTGGATATAGTCTGTATTTTTTCAGGCTCCTCTCAACGTCCTGATATTCTACCACAGACTGTAAATTTGTATGTTCTCCAACCACCAAACAAAATCTGACACACACAAAATATTCTAAAATTAGACTGAAACAGATTAAAATACCCACCTTGAAGTAATGGTAATAACATCAGTGTGACTATAGGGTGTATTACAAATAATAAGACCTTTAAAAGGTATTTCAATATTATAGAAAAACAGAGGAAACTATTCTAAGAAAATAGTTACAATTATCCACAAGTATTTTGAAAAGTAAATTAGATATTAATATCAGAATGGCATTCTTAAGTATAGTCATTTCACAGCATGCAAATGATTGAAGTTTAGACGCAAATCATATTAAAGGACAGTTTCTAGTATACAGCAAGCAGAGTGTTTGGGGAAATTTATTAAATTATAGTGAGTTGAAGGTAGTAACAAACACTATACACATATTGAATACAAACCTCAAATACCTTCATTTCTCTTGTATTATTTTTTCACTGAGCAAAATTGCAAACACAGGTAATGAGTATAAATACATATATATAAAATATATGCAGGAGTATATACTCAGAACTCGACTAACATTTCATTTAAAGCATGGTTTATAGAATTCACTTCACTTAAAGCATGAAGAAGATTGTTATTAGATCTGGTTCCTTTTTTAAATATAGTACGTTAAAGCACTTACCTGGGTTTCATACAAGTGGGCAATATGAAATTGAACTACAAAGGATCATGGAAAAGAATTAATTATAATACAGTTGACTTCAGGTAATAAACAAAAATATAGAAAATTATCAAATACAAGGAAACGCTAAAACTAAAGATTAGAAATCTGATTTAGATTATCTTTTGTGTTTACTTTAACAACACGCAAATTAATCTGCTAAAAATCGTAAGAATGTCAAGAAAATATTAGTCATTATTAAAACTCCAGAAAAACTTTTACATTATGAACATGAAAATTCAACAATAAATACTACATGAAGCTCAAATCAATAGTATGTAAATTTAAGATTTTAAATGTATATATCATCCATGCAATATTCTCAAATTTTTACCTTAAAAACAGTCATTTAATTAAGACATGTTTTCCAAAATATACAAGTTACTCTTTAACAGAAAATCTCATTAACAATTTTTCCTTTTAAGTATTGGTCAGGGCAATATTAGCAAAATAGGAGGAAAATATTAAAAATAGGGGAAATGAGTTTTCAGTTTTTCAGAATTAGGTAGTTTTTATTTAAAGAAGAAAAAAAAGTCGAATCATCTAAAAAGCAAAGTTAGAAAATAAAAATAGCTGAAAAATCAAAAAAGGTAGAACACCATTTTTGCTTCCCTTTATTAGAGTTCTTCCAGTTGCCTAATTCCCACTCACCAGAGCATTAAATAACTTAGTGAGGGTCATGAATCAATAAAACAAAACTATAAAAATTACATACAAAATTTAGATTTTTGTATTCATGGTTTTTATTTTTCTGATGGAAAATGTCTTTTTTTGTTGTTGTTTAGATTCTAAGCAGGATAGTCTTTCAAAGTTATATACAAAATATTTATGTATGTGAATTTTAAGAAAAGTCTCACAGATGACATTTGCCTTAGGAAAAAAAGTACTAAGACATCTCTTTTTCTCTCCTTTCCTTCTGCTTCCCTTCCTTTTCTCTCATGGAATAGGAAAAAGGTAAAATTCTTTCTAGGAAGCATTAAAAAATTAAAAATTCTTAAAGTTGGCTTTAAAGATTATGTTTCAGTTAGTTTTGAAGGTATGGAAAATTCTCAGTTAATAAGTCCCCAGCTATCTAGTACTGGAGAACATTCCATGAGAGATAATTAAAATCAAACAACATTTTGGTACAAAGTTACTGCTCTACATGTGAGGTTACATATTACATCTTAATCACCATCCAGGTAGAATAAAAACATCTTCCTAGAGAAGATAAAAATACTATTGCCAAGATAACAACAGAACAAAATAAAGAAAAAAATCTAATGACAATAACAAACAATATTTATTTTATAAGTTATATTATTCTGTAAAGAGATCTTTTGTTTTATAGATTTACCTTATAGGCTAAGGCATTTCACAGGGGAAGATATTTTATAAGCTAAAATCTTTATTTTATATGTTCAGAGATTTTTTTTTCCTCTTTGATGACCTTTCCTAAGGTAGCTCTCCTTACAATGCCATGTCCAGTTACCACTAATCACATCTCACTGCATGATTGGAGGGAACCAGGATTAAGAGTAAAAAATAAGGTAAAGACATAGAAAATCTGTTTCTCAATTTCCCAATCTTCATTCTATCTAATAAAAGGTAAGGGAAGAAAAGTTCAAGCTAACTTGTACCCTACCTAATACCATCTAAACTTTTCCCAGATTTTAGTCTCAGATCCTCACAATTGCACAAGGTATAACATTATCCTCTACAACATATTTCATTCTTAAATGTACTTTGAAGGAGGAACATAAACAAAAATTGCAAATGCTCCTGGCATTTCTCAATTATACAGACTAAAATTTGGACAAGTGTCAAATGGTCTTGAAATTTAAACTCAAATTTTTGGAATACCAGAAGAACTATATCTCAAAGAACAATCATATATGAAACTTCTGTATCCCCTAATTCTTTTTGAAATACTAATTGTACACATCCATTCACTATTTCTAAAACCAATATGTAGTATATACCCATTCAAAGAAACTATACATTTCTGATTTAAAATAGAATATTTGTTTTCTTTTTTAACTTTCCTTTGAAAACTTAAGACATTCCCAATTTTACAGGCACAAGTAACAGTGTCAAATAGTCATGGCCTGTGGAGTATTCAAACCCACAAAAATATTAAAAGGAAGAGAAATCATTTTTCCATTTAAATAATGCAAGACCACTACTAATGATCCCTAGCACAACACCAGCAATCACCATATAACACTATTTGTTCAACAAGAACCACCTACCTAAATCACCTGTCTCAATGTCTTTGACACAGGCTTGTGCTCCTCCATTTTATTCTCAGTAACCCACAAAAACAAAAATATAGATTTGAAAAAGTATTTAGGGTCATAATTTGAAAGTTCCTATGAATATCAGATTCCTAAAAAAGACAAAAGAACTACTGTACTTACAAATACTTACTTTCAACACTGGACAAAGTACAGGGATTACAGTCAATCAAAGCTAACTGAAAATGCTGTGAGAGGAAGGCAAAAAATATTAATGGACTATACTTAGAATTGCATAATATAAATTTTTATAGTTTGGGCATTTTAAGGTTTTTTAACATATAGTAATTAGAAGATGTTACAAACCTAAAACATAACAGCCAACCAAAAAGAAAAAATTACTGTCATTCAAAACCTGTTATGAAAAGGAAAGTGTTACCAAGTTATTTATTCCCAACAGATATTTAAAAATGAAAAATGTGTCGGCAAAAAAAGAACTTGGTCTACATATTCTGTGTCAGTCTTTATTAGATGAAAAAAAAAACTATTTCAGTATTCAAGTAAAAAAAACTGTTACAGACATGCTTAAATAAAAATGTGGGTTTTTTTTTTTTTTAATGTTTTATTCATTTTTGAAAGAGACAGCAGGGAAAGGGGCAGACAGGGAGACTAAGGAATCTGAAGTGGGCTCTATGCAGTTACAGCAGCAAGCCCTCTGTGGAGCTCAAACTCAAGAGCTGTGAGATCATGACCTGAGCAGAATTCAGACGTTTAACCTTCTGAGCCACCCAGGTGTTCCTACATATAAAACATGTTTTTCAATTCATTATATAAAAATCTGAAAACTATTAACAACATAAAAGATTTTAAAATATTACTTCAAAACAAAACTTGAGGGCACCTGCGTGGCTCAGTCAGTTAAGTATTCAACTCTTGATTTCAGCTCATGTCACACTCTCATGGTAATAAAACCATGCCCTGTACGTCGAGCTCTGCTCTGAGTGTGAAGCCAGCTTGAGATTCTCTTTCTGCCCCACCTACCCTCTCTCTTAAAAAGAAAAAAACTAATTAAAAAAACATAAAAATGAAACAAAATTTAGAAACCAGAAAATTCTGAGAATTATCTTGAAAAACAAAATACATCTGCCTTTATTTCTGCCTTTATATCTGTATTTCAACAAATTATAAGAGTAACACAACATACATTGAACCCATGTTGAAATTAATCTGTGAATTATATTACTAACCTTTTAAACAACATGTAAATTGTGTGTAAATATGTATAATCATTCATTATACATTAAAAATGTAACATGACATACAGCTCTATTTCTCATTATATCAAGTAAGGGTAACACATAATGTAAATACAATTGTAACTCTATTGTAGACACATTTGTAAGTTGGGCTAGGTACAGATCTAATATATACTGTTATTAGATCTATAAAATAATCTTATTAAAACATTAGTTTACTAATATTAGCTAACACTCTATAACACAATAATGTATAAATGATATATGGTATATAATAGTATTAGATATCATATACAAATCATTCATCTATATGCAAATACTAAATACACAGGTAACATTAAACATGACAAAATTAATTATTACTAAAACACTAAGTAATATAAGACACTTAATACTTATTGCTATAAACATCACATATACAAACTACTTAATAGAAAATAGTAAAACACTTGAATTTTTTGAAGTTAAAAGAAAAACAGACCCCATTTTGACCATCCTAGCAACTATTACCACAAACGTACATTCATTTTTCACAACGTTCATTAATTTTTCAACATTAAAATAAACAGCTAAATAATCAATTAAAATAATCAGCCATTAAATAACCTAAGGACAAGTTATTTTTAAAAATCAACTATAAAAATGCCATTCATACTTAAAATGCATGTATCTAAAATTATGAGACATACTGATTACTTCAAGTTTCAAATGCCAAGCTGTACATGCAGTTCAAACTATTATCTTCTGTGTGAAAAAATATTTAGCAAGTTTTAAGAACTACACTTCTATGTAGAATCAATGTGGAATCATTGGAATTCTTCAACCAGCCCCATTTATGTATAAAAACAATATTTGCTATCTGATAGTGTAACCAAATAATACATAGCATCAATGATAGAAACACTATGGTATTATAGGCCTATTAGGCTTCTAAACGGTATGTAGACAAACCTTTCCACAAATAGCGCTTGGTAAATGGGCTATCTACATAAAGAAAAAAGAAGTTGAACCCTATCTTCTACCATACACAAAAATTAACATGAAATACATTAGAGATGTTAATTTAACAACTATAAAAATGTTAGAAGATATATAGAAAAACAGTGGATATGGTAATTTCTCAGCTATCACATCAAAAGCATAGACAACAATAGAAAAAAATAAATTGGCCTTCTTGAAAATTAAAGAACTTCTATGCTTGAAAAGACAGTGAAAAGAAAACCCACAGAAAGGGAGACACTATCTGCAAATCATAGATCTGATAAGTGATTAATATCCGTATTTTATTTTAAAAAACCCAAAAACTACTCACAAGAAAACAAAGGACCCAATTTAAAAATAAGCCAAAAATTTGAGTAGACATTACTATAAAGATAAACAAATGGTCAATAAACACAAGAAAAGATGCTTGACATTAGTCATTACAGATGTGCAAAATCAGTTATCCTTATCAAAATAACACCAGCATTCTTCAGAGCTAAGACAATCCTAAAATTTGTATGGAACTACAAAACACCACAAAAAGCCAAAGCAATGTTGAAAAAGAAAATCAAAGCTGGAGGCATCACAATCCCACACCTTCACCTGTATTACTAAAGCTATAATGATCAAGACAGTATGACACTGGCACAAAAACAGACACACAGATCAACGGAATAGAACAGAGAACCCAAAAAGGACCCACAAATATATGGCCAACTAATCTTTGACAAAACATAAAGAGTACCAGGGAGAAAAAGGGTTCTTTAAATCTTTCCTTTAAAAAAAAACACAAAACCTTTTTTAAATGTTTATTTATGAGAGGGGAGAGAGAGGGAAGAAGGGAGGGAGGAAGGGAGAGAGAAACAAGGTACAAGCAGGAGAGGGGCAGAGAGAGAGAAAGAGAAAGAGAGAGAATCCTTAGCAGGCTCCAGGCCTGTCAGCACAGACTCCTATGCAGAGCTCAAACTCACGAACTATGCAATCATGACCTGAGTCGAAGTCGGACACTTAACCAACTGAGCCACCCAGGTGCCCCAAAAAGACAGTCTCTTAAGCAAAAGATGCTAAGAGAAATGGACAGGATCATGTGGAAGAATGAAAGTAGACCACATTCACAAAAATAAATTCAAAATGGTTCGAGGACCCAATTTGGGGGGTGGGAGGCAGGGGGCAGGAAACCATCAAAATCCTACAGGAATAAACAGGAAGCAACTACTCTGACCTCAGCCATGGTAACTTCTTACTCCACATGTCTCCAGAGGCAAGGGAAACAAAAGCAAAAATGAACTACTGGAACCTCATCAAAATAAAAAGCTTCTGCACAGCAAAGGAACAACCAACCAAATTGAAAGGCAACAAGAGAATGGGAGAAGACACTTGCAAATAACATATCAGATAAAGGGTTAATACCCAAAATCTATCTATAAAGAACTTCCCAAACTCAACACACACAAAATATAATACAATGCAGAAATGGGCAAAAGATATGAACAAGCACTTTTCCAAAGAAGACATCAAGATGGCTAACAGACACATGAAAAGATGCTTAACGTCACTCATTACCAAGGAAACAGAAATCAAAACCACAATGAGGTATTACCTCAAACCCGTCAGAATGGTTACAATGAACAACTCAGGCAACAATACATGTTGGCAAAGATGCAGAGAAACAGGAATCCTTTTTGCAGTTGGTGGGAATGCAAAATGGTGCAGTCCCTCTGGAAAACTGTATGGAGGTTCCTCAAAAAATAATAAATAGAACTGCCCTATGGCCCAGAAATTGCACTATTAGGTATTTATCCAAAGGATACAGCTGTACTGTTCCAAAGGGGCACATGCACCCCAGTGTTTATAGCAGTGCTACCAACAATAGCCAAAGTATGGAAATATCCCAAATGTCTACCAACTGATTAACAGATGAAGAACATGTGGTGTGTGTATATATACACAAAGGAATATTACTCAGCAATTAAAAAAAAAAAACTGAAATCTTGCCATTTGCAACAACGTGAATGGAACTGGAGGGTATTTTGGTAAGCGAAATAAGTCAGTCAGAGAAAGAGAAGTATCACATGATTTCACTCATACGTGGAATTTAAGACACAAAACAGATGAACACAAGGGAAGGGAAGCAAAAATAATGTAAAACAGAGAGGGAGATAAACCATAAAAGGCCCTTAAATACAGACAACAAATTGAGGGTTACTGGAGGGGTGCTGGGTGGGCAGATGGACTAAATGAGCAAGGGACATTAAGGAGGACACTTGTTGGTTAGATAAGCACTAGGTGTTAAATGTAAGTGATGAATCACTGAATTCATTTCCTGAAATCATTATCACACTCTATGTTAACTAACTTGGATTTAAATTCACAAAATAATAATAAATAAAAGTTAATAAAATTTAAATTACAAAAAAGAGGAGGAGGAGGAGAAACCAGCATCTGGGGGAAAAAGTAATGAGCAGATATAGTTTAATGGGTGCAGAATTTTCTACGGTATGCTGAAAACCTTGGATAACACACAGATAAGAGTTATATATATAACATCATAAATATAAATGCTACACACTTAAATTTCTAAAATAATCAATATTATGTATAATTTATCACATTAAAAAGGAATACTTAAATAATTCAAGACAATACTTGAAAAAAATTAGGCTAGCCTATAAGGTACTGCATTTCATACATTTAAAGGCTTAAAATGGGATAAATTATTAACATGAATATGGCCCTTAAGTAACAAAAACTTTGTTCAATGAACAAACTCTGAGAATCAATAATGCATAAAACTATGCAGATACTCGAGATATTTTATCAATATCCTATTTTGGTTGTGATATACCGCATACTATAGTCAAGCAAGATGTCACCCTGAAGGAAACTCTGATGGCATATATGAACACACTGTACTCTTTCTTACATGTACATTTACTATAATCAGAAAATAAAAAGTAAATAATAATAACCAAAATGGGGGCAAAGGGAGGGGGGTAGTTTACTCAAGAAATATCCAACAGCTGTACAGTTTAAGTTGCTTTTATTTTCCAATTATGCAAAGCTGACTGTGTGTCCTTAATGTGATACCAGAGCAAGGCTTATTTAATAAATTGTTTCTTCTACAGAGAAAGACCAGCATAACACTCACACATCATTCAGAAGTCTTACACTCACACATCATTCAGAAGTCTTATCATGAATTACAATGTAATGTGATAAAATAGATCTTTCCTAAATGACTCATCAAACAACTCATCTTAAAAGAAATAATTTTCAAGATGACAGTACTTCAGTACTATTATCACAGTAAAACCCCCAAATTAAAGAGATGTGTATAACCTAAGTCATGCTACATTTAATCTGTGAGTATTCCATATCCTATGATGAAACTGGTTTTGCAGAAGGAAAAATCTTGAAAGCAGCAGAAAAATTACTGCTTTAGTGTGCCAAACCCAAGAAAACATAAAATAATAAACACTTTCAAACAACATAAACCTTGCAAACCTTTACACAATAAGCAAAGGCAACAAAGCCACAACAAGTAGGACTATATCAAACTAAAAAGCTTCTGCACAGCGCAGGAAACCATCAGCAAAATTAAATGGCAATATACTAAAAAGAAAATGTCTACAGATCACTATCTGACAAGAGGTTAACTTCCAAAATACAAACGAACTCATTAAACTCAAAAGGGAAAGGGAGAGGGAGAGGGAGGGGGGAGGGGGGGGGAGGAGGGAGGGGGAGGAAGGAGGGGAGGGGGAGGGGGAGGAGTGGAGAGGAAAAACCCCCATAAATAGTCTGATTAAAAATGGGGAGAGGTAGCACAAAAACAGACACTCAGATCAATGGAACAGAATAAAGAACTCAGAAATGGCCAACTAATCTTTCACAAATATATGGTCAACTAATCTTTGACAAAGCAGGAAAGAACATCCAATGGAATAAAGACAGTCTCTTCAGCAAGTGGTGCTGGGAAAACTGAACAGCGACATGCAGAAGAATGAACCTGGACCACTTTCTTACACCATACACAAAAATAAACTCAAAATTGATGAAAGACCGAAACATAACACAGGAAGCCATAAAAATCCTAGAGGAGAAAGCAGGCCAAAACCTCTTTGATCCTGCCCACAACAACTTCTTACTCAATTACGTCTTCAGAGCCAAGGTAAACAAAAGCAAAAATGAACTATTGGGACCTCATCAAAATAAAAAGCTTCTGTCCAGCGAAGGAAACAATCAGCAAAACTAAAAGGTGACAGAATGGGAGACGATTATGTGCAAATGACATATCAGATACAGGGTTAGTATCCAAAATCTATAAAGAACTTCTCAAACTCAACACCCAAAAAGCAAATAATCCAGTGAAGAAATGGGCAAAAGACATGAATAGACACTTCACCAAAGAAGACATCCAGATGGCCAACCGACACATGAAAAAATGCTCAACATCTCTCATCATCAGGGAAATACAAATCAAAACCACAATGGATATGACCTCACACCTGTCAGAATGGCTAATATGAACAACTCATGCAACAACAGATTATGGCAATGATGCAGAGAAAGAGGATCTCTTTTGCATTGTTGGTGGGAATGCAAACTAGAGCAACCACTCTGGAAAACAGAACGGAGGTTCCTCAAAAAACTAAAAATAGAACTATCTTATGACCCAGGAATTGCACCACTAGGTATTTATCCAAGGGATACAGGTATGCTGTTTCGAAGGGGCACATGCACCCCAATGTTTATAGTAGCACTACCCACAATAGCCAAAGTATGGAAAGAGCCCAAATGTCCATCGATGGATGAATGGATAAAGAAGATGTGGTGTATATATAGACAATGGAGTATTCCTTGGCAATCAAAAAGAATAACATCTTGCCATTTGCAACTACGTGGATGGAACCAGAGGGTATTCCGCTAAGCGAAATTAGCCAGAAAAAACAAATATCATATGACTTCACTCATATGAGGTCTTTAAGACACAGAACAGATGAACAGAAGGGAAGGGAAGCAAAAATAATATAAAAACAGGGAGGGGGACAAAAACATAAGAGAGTCTTAAATATGCAGAACAGAGGGTTACTGGAGGGGTTGTGGGAGCGGGTATAGGCTAAATGGGTAAGGGGCATTAAGGAATCTACCCCTGAAATCATTGTTGCACTGTATGCTAACTAATTAGGATGCAAATTTTAAAAAATAAAACTAAAATTAATTTTTTAAAAATGGGCAGAGGATCTGAAGTGACAGCTTTTTAAGGAAGACCTATACCTTTATTCAGGTGAATGAAAAGATGTGCAACTTCACTCACCATTGCAAAACAAAACTATAATGAGATACCACCTGACACCAGTCACAATGGCTAGTATCAAAAATAACAAGAAATAACAAGTATTGAGAAAGATGTGGAGAAAACAGAACCCTCCTACACTCTTGGTAGTATTTTGTGAAATACAACATAGAAAGGAAATACTGTATGATCTCACGCATATGTAGAATATGAAAATTTCAAGAGGTGCCTGGGTGGTTCAGTCGGTTGGGCAGCCGACTCTGGTTTCGGCTTGGATTATGATCCCGTGTTTCATGGGTTCCACCCCTGCATCACGCTCTGCACGGTCGTGGTGCAGAGCCTGCCTGGGATTCTATCTCTCCCTCTCTCTCTGCCTCTCCTCTGCTTGTGTGCAAAGAAGTAAATAAACAAACAAATATTTTTTACGGTGAGAATTTAAAAATTAAAAACCAACTGGAAAAAGTCTTTCTCTTTAATAAGTGGGTGCTGGGAACTTTCACCACTTTCTTATCCCACACACTATAAACTCAAAATGAATTAAAGACTTATATGTGAGATATCAAACCATAAAAATCCTAGAAGAGACCACAGGAAGTGGCAATAACCTCTTAGACACTGACCATAGCAACATTTTTCTTGGTATGTCTCCAGCAAGAGAAATAAAAGCAAAATTAAACTATTGGGACTACATCAAAATCAGAAGGCTTTTGCACAGCAAAAGAAACGATCCACCAAACTAAAAGGCAACCTACTGAATGGGAAAAGATATTTGCAAATGACATATCAGACAAATGGTTATGCTCCAAATTCTAGAAAGAACTTGTATACAACTCAACACTCCCAAAAATGATCCAATGAAAAAATGGACAAAAGACATGAACCGACATTTCTCCAAAGACAACACCCAGATTAGCAAACAGACACATCATGCTCAACATCACTCATTACAGGTAAAATACAAATCAAAATTACAATGAGATACCACCTCACCCCTGTTGGAATGGCTAAAATCAATAACAGGAAACAATAAGTATTGGTGAGGATGTGGTGAAGAGTAATCCTCATGCACTGTTGGTAGGAATACAAACTGGTTCCATTACCACAGAAAACAGTATGGAGGATCCTAAGAAAGTTAAAAGTACATCTACTCTATGATCCAGCAATCAATCAGTATACTGGGTATTCACCCAAAGAATACAAAACACTAGGGCACCTGAGTGGCTCAGTCATTTAAACATCCAACTCTTGATTCCAGCTCAAGTCATGATCTCATGGTTTATGAGTTTATGAATTCAAGCTTGCCACTGTCTCACATAGCTGCCTGCGAGTTTCTGTCTCACTTTCTCACCCTCTCCCCTGCTCATGTTTGCTCTCACTCTCAGAAATAAATAAACATTAAAAAAAAGAATTCAGAACACTAATTCAAAGGAGTATGTGCCCCTATGTTTATAGCAGCATTATTTATAACAGCCAAATTATGGAAGCAGCCCAAATATCCATCGACTGAGGAATGGATAAAGAAGTGGTAGACAGACAGATAGATAAGACATTAGATTAGATTAGATAGATAGATAGATAGATAGATAGATAGATAGATAGATAGATAGGTGGGTGGGTGGGTGGGTGGGTGGGTGGGGGTGTGTGGACGGACGGACAGACGGACGGACAGAGATAAAGAGATCTCAATGGAATACACCAGCCATAAAAAAGAAGGGAATCTTGGGGTGCCTGGTGGCTTAGTCGGTTGAGCCTTTGACTTTGACTTGGGTCATGAATTCAAGGTTCATGGTTTCTGGTCCCGCACTGGGCTCTGTGCTGACAACTTGGAGCCTGGAGCCTGCTTTGGATTCTGTGTCTCCCTCGTTCTCTGCCCTTCCCCAACTCATGAAGCGTGCGCGCGCGCGTGCGTGTGTCTCAAAAATAAACATTAAAAAAAGATTTTTTTTTAATGCATGGAGCCAAAGTGTACTACGCCACGTGAAATGAAGTCAGAGGACACAAATACCAAATGATTTTGCTCGTATGTGGAATTTAAGGAAAAAACAAACAAAAAAACGAGGGAAGGGGGGACTGATAGAAAAGAGACAGACAAACCAAGAAACAAACTCCTAACTCTAGAGAACAAACACAGTTAGGGGGATAGCAGATGGGTGAAGAGGTGAGAGGATTAAGGATTTTACTTGTTGTGATAAACACTGGGTAATGTGTAGAATTGTTGTATCACTATACTGTATACCTGAAACTAACAAAACACTGTATGTTAACTATATTGGAATTAAAATACAACTTAATTTTAAAAATTAACAAAAATAAGTCAAACACAAACATCTCCTAGCTACAGAGAACAAATTGGTGATTGCCAGAGGTGAAGGGGGTGGGGGGTAAGTAAAATGAGTGAAGTTGGTCAAAAGGTACTAACTTCCAGTAGGTAAAGTAACTAAGTCCTGACATACAGCATATAGCACAGCAAAAGTAGTAAACCATGCTGTAATTTGTATTTAAAGTTGCCTTAAAAAGTAGAACTTGGGGCGCCTGGGGGACTGAGTCAGTTAAGTATCTGACTTTATTCAACTAAAGTTGTGATCTGGTAGTTTGGGAGTTCAAGTCCCACATCAGGCTCCATTCTGACAGCTCAGAGCCTGGAGCTGTTTTTGATTCTGTGTCTCCCTCTCTCTGCTCCACCCCACTTATGCTTTGTTCTTCTCTCTCTCTCAGAAAAAAAACATTAAAAAAAATTTTTTTATTGTTATGACAGCTTTCAAAATTTAATAATGAAACTGACGAGCGTATTTTATATCTGTAAAATATTTTCAACAAACCTCATCAATTTTAAATTCTATTACCATCAAAAAATATTCATAAGGAATTTATGATCATTTCTTCACTGAAAGATAATTTAATTACAGGGTGGATGGAGAGTTTGAGCCCCCATTGGGCTATGTGCTGACAGCTCAGAGCCTGGAGCCTGCTTCAGATTCTGTCTCCCTCTCTCTCTGCTCTTCCCACTCACATTCTACCTATCTCTCTGAAAAGTAAATAAACATTAAAAAAAAACTGGAGCACCTGGGTGGCTCAGTCAGTTAAGCATCTGACTTCAGCTCAGGTTGTGATCTGCAGGTTGGTGGGTTCAAGCCTTGCGTTGGGCTCTGTACTAACAGCTCACAGCCTGAAGCCTGTTTCGGATTCAGTGTCTGCCCCTCCCATGCTCACCCTCTGTCTCTCTCTGTCTCTCAATAATAAATAAACGTTAAAAAAAAAAAAAAAGATAATTTAATTATAGCTTTACAGAGTAAGCAATAATAGTTTGTTTATTATTTACAATAATAATTGGAAACTGCTACTAAGAAAGCATCTGGAAAAAAACCAACATCATTTGCTTTATAAAAGTTGAATGCTTTACAATATCTTCATTTCAATCCACCACTTTGTCAAGACTAGTTTCTACTATAAAATGTTTGACTAAACATTATATACTGTAAGTAGTACTGTGAATTATAACTGCTAAACAAAAGTTATGTGGGTAAAAAGAGGGGTATATATTAGTTGCCTCAGTATGAACCTACAAGTTTTATTTTTAATTTTCAATGTTCAATTTTTTCCATTATATGTATTAAAATGTAACTCTGCCACTGAATTTAAGAAGTTGGGCTTATACTGGGGCACCTGAATGGCTTAGTCAGCTGAGCATCTGACTCTTGGTTTGGGTTCAGGTAATGATCTTGCAGCTTCGTGGCTTTAATCCTCCTATCAGGGTCTGTGGGCTGGTGCCAGCCTACTCCAGATTCTCTCTCTCCCTGTGCCTTTCTCCCACTTGTACAGTCTCTGTCCCTCTCAAAATACATAAATAAACAAACTTTAAAAAATAATAATAATAAAATCTTTTGCAAAAAATTGGGCTTGGAGAACCTGGGTGCCTCAGTCCGTTAAGTATCTGACTTCAGCCCTGTCATTATCTCGGGGTTCGTGAGTTTGGGCCCCACAAGCGGCTCTGTGTTGACAGCTTGGTCCCTGAAGCCTGCTTCGGATTCTGTGTCTCTCTCTCTGCCCCTTCCCTTCTCACACTGTCTCTCTGTCTCTTAAAAGTAAATACAACATTGAAACACGTTTTCAAAAGTTGGGCTTATACTCTGTAAATTTAAATTTTTCATTTTATTTTTTTTCTAGGAATTTATGTCTATTTTATGTTGTAATACAAGGAAGGAGAGACAGACCACTAACTGAAGCATGAAAAAAACTAGTACACTGGAAGCCATCTAATCAGTGTAAGTAAAAAAAAAAAAAAGAGAGAATAAGTTTTCTTATATTCAATGTTCTTTCCACCTCTTATGTAATCTGTAATTGATATATGTATGTAGTATGTTGTCCATAGTGGGCCAAAGTATCTTGTCAATGAAGATAAGATAAACAGTCATTCAAAGAAACAGAACTTGGCTTTTCTCAACAATAACACAGTAAAGGCCCAGAGAGTAAATATTTTCTATTTTGTAGGATATGCAGTCTCTGACATACCTCTGACACTGTAACCCAAAAGCACCCACAAATAATTTGTAAACTAACAAGTGCAGCTGTAAAACCATTGTAGAATAAAAAGTAATTTACCAACCCCTATCTTAAATTATCCCAGAATAATGCTCTAAAACTCCTGGCATATGATATGCCCAGTGAACAATGCAAAATGAATTACTAAAAGATATACTGTGAAAGTACTGGTATACTAGATAAAACAGTAAAATAAAACCCATGAATACACTCTTCTGTCTTGGCTGCAACTAGTAATGCTAAATGATGTGTTAATGCTCATGTTTATTACTCCTTTTATATTTGCCTCTTAAGTCAGTATTTCTTATTTTCAACTAGCAAATTATAAGGAGACAATACGTTTATAAGTATGCCAGGAAAAGATCCCAAAGTACATACACAAATACACACAAACATACAATCCTATAAAAATCCAACAGCTCTGCTATTAGTATATATTTAAGGAAATTAGCATTATACACATAAGCAAAGTATCAGGGGAGAACCCTATATAATTCCATGAAATTAAGATGGTTTCTGAAAAACATGAATCCTGTACCAATATTCTTATACTGTACTCATTTCAAAGAATCCATTTTAACAGTTTAATAGTAAATAGAAGTTACTAGTATTATAAAAATGTATTTGTCAAAATGTCTTTTATTGAAGCAATGATTATGCTTTAAACATATTGTTATAGAGTACATCAGTATCACTTAAATTAAGAAGTAATGAAGTAAAATCTTACTATCACCCAAGTAAGGAAACAACAAAATGTACCCAGGAAACTATATAAGAAAGGAAAAGTGAAAACAACAAAATCTGAAGTGATGTTATTATTCTGGAGTAGAATAGTTCATATACAGGTTTAGCCCACAAATGGAGTACGTTTTTTTTTTCTTCAATATATGAAGTTTATTGTCAAATTGGTTTCCATACAACACCCAGTGCTCATCCCAAAAGGTGCCCTCCTCAATACCCATCACCCACCCTCCTCTCCCTCCCACCCCCCATCAACCCTCAGTTTGTTCTCAGTTTTTAACAGTCTCTTATGCTTTGGCTCTCTCCCACTCTAACCTCTTTTTTTTTCCCCCCCCTTCCCCTCCCCCATGGGTTCCTGTTAAGTTTCTCAGGATCCACATAAGAGTGAACACATATGGTATCTGTCTTTCTCTGTATGGCTTATTGCACTTTGCATAAAACTCTCCAGTTCCATCCATGTTGCTACAAAGGGCCATATTTCATTCTTTCTCATTGCCACATAGTACTCCATTGTGTATATAAACCACAATTTGTCCATTCATCAGTTGATGGACATTTAGGCTCTTTCCATAATTTGGCTATTGTTGAGAGTGCTGCTATAAACATTGGGCTACAAGTGCCCCTATGCATCAGTACTCCTGTATCCCTTGGGTAAATTCCTAGCAGAGAACTGCCATTTCTAACACTCACTGAGCACATTAAAATTCTGTTTGTCATTTAATTTAATAATAAGACCATATAACTGAAAATAGTGTAAATATCACTTTTTTGAGGATAGATGAAATTCTATGAATGGAAAATGGAACTGGAATTCAGAATGGCTACACATAGTATCTCCCAATTAGAAGGTATCTTATGGTTGGTGGGTTTGACCATGAGCCCTGCTTCAGGCTCTGTGCTGACAGCATGGAGACTGCTTAGGATTCTCTCTCTCCCTTTTCTGCCCCTCCCCACACTTGCACTCCCTCTGTCAAAATAAATAAATCTTAACACCTTAAATCACCTTAGCAAGATGAAGATATTTTGAGGCAGTGTCAAGTTTTAAAATGAAACTTACTCCCTCAATGGCTCTTTACACTACACTAAAAGTGAATCACTCCGCTTCAGAGACACATCTGGCTATTTTCAGGAAGAGAAATGAAAAAAGAAGGGCTGATAATGTATGGATGTGCAGAAAAAAAGTATAGGAATCTTTTATAACTTAGGAAAAAGGAGCACCTGGCTGGCTCAGTTGGTTGAGCATCTGACTTTGGCTCTGGTCATGATCTCAAGGTTTATAGGTTCAAGCCCCATGTTGGGCTCTGTGCTGACAGTTAGAGCCCGGAGCCTGCTTTGGATTCTGTGTCTCCCTCTCTCTCTCACCCTCCCCCGCCTCAAAAATAAATAAACATGAAGTAACTTTTTAAACAACTTAGTAACTAGAACATGCAAAATATACCATGTCTCTCATGGAGTTAAGGGGAAAAAACAAGGTAGGTTCAGAAAGACCTGAAATGTATGTGACTTAAACTTGGCTTTGTTCTCTAAGAGCAACACCCATTCTACATTACCTCTTGGACAATCAGATCTTCCTCAATAATGGATCTACCAGTAATTCCATCCCTTCCGACAGAAAATCACCCAACCTACATCTGACAAGTGAGAAACAAGGGCAAGTCCCTTGCAGATTTTTAAAAAGTTATTTCAAGGGGCAACTGGGTGCCTTACTTGGTTGAGCGTCTGACTTTTGATTTTGGCTGAGGTCATGGTCTCATGTTTGCTGAGATAAAGCCCTGCATTGGCTCTGCACTGACAGTACAGAGTCTGCTTACGATTCTCTCTCCACCCCTCACCCCCCTCTATTCTCTCTATGCCCCTCCCTTGCTCATGCTCTATCTCTCTCTCTCTCAAAAATAAACAAACATTTAAAAGTAAATAAGTAAAAAGTTATTTCAATATTTCTAAGTCTTCAAGATACTAAGAAGAAGCTACATTCTATTCTGCCACATCATAGGAAGATGAGAATGATGATGATACCTTTGCCAAGCACCTACTGTGGGTCTGGATTACAGTAAGTCACAAACTAATGAATATAAACAGAATGAGAAAGAAGGTACTTCTTTCACATATGGTAACTATGCTATACGAAAGATGGAAAAAGCAACAGATAAGAAAAAATATGAATCTTCATGACATATCTAAAACAACTAAATCAATTAATCTTGAAGCCTGGAATTCCTAGGACAAGAGCTATTGCATTTTTACTGTTATCTGAACCAACCTGAGTTAAGATTTAAGTGTCTACACTAATACACTGCACCAGGAAATACCATGGTATAGTACAGAGGTTTTTATACCTGGCAAGACTAATTACTACAGTCCAACCTAGGAATGAGTCATAGTTTCATTCATGTAATTTTTTTAAACATTTTTATTTTTGAGAGACAGAGACAGAGCACAAGCAGGGGAGGGGCAGAGAGAGAGGGAGACACAGAATCTGAAGCAGGGTCCAGGCTCTGAGCTGTCAATACAGAGCCTGGCATGGGGCTCAAACCCACAAATTTTGAGATCATGACCTGAGCTGAAATCAGATGCTCAACTGACTGAGCCACCCAGATGGCCCCTAGTTTCATTCATTTTAAATGCTAAGTAATTATATCACAATATATGATAATTTCTCATCCTGCAGCACCTGGGTGACTCAGTGGTTAAGCATCTGACCCTTGGTTTTAGCTCAAGTCATGATCTTGTAGTTCATGAGTTCAAGCCTCATGTCGGACTCTGCACTGACAGCATGGAGCCTGCTTGGGATTCTGCCTCCCTGCTCTCTCTTCCCCACCCCTGGTTGCGCTCGCGCTCTCTCTCTCTCTCTCTTTCTCTCTCTCTCTCTTTCAAACAGACAGGCATATTTCTATTAACAGAGAACTTAAAAAGCAAATGCTGGGATCAAATAAAAATCAAATGACCTAAAAACTAACAGAAAGATAAGTGTCAAAACATCCCAATATCCTATTTTATTTATTTATTTTTTTTATTGTTTATTTTTTTGAGAAAGAGAGAGAAGAGGAAAGGGCAGAGAGAGAAGGAGAAACAAAATCCCAAGCAGGCTCCAGGCTCTGAGCTGCCAGTACAGAGCCCAATGCAGGGCTTGAACTCAAGAAAGGTGGACATCATGACCTGAGCAGAAGTCTGATGTCTAACCAACTAAGCTACCCAGGAGACCCTATCCTTTCCATACAAACGAGATTAGCCTCACAAAGCTGTCAGAAGTAAAAGAAAGCAGTGCACAGAAAAAGCTACATGTATGTATGTAAGATATTTTTATTAAAATCAAAATCATCTGAAGGTTTGGAACTTTCTACCTAAGCCTAAGGAGTACAAATATATAGAAGACTGTTTTTCTTATGTATCAGTTAAGTAAATCACTTTCACTTAGCTAGTGAATATTTAATTCTGTTCTGCCTAAATAAAGGATATTGTAAACACTTCCAAATCAGTACCTGCAGCTTAGCATCCACAGACTTTACTAATACTAACCACTGTATAATTATTCAGTTAATCTTTTCTCCACTAATTGTATATACACATTCCATATTTAAGAGAAAAAATGTTTTGCTGTTTTTCTTTTGCCCTTCAGTGTTTCCACAGAATACCCATCAAACAAAAACAAAAAAAAAACTAAAAACAAAACTCAACAAAAAACCTGCAGTAGGATAACATATGTTCCAAGAAAATTATACCAGATTTAATTTACTTCCTGATTTAAGACTTATTAGCATCTCTGATGGGTTAATATATATTGTGGATGTCAGGAAGGGTTAAAATCTGCAAGGTGTCATAGCTATACTTACTTTACATTTCAGTTCCACTAAAGTCCCACAGTATACAGTTTGATAAATGATATGCTAAACAGTAAACTGATAAATCTGATTCCATTCTCTACACAAGCTGCATTTAACCTTGGACTTACTCCTTAGCTACACTTCTTTCTGTGGCCTCTATGTAATCTAAATTCTTTACTCTATCTGCAATGGTTTTAATGTGCTTGACTGAATACTTGTGCAGTAAGTATCATTCTTTTATAAACCCATAAAATTCAGGGACAATTACATTCAATACTTTGTTTAAGGCAGTGCATGAATACACAGCACAGGAAGAGATTAACTCAGCAGGTCTCAGTTGTCCAAACCCTGCACATTTAAAGAAATGTCTGGCCCTTGACCAACTCCTGAGGATGATCTCTACATCGTTGGAATATTCTGCCTTACAAGTGTGCCTTTCTATACCCAGAACTTTGAGTCATCTATATAGTTTATGCTTACATTATTTGTGCTGGGGGCCTGAGGCTACAGTGTATCAGTCTGATATCAAAGGGGCTACTGATGACTAGGTAACTAAGGTTGGCTAGGTATGCTCTCCGTCTCACCAATATCAACCCCCAATATTATACACATTCCATGGACAGGGGAAAAAACCCTGGAAAGGCTTGGGTGAACATCCCTGGTTGACAATACTATGTGTGTGTGATCACACATCATTGAAATGAATTAAGTGCTATTCATATGACTGCAATGAGAGAGTATAAACAGGGCTCTTGTCTCTCCTGGACTCTACCTCCTGTGCTTTTTCCTTTGACAATTTTAATCTGTGCTCTTTCACTGTAATAAACTATGACCATAAATAAAACTGCTTTCTAAGTTCAGTGACCTTCGGCAAATCACTGACAATTAAGGGTGGTTTAGAGAACCCCCTATCACACATAGTTTTTAAATAACATTTATTTACCATTTCCATGCTAATGAGTTCAGAGCAAGTCCTACTATAAAGTCACACACACATTCTTTTGTAGGCAAGATATTCCACAATAGATCTATGTCAGGAAAAAAGCAAACATTCAAAATGGTCATAAATTGACAAAACCTAGTGCTTTTCCCCAGAAACTTGAATTCTTTCACAGAGCAATACTTTTGTCATACAAAGAAACTCCAGTCCCATTAATAACCTCAGAAGACATAAAATGACAGAACACAGAAACTGAAAAATGAAAGGTTTTGATAAATCATATTTCCATTAGAATTAAAATATTTAACAATGTATTATTTTTTCACAGTAATATTTACACTCACCAACAAGCAGTCCATAAGTTTTAACAGAGAAGAATGTATTACAAAATTTTGCCTATGCCATGTGTCATGCTACTATAAGTGAGCAGACTTCTCATCAGTCACATATGAATTCAAGACTAGCCAGTGATTAGATTACTGGCACTTCATCAATAACTGCTCTTCATCTTTATGGCCAGTGCTTTACACGCTCAAATATAATAAAAGCCTTCACTGTTTCTGAATCACACACTTCAAACACTTTTTAAAGACAAAATAAAAACAAACCAATAAAATAAAATTTAAAGAACCAAAAATTCATCTTGCAAATCTTAGCATCAAGTCTACTTTGTACCCTGAAATTCAACCTTTTTTTTTAAACCTTTTAATTTATATCCTAAATTAGTTCTTTTTTTATAGTGGTCATATAAATTCCAACATTTCTGAACACTTAAAACTTAGCAACACACACACAGAATAGTGTCTGTCTAGGAAAAACCCAAGCTACCTACCTTTAAACTAGATTCATAGTCTGTGTTCACTTTGAACATAAGCCCAAGTCGCAAATGAATTTCCTTGGCTCGACAAAAGCTGGGATCAACATAAAGCACCTCTTGAAATGCTTTAATTGCCCTGAAATAAAGACAAAAGAATCTAAACTTTTAGTATTTATATGTATTTTCCTTGGCACTTCAGGAAACATTCCTATTACACAATTCTGACAGAAATTACAACTTTCTGAAAATCTTATGAACATTTTTAGATTAGAAAAAGATATGGAAACGCAATTGTTTCCATATTCACCTTCACAGATCATTCAACAGTAAAGGTTTAATAACATTTTCAGTGACAATAACCGCTTTTTAAATTTTTCTGAAGCATCTCAGACAGGGACAATAGGAAAGGTTTTAAAAGGCCAAGAGGGTAAGATTGTTAATCCTCATTCTATACTGCTCCAGAAAGATCTACATTTAGAAACTTCACTTGCCTATCACATTTTTGTTTAGATTCTACCTGTAATCTATTAGTATAATGTAATATATATAGGGCTGGTATTTATTTCTTCCAGATGGAATTCCTACAGTACAGTCTTTTCTGTAAACTATCTTACCTCAATAGGAATGCAGTACCTAATCTACTTCCACCTTCATCTATCACTTTATCTTTGTCTAATTCTATATCTTCTTAATTATTTGCTCTTTTTAAAAATTCTTGATTACTAGTAGAGAAAATCCAATTACGCTGGATAAATTTTGAATATTTTTTAGTATTTGAACTATGTAAATTATTACTTCCTCAAAAATGAGTAATACATGAGACCCCCCCCCCCCAAAAAAAAAAAAGTCCACTGACCACTGACTGAATAGTGTAGGGTTAGGGGCAACCCCCAGAGCAACAAGAAAATCCAGCTGTAACTTTTTACCCCCCAAAACCTTAATTATTAATAGCATACTGTTGCCTGGAATCCTTATCGAAACCATAAAAATTCAATTAACACGTATTTTGTATATGTATTATAAAATACATTCTTATAATAAAGTACAGAAAACAAAATGTTAAGAAAATCATAAGGTAGAGAAAATACACCTAGAAGAAACAAAATATATCATGTAAAGACCACCTGTGCAGTTCAAACTTGTTTGTTCAAGTATCAACTGTACTGTATTCTCTAAACTCCACAAGGGTCACTATTTAGAATCTTACGTGTTTCCAAAGTCAATTTCCTCTTACCAAAAAAACATACAGATACCACGTATACCATAAATAAGGACAAAGGAACACACTATGTCTTTAGTAAGTCATTTTGGTTATGTTCCTACTTCTAAAGTTGTGTAGTTTTATATGCGTTTATTACAAAATTTATTGCAAAATTTACTGCAGAGCATTTTAAAAGGTAAGGGTTTTTTGGAAAACATATAGACATCACTTTAAGATAAATAATCAAAATTTACATTCATCTCGCAGAACTAAACAATGCCATAAACAAATTAAAGCAGTATTTTCCACCTGTACTAATTTATCTCTTCTGATTTCATGTTCTTATCTTCAATTTAAGGGGATCCACAAGTTATCATAGCTATGTGGAAATATTTTTCATACACACATTCACACACACGTAAGTGGAAACATGGTTTAAATCAACTTACCAGTGAAATGCATTGTAGTAGAAGTAAACCAAACCAAGGCCGTATAAAAAGGCAGCATTCTGTTAAAAAAAATTTTTTCATTGTAAAAGTTTTTACAGCTGTTTCCTACTTATTAGAAATCTGGTACATTATGTTTTTATGTTCTGAAAATTCTACCATACATTACATAATACACTTAAAAGAAAACAATGAGGTCATTCAGTAACATGCAATTCAGAAAAGCCAAACTACTTCAAGTATTTTCAATTTTGAGGCACCTAGGTGGCTCAGTCACCTCAACATCTGACTTCGGCTAAGGTCATGATCTTATGGTTCATGAGTTTAGGACCCTATCAAACTCTGTGGTGACAGGGCAGAGCCTGCTTGGAATCCTCTGCCCACCCCACCCCCCACCCCCATTCTCCTCCTCCACTGCTCACTCTCTTTCTCTCTAAAAGAAATAAACATTTAAAAGAAGAAAACAGGTATTTTCACCTTCTTTTTAATGAAGCCCAAAATGAAAACATGAAACTTACATTCTTAAAACTTATGTGAAATCACACAAAAGAACAAAGCAGGAGGTGTAACACTTCCTGCTACAAACTACAGCATATAAAACCAGTATGGTATTGGCATAAAAATGGAACTATAGGCCAAGAGAACAGAATAGAGAGCAGAAAATTAATCCCCCACATTTACAATCAACTATTTCTCAATCAGGGAGCCATGATCATCTGAACATCTGATGACAAAAGGACTGTGTCTTCAAAAAATGGAGTTGAAAAAAATGGATAAATATATGCAGAACTATGAAACTGGACCTCTTTCTTACAGTACTCCCCCAAATTAATATGAAATCAATTGAAGACTTAAACATTATACCCAATACATAATACCCTAAAACTCCTGGAATAAAATTTGGAAAAGCAGCTCCTTGACAGTGGTTTTGACAAAGATTTCTTAGGTTGACATGAAAAGCACACACAACACAAGTAAAAATCAATAAGTAGGACATTAAATGTAAAATCTTCTGAACAGAATAATTAAAAACATGAAAAGAATGGGAGGTAATTTCTGCAAACCACGTATCTTGTAAGGAGTTAACAACAAAAAAGAATCTAATTAAAAATGGGCACAGGAAGTAAACATTTTTCCAAAGAAGAAATTTAAATGGCCAAGACATAAACAGATGCTCAACATCTAATCATCAAGGAGGTACAATTCAGTAACACAACAACATACCACCTTTACACCTCTTTGAATGGCTATCATGAAAACGTCAAGAGATAACGAATGTTCACAAGGATGTAAAAAAAGGAAACCTAGTACACTGCTGATGGAAATATAAATTGGTTCAACAATTATGGAAAATAGAGAGGTTGTTTACAAAAATTAGAAAGAGATCTACCATATGATCAAGCAATTCCACCAGTGTGTATTTATCCAAAGAAAATGAAAATAGGGTATTGAAAGGACATATACATACTCCTGTGTTCAGTGCACATTATTCACAAGAGCCAAGATATATAGAAACAACCTAAGGTACCATCAACAGATGAATAGATAAGTAAGATGTTACACACACACACACACACACACACACACACACACACACACACACACACACAACGCAATACTATTCAGCCATAAGAAAGTACTTCTTCCCATTTGTAACAATGTAAGTGGTAAGTAAAAACAACCAGAAAAACAGAAAACCAGTAAAAACTGTCAGAAAAAACCCCAGCACTGCATGGTATCAATAACATGTGGTATCAAAAAAGCCAAACTTGGGGCGCCTGGGTGGCTCAGTCGGTTAAGCGTCCGACTTCGGCTCAGGTCATGATCTTGCGGTCCGTGAGTTCGAGCCCCACATTGGGCTCTGTGTGGACAGTTGGGAGCCTGCTTGGGATTCTCTCTCTCTCTCTCTCTCTCTCTCTCTCTCTCTCTCTCTCGCCCCACATTGGGCTCTGTGTGGACAGTTGGGAGCCTGCTTGGGATTCTCTCTCTCTCTCTCTCTCTCTCTCTCTCTCTGTCCCTCTCCGACTCATACTCTATCTCTCTCTCTCAGAAGTAAACATTTAAAAAAATTTTTAAAAAGGAATTATTCCAACAACCAAGAAGAAATAATAAAATAATACAAATTAAAATAATACATATATAAAAAATATAATACAATATATACATACATAAAATATACAATACATATATAAAAAATAATACAAGTACAAAATAATACAAAGTGAGATACTAACTATTGCTACAATGGCAATCATATTACAGTATGTATATATGAAATTAACATGTACATCTTAAATTTACAATGTTACAGATCAAATATTTCAACAATAAAAATAAATTTAAAAATGACCAGTATGTACTTGAAAAGATGTTCATATCATTACCCTTCACAGCAATGAAAACCGAAATCACAGCAAGATATCTCCACCTACCTAAGATGGCAAAAATAAAAAAGACAATAACGAGTACTGACAAGGTTATGGAGAAACTAGTACTGTCAGAGATAATCATGGCTCAATGCAAAAGGACACCATAAAGACTTACAGGGACCTCTTGTTGTCAGTTTTACATCTGTTTTGAAGATTAGGTATAATTTTCTACAAAATATATAATTTATGAAATTCTCTCTCTGTATAATTCAGAAACAAGTGAGGTTCAGAGGATTTATAATTTGTCAAAGTGTCTGTCACAAACCCTAGTTTCATGTGATCATCAATAATAACTCTATATAATGTGTCTGTGTTAAAGAAAAAAAGATGTGGCTGAACGTTACCAACATGATGACAGAGATGGCAGATTCCCTCCTCCCAGGGTTGGACCAAATATACAGCAACACGTGGATTAATTCCCTAAGTGAAATTCAAAACTTAGCTGAGTGACTCCTACATATCAGGCAGTTGGTAAAATACCCTCATCAAAACAGGCAGGAAGACCAAGACAGTCTTATACCATAAACCCCACAATTACCCTCCTAATTCTGCCTTTAACAATCACAAGTCTTCTCCAACTTCAGTCTTCTCCATGAGGAACAAAGTGTTTGGACCACAAACTTATGCGCCCAACTTTTAAGACTGCCACCTAAAATCACCAAGGTCTGGAATTTGACATTCATGAGTCCCTCAGGACCATCGCCAAAAAAAGGAAGGAAGGAGAGGGAGGGAGGAGAGGGAAGGGAGGGAAGGGAGGGAAGGGAGGGAAGGAAGGGAGGAGAAGGAAGGGAGGGAGGGAGGAGAGGGGAGGGAGGGGAGGGAGGGAAGGGAGGGAGGGAGGGAGGGAGGGAGGGAGGGAGGGGAGGGAGGGAGGGAGGGAGGGAGGGAAGGAGGGAGGGAGGGAGGGAGGGAGGGAAGGAGGAAGAGAGAGGAAGGGAGGGAGAGGGAGGGAGGGAGGGAGGGAGGGAGGGAGGAGGAGGGAGGGGAGGGGAGCGGAGGGGAGGGGAGGGAAGAAGAAAGAAGCAGTTGTTAAATAGGCTGTGAGTATTTCCAGACCTACTTTTAAAAGATAGAAGGAGAAAGACAAAGACAACAATAGGAAATGTATAATGTCTCCAAGGAAAGAACAGAAATTATGTGTTTGTAATTAGACATGCTACAGCCAGATCAGGAAAAACTGGCTCAGCATCCAAATTCAGCTCACCGTATTTTTACGTGGCACTGCAGACCTAAAATAGGGTTTACATTTTTACGAGTTTACTTACAGAAGAAAAGTAAGTGACAGAAACCAAATACAGCCAATAAAACCTAAAATTTACAGCCAAGTCCATTAAAATAAATTTGTGAACCTCCAAAGTTAACAATTTTTGAACTTCTGTTCTTTAAAATATATGAAGGGGCGCCTGGGTGGCTCAGTCGGTTCAGCGTCCGACTTCAGCTCAGGTCACGATCTCTCGGTCCGTGAGTTCGAGCCCCGAGTCGGGCTCTGGGCTGATGGCTCGGAGCCTGGAGCCTGTTTCCGATTCTGTGTCTCCCTCTCTCTCTGCCCCTCCCCCGTTCATGCTCTGTCTCTCTCTGTCCCCAAAATAAATAAACGTTAAAAAAAAAATTTTTTTTTAAATATATGTAATGATAAAAAGTAAACTGCTAAAATTTGCAATAAAATTTTAAAAATAGTTCAAAATTAAGAACTAAAGATTTACCTCAGAATAAGGCTTGTACATTTCACTGCAGAGGGTTAAATAATGTCACATTAAGGATCCTCACAGAAGCAGAACCAACAGGGAGAGGGAGTAGAGGGAGTGTGTATGTACATCTGTGTGTGTGGTTTATTGTAAGGATCTGACTGAATGCAGGTTGACAAATACAAAGATCTGAGTAGTCAAAGTTAGAAACAGGAAAGTTGATGTTTTAATTTAAGTAAAAATGCAGGAAGCTATGGATGTCCCAGTTCAAAGACTTATTCACAGGATGGTCAACTTTTCTATAGTAGATAGGGCTTGAACTGACAGAGACCCATCTACACTAAGGAGGCTAATCAGCTTTAGCCAGTATATTCATGTGTTAATCTAATCCCAAAAAACTTCAAAGGCATATCCAGAATGTTTGAATAAACACTTGGACCCAATCAAACAGGGCCACCAGATAAAATTAACCAAAACGAGTCCACAGGCACACATACACCATATATATATCCTTAAATCATATGTAATCTCTAAGAAAAGAAAGAAAAAATAAAAAACACAAGTGTCTAATTCTGAAGCCTAACATGATACAATAATTGTGCATACAACCAAAATCAGGGAAGCTCCTTCTCCAGAAGGGGACGAAAAACTCTCAGCAATACAATCACTTCTTGATATCCTGTAGTTGAAACACTATGATACAATAGTAGTAAGCAGTACATTACATCATCAGAGAATATGAAAAGGAAGAAAAAAATACATGCTTTACACACACTTGACAAAGTCCTCAGTGCTGTAGTCATGGCCATACCTGGTATTTGTAACCACCTTCTTCCATTAATCATTCGGTAGTCCCTTTGCAACCAGAAAAGTGCTTCAACTCGTCATCTTTCTTTAACTACTAGGGTTATACCAACCATTCTTGAAAGGTCTGGGCCATTACTATTCCACCCTTGCCTATGTTTTTGCAGTTTTCCATTGACCTTATATCATAAGGCATAGTAATTTTAAGAGATGCTGTAAGAGATACACTGTACTGCACACTCTTTCTTACATGCAGGAGTAAATTTCCCCCTGCATATCAAGATGAATCACCACAACAGAAAAGAAACACCTTTTCTTGCCTGTTAATTCAAATTGAGGAATAAGGAGTCCAAATAGCCAGGCAGCAGTCTCAACTTTCAGTTTTATAGGAACTAGGAACATGCCTCCTTTTGGCACTAACACTTATTTGCCACCAGACCATAAGGTCATAGAGAAGGGAAACCAAAATTTTGAAGGTAATACTTAACTGGTGCCAAGATAACATCATCAGGGTGCAACATAGGTGATACCAGACTTCCCCCTCATGAGAAGAGCAACTTGCAAGTATCCATAAAGAAGATGAAAACCCAAGAATATAGGGGTAAAGATTAAAGCACATTCTTGAACCACAGAGACTGAGAAGGATGCATTAGAAGCTCAGAAGGCACAATTACACTACTAGGCATTTATCCACGGGATACAGGTGTGCTGTTTCAAAGGGGCACATGCATCCCAATGTTTATAGAAGCACTATCAACAATAGCCAAAGTATGGAAAAAGCCTAAATATCCACGGATGGATGAATAAAGAAGATATACATATATATACGTGTATATATACACATACATATGTATACACATATACATGTATATGTATGTATACATACATGTATGTATACATACATGTATATGTAGATACACACAATGCATGGAGTATTACTTGGCAATCAAAAAGAATGAAAGCTTGACATTTGCAACTATGTGGATGGAACTAGAGGGTATTACACTAAGCGAAATTAGTCAGTCAGAGAAAGACAAATATCTATGACTTCACTCATGAGGACTTTAAGACACAGAACAGATGAAACTAAGGGAAGGAAAAATAATAGAAAAACGAGGGCAGGGGAGGAGAGGGGAGGGGAGGGGAGGGGAGGCTGAGCCAACTGAGTTGGCTGAGTGGCTGAGTTGGTTCAGTTTGGCTGACAGCTCAAAGCCTGGAGCCTGCTTCAGATTCTGTGTCTCCTCTCTCTCTCTGCCCCTCCGCTGCTCATGCTGTCTCTCTCTCTCTCTTAAAAGTGAATAAATGTTTAAAAAAAGAATTTTTTAGAAAAATTACCAGCTAGAAGAGCAAAAAAAAAAAAAAAGGGTGAAAAGGAGTTATGAAACACCATCAAAAGGAAAACATAAAAGCATTTTGTAAACCCAGGTACAAAAGAGAAAAACAAAGAGAAAGAAAATATATTTAAAGCAATAAATGCTGAAAAGCGGATATATATGGAGACATGAACATCCAGACTAATGAGGTACAAAAGAACCCAAGAGATTCAACCTAAAAGGGCCAGCCACATCAACACACATTATAATTAAAATTAAGTTGTCAAAAACAAAAGAGAATTTTGAAAACACTGAGGGAGAAGTGACATTTCACATACAAGGGAACACCAATAAAACTACAAGGAGATGCGTCATCAGAAACTTTCCAGGGCAGAAGAGGATATATTTAAAATACTAAAAAAATTGTCAACCAAGAATGCTATACTAAACAAAGCCATCTTTCAGAATGAAGAAGATAAAATGCTTTTTCCCAACAAAAACTAAGAAACTTCATCATCACTATACCTGCCTTACCAGAAATCCCAAAGTGAGTTTTTCAAGAGGAAATAAAAAGATGTTAATTAATACCATCATAAAAATGTATGAATGTACATGTAAAATTCACTGGGTAAATGTAAATATACACTCAAATTCAGACTCTCTTAATATTGTAACAGTAATATATAATTCATTTACAAGTCTAATACAAGTCTAATTTAAAAAACATTAAGTGTTAAAAAAAGTGCAATAGTTTATTATTGCATAAACAATTTAAGAATATCTTAACTGTAACATCAACATGTGAATGGGAAAGAAAAAGATGAAAAGTTTGTATGCAAAGTTACCAGATAAAACAATGTTATAAATAAAAGATATTTTATGTAAGCTTCCTGGTAAATACAAAGGAAAAACTTGTAGTAGTGATATAAAAGACTACTATAAAAAGTCAAAGCATGTCAGCACCAAGTAATCTAATCACATAAAGAAAACACCAAGATATAAAAAGGAACAAAGGCTTTACATTACATCGAGAACACTAAAATGGTATTTATAAATCCTTACCTATCGATAATTAAACAGAAACTGATACAATAAACATAGAATGCCTGAATACATTAAAAAAAAAAAAAATCCAGTGATATGCTGCTGCCTAAGATACACAGGAGAGTGAAGGAAGAGAAAAAGATTATCTGTAAGGTAACCAAAAGAAGGCAGTAAGAGCTACATTTGTATCAGACAAAAAAAAGATTTCAAGGTAAAGATGGCCAAAAAAGGTCAAAGGTCACTAGTAACTGTGCGCGCGCGCACACACCCACACACACACACACACACGTCACTATATCACAATAATTGCAAGTTACTTATGTATCCACCACCAGAACACCTGAACATATAAAGCAGATCACCTCAGAATTAAAAGCAGAAATAAACACTAGTGCCTGGCTGGCCCAGTCTCAGGATTATGGGTTTGAGCCCCATGGTGGGTGTAGAGATTACCTCAAAAATAAAAGTTTAAAAATTATAAGAAATTAAAGTAGAAATAAATACCAATACAATAAAAGTTGTGACTTTAATACCCTACTCTGGACAACAGATGGATCACCCAGAGAATTAAAAGGGACACAGCAAATTAGAACAATAACAGACAACACATGAACCTCACAGACATATATGAAATATTTCATCCAACATGGTCAGAATATACATTCTATTCAAGCACACATGGAACATCTTCTGGGATAAATCACATGTTAGCACATAAAACAAGTCTCAAATTTAAGAACAGGTGAAGTCTTATCTTCTCAGACTACAATGAAAGGTATGAACTCAGTAAAAGAGGATCAACAGGAAAATTCACGAACATAGGGACATCAAACACACTCCTGAAGAACCAATGAATCAAAGAAATTAAAAGGGAAATTAAAAATTGCTTGAGCCAAATGAAAATCAACACACAAATATATAAAGTTATGTGACAGAGCAAACGTAGTTCCAAGACAGAACTTTATGGCAAACAAATTTCAGTTGTATTGTTTAGCAACCATCTGAAAAAGAAAAGCCCACTGGAAATTGATAAGGAAAGCAAAGGCAAAAGACATGTAGCTGAATTTAAATATCCCAACAGCTTGCAGCCCACTGATAGACACCTGAAACATGCAGAGTGTGACCCTCCCTAGGAACTCATGCCTCAGTGCCTTAATGATGTTTTATTAAAGACTACAAGTAGTATCTTCACAGCAGCTAGCTCCTCAAAGTCCTGAACACTTTCCTTCCAAATTCCTTAGAGATTTAGGCTACCCTTAACCTCCATTAATTTAATAGTATATAATCAGCTATTCCTCACAATCCCAGTGCAGCACTTTCTGCCCACAGTGTAGCAGGATTCTTAGTCTTGACACAGAGGCTTTCCTTTCCAGGAAGCAACTTTATTCATAGCAGCACTGCTCAGTTGGGTTCATACCCGAAGAATTGAGCCCTGAATGCCACATGGCATAGTTTTTTTTATACATGTTCTATTTCCTTGTCTCCCCTATATGGTAACACACAAACATGCAGTCTGATTAAGTGGTCCCACGTTACAGGGTCTGAGGGATGCTGTCCCATACACATATGGCCAGGTTGTCTTGAGGTTATTTTTTTTTCCTCCCTTTACAGAGTGGACCCTACCATATCCCCCTCTTTGATGCTCAGACCCCTCTACTTTTGGGTTAAAGAGCATCATCTTGGTTTAGAGGTTTACATTTCCAAAACATCATTACATGAGTGGCCATCTTTCCTTCAACCATGGCCTCAATGAGACTGGAGACAGACTATACAACCAGGAAAGCTAAGCAGGGTAAGAGGAAGCACCCTCCCAAAATTAGGAGGATAATTCCCATGAGGGTTTTGGATCCCCCCCCCCCCTCCAACCCCCAAGTTAAAAACCATCTTCCAAATTCTCCCTGGGGTTCCAACCATTCCAGGTCTGGAGGGGGACATGAGCAATTCTTCTTCAATCTGTGATCTCCTCTATGACTTTTCCCTCATCAACTACCTGTAGGCACCAGAGGCTCTGTTTAAATTTTCCACAAACACCTCCCTCAGAAACAAGCAAGTTATCTAAAGCCAAGTGATTTTGACAGAGGGCACTGAGTATTTTGGTTCGCTGCTCAGCAAGAACTAATGGCAGTTTCCTTGGTTATAATTTCTACAACTGCTTGCAGTCTGATTGTGCGGTTTAGCACATAAAACGGAGTGCGGTAGCCCCAGGACCTGTCCTCTGCACAGGTGACAGGACCATAATATTAGATTATACACTTGGGAGGCCCCTCATCTTTACAATTGCCAATTCACAAGGCATACCACTTCCTTTAAGTCTCCCTATCTCTGTACATTTGAACTCCCAGATGTTCCCCCCTAGCAAGACGGAGCAAGAAAAATAGATGGACAGATAGCGCCCAGCACACGTGATCCTGACATGTATAGGCTGTTTCCCCACATATCCAGTATAGTCCAAATGGGGCCTGTCATTTAATGGCTGCGTCTATGTTGTCCCAGGCCTGTCAGAGATGAGAGAAGTCAGACAAGGGGTAGTGTCTCACTGGAGGTGACCCGGGGACACCCAGCATTGAGTTTTCCAGGTAGTTGAATTATAAAACCTTTGGCCCAGGCAAGCTAAGTTTCCAACAGGGATGGTGAACCTTTTTCCCCACCAGGCCAGACAGTTCTTCCCAATGATTGAGGTTTTGAGGAGCCAAATCCTGGTAATGGAACTGGGGTATTTTGTTCCATTATAAAGCTTGCAGGAATCTAATTTCCAGGCCTCCCATGGTCACTGATCCCCGATGCTGGTTCCCCCACATACATAGCATGAAGACACTTTAGTGTCTAGGGTATAGTCTCTGCCAGGACTAGAAACAAGTTCCTTGCTGGGACTGAAATGGGAGGAGGCTACCTCTTATTTCTTTGTAGAAGGAGTGGAAGAACTTGATGGGCCGTGATTGAAGCAGTGGTACTGACTCTTGAAATACAGCACAGTCCCTGGGTAATGGAAAATAACGTTAGGAATTCCCTGAGCCTGCACTGATGGGTTAACAAGGCATAAAGAATTACAAAGCCACAGGATGCTCACACCCAAGTTTGGGTAAACAAGATTAGGTAAACAAGGCAGGGCAAAGGCCCCACTATAGAGAAGGTGGAGCAGAGGCTCCACTATAGAGAGGGTAGGGCAAAGGTCCCAATACAAAGGTATATGAAATAAATAAGATTAGGTATGCAGGGCAGATACAGCCCCCTGCCCGCCCCCCCCCCCCCCAATTTAGTACTAGAGCAGAAAGCTGCTTTCACAGGAAAAAAGGACCAAATTAGGTAAACAGGTAAATAGGGCTAAAGACTGCAGCAGGGTAAAGGGAGCTGATAAGCAAAAGAAAGATGCCTTGTTGACCCTGGAGTTACGTGCACTGTTTTTCTCCTCCCCTAGACCAGTTTAGGTAAACAGAGGTGGTGACTCACATCTGCTGTAAACAACCTTCCACCTGGATGCCCGGGCGCCAGGATTTTGTTTTGTGTTAACGAAACCCCCAACCCTGCATACCTTCAAGATCCCCTTTCCCTCACATTCGTGAGTTAATGTTCACAGTTTAATTGTCTCTTTGTGCACGTCCATCACCATGTTTATAAGCCCTCTGATCCCAATAAAAACAGAGCAAGGACCCTTAATGGGGGCTCTTGTCTTCTCCTGGACATCAGCCATCTCTCATATTTAAATCCTGCACCCCATTTTCTTGCTAGACAAAAAAGGACTCTACACCCCGAGTCTACAACAGATGGTGACCCTGATGTGACAGAAGAAAAAGAAAAGGGGACTACAGGCCAACATGGCCAGGGAGCCCATGTGGCCAGGAGGCAGTGGGACACAAGGAACGCAAGATGCTGCAGAACAATTAAGGAGCTCCAAGAAAAAAGAAAAGAAAAAAATGCACTGGGTACAGTCTCTTCCTGATGAGGTAAGGGATAAAGCGAAACCATATTAGGATTCCCTGCCAAGGAACTTTTTGAGAGATCTATCATGGGAAAACTCCCTAGCCCCTGAACAAAAGCACTATATGTGAATTCTTCAGTCCCTAGGAGAGACAGCAGGGGCCACTCTAAATTATAAGACACTCCTGGGGCGCCTGGGTGGCGCAGTCGGTTAAGCGTCCGACTTCAGCCAGGTCACGATCTCACGGTCCATGAGTTCGAGCCCCGCGTCAGGCTCTGGGCTGATGGCTCAGAGCCTGGAGCCTGTTTCCGATTCTGTGTCTCCTTCTCTCTCTGCCCCTCCCCCGTTCATGCTATGTCTCTCTCTGTCCCAAAAATAAATAAAAAATGTTGAAAAAAAAAATTTAAATTATAAGACACTCCTTAGATTATTGCCTGTCCAACAAAATTGCCCTTGGTTCCCAGAACAAGGAATTTATGGACTTGACGAGTGGGAATGAGTAGGGAAAACACTGAAGGTCAGGCATTCTGAAGGGGCTAATGTCCCCCCTGCAGTAATCCGCATCTGGTCCATCATCTGCACTGCCCTTCCCTCCTTGAGCTTGAACACTCCAGGTGCTTTTGGATCCCGGTCTGTGCCTTGCAAGGGATAAAGTATGGTCTCTGTTGGGTGAGCTCTGCCTCGACTTCAGTTCCACAACCACAGGTGGTATGTTTCAGACCTTCAGCCCACACTCCTGGGATCTTAGAGGGAAGCTCAGGCACCGGTTGTGGTTCCTCCTTGAGACTGCAGAGACGCCACTCTTCCCCTTGAGGAATCGTCAGTCACAATCTTTGCTTCTGGTTTCTGTAGGGTCAGAGCAGCCTGTCCGTGAGAGTGGAAAGTTATCTGGGACTGCAGCCTTCCCAACAGGTCACAGCCCATTAGAGCCACAGGGCAGTCGGGGAGGTACAGGAATTCATGGATGACTTCATGGCCAACTAAACTGCATCGTTGAGGCAGCAGGAAGGGACGGTGTGTCCAACTGCCTGAGGCCCCCACAATGGTGGCTTGTCTCTGTGAGAGGGGTCCACGGGTTGGGTCACTACTGAGTGTCTGCTCCAGTAGCCACCATAAAGTCAATGGGTTCGCCAACCCCCCCTCCCCATTCACTCAGACCATGGGCTCCTGGGGGCCTAACAAAATATAGCCTGTCTGTCCCAGTCCTCTTCATAGTCCTTGTTGGTGGCTAGCCCCACAAAGTCATCTTCGGGGGCCCCATGAGGCCCTGGAGCCAGTTAATACCAGCCCTGGACCACATGGTCTCTTTCTTTCTGCTTGAGACCTTGCTGACAATCGTCTGGTTGCTGGGGGCATTCACTTTTCCACTGGCCCTCCTGATGGGAGTAAGCACACTGATTCCACCCTAATTTTGATCCAGGGCTACACCTTCCTCCCCAGCGGTCCCCTTTCTAGCCTTGAACCTTTCCTTGTAGGGCACCTTTCCGGGAACATTCTGACTGCTCCACTATGGCAGCAGCTAACAAGCCTGACTGTTTTCCCATCTGTTGGCATTCTTCCTTCCGTTGTCACCTGGTCATGGTTAACCAACACCTGGGTTGCTACTTCTAGCAACGCACTGGCATTCAGGCCAGTGAAACCCTCTAGGTTTTGCAGCTTAGGTGGAATGTCCCCGAGCCCGAGCTACAAAAGCTGCATTAACCATCCGCTGCTTAGCGGACGCTTCTGCATCAAAGGAATGAAATGCCTCACATAGTCTCTCCTAAAACTGGCTTGGGCATTCCTCAGGTCCTTGTAGCACTTCTGATGTTTTACTCATATTTATGACGCTTTCTCCATGCCATTTAGAAGCGCTTCTTGATACTACTCAGTCCTTGCAAACCCTCCCTCTGTACCTGTAGCATCTGGCTCCCATTTGGGGTCCTCCCCAGGGAAGTGAATCCAAGCATAGGCCTGGGGGTCTAGTGTCCCAGCTGGGGCATTCCCCTCTAACCATTTTAAGGCTGCCAGGTAATTCAACGATGCTTCTCTGTTTTGAAGAGGTCAGAAGAGGTTGGTAGAAGTCATCCAGGTAGGTTTGTAGCTTTGAATTATGGACCATCACAGCCTGGGGTTTCTCCATATAGGAGGGGGTACGGTGTTTCCAGTTTAGGAGGTCCATAATGGTAAAGGGTTGGAACACAAAAACATGCTGGCCTCCTTGGATCTGGTCTTCCTGGTTTCCCTCAGTGGCATCTGTAGGGCTCCCTGGTGTGGCTGCAGGGAGGGACCGCCTCTGCTGGTCTGATTCTCTAGTCAGTCACCTTCTAGGAGGTATATGTGGGGTTCAGACTGGCAGTCCAGGTAAGTGAGTCACATTACGGAGGCCAGTGGTGCTAGGGGTAGTGAGGTCTTGAGACTAAGGGCAGACTCTGATTGGGTTCGGCAGCTAGAGTGACTGAAGGCACAGGTGGCAGTGAGGGGTCCAGTGGGACATATGGTGGTGGGGTTTCTTCAGGTTCTCCCGACAGTATGGGCTTTTTAATTTCTGGCCAGTATTTGGAGGAAGCGGTGATGCAAGCTATCCTAACTTTAAAGCTCTTTTCAATACAGAGTTTCAGCCAAGGAGGCTAGGATAGGACCAGGTCTTGCCAACAGTAATGTAAGGAAATTGGTCTGGGTGGCCTGGGTCCCCCGCGATGACCCTGAATATTCAGCTAACTACTTCCTTATCAAGTGAGCCCACGGAGAGCCAGCCCACCCCAACTGATAGCCAATCAATTTCACAGAATGTCCAGAGCTTTCTGGGTGCTGATTTCACACCATAATTTCCTGAATATCTCTTTCTGAAATTTCTCAACATACACCCTAGGGGTGTTAGTTTACTCTGCTCTCCACCCATTTCTTCCTCCTAACAGACAACTTTCATGCACACAAGGGGAAAAAAGAGGAAGTTGGGGGACTAGTTTGGAGAGGATACACACTCGCTTTTGTCAATTTCTGGCCACTCTCCCCTTGGAGATATTTCAAATTAGCATTGGCATGTTCAGTTTCAATCCCTGACTGGGATCAGACTCCAAGGAAGTCTGATGTCGCCTTTGGATGTATGAGGTCTCCACAAAACCATGGATCAGGAGTCAACACTGGTTTCGGCCGCTGGTCAGGCTGGAACCTTTCCGTTGTCTGTCTCATTCACACACACTCACACGACTCCAGCCCACCGCCCTATATTCAGCGCCTTAGAGTCGCAGCTTTGTTCCAAGTCCCTTGTGGAATTACTAGGGCAACTCTGGGAAGTGATCAGACTCCCCTTCTGCCTCTTAGAGCCAGGTCTTTCAAAACAAACCTGGGTTCTTACCAGTCTGGCGGGTAGCACTCCTTAAGCTTGTTCCTGGGCCTCACTAATTCTCACCTTCCTGCGCACAGAGATAGGTTTATCTTCTCCAGAACAAGGAGTCCTCTGGCAACAGGCGAGGTAGCTTCTCTAGGCACTCAGATGTTTGTACCCAGTGGCAAAGGAGGTGGAAACATGCTGACTCAACTGAACTCCAGCTCCCAAGCAACGTAACGGGATTCTTGCACAGAGAGTCGTGACACTGAGGCTTTTCTTTCCAGGAAGGAACTTTATTCATACCAGCAAAGCTCAGTTGGGTTTGTGCACACAGAACTGAGCCCACAGTTTTTTATACATATTCTACTGCTTTGTTTCTCATATATGGTAACATGCAAACGTGGTCTCATTGGGTGTTCGCATGTTACAGGGTCATGAGGAATGGTGTCACATACACATGTAACCATGTTGCCCTGAGATCTTTTTTGGGTTTTGTTTTGTTTTTTTCCTCCTTATGGAGGTGATCCTACCACAAAAGCTCCTGTCCTCATGCTTTAATAAAACCATCTTTTTGCACGAAAGATGTCTCATGAATTCATTCTTAGCCATTTGCTCATGGAACACTTCAGGGATAGTATCAAGAATAATAAAGTTAGTAATGAATTTTAAATCTATCAATGACAAACATACACACTGATAATATAAGATTTTGAGTAAAGGAATTGAATAAGACACAAATAAATGTAAAGATACCCATTCTCGTAAATAGGAGAATTAAATTTTGTTATTAATGTCGATATTACCCACATCCAACTATATAGTCACTGAAATCTCTATCAAGATTTCAATGTCAACTTTTATAGAAACAGACAAAGAAAAAAGATTTTAAATTGGCATGAAACCACAAGAGATCCTCAAGTAGCCAAAGAAATGCAAAGAATAACAAAAGTTTGAAATATCACCCTTTCTGATACAAATCAAAACAGAATGGTTACTGGAATAAAAAAACAAGGCACAAAGACCAAGAGAATAAAATTAACAACCCAGTAATAAACCCATGTATACAGACTACCAGTATCTGACAAGGGAACTATTAACACTCATGAGAGAAGAAGGTTCTTCAATGAATGGCCCTGAGAAAAGTGGATTATTTACATAAAAAAAAAAAAAAACATGAAACAAAGAAAAATATCTTAATAACATTTGCAAAGTAAACTCAGAAATGGACTGACAACAAACACCATAAAACTCCTAGATGAAAACACAAGGAAGAAGTTCCCTGACACTGGTATGTTTCTTGGCAATAGTATTTTGGATATGACAACTAAAACACAAGCAAATCAGAAGTGAATGTGATTATCGGGGCGCCTGGGTAGCTCAGTCAGTTAAGCGTCTGACTTCAGCTCAGGTCATGATCTCACGGTTTGTGGGTTCAAATCCCGTGTTGGGCTCTGTGCTGACAGCTCAGAGCCTGGGGCCTGTTTCAGATTCTGGGTCTCCCTCTCTCTCTGCCCCTCCCCTGCTTATATTCTGTGTCTGTCTCTCAAAAATAAATAAATGTTTAAAAAAAATTTTTTAATGTGATTACATGAAACTAGTAAGTTTCTGCACAGCAAAAGAAATGATCAACAAAATGAAAACAATTCATGGTAAACAGTGTTAAGGATCCTCAAAAAACTGAAATAAATGGGGTGCCTGAGTGGCACATTGGTTAATCATCCAACTTCAGCTCAGGTCACGATCTCATGAACTCTACACTCACAGTCCAAAGCCGGCTTGGAATTCTCTCCCCCACTCCGCTCTCTCAGACCCTCCCCTGCTCATTCTCATTCTCTCTTAAAAATAAACAAATAAACATTTAGAAACCTTTTTAAAATTGGAGATACAACTACCACCTGATCCCTCAATTTCACTTCTAGGTGTATACCCAAAGAAAACAAAATCACTATCTGAGGAAATATCTACCATCTAAGTGTTTATTACAGCATTATTTATTATTTTTATTAGCCAACACATGGGAAAAAACCCGAAGTATCCATGCATGGATGAACAGATACATAAAATGTGAGAAGAACCGAGAGACACACAGACACAATGTGGTATTATTAGGGAGGGAGGTAAGAAGAAAGGAAAAAAGGAAGAAAACACTGCCATCTGTTAACAACAGATAGACCTTGAGGGCATTATGCTTACTGAAAGTCAGAGAAAACATACTGGATAATCTTATTTATACGTGGAATTTTTTCAAGTTTTTATTCAAATTGCAGTTAACATACACAGTATTAGTTTCAGGTATACAACATAAGGAAGTCAACAGTTCCATACAACACCCAGTGCTCATCCTAAATGTACATCTTAGTCCCCATCATCTATTTCAGCCATTCCCCACCCAACCATCTGTTCTGTAGAGTTAAAAGTCTGTTTCTTGGTTTGCCCCCCTCTCTCTTTTTTCCCTTTAGTTTCTTAGATGGCCAAGAGACACATGAAAAGATGCTCAACATCATTCATTATCAGGGAAATACAACCCCAAACTGCAATGAAATATCTCACAACTGTAGAATTAACATGAAATATTCACCTTCAAAATTAACAACATGAGAAGTAACAGGTGTTGGCATGCATGTGAAGAAAAGGAAACCATTATGCACTTTTGGTAGGAATGCAAACTGTGCAGCCATTCTGGAAAATAGTGTGGAGGTTCCTCAAAAAGTTAAAAATAGAACTACCCTACTACATAGCAATTGTTCTACTAGATATTTACCCAAAGGATACAAAAATGCTGATTTCAAAAGGATTCAGGCAACCCTGTCTTTACAGCAGCACTATCTACAATTGCAAACACCCCAAGCGCTCATCAACTGATGGACAGGAAAGAAGTTGTGTGTGAAATATTACTCAGCCATAGCAAAGGATGAAATCTTCCATTTGCAACAACATGAATGGAGCTAAAGTATATTACACTAAGTGAAAAATAAGTCTGTTAGACAAAGACAAATACCATATGATTTTTTACTCACGTGGAATTAAGAAACAAATGAGCATATGTGGAATTTTAAAAACCAACCTCATAGAACCAAAGACCAGACATGAGATGGAGAAGTAACTGGGTGAAGTCAAAAGGTACAAAATTCCAATAATAGTATAAATAAATGCTGAAGATATAGTATGATGACCAGAATTAATACTGTACTGTGTATTCGAAAACTACTAAGAAATCAAATGTTAAAAATTCTCATTAAAATAAATTCTTGCTGCATCAATGAATTGTAGCTATATGATGAATCTTAACTACATTTTTAATCACTTACATATATATAGTGAACATATATAATCACTAAATTTGAATGTATCAAAACGTTACGCTGTCTGTATAACCTTAAACTTACACAATTTAATATATCAAGTAAATCACAATCAAACTGGAAAAATAATAGTGAATAGTGCCATTCTCATTTCCACCCACTGGCTGACTGACCCACAATCCTTGATTATCAGAAACAATACCATATAATAGGCAGTTATTCAGTATGAACACAGACTTCTGAAGAACCCTCTTCAGCTTTGCTAGAGGGTACTGACTAGCTGGGGATGTTGATGAGTCTTTAGAAATCATTTCCACCAAAACATCAAGCCTGCCATTTCAGGATAGTGGGTAACGTGGTAAGACCAGTGAATTCCATGATCATGGCCCACTGCTGTAGGATCTGAAATAATGCTGTGTGGAACACAATGATGTTTAATATGGTATTCTCTAAGTCCACAGATGACAGTTTTGACAGAAGCATTTTACCAGGGAAGGCAAATCCACATATGGAGTATCTACTGTAATAACAAAATGTTGTCCCTTTCATGGTGGAAACCCTCCACTGTAATAAACTTAATGGGTAGCTTGTTGATTTCCATGGAAATACTGCCATATGGGGGGCTCATTATTGGCCTCTGCTTCTCACATATTGAGTACTCAGTGGTAGCCACACCCAGAACAGTAGTGGTTAAGTAGAATATATTTTGCTAAGATCATGCAGAGAGAAGGGGCTGATTGGTATTCACATAACCAGTCATTCTATCCACTTGATTATTTAAAAAAAAAAAATTTTTTTTTTAACGTTTATTTATTTTTGAGACAGAGAGACAGAGCATGAACGGGGGAGGGGCAGAGAGAGAGGGAGACACAGAATTGGAAGCAGGCTCCAGGCTCTGAGCCATCAGCCCAGAGCCCGACGCAGGGCTCAAACTCACGGACCGCGAGACTGTGACCTGAGCCGAAGTCGGACGCTTAACCGACTGAGTCACCCAGGAGCCCCTATCCACTTGATTATTAAAACACTCCTTGGCTGGTGTCACTCTTTGGTATTCACATGGAACAGAAATATCTTCACAATTGAGATGCATGGGTGGCTCAGTAGGTTAAGCATCCAACTTCAGCTCAGGTCATGATCTCACAGTCTATGAGTTCGAGTCCGACAGCCTACTTCAAATTCTGTCTCCCCCTCTCTGTCCCTTCTCTGCTTGTGCATGCCTGGTGTCTCGCTCTCAAAAATAAATAAACTTTAAAAAAAAATTAAAAAAATAAATGCCCTCCTATTTATTTCTCAAAGTACAAATACTTCTTCCACAAATTTCCTTGTAAACGAATTTTCCAATGGTGTTCCTTCTAAGTCCCTCACATTCCAGCTAAACCACTGGACAAAGCCAATTATTTAGTATATAATTACACATCTGGCTATTACTCTCTCCAAAGAAAGTGAACAAGTAGGTGCGGTGCTCAAAGCTCTACTCACTAGAGCTACTGGTGCAAGCATTCCAGTAATCCATTAAGTTCAAAGAAATAGGCCAACATCCTCCTTAACTTAAGGAGATTACAGTTAAGTACATGCCACAGAAATAACTAAGATGTTACAGATCTGGCACAGAAATAACAAACTTTCCTTACCAGATTAAGTCTCATCAGAACTTTAGGTGTGGCCATTTTAAATCAGTCTTTCACATACAGTTATCATTTGATTTGGATTCTGAAAATGTGTACAATAAACTATAGGCAGGGATGTTTAACAGCATTGCAGGAATAATTCTGAAATTGTACCTCAAGCTCTGAGTAAGAATTTCTAAAAATAAGGGAAGCTAACAGAGTCATAAACCTGCGAACTCAAGTAAAATCAGAACAAGCAGCTTTGAATGAACTGCTGAGATCATTATAACTCTGGGTGAATTTGTCTGAAACATGGTTTCTTCAATGTTTGTAACCAGTAACTTAAGGAACTTTTCCTCTTAAACTATATATAACTCATAGCAATCTCGTAAGTATTCCTTGGTAAACAAAAACAATTATTTTTCCTCCATACCTGATCTACAATTTGAAAACTATTATTAAGTATCCTTATCTTTATGGGAAAAATTATTTGCATAAATTCAGAAAGAACCTCTTCTTGTAAAAAACATGATTGGAAACACTGGATATAATACAAAATATTTGACTGGGATGTCACATTTGAAAATAAGGTTCATTAAATAACATATGATCTGAGAATGGCGGGACTTTAAGGAACATTTAACACGCCAATGCTCATAAAGCCCGCTTTGGCAAAAGTGGCCTGAACCTAAGTGTCCCCCACTTTGGCGCTGAGGTTAAGGAAGCTCTTCCTGGCAAGCCCAGGAACCTCAGGATACTTTCAAGAACCCTAGAAAAAGGAATTCAACCAAATCTATATAATGCAGCAAAACGTCAGGTGACAAATTCTTGGCTGTATTTTCTAGCCTTGAGAGGCTTTTAAAAACCTAATCTGAGAGGCACCTGGGTGGCTTGCTCAGTCGGTTGAGCGTCCAACTCTTGATTTTGGCTCAGGTCACGATCCTAGGGTGAGAGAGCCATGTCAAGCTCCCTCAGCTTTCTCTCTCCCTCCCTCCCTCTGCCCTTCTTCCCACTCACAGGGGAAATTCATTTATTTTTAAATAAAAATTTAAAAAAATTTTTAAGGGTATATAGTGGAGATTTTATAATCCAAAGAACAGAAAAAAAAATCAACAAACAAAACAAGAAGAGCTTCAGAGATAGATGGCAGGCCATTAAATGCACCAACACATGTGTAATGAAAATGCTAAAAGAAAAAAGAAGGGCAAAGAAAAATATTCAATAATAAATGGCTGGGAAATGTCCAAGTTTCAGGGCAAACTTTAATTTACACAACAATAAACTAACTTAAAGTAGGAAAAAGGAAGAAAGAGTCACAGACACATTAAAATGAAAAATGTCAAAAAACAAAGACAGGTAGATCTTGAAAGCAACAACAGAAAAAGAATCACTTAGCCGTACCCACCCCCCCCCCCACCCCGCCCCAAAAAACTAGTTAGACTGACAGAGGATTCTCCTCAGATACGGTGATAACATTCAAATTGCTCAAAGAGGGTATCCAGGTTGGTCAGTCAGTTAAGTGTCTGACTTCAGATCAGGTCATGATCTCATGGCTCATAGGTTTGACAGCTCAGAACCTGGAGCCACCTTTGGATTCTGTCTCTCCTTTCTCTCTGCCCCTCACTCACTCACACTCAACGTCTCTCTCTCAAAAATAAGTATTAAAAAAACTTTTTTTAGGGGCGCCTGGGTGGCGCAGTCGGTTAAGCGTCCGACTTCAGCCAGGTCACGATCTCGCGGCCCGTGAGTTCGAGCCCCGCGTCAGGCTCTGGGCTGATGGCTCGGAGCCTGGAGCCTGTTTCCGATTCTGTGTCTCCCTCTCTCTCTGCCCCTCCCCCGTTCATGCTCTGTCTCTCTCTGTCCCAAAAATAAATAAAAAACGTTGAAAAAAAATTTAAAAAAAAAATAAAAAAAAACAAAACAAAACTTTTTTTAATTAAAAGAAATTTCCTCAAAGAAAAGTCACCCAAAAATCTTCTTTCCTTTCAACAATGGCAAAGGTCTTTCAACAATGAAGGACAAATAATAATGGCAAATTTAAAAAAAGAGAGAATTCACTGCAAACACACCCACCTCACGACAATTCTAACAAACCTCTTCAGACTTAGAGCAAGAGCCTAAGTGAGTAATTTTAAAGTTCCCCACACACAAACCCCTCCACACAAAAACAATCACAAAAAGGATCAAAATTACCTTTTTGGTAATAAAATGCAATTATGGAACACAGCATACTTTACATCTCTTTTCTTCTCCTATCTGAGTTAAAAAACAACGTTTACACAATCTCAAGAGAACTGTATTGTTGGTTTAATATATATCACAATGTAACTTGTTATTAATTACAAAATAAATGGGGTAGTGGGAACAAAGCTGTATTGGGCTAAAGCCATGGCTCCAGATGGGATGGGGCTAAACGGGCAAGGGCCATTAAGGAGAACACTTGTTGGGAGAGCACTGGATGTTATACGTGGGTGATGAATCACTGAATTCTATCCATGAACACTATATGATAACCAAGTTCAACATAAATTTTTAAAAATGAATAAATTTTTTAGAAAGTGAAATTACAAAAACAATTCCATTCATAATAAAAACAGTCTACTAACTGCTGTCTCTGAGACAAAATTTAGATTCAACAATAAAAGTACATTTAAAAATACAATACAAGGGCGCCTGGGTGGCTCAGTCGATTAAGTGGCCGACTTCGGCTCAGGTCATGATCTCTCGGTCCGTGAGTTCAAGCCCCGCGTCGGGCTCTGTGCTGACAGCTCAGAGTCTGGAGCCTGTTTCAGATTCTGTGTCTCCCTCTCTCTGACCCTCCCCTGTTCATGCTCTGTATCTCACTGTCTCAAAAATAAATAAAATGTTAAAAAAATAAAATTAAAAAAATAAAAAAAAAAATACAATGCAAAGAATGATAATGAAAAGAAAGAAAAGGTCAACAGAATCAAACTGAAAGTCTAGAAGTAAACTCATATATCTAAGGCCAAGAGGGGCGCCTGGGTGGCTCAGTCGGTTAAGCATCCAGCTTCGGCTCAGGTTATGATCTCATGGTCCATGGGTTCGAACCCCGCGTCGGGCTCTGTGCTGACAGCTCAGAGCCTGGAGCCTGTTTCAGATTCTGTGTCTCCCTCTTTCTCTGACCCTCCCCTGTTCATGGTCTCTCTCTCTCTCTGTCTCAAAAATAAATGTTTAAAAAAAAAAAAAAATTAAGGCCAAGAGACTGTGTAAATGGTGTCAAGACCATGCAAATGATGGAAAAATTTTCTTCTGAACAAACAGTACGGGGAAAAATAAATATCCACATGCAAAGGAATATAGTTGGAACTTGTCTGCACACCACATACAAAAATTAACTTAAAAGGATGAAGAACATGAAAGTAAAAGTTACAACTATAAAACTCTTAAAAGAGAAAAACAGGGATAAATTTTTATGGCTATGTCTGATAGAGAATTTAAATTAATGGTTATAAGATACTCACTGAACAGAACAAAAGAGTGGAGAGTGTAAGTGAGACATTTAACAAAGACATTAAAAAGCACAAATCATAAAGAATGAAATAAATGAAATTTAAAATACACTAGGTGAAATAAGTAGACCAGAGGAAAAAGGAAAATGAATTAATAACTGAAGGATACAGTAATAAACAGTAATCAAACTGAAAAGGTGAGAGAAAAAAATTATGTAAAATGAAAATAGACTTTGGGAAGTCAACGACACCTTCAAGTGTAGTAACACTCACATTATAGGGATCCTACAAAGATAACAGAGAGAAAAAGTGACCGAAAACTCATCTGAGAAATAATAGCTGGAAACTTCCCGAATCTGGTGAAGGAAACAGAAATCTTGATTCAGAAGGCAGAAAGAATGTGCCACAAAATCAATCCAATTAGGATACGTCAACACACATAGTAATTAAAGTGGCAAAAGCAGTGATAAAGTATGAATTTTAAACCAGCAAGAACAAAGAAACCAGATACTACAAGGGAAGCACCATTAAGGCTATCAGGTTATTTTTCAGCAAAACCGCAGGTGAGAAAAAAGTGGCATGATATAGTCAAACTGCCAAAAAGGAAAAAATCTGTAGTCAACCAGGCTATTATTCAGAATATAAAGATAAAGAGTTTCCCAGACAAAAATTAAAGGAATTCATCATCACTAAACGAGCCCTATAAGAAATGTTAAGGGGGAGCAATGCCTGGGTGGCTCAGTCGGTTAAGCACCCAACTCAAGGTTTCAGCTCAGGTCATGATCTTGTGGTTCACAAGATCAAGTCCCACATCAGGCTCCAGACTGACAACTTGGATCCTGCCTGGGATTCTCTCTCTGCCCCTCTCCTGTTGATGCTCCTCTCTCTCTCTCTCTCTCCCTGCCTCTCTCTCTCTCTCTCTCTCTCTCTCCCTCCCTCTCTCTTTCCCCCTCCCTCAAATAAATAGACATTAAAAAAAAAAAAAAAAAAAGAATGGGGTCAAGTTTTAGCCATGAACAAACTGCCCAACTATATGCAGAAGACATTATATACAAGGCTGACGGTAACATGAAATCAAAAACCAGTAAATGACATGCAAAATATATATTAAAAAAAAAAAAAGGCATCCAAGTACATCACTAAAGAAAACCAATAATGAAAGAGAAGGGAGAAAGGGAAGAAAGGAACACAGAAGAACCACAAAACCAACCACAAAACAGTAACAAAATGGTAATATACACCTATGAATAATCACTTAAAATTTGTTTTAGCTTCACTTATTTAGAGAGAGAGAGCGCATGAGTGACAGTATGGCAGAGAGAGAGAAGGAAAGAGAGAATCCCAAGCACGCTCCATGCTACCAATGCACAGAGCCTGAAGTAGGGTTTGATCTCAACCTCAGGATCGCAACCTCAGCCAAAACCAAGAGCTGGGACACCCAACCCAATGAGCCACCCAGACACCCCTATAATAACTTTAAATATAAAGGCTTAAGCATTCCAAGCAAAAGGGATAGGTTGACAGGGTGGATAAAAAACAAAACCTATCTATATAGTCAAGAGACTTATTTCAGACCTAAAAACAAGCAGACTGAAAATTAAGAGATGGAGAAGCACTTATCACACAAATGGATGTGAAAAGAAAGATGGGGTAGCATTACTTGCATAGGACAAAAGAGATCTTACAACAAAGACTGTAATAAGAGACAAAGGACACTATTAATAAACAGAACCAACAAAAAGGTAAACAATTATAAATACTTATGCACCCAACATGAAAGCACCCAAATACATAAAACAGTTATTAACAAAATAAAGGAAGTAACTAAAAGTAAGACAATAATAGTAGGGGACGTAAAACCCTACGTACATCAATAGACAGACCATCCAAACATATAATCAACAAGAAAGCAATGACGTTTAAATGACACACTGGACCAGACAGTCTTAACAGACATTCAAAACAACCCATCCTAAAATAGCAGAACACATGATCTTTTCAAGTGCACATGGGAGATTCTCCAGAAGACATCACCTAATATTAGGCCACAAAGTAAGTTTCAGTAAATTCAAAACAATCAAAGTCATACCATGCAACTTCTCTGACCATAATTAAGCTAGAAATCAACCACAGGAAAAATTCTGAAGAAAGCACAAATACACAGTTAATAATAAGCTACTAAAAACAATGAATGGGTGAACACAGAAATTAGGAGGAAATCAAACACATGAGACAAATGAAAATGAAAGTAACGTCCAAAACCTCTGAGATGAAGCAAAACTGTTCTGAGAGGGGAGTTTGTATCAATACAGGCCTATTTCAGGAACCAAAAAAAAATCTCAAGAAAACAACCTAACCCTATACCTAAAGAAGCTAGGAAAAACAAAAAATAAAAAACAAAAACAAAAAACAAGGAAAACCGAAAACCAGCAGAAAGAAGGAATAAAAATGAGAGCAAAAATAAATGCTATAAAAACTCAAAAAAAAAATCCATTAGAAAGTATCAATGAAATCAGGAGTTGGTTCCTTGAAAATACCAACAAAATTGATAAACCAAGGCCACCTAGGTGGTTCACTCAGTTAAACATCCAACTCTTGATTTCAGCTCAGGTCATGCATGGTCTTACGGCTTCTGAGATCAAGCTCCACATTGGGCTGTGAGCTGGGCATGAAGCCTGCTTAAGATTCTCTCACTCTCCCTCTGAGTCTGCCTCTCCCCCATCAAAATAAAGATTAAAATAGTAAAAATTTTTCGAATTGATAAACGAGATTCTCCCCAAAAAGACAGCGTGCAAATAAACAAAATCAAAAATCAAAGAGGATAAATAACAACCAACACCACAGAAATACAACGGGCTAGAGAACACTATGAAAAGTTACATGCCAACAAATTAAACAACCCCAAAGAAATGGATAAATTCCTAGAAATATATAACCTCCCAAAACTAAAGCAGGAAGAAACAGAAAATTTGAAAAGACTGATTACCAGCAATAAAATTGAATCTAAAATCAAAACACCCCCTCCCCCAAATATTAGAGGACTACAAAGCTTCACAGGTAGAGTCTACCAAACATATAAAGAAGAGTTAATACTGGGTACTGGGGTGGCTCAGTTGGTTATTAAAAATGAAAAAAAGAAGAGCTGATATCTATTATTCTCAAATATTCCAAGAAATAGAAGAGGGGGGAAAAACCTGAATTTATTCTGAGACCAGTGTTACCAGAAAAAGATAAAGACTATCAAAAAAAGAAAACTACAGGTGAGTGTCTTTGATGAACATGGATGCAAAAATCCACAACAAAGTATCAACAAATGGAATACAAAACTACATTAAAAAAAAAAAAATTTGATGCTATCAATTGAGATTTATTCCCAAAATTTAAGAGTGGTTAAATATTCACAAATCAATGTGATGTATCATCAATCAAATCAATGAGAAAGGATAAAAACCATATAATCATTTTAATAAAGACAGAAAAAACATTTGACAAAGTACATTTATTCATGATTTAAAAAAAAACCACCACCTTTGTTGTGTTTAAACAACTTTACCTCAACATAGTAAAGGCCACATATGAAAAACCCACAGGAAAATCTGAGAGCTTTTCCCTTAAGCTCGGGAATAAGAAAGATATCCATTCTCAGCACCATTAGTCAACACAGTATTGGAAGTCCTAGTCACAGGAATCAGACAACTAAAAGGAACGAAAGGCATCCAAATCACTAAGGAAGAGATAAAACTCACTATTTGCACATGACACGATCTATATATACAGACACCCCTGGAGTGTGTCAGTGGCTCAGCTGGTTAAGTCAGTCAAGGATCTGACTCCTGGTTTTGGCTCAGGTCATGATCTCCCAGTTCTTGAGTTTCAAGCCCCACATCAGGCTCTGGCCTAGTGGCACAGAGCCTGCTTGGGATTCTCTCGCTCTCTCTCTCTCTACTGCCTTCCCCTCACACGCATGCTCACTCTCTCTCCCAAAATAAATAACCTGTAAGAAAAAAGAAGCCCCTAAAGACTCCACAAAAAAAACTACTAAAACTCAAATGAATTCATGAAGGCACAGGATACAATATCAAGGAACAGAAATCTGTTGCATTTCTATTAACTAATAATGAAGCAGCAGAAAGAGAAATTAAGTAAATAATTTCATTTACAATTCCACACAAAATAATAAAATACTTAAGATAAACTTAACCAAAGAAGTGAAAATGTACTCTCAAAATTATACAACCACTGATCAAAGAAACTGAAGATGACACAAACAAATGGAAAGATATTCCATATTCATGGGATTGGAAGAACAAATGTTAAAATGTCCACACTACCCAGATTTAATGCAATCCCTATCAAAATACCAACAGCATTTTTCCCAGAACTAAAACAAACAATCCTAAAGTTTTTATGGAACCACAAAAGACTGATGAACATCCAAAGCAATCTGCAGTTACCACAATTTCAGATTTCAAGTTATACTACACGATGTAGTAACCAAAACAGTAGGGAATGGTCACAAAAATATACACAAAGATCAATGAACATGACAGAAAGCCCAGAAACAAATCTGTGATAAGATGGTCAATTAATCCTCAACAAAGGGAGCAAGAATCAGCAATGGGAAAAAGGCAGTCAACAACAAATGGTGTGTTTGCACCATGTGCAAAAGAATACAACTAAATCACTTTCTTAGTGCAAAAGAATAAAATTGAATCACTTTCTTATACCATACACAAAAATAAACTCAAAATGCATTAAGGGCTTAAACGTTAGACCTGAAAACATAAAAATCCTGGGAAAGAGCACAGGCAGGAATTTCTCTTACATTGGCTGTTAACAATACTCTTCTAATTACGTCTCCTAAAATACAAGAAATAAAAGCAAAAATAAACTACTGGGACTACATGAATATAAAAGGCTTCTGCACAATGAAGGAAACAATCAACAAAAATAAACCTGCTGAATTTGAGAAGATATTCGCAAATAACACATGTGATAAAGGGTTAGTATCCAACATATATATAGAACTTCTACAACTCAACACCAAAAAACCCACAAATAATCCAGTTTAAAAGTGAGCTGAAGACATGAACACTACTTCAAAAAAGACAAATGGCCAACAATCCATGAAAGGATGCTCAAGATCACTCATCATCAGGGAAATGTAATTCAAAACCACAATGAGACACTAACACCTACAGAAAGGCTCAAATCAAAAACTCAACAAAAAGCAAGCTTTGGCAAAGATGTGGAGAAAAAAGAACCTTTGTGCACTGCTACTGGGATGCAAATTGCTGCAATCCCTATGGAACACAGTATGTAGTTTCCTCAAAAACATTAAAATTAGGGGCCACTGGGTGGCTCAGTTGGTTTAGCAACCAACTCTTGATCTTGGCTCAGGTCATGATAACACATTCATGGGATCGAATCCTGTATTGGGCTGTGTTGAGCATGGAACCTGCTTGGGATTCTCTCTCCCTCTTGTCCCAACTTTGATCATGCTCTCTATCAATATAAATAAATAAACTCTAAAAAAATAAAAATAAAAAATACAACTACTCTGTGATCCAGTATTTGCACTAATTGGTATTTGCCTAAAGAATACAAAAATACTAATTCAAAGGATATATGTACCTAAATATTTTTTCCAGAATGGTCTACAATAGCCAATTATGGAAACAGCCCAAGTGTCTGCAGCTGGATAAATGGATAAAGAAGATGTATGTATATGTATACAATGGAGTATCATTCAGTCATTAAAAATAAAAAAAATATTGCCACTTGCAACAACATGGATGAATCTAGAGATTGTAACATTAAGCAACTTAAGTCAGACAAAGACAAATATCGTATTGTTTCACTCATATGTGATTTAAGAAACAAAACAAATGCACAAAGCGCAGAAAAAAAGGAACAAAAAAGAGAATCTTCACTATCGAGAAAGACCTGATGTTTACCAGAGGACAGGTGGTTGGAGAGGGGGTGAAACAGGTGAAAAGATTAACAGCACACTCATCCTGATGAGTGCTGAGGAAAGTTCAGAATTGTGAATCGCTATACTATACACATGAAACTAATGTTAACACTGTATGTTAAGTATACAGTAATTAAAATTAAAAAAAAAATTAAATACTAGCTATACAAGCTACAGCAGGGATGAACTTTGAAAACATTTTGTTAAGTGAAAAAGCCAGACCAAAAACTAGGCAAATATGTAACAACAAAATAATTAATAGTTCCTTAGGGAAAGGTTTAAGGGGATTAGGGGAGAGTATACAGGGTTTCATTTTCATATGATGAAAATATTCCAAAATTGAATGTGGTGATGGTTATTCAACTGTGCTGATTAAAAATCACTTGGGGGTTACCTGGGTGGCTCAGTCTGTTAAGCATCTGACTCTTGATTACAGCTCAGGACAGGATCTCACAGTTCTTTAAGTTTGAGCCCTGCGTCTCCCTCTCTCCCTCTACCCCTCCCCTGCTCTCTCCCTTTCAAATTAAATTAACTTAAAAAAATTTAAAAACAGAAAATAAACAAACAAACCACCTGGTAGCCGGCTCAGTTGGAAGGACATGCAACTCATATCTATGGGGTTTTCAGTCTGAATCCCATGTTGGGGGTAGAAATTACTTAACGATAAAGTTAAAAAAAAACAAAACACTGAAATTTAAACCTCTGAATGGATGTAGTCTATAGTAGACTAAATTGTATTTTTATAGGTGTCAACAAAATTTTTTAAAACAAAATTTAAAAAATTTATTAGAATATTTATGGATTAAGTAAATTCTAGTTTTTTTCACTGTTTCTTTCCACTCCACTTTCATTTAAATTAAGGACTCAAGGGGCGCCTGGGTGGCTCAGTCGGTTGGGCGTCCGACTTCGGCTCAGGTCACGATCTCGAGGTCCATGAGTTCGAGCCCTGCGTCGGGCTCTGGGCTGATGGCTCAGAAACTGGAGCCTGCTTCCGATTCTGTGTCTCCCTCTCTCTCTGCCCCTCCCCCGTGCATGCTCTGTCTCTCTCTGTCTCAAAAATAAATAAACGTTAAAAAAATTTTTTTTTTAAATTAGGGACTCAAACATGGATTTGGGGTAACCTAAACAATTTCCCATTCATGCACACAATGCTATCTATAACTAATCCTCATGGCACTTATGCCTAAAAACTGATTATGATTATGGCTTATATCCTATTATAAGACAAATTTGTTTTGTGGTGTAAAATAACAGTCATTGTTGAAAAGCAATCTATATAAGCTACCTGTAACATACTTGGAAAGTATCCATGCTGTAAAAAAGATTGATCTGCTAGTTTATCTTTTCTTAAACTGATTTAACACAATGGATAATTTATCTTTATATATAATTCTTCATTTAAGTAGGGATTCTTAAATAAACAGTTTTAATTCTCCCCAGAATTCCAATCACAGCAAAAACATAAAAATGAGGCATGGTACCCTTAGCATACAGCCTAACAACCATCTTCAAAAAAACCATCATTCACCCTTCATTCATTTCCAGCTTTGAACTTTAAAGGAACAGCACTTTTTTTCTTCAACAAGATAGTTCAACATAAAATAGCTGCGAGAAAGTTAGATCTTTTCCTGTCTCCATGTACTATTTTGTGTAATATGAACCAAAAGAAGAAAACAAAATTGACATTCAAATGTGTACTAACCTTCCAGTAGTCAGTCTGTAAACTGTAGTATTTCTGATATGCAGATAATGCTGCAAAACAGAAAATAATTATTGGCAAATTTTTTATGTCCCATTTGAAAATCCACAACAAAGATTTCAAAACTTTAATAAGCTGCCCATCAAGCCCATGTCTCAGTGAACTGTGCTATAAATACCAAACAATTTACGGGTGCCTAGGTGGCTCAGTTGGTTAAGCTTCAGACTTCAACTCAAAGCATCATCTCAAGGCTAGGTGGGTTCCAGCCCCACATCAGGCTCTGTGCTGACAGCTCAGACAGGCCTGGAGCCTATTTCAGGTTCTATCTCTGTCTCTCACTTTCCCTGCCCTGCTCACATACACACACTCTCTCAAACATAAGTAAACATTAAAAAAATTTTCTTTTAAACAACCAAACAACTGTTTACAGACTACCAACTACCATGAAAGTAATGGAAATAAATGACCTACAGAAGATCAAGTATATAAAAACTATTACCAAATTTCATTCTTGCACTAAAACAAATGGTTAAGTCTTGGTAATTAATTCAATCAATTTGGATTCCCTCGTGGACCAAATATCCTGGGAATTTTCTAAGGCTACCATATACTATATAGTGAATTTTCTAATTTTTTCTCAAAATGAGAATCACTTCCCAGAAAATTACAATGACATGCATACATACTTCCCTTTATACAATCAACACTACCTTTGACTACTAGCTTCAATTTTACTTCAAAATAGTTATTCCCATGCTCCCTAATCCCCCTAAGGGTACAAAAGGAATGGAATCACATAAAGTGGGTCCTCTCAAACTTTAAGAAAAAGGCACAGTAAGGTATGGCTGTTTGGGTGGCTCAGTTGGCTAAGCATCTGGCCTCAGCTCAGGTCATGATCATGTGTCTGCTGAGTTCAAGCCCCACGTTGGGCTCTATGCAGACAGCCCAGACCCTGGAACCTGCCTCAGATTCTGTGTGTGTCTCTCTCTGCCCCTCCCCTACTCCCATTCTGTCTCTCTCTCTCAAAAATAAATAAACACTGGGGCGCCTGCGTGGCCCAGGCAATTATGCATCTGACTTCAGCTAAGGTCATGACCTCGTGTTCCGTGAGTTCAATCCTGGGGTGGGGTTCTGTGCTAACATCTCAGAGCCTGGAGCCTGCTTCCGATTCTGTGTCTCCCAGTCTCTCTGCCCCTCCCTGCTCATGCTCTGTCTCTCTCACTCTGAAAAATGAATAAATGTTTTTAAAATTTTTTTGATAAACATTAAAAATAAAGTTTTATAAAAACACACAGTAATGTAAAAAAGTGAAAGAGTAAACAGTCACTTTAACATATTAGAATTGTGGCAATTAAAAAAATTTAAGATGAAAACAGGAACCTCCAGCATAATTCCAATGGAATCAGATTATCTTTTAATGTATTCATTCAAGTATCCCAGGGAGAACATTTACAATAAAATATAGTTAGGAATGAACATTGCCCTGAAAGTCAAAATAAAATGAAAATATCAGCAGTAAACCTGAGGAGCGCATTGTACATACTATGTAACATGCTGAGGATTTTCATTATCTTGAACAATCACTGTAATGAATTTCAGACATCACAACAGAACTGTAAACATTAGCTAATATCCTTTCATGCAATTCACTACACACTTAGAGGAAAAAAAAAATCTTAACAAGGAAAACTTTTTCAAACATCATAAAATGAAAATAATCAGAATTTTTAAACAACCAAACTTATGACTAGAAACACTACTGTATATGTAAGAATCATCTCCTGTAATACAATACGTTCTAAGTCTAAGATATAACTAAATGACTACAGGAGTTCTTTTTAAAACAAAAATCTAAAGAAGAAAAACTAGTAACACAAGAAGTCACAAATTACCACGGGAGACACTGTCCAGAGGCAACCACCCCAGTAAAGCAATGTCAGGGGAGGAAAATCTTAACCACAAGTGACAATTTTCTAGAGGCTAAAAGTCAAAAGCCTGAGATTTTAAAAAATTCAGGGCACTTAGGCCTAGGAGACTCCCAAAATATTGTGAAGCTCACTTTTAAGGTCCCAGATTTCCACAACATATCAGAAAAACCTCAACTTTTGGGCAAACAAAGGGAAAAAGGAATGCTTTGAAATATCTCAGAGTACCAAGGTCTTCTTAAAGAAGTTTGCCTTCAGGTGAAAATGGTTATCCAGCAGGTAACCTACAAACTATCAGAGCCTAGCTGTTCAAGAAAGTAAAAGAAATACCCGACTCCAGCCTATTCTAGTCCTTCTTAATGTAAGTGAGGAAAAAGAACTGAAAAATGCCTTCACTTTCCAACCTGAAGTCTTAATAAGAGACTTTTGCTCCCCTGCCAGTTTACCACATTACTAACGGCCTATTTATAGCAGCTCTTTTAATTGATACCCCACATCAACACATTAAGAAAAAATTATGAGACATACCACAAGCAAAAAGACATAATTTAAAGAAACAGAACAGCAATGGAACCAGACATAGCAGGTAAACTGAATTTCTCTGACAGAATTTAAAACTACAATATGCTAAAGATAGTGTATCAACAGAGCAGCATGCAAGAACAAATACGCAATGGAAGCAGAGAAATAAAAATCACAACTAAGGATCAAGAAGAAATGTCAAACTTCAAAAAGTTATTATTAGGGGACTGAATATAGTTGTGGAAAGAATATCTGAGATGCAGAATGTAACAGCAGAATCCTCAAAAACCAAAAGGCAGGGAATATCGCTGGAGGGAAAAGAAAATAAAACAAAAAAAGAATATAATTTCAAAGGACTTTGGACAAAACATAAAACAGAGAGAAAAGAGCAGAGGAATTATTTGGAACAATAATGACAGAGACTTTCTCCCAAGATTAAAGTCAGACAATAAATCTCACACCCAGGAAGCTCAGAGAATACCAAGCAAGAAAAACATCCAAAGCAAAAAATAAAAACTCAGGCATATCATTTTGAAACAACAGAAACTAAAATTGAGAGAGAGAGAGACAAAGACAGCACTCTTGAGTGTGAGAAAGTGAGGGACAGGCAGAGGGAAAGAAAGAATCCTAAGGAGCCTCCACACAAGGCACAAAGCTCAATGTGGGGCTTAACCCCACAACCCTGAGATCATGACCTAAGCCAAAATTAAGAGTTCGACATTCAACAGACTGAGCCACCGTTAAATGATTTTTAGAAAACAATCTAGAAAGAAACTAGAGGAAACGAAGACGAAAAATGATATCAATTATTCAACCTCTCAGAAACCATGTAAGGAAGAAGATGAGAACAGTATGTTTAAACTGTTGGGGGGGCGGGTGGGAGGGGTACGATACAATTTTGTACACTGCACAATTATCATTCAAAGAAAAGGAGAGGGGCGCGTGGGTAATTTAGTGGGCTAAGCAACCAAGTCATGTTTTCACCTCAGGTCATGATCTCACAGTTTGTGAGTTTAACGTTCTGCAGAGCCTGCTTTGGATTCTCTCTCTCTCTCTCTCTCTCTCTTACTGCTCCCCCCACCATATCTTACATGTGCGTGCACTCTCTACCTCAAAAATAAACCTATAACAAGTGAAAGCAAAATACTTTCTCAAAGAAGCAAATATTGAAACTGTTGGCAGAGGAGCTGCCTGACCAAAAAAAAAAAATGTTAAAAGAAGAAAATAAAAAGGTCAGTAACTCCAAACCACGTGAAGAAAGCACAAGTAAGTATGAGTAAATATAAAATCTTTTATTTTTCTTATTAACTAACTGATCTAAAAGATAACCATTCAAAATAACATCAACCTGTGGTTTTTTTTTCAATGTTTATTTAATTTTGAAAGAAAGAGTGTGTGAGTGGAGGAGGGGCAGAGAGAGAGGGAGACACAGAATCCAAAGCAGGCTCCAGGTGCTGAGCTGTCAACACAGAATGCAATGTGGGGTTCGAACCCATGGACCATGAGATCATGACCTAAGCTGAAGTCAGATGCTTAACAGACTGAGCCACCCAGGCACGCCCCCGCCCATGTTTTTTAATTAAACACATTTTGTAGATCTTACATATACACGTCTTCCTCAACTTACAGAGTTTATCCAAAATTCCCACTGTAATTTGGAAATATCATAAATTGGGGAGCCTGGGTGGCTCAGTCGGTTGAGCATCCGACTTCGGCTCAGGTCATAATCTCGCAGTCTGTGAGTTCGAGCCCTGCGTTGGGCTCTGTGCTGACAGCTCAGAGCCTGGAGCCTGCTTCCGATTCTGTGTCTCCCCCTCTCTCTGCCCCTACCCCGCTTATGCTCTGTCTCTCTGTCAAAAATAAAATTTTTAAAAAAGTTATGAAAATATCATAAATTGAAAATCCATTTAACACACCGAACCTGCCTCCATCCATCATAGCTCAGCCTAGCCTACCTTAACTATGCTCAGAACCCTTACACTGTGGTAGGGTCCCCTCTGTACGAAGAGAAAGGAAAAAAGCTTCAAGGCAATCTGGTTATACATGTACATGACAACATCCCTCACAATCTTATAACATGAAACCACTTAATCAGAATACATGTTTGTATGTTATCATATACGGGAGACAAAGAAGTGGAAAATATATAAAACACTACACCACATGGTGTTTGAGGCCCAGTTCTTCTGGTATGAACCCAAATGAGCCGTGCCAGCAGGAATAAAAAGTTGCTTTCTGGAAGGAAAAGCCTCAGTGTCACAACTCTGTGCGAGAATCCTGAAACATTACTTGGGGGCTCGTCTGGCATTCAGAGACAGTGCGTTTCCACCTCCTTTGCCACCAGGGTACAAACTTCGGGACGCCCGGAGATGAAACCTTGCCTGGCACCAGTGGACTGCTGGGTCTGCAGGAAACTAGCCCTCCCTGTGCATCGGGGCGAGGGCTTCATGTGCACAAACAGAACCCGAGGCCCAGAAGCAGCTCAGGAAGCACTGCCCAACAGACTGGTAAGAATTCAGGTTCGCGTTCTGGCAGACCTGCCCTAAGAGGCAGAGGGGGAGCCTGATCACCTCCCAGAGTTGCCCTAGTAGTTCCACAAGGCCTGAGGAATGACACTGCAACTCTAAGATACTGGGCAATGAATTGGGAGTTGCTGGCTGACTGTGTGTGGGGACTTGTGTCTCATTCATTTCCTGGGTCACTATGATAATTAGAACTAACTGTCTCTGGTTATTCTACCTCAGAATGGGAACTTTAAGAAATAATTCCCAACTTGCTGCTGAAACTTCTTTTCCTTTAGGAAAATTCCCAGTCTTCTGCAGATTGACATGGACTGTCTAATTCCACAAGTGGAAAACCAAAACAAAACAAAACACAAAACAAAACAAAACCTGGAGTCAGTTCTTCTGTCTGAGCTGAGACGATTTAAAACGGAATTTTTCTCTGCCTTCTGCTGGTAGCGGTCCTCTTTTGCCTTTTCCCTCCCCCACCTCTTTGCAGCACCACCTGGGGGGTGGTCTGAATAATTGGCTCCCCAATGCCTCAGGCACCATCAACTCCACCTCCCACCCTAGAGGTCATGGAGCAAAGCCCACCCACTTAGATTTTCCCATTCATGCCCCAGGTGGAAATGGATTAATTTTAAAATGGACTCAGATGGAACATACTAGTATTTAAATGGATGTAAATTTGCTGGTTTCAAATAGACAAATCTTTAGAGTTATCATCATTAAACATATAAGACTTTTTTCCACCTAAGGTTTCTAAAGATTTTACCAAGAGCTTTCTTTTTTTTTTTTTTTTTTTTATTTTTGGGACAGAGAGAGACAGAGCATGAACGGGGGAGGGGCAGAGAGAGAGGGAGACACAGAATCGGAAACAGGCTCCGAGCCACCAGCCCAGAGCCTGACGCGGGGCTCGAACTCACGGACCGCGAGATCGTGACCTGGCTGAAGTCGGACGCTTAACCGACTGCGCCACCCAGGCGCCCCAAGAGCTTTCTAAATAAGCTCATTATCTGTGTTGCAATTTTTCAGCAAAAAGGTGACTTAAAATGATGGTTAATTTTGTCTGTCTCAAAGTTTTCATGGCTAATTGTTAAGATAGTTTTCAAAGTCACTGGCAACCTAAAACATTAAAGTTTTGCTTGCATGATAAATTGAGATTGAATTCATTCGATATCCAATGAGGTAAGGGGCTAATGCACTAATTAATTACAAGATGTAGGTTTGTGCTTCTGACTTGTGGCAGAGAAACTAAGGACATTTGGATCTGTGGGAAAACATGCTTTATGCTTAATGAATTCATAAGTTTGCCTTCTAAAAAAAATCTGATGTAACATAAGAGTTCACAAGTGGTTACTACTTAGTTTTCACTGAAGACTAAGGTTCCTAAGAGTTAAAATTCTGCTAACGGTAGTTAAAACTGATAAAAATAAGAAAATCAACTATGTAGAAAAGTAGGAGATATGAAAGAAACATATAAGAAAGGAAAATATATTTTTGTTGAAGGTAAAAATAAAATGTCCTAAATGAGACTGATTATTTGGAGAGAAATGGCTTGGGAAAAAATCTAAGTGCAAAGAAAAGTTGTAGAAGGTTCATAAAGGGAAATCTTTAAAAAGAAATTTTATGTGTGGTCAGGACAGACTAAGGTTAAAATAAATGGATTTTAAAAGTATACTGTGTTAAGATTAAAATTTCTCCTCCTCTGATCCAAAGGCTGGGAAAATGATAATACTCTTGCTGCCAGCCTCCAAATCCTCTACATTTGTGTTGTTCTGTTCAGCAGAGGAATGGACGCCTCTGCCATGTGAGGGCTGGAATAGGAACATGAGAGCCATTTTACTGAACTTAGCCCACTGTATGCCAAAAATGGATATCCACAGAGGTGAAACATAATTTATGTGGGCATAGTTCCGAAAGGCAGGAAGATAGACCTTGACTTTGGCTCTTTAACTCCCTCTTTCAGTGGGCAATGATCAACATGTAAGTTACTGCTGGCCCAAAATAAAACTAACGCGTGCTACGACAACCAGGAAACCAGGAAAGTCTTGCTTGGTCACAGTCCATACCCCTAAGGTCTTGCAGGCAGGAAATGGGACGGGTAAGAAAAAACAGGAAAGACCAGGTTAGGAGGTAGGGTCAAACCTGAGTAAGAATGACTACTCTCACTCAGCACCTCCCAAGACTGACAGGACTTTTGGCTGCCGGTGGCACATCCAGTCAAAAACTCGGGGTCAGTAAATGATGTTTCTCCTGGCCAGCTTTAGGAAACTGAGACAAGGAACACCTTTCCTCCTTTTCCATAGATATTCCTTTGGAATGCATTGTGATTTTTTTTTTTTTTTTTTTTTTTGCACAAAGGTTTGGCCCCAATACAAACTGTCCTCAGAGAGGACAACCAAAATAAGCCATGCCCCTTATGTAGATACAATCACTGGAGATCTGAATGCCCTTGGGGACCTCTATGTGTGAGGGCTCAGATAACCAATGTCCCTGGAAAGGATTAACCAGGCTGGGGCTCTTCATAGTAGTTCCCCTAAAGTAACAGAAATCCAGAGCCTCAGGTAACTCTAAATATAGAAGGAAAACTGGCTGATTTCCTTAACACCAGAGCTACCTTTTCTGTCCTCCTTTCCACTCCAGGCCAACTATCCAAACGCAGCATGATGATTACTGGTATCCCTGGGAAACTTCTATGTAAATTTTTCTCTCAGCCCCTGAGATGTATATGGGGAAATCTAATTTTTTCTCATTCCTTCCTGATAATGCCAGAGAGCCTTACTCCCTCACTAGAAAGGGATATCATAACTAAATTAGAGACTATGGTGTTACTAATCCCTGGACAGATAAACAATTAGGTGAGTTTTGGGGAATTATTAGATACTGTAAATACCAGGTTTCAAGAAAATAGTTTGCCTGTTATATCAATTAATTAAAGGAAACTCAATCCCATCTACTTTCTCAAGAAAATAAACTGGGGTATGACTCCTAGACACGTCTCCAGCCCTTGGAATGGTTACAAACAAAGCAGGGCAATTACTATCACCAAGACCACAGACCTTAAAAACATCATTAAAATACAGTATAAGGCCTTTCACTGAGGGAGGGACAAAATTTATCATATGGCCAAAAGGATGTTTACTGAAGAAAAAAAATCTGTCAATGACAGTTCTGCAAGTAGTATCAGCCTGTGGAGTATGTCTTAAAAGCAATCCTTTCAACCACAAACTTGCCCTCACAGGCAATCAAGACTGGAAGCTATCCAGAAAAGACTGATAATTAAGTTTCACTCATACACCAAGGTCAAAGGAATTCCAGCATCTCTTGGTATGGGTTAACACTTTCACTAATTGGGTAAAGGTTTTCCCCTACAGGACAGAAAAGGCACAGAAATAGTAATAAAAATTCTGCTTTATAAAATAATATCCAGGTATGGGTTACCTAAAAACTTACAAAGTAATACTGGTAAATGGCTGCTTTGACTCTTTCTCTAGTAGAACTCCTGGCTCTTGCAAAAGTTTTACATCTCAAAATAAACTGTCTCCTTATACTCAGCAAAACTCTAAATAATACCTCACAAACATTAGATGCTTTAAAACTTTTTTTAAATTAAGTTAGGGCCAAACTCTTGAAAAAAGAGCCACCATTGATTACTTCCTGCTCCTGCTTCTCCATAACCTGGGTTATGAGAGAGATTCCCTGATATATGGTTACAGACTCAGGGTCTCTCCTAGAATTGTTTGACAGGTTTGGAAACTGCAGACATTATCTTAAGATGCCATCTTAGTGGTCAGTGTAATCTTTCCTTTGTGTTTTTCTCTCTGTGTCTGCTAATGTTTATGCCGCCTCATGCCTGCCAGCCTTCCTGTAAAACCATGCTGGTGGGCCACTTGACCAACCCTTGAGTAGACTAACTGCTATACCCTTTCACCACCCCTTATCAGCTTGAAGAAGCCAGAACGGTCATCGTCCCTGTTCCCTAACAGCACTTACAGGCCCTATTTCCAGGGAAGAAATAAATAAGGAAAGGGTTGACATTAGGCAGGGAGAAATAAGAGACCTTCAGGGAGGCCGGCTGCAGCTAAAGTGGGAAGCTAAAGAAGCAGATGGGGTTCTCCCCTTAGGAAATCCTTTACGGGCACGCTCCCCCAATTATCAAGGGCATAAGGGAGGATCTAAATGAGACAGACCCTAAGGCAACACATGGGGGCCCTTAGCTTTACCCTAACCACCTTACACCTCTGGGTCAGGGAGCTGACCATAGACACTCACCCTTTTAAACCAGGGGATGCAATATGGATAAAAAAGTAAAATGTCCAACCCCTAAAGGCCCTCTAGAGAGGCCCATTCACTGTCATTTTGTCCACCCCTACTGCAGTAAAGGTAGCTAAAGTGGTTCCCTGGATTCACTAAAGCAGAGTAAAGCCAGCACCTTCAAACTGGGAGTGCCTTCCTGATCCATCAACACCGTGTAAGCTGACCATACTGAAGCAATCTGCAACTCCAGAGCCTCTGGGAGATTGCAGCCCTGCTTTAGTAACTCTGGAAGCTGACTAATCTACTCATGGCAGAAGCCTGAGGAATTAAGGAATTAACGGTCCAGTAAGACAGAAGACTGTCCTTATTCTCTCTGTTTCCTTACTGTGATGCACTGTTGTGACTTGTTTCTATTACTGTGATTCTTGCTCTACTCTTTGCTATAGGATTGGCCAAAGCCGCCCTAGCCAGCTTGACATGTGGTGAGAGGTTTCTGTTAACACTCACTTTCCTTTTGTGGATACGATACTTGGTTGGTACCAACATGGGGAAGTGGCCATAAGAGACTAGAAAATTAGTCCCACAAACCTTGTATTAAAATATCCAACCCTATTACTGGGGTTTGGCTCCTCTAAAGCTCAATTATTGGGAAAAACTGTTTTGCCTGATGGGGAAAAAGTTCATTGTTGTCTCTGTTAAAAACTTAACATGCCTAAGCCACAGATTTTATAACCCAACTGTCTGAAAAACTGACTGGTGGTGGACCCCAGATCATCTTGATCCAGATCCCCACCACTGTCTAACTTCTTTCATCTCCGAGAGGCCTGATACAATGTCAGTGTAGCCATCAAATGGCAGGCCCCAAGTGCAACGTACTAGGTATGTGGACAAACAGCCTCTATATTATCTCCCTCAGTCTGGTCAGGGTCATATGTGCTGGAAACTATTTGTCCATCTTTCTTCCTGCTCCTACTTGCCAGAGGGAAACATTTGGGAGTCCAAGTATATGGGGAGAGGGAGACTCAAAGAAAGCAGTGTGCCTTACAAATTGGCAACTAAAAAGATGATAAATGGCCTCTGGAGCTTATAATCCAGTAATATGGACCTGTCACCTGGGCAGAGGATGGGTCCTGGGTCCCATTTACATGTTCACCCACATAATCAGACTGCAAGCAGTTGTACAAATTACAATCAGTGAAAGTGCCAGAGTTCTTAGCTTACTAGCCAAGCAGCAAACCTTAGATTACCTGCTTGTTTCTGAGGGAAGATTTTGTGAAAAGTTTAACCTAAGCAACTGCTGCCTACAGATAGATGATGAGAGAAAGTCATCGAGGAGATCACATATCAAATGAAAAGGATTGCTCATGTCCCCATCCAAACCTGGAATGGTTAAAACCCCAGGGAGTTATTTGGAGGATGATTTTCAACTTTCAGAGGATTCAAAACTCTCATAAAAATTATTCTCCTAATCCTGGGAGGGTGCTTAATCCTGCGTTGCTTTTAGCTCCACTGGTTGTACAGTCTGTCTCCAGTCTCATTGAGGCCATAATTTAAAAGGACAGCCACTCATGTAATAATGTTATAAAAATATAAACATCTAAACCAAGATGATGCTCTCTGACCTAAAATAGAGGGGTCCAAGCATCAAAGGAGGGAATGTGATAGGGTCCTCTCCCCAAGGAGATAACAAAAAACCTGAAGGCAACCTAGTTAGTTATACGTGTATATGACAATATCCCTCATGACCTTGTAACATGAGACCGCTTAATCATTTTGCATGTTACCATACATAGGAGACAAAGAAGTGGAAAATATATTTAAAAAACGACACCACGTGGTGTTCCAGGCTCAGTTGTTCAGATATAAATGCAAACCCAACGGAGTAGTGCTGGCACAAATAAAGTTGCTTTGTGGAAAGAAAAGCCTTCAAGTCACAACTCTCTGTGCAAGAATCCTACTACAATATTAGCCTAATGTTGGCAAAAATCATCTAACACAATTTATGATAAAGTGATGAATCCTCGTACAATTTACTGAATACTGTAATGAAAAACAAATGGTTGTAATGGTTGTATGGGTGAAGAATGGTTGTCAGTGTATTGGCTGTTTACCCTGATGAACCCAGGGCTAATTAGAATATTCATCTCGTTGTGTTCACCAGGGACTCACTAAAAAGCTACAAACAAGCAACAATAATCCTGTTTTCTAGCCATTCTCAGCAAGTTATACTTGCCACCGGAATCTAAGGTTGGATGCCAGAAATCACAAGCAAGCGCCATGACCCACTTTATCAACCAGTTTCATCCTGTTCAGACGCCTGCTAACCCCCTCCAGATGACAATGGGATCATTACCATCTAATTATATTAATAAAGGGCTGCCAGGTGACTCAGTCAGTTATGCTACCCACTCTTCATCTCAGGTCAGGTCTGGATCTCAGTGAGTTCAAGTTATAATTTCAAGTCCTTGCACTGGGCTCCCGGCTGGGAGTGAGGCCTACTTAAAAAAATAAAGTAAATAATAATAATAATAACCACTACCACCACCACCACCTACTTAAAATAATAATAACATTAACATTAAAACTACATCTACCAGCATCATGACAGATCCAACTGCATCCACTTAAGGGAAGAAAAGAGGTCAGATTCTGATTCTGAGAAGCTCCCCACCTCCAAAACCTGCTTTCACCAATAAGTCCTAGGTCACCTTGCTTACCAGCCCATTAATTACCCTAAGCCAAAACCACAACCATGAGACCTTATCAAGAAGGTGCCTTTAGGGGCTCCTGGGTGGCTCAGTCAGTTAAGTGTCCGACTTCGGCTCAGGTCATGATCTCGCGGTCTGTGAGTTCAAGCCCCTCGTCAGACTCTGTGCTGACCGCTCAGAGCCTGGAGCCTGTTTCGGATTCTGTGTCTCCCTCTCTCTCTGACCCTCCCCCTTTCACGCTCTCTCTCAGTCTCAAAAATAAATAAACGTTAAAAAGAAAAAAATTTAAAAAAAAAGAAGAAGGTGGCTTTAGACCATGATCTCCTTTTCTGCATCCTCTGGCCACTGAATAAATTACTTACTTGCCATCAAATGTTTTGGTTATTTGGCAATTGGTATTAACTAAGGAAAAAATTATCATTTGGTAAAAACTGCAGCTGCTTAGTAGTAGAAGAAAGTATCTTACTGATGAGAATAAAAGCAAACGAAATGGAGATTTGAAAATGTCCTTGTGGCACCTGGGTGGCTCAGTCAAATATCTGACTTTTGGTTTGGACACAGGTCATGATCTCATGGTTCATGGGTTCAAGCCCATGTGGGGCTCTGCCCTGGCAGTGTAGAGCCTACTTGGGATTCTCTCTCTCCACACACCACCCCCCACCACAACCACTCTGTCCCTCCCCAACTCACAACTGTCTTTGTTTTTCTCAAAATAAATAAAACTAAATGTTCGTTCTAAAAATTTTAATGTTTATTTATTTTTGAGAGAGAAAGAGACAGAGGGTGAGCAGGGGAGGGGCAGAGAGAGAAGGAGACACAGAATCGAAAGCAGGCTGCAGACTCTTGAGCTGTCAGCACAGAGCCCAACGGAGGGCCGGAACCCACGGACCACAAGATCATGACCTGAGCTGAAGTCAGACACTCAACTGGCTGAGCCACCCACACACCCCTTAAACATTCCTTTAAAAAAAAATTTTTTTTAACATTTATTCATTTTTACGGGTGAGAGAGACACAGCATGACAGGGGGAGGGGCAGAAAGTGTAGGAGACACAGAAGTAGAAGCAGGCTGTGCTGACAGAGCCTGACTGGGGGCTCGAACCCATGCCAGGAGATCAAATACTTAACCACCTGAGCCACCCAGGCACATCAAAAACTAAATATTCTTAAAACTTACAGCCCACTGACAAAAAATTGAGATAGGGAGAGTATGACACTCCTCAAGGCACTCACAAAAGCCTTAATGTTAATACTTGACTAGAGGCAAAAAGCAACCTTTTTTTCTGGGACCTCCAGGATACTGTAATTCTATTTTTTAACACAGGAAAATCCTTCTGGAAATTTCCTTTATCTCTACCCCACCCAACTTAAAAGTATATATAATCAGTCATTCCTTACAATCCCATTGCAGCTCTTTCTGCCCAGTAGTCCTGTCTACATGCTTTAATAAAAATAACTTTCTGCACTGAAAACATCTCAAAAGTTCTTTCTTGACCAGCCCCATATCACATCATAAAACACATTATCATTAGCCTAGGAAAAGAGCCAAATTCAAAATTCAAATATAACTTCTACTGAATGCCAATTTTTCCCTATAGTACAAAGTCAAAAATTCTTAAATCACCCCAGTGTAAACTGGGTACACAGTGTAAATACTGCCTGTATATGACATGAAATGAATGGCATCAATGACACAAGGGACAGAAGAACTAGGATTACTTTACCAATGTAACATTCTCATACCACAATGTAGCATTATTTGGAAGTTGACATGGATACCTTATATATCTATGTTGATTAAGCTAGGGCAGGCATTTCAAAAAACTTTTTACAGGGACACCAGGGTGGCTCAGTCGGTTAAGTGTTAAGTGTCTGACTTTAGCTCAGGTCATGATCTCAGTTTGTGGGGTGAGCCCCGCCATCAGGCTCTGTCCTGACAGCTCAGACCCTGGAGGCTGTTTCAGATTCTGTGTCTCCCTCTCTCTGCCCCTTCCTGCTCGCACTCTCACTCTCTCTCAAAAATAAGTGTTTATTAAAAAAAAATTTACAAAGTGCTAAGAAAGTAGAAGAAATGGAACCCTTCATAATCACAAAGGTAGAAAAGACTGGATGACAGAAATAGGAACAAAGAATAAAGACAAAACGGTAACAAATACTGCAGCTATTAATCTGTACTACTCTGAACATTAATGGTCTAAATGCACAAAAGGAGCACCTGGGTGGCTTAGTCTGTTAAGTGTGTGACTTTGGCTTAGTTCTCACAGTTCGTGAGTTTGGGCACCACATGAGGCTGTGTGCTAACAGCTCAGAGCTTGGCACCTGCTAGGCATTCCGGGTCTCTGTCTCTACCCCTCCCTTCCCCCGCCCCCCCCCCCGGGTTTTCTTGTCTTCTTGTTCTCTCTCTCAAAAAACAAACATTTGAAAACAGAATTTAAAAAAGTAAATAAATGCACAAATTAAGAAAGACTGTAAGAATGAATCAAAAATCTACAACTAGCTACATATAATAAACTAGAAACCTTCTATAAACGTAAAGATATCTTGGGGCGCCTGGGTGGCTCAATCAGTTGAGTGTCCAACTTCAGCTCAGATCATGATCTCACGGTCTGTGAGTTTGAGCCTCATGTTGGGCTCTGTGCTGTCAGTTCGGAGCCTGGAGCCTGCTTCGGATTCTGTGTCTCCCTCTCTGCCCCTCCCCCACTCACGTTCTGTCTCTATCAAAAAATGAATAAACGTTAAATTTTTTTTTTAATAAAAGAAATATATATAAAGATATCTAAGGTAAAAAAGTAAATGGGTGAAAAAAACATACCATGATCACCAATCAAAAGAAAGCAGTAGTTATATTACTTTCAGATAAAGCAGATTTCAAAACTAAGAAAGTCACATAAAATATACTACATAATTGTAAAAGGGTCAGTCTTCCAAGAATACATAATGATCCTTAACAAGCATTTACCTAACAGGACTGCATTAAACCATAAGAGACAAAAAATAATTTGCAAAGAGAAATATATGAATCCACCAATCAACACGGGGAGACTTCAAACCCTGTATCCCTAATTGGACATATCCAGCAGAAAGAAAATCATCAAGGGCACAGTTAAACTCAGCAACACATCAATCAACTGGATATTGATGTGAGAAACAAAGGCAAATAAAAAGTTAAATGTCCTTACTTCTACAGCCGATTGCTAAGTCCCTCAAACAGGCAGCTCAGATGCCCCAATGACACTTGGCTCAGGGTAAAAGGCAATTAATCATAGCCCAAACCCCACAGGATCCTAGAAGTCTAACTTTTTAACATATAAAAATTTCTTTGAAAACTTCTGTATCTCTAACCCCCAAATACATGTTGGCAATCATCCTCCAAGCATACAACTCCACAGAACGACTTCTGAGGGGTATCATGACTGAGGTTTTATTATACAGTACTAAATGACTTTTTCCTGGGGGCCCCTGGATGGCTCAATAAGTTGAACATCTAACTGTTGATTTTGACTCAAGTCATGATCCCAGGGTTGTAAAATCAAGCCTGTGTCAGGCTCTGCACTGCTTAAGATTCTCTTCTCCCTGTGGCCCTCTCTCCCACTCATGCACTAATTATCTCTCTTAAAAATTTTTTTTTTTATATTTTTAACTTAACTTAAAATAAATAAATATAGAGGCGCCTGGGTGGCTCAGTCGGTTAAGCGTCCGACTTCAGCTCAGGTCACGATCTCGCGGTCCGTGAGTTCGAGCCCCGCGTCAGGCTCTGGGCTGATAGCTCAGAGCCTGGAGCCTGTTTCAGATTCTGTGTCTCCCTCTCTCTCTGACCCTCCCCCGTTCATGCTCTGTCTCCCTCTGTCTCAAAAATAAATAAACATACATACATACATACATACATAAATAAATAAATAAATAACCTTTTCCTAACAATAGGTCGCCCCATCAAGGTCCTGGAAACCTTGGAAACTTACACTATCCCTACCCCACTCCCAACTTGAAGGTGTATAATCAATCACACCTCACAAAACCAGTGCAGCTCTTTCTGTCCATGGGTCCTGTCCCCATACTTTAATAAAACCACCTTTCTGCATCAACGACTTCCCAAGAATTCTTTCCTGGCCATCCACTCCAAACACTTACATTTCCTTATCAGGTATCACAGATTACCTATAGACTACTCCATTTAAAAACAGAAGAATACACATTCTTCTCAAGCTCACACTGCAATTTCACCAAGACAGACCACATTCTGGAAAAGAAAGCACAACAACCATAGAAGAATGGAAATTAAACAATGTCTGTTCCTCAGACCACAAAGAAATTAACCAAAAATTCAACAACATAAATATAGCTGAAAAAGAACAAAATACATGGGGGATTAAACAACACACTTCTAAATAATACATGGGTCCAAGAAGAAACTTCTTGAGATTTCTGAAGAGAAGTTAAAAATTATTCGGAGGGCACCTGGGTGGCTCAGTGGATTACGTGTCCAGCTCTCTGATTTTGGCTCAGGTCATGATCTCAGAGTACACGGGTTTGAGCCCTGCATCAGGCTCTACACAGTGTGGAATCTGCTTGGGATTCTCTCTCTCCCTCTGTCTGAGTCTCCCCTATTTGTTCACTTCTTTATCTCAAATAAAAAAGCATTAAAAACAAATTTAGGGGCACCTGGGTAAGTCAGTCAGTTAAGCATTTGACTCCTGGTTTTGGCTCAAGTCATAATCTCACAGTTCCTGAGTTCAAGTCCCGTGCTGGGTTCTGTGCTAACAGCTCAGAGCCTGACCCTGCTTTAGATTCTGACTTCCTTTCTCTGTCACCTTCCCCACCTTCTCTCGCTCTCTCTTTCTCAAATAAACATTAAAAAAGGAAGGAAGGGAAGGAGGGAGGGAGGGAGGGAGGGAGGGAGGGAGGGAGGGAGGGAGGGAGGGAGGGAGGGAGGGAGGGAGGGAGAAAGAAAGAGAGACACACCACTACAGATTAAATGTACTTAAAATGATGAAAAACAAATACTATGAATGACTCTATAAACACAAATTTGACAATCTAGAGGAAATGCATAAATTCTTTGAGACACAATTTACCCAAATTCATACAAGAAAAAATATAAGACAATCTGAACAGGCAGGCCTTAAGATCATCAATTTTATGTATCAACTTGATGGAACTCAAAATGGCCAGAGAACAAGGAAAATATTATTAGGTGTGTCTATGATGTACATCTATTAAGGGCATGTCTATGATAGCATTTCTGGAAGAGATTAATATTAGATTAAGCAGATTAGGGAAAGAGATGTAGCCTCACCAATGAGGGCACACAAACTATCCAATCCTTACAGGGCCTGAATAGGACCAAAAGACAAAAGAAGGGCAAATTCCCTCTTGTATTGTGATGCGATGTTTACTTTTTCCTGCCCTCAGATTTTATAATTCCTAGTTATTGGGCCTTCAGTCTCTAACATACATCAGAGGCCCCCGGATTCACAGGCCTTTGGAACTGGACTGTATTATACTACCCCCTTTACTGTCTCTCCAGCTCATAGATGGCATTTTGTGGGCCTTCATAACTACATGAGTCAATTTTTACATTAAATCTCCTTGTATATGATTTGGAGAACAAAGGCAAAAAAACTGTAGAAAAAATTAAATCTCCTTAGAACGTGTAGCCTATTGGCAAGTCCTTGAGACAACAGTCAGGAACTCAACTGCCTCAATGTTAGTATCTTACTCAGGGTTAGGGTGCCTGGGGAGTTAGTCAGTTAAGCAGCCAACTGCAGCTCAGGTCATGATCTCACAGTTCACGAGTTTGAGACCTGTATCAGGCTGTGTGCAGACAGTCTAGAGCTTGGAGTCTACTTTGGATTCTGTCTCCGTCTCCATCTCCGTCTCCATCTCCCTCTTCCTCTCTCTCTGCCCCTCCCCGACTCGTGCTCGTTCTCAAAAAAAAAAAAACAACATTGAAATAAAATTAAAAAAAAAAAAAAAACTTTGCTCAGAGCAAACAGCAACTTTAGGTTGACATTATATTAGTCCTACCTCTAGGATCCTGTAAGTCCCCTTTAACATATAAAAATTCCTTTGGAAACTTCATTTATTTCTACCTACCCAAGATAAACATTAGCAATCATCATCCAAGCATATGGCCCACTGATACATATCTAATACATCATGACTATGGTTTTACTAGACAGTAGTAGATGACCTTATCCTAACACCAGCTAGCCCCTCAAGGGCCTGGAAACCCACCTTACAAATTCTTAGAAACTTAGGGTATCTCTAAAGTGTATCATCTCTATACTGATCAACTCGAAAGTGTATTGTATTAGTCACTATTCACAACCCCAGTGCGGCTCTACCTGCCCAGGGATCCTGTCACCAAGCTTTAATAAAACCACCTTTTTTGCACCAAAAAGTTGTCCTCTAATGTAATAAGAAAAAAAGGTGAAAGACATACAGATTGAAAGGGAAGAAATAAGTTATTTCTTCACAGATGACATGTTTATGAAGAAAATCAAAGACAACTGATTAAAAAGGAAAAAAAAAAGAACCCTCCTGAAACCACGAAATTATAGTAAGGTTGCAGGTACAAAACTCCCAAAGACTGGGAAAAAATATTTGCAAGAAATACATTTGATAAAAGGACTGTTGTCAAAAATATACAAAAAAGCTCTTAAACTCAACATAAGAAAACATCATTAAAGATGGGCGAAAGACCTTAACAGACCCCACCAAAGAAGATACACAGATAAGGGCACCTGACTGGCTCAGTCAGAAGAGCATGTGCAACTCTTGATCTCAGGATTTTGATTGGAGCCCCACGTGACAAAGATTATACATGTATATACATATACACAAAGAAGATAAGGAGATGGCAAGTAGTCCTGAAAAGCTGCTTCATATCATGTGCCCTCAGGGAAATAAATGCAAATTAAAACTAAACACCTAGGGGGCACCTGGGTGGTTCAGTGGGTTAAACATCAAACTTCAGCTCAGGTCACAATCCTCACTGTCCCTTAGTTCAAGCCTGGCTTCACGCTCTGCTGGCAGCTGGGAAACTGGAGAATTCTTCGGATTCTGTGTCTCCTTCTCTGCCCCTCCCCCACTTGTGCTCTGTCTCTTAAAAATAAACAGCAAAAAAAATTTTTTTAATTAAAAAAAAAACCAACACACCAAATATAAAGGCCAAAATCCAACATGCTAACAGGAATGAATGTTGATGGGGAGGTGGAGCAACACGAACTCTCATTCATTCATGGTGGGAGTGCAAAATGATACAGCCACATTGGGAGATAGTTTGGCAATTACTTAAAAAACTGAAACATACTCTTACCACATGATTCAGCAATCATGCTCATTGGTATTTACCCAAAGCAGATGAAAACTTTATGCCCACATAAAAAAGCACAAGTGTTTATAGTACCTTTATTCTTAACTGCCAAAACATGGAAACAACCACAATGTCCATTAGGTAAGTGAGGGAACAAACTGTGGCATATCCAGACAATGGAACGTTTTTCCAAAGAAGAGGGGAGGGAAGAAGATGGGATGGGACAGGACAGGACAGGACGGGAAGGGAAGAAGAAAAAGCTATCCAAGCCATGAAAAGACAAGCAGGAAGCTGAAAGAGACCAACAAAAAGCCACACTTTGAATCATTCCAACTGTATCAGATTCTGAAAAAGACACAACAAAGGAAGTAAAGACAAGTGGTTCCTTGTCATTAGGGGGAGAAGGATGAATGGGTAAAACACAGATAATTTAAAGCAGTGAAAATATTCTGGTATACAATGCGTGTCCAAACCCAGAGAAAGTACTACACCATAAGTGACCCATAGGTAAGGGCATTTGGTGATTATGGATGTGCCAATGTTGTTTTTGTTTTTTTTTTTTTTTTTTTTTTAATTGTAACAAGTATTACAATTCTGGTGGTTGATAAATGGGAAAGACTGTGCAAGTGTGGGGACAGTGGGTTTAATATCTAGCTCCCCCTCAATTTTGCTGTGAACCTAAATGTGAACTTCTACATTAATAATGTCTTAATTTATAGAGCTTGGGTGGCTCAGTGAGTTAAGTCTCCAACTTCAGCTCCAGTTATGATCTTGCGGCTAGTGAGTTCAAGTCCTGCATCAGGCTCTCCGCTATCACCGTGGAACCTGCTCCAGATGTGTCAGCACAGAGCCCAGTTCAGATCCTGTGGAGCCCAGTTTGGATCTCTGTCTCTCTCTCTCTTGCTGCACCTTGCCTGCTCTCACGAGCATACGTTCTCTTTGTGAAAAATAAATAAACATTAAAAATTATTTTTGAAATTAATATGTCTTAATTTTAAAAAAAGAAAAAGGGGCACCTGGATGACTCAGTCAGTTAAGCCTCAGACTCTTGATTTCGGCTCAGGTCATGATCTCATGGTTTACCAGTTTGCGTCAGGCTCTACGCTGACAGCACAGAGCCTACTTGGGATTCTCTCCATCCCTCTCTTCTCTTGCCCCTTCCCTGCTCTCTCGCTCTCTCTCAAAATAAATATATAAATAAACATTTTTAAAAATTTTTTTAATTAAAAAAAAAAAGGAAGACTGTGGATAGAGACTTCAAAAAGGCAACTTAAAGAGTTTATTCAGGGGGTGCATAGGTGGCTCAATCGGTTAAGTGCCCAACTTCAGCTCAGGTCGTGATCTCATGGTTCCTGGATTCGAGCCCTACATCTGGCTCTGTGCTGACAGCTTGGACCCTGGAACCTACTTCATAATCTGTGTCTCCCTCTCTCTCTGCCCTTTCCCCACTCACGCTCTATCTCTCTCTGAAAAATGAATAAATGTTAAAAAAAATTTTTTTTAGGGGCGCCTGGGTAGCTCAGTCGGTTAAGCATCTGACTTCAGCTCAGGTCACGATCTCACTGTTCCCAGGTTCGAGCCCTGCATCGGGCTCTGTGGTGACAGCTCAGAGGCTGGAGCCTGCTTTGGCTTCTGTGTCTCCCCCTCTCTCTCTGCCCCTCCCCCGCTCATGCTCCGTCTCTCTGTCTCAAAAATAAACATTAAAAAAATTTTTTTTAATTTTTTTAAAGAGTTTGTTGAAATACCCTTTCCCTAAGAACCAGCCATATCTGATAAAAATTATTTCAAAACAACCATTTAAAGTCTCTGGAAAGTGTCCTATGGACACTGAAAACATTAAGTAGTACTTAACATAAGTAAATCAACTAAAAACAGTTAAAATCAGTAACACTTTATACTTAAAGCTCACTTCATTCCCATCTTCCCCCAGCTTGCCAGGTCAGAACACTGTACACATCGCAGGTATATCAAAAACAGGGTTGCCTCTTGCCAAGCTCTTACTTTAGAGCTTAAGTAACTCTCTCCAAGAAGAAACAACTGATAATATTTGTCTTGTCCTTCAGCAGTGTGTTGCAGAAGCTATGTCCCAAGCAAGTGCAAAAAAGAGCTTTACAAAAGCTCTTATTTTGCTTTACAAAATAGAGCAGATGGAAGCTCCAATGTGGATGCAACAACCTGAAAATATAACAGACAGAATGATCCCAACTGGAATGATCCAACTAGAATCACAGATTCCATGTCAGGAGAAGCAAATGGAGAAGATCCAAAGACCCTGTCCAGGACGTGCTCCTAAAGAAGAGGCAACATACCAAGAGAAGGCAGCCACTATTCCATGCTCCAACTCTGGGAAGGTCATGCAGAGATTCTATCCTACAGAACACAAAACTGTAGTTTTCCCTAAGTGACTGAATTTATATGGAAAAGAGAAAAGAGAAATTAAAGATTAACATCACTGTTGAAAGCAATGGAGATTTTAACATTAAATAATTAAGAGGAGGCTTGTAGCTCCCAGACAGGAAAAATCTGAACTACAGAGTAGCCAGAACTGTAAAAGACAACTAGGAAAAAGGCACAAAAGAATACCTAAGAAAAGAACACTCCTGGAAGTTTATCATCAAATGTACATGTGCAAAGGTAGTGTAGGAGAGGGTTGTGAATTTAATATAATCCAACTTGAGCAATTCATGAGTAAGGCCATTGTTCAAAAGAAAAAATTCAATCATTAGCAAGTAGTGGGTAATAACTCTTTTCATGGAATAGAGGCAGACTAGCTACAAACTTAAAAGCAACAGTCAAACCTATAATCAAGACAACACTGTTAAAACCAAGGCTGTGTATATGACAAAGGCTGAACCCTCTGAGAAGCAATATGAGAAGCTACACAGTGTAAGAAATATAGACTTCATAGAAATAGTCTGATCTTTAATAAAAATCAAACAACAAAAAGCTCCAGGGAGAGAATGGACAGGGTGGGGTGGGAAGACACAGGAGAGTAATCACAGTTGGTATAAAATACAACTAAAATGCACAGATTTCAAAAGGGAAAAAAGACATGGAAATAAATGGGAAACTATGGCTCACAATAAGGGAGAACAACAACAACAACAACAACAACAACAACAACAACAAAAACTACCACTGTATTCAAGTAACCAAAGGACTTCAAAAGATAGCAATACATTAAAAAAAAAAGGGAGGGGAAACACTGATAGAATGACAAAGAAATTATGAACACAATGTCTCATCGTTAGATTAATCATGCAAAAAGATAAAAATTTTGAAAAAAAGACATGCAAATTCTGGCATTAAAGAATATCTGGAAAAAGTTTCAACAATAGACATAAGCTGGCAATGGGAAAAAAAAAGATGAGTGAACATTAAGGCAATATAATTATGCCAGCAAAAGGACAGAGAGGGGGTAAAAAAAAGAAATATACGTGAAGTCTAAGAAAAACATGGCACACCAGCATGCACATAAGTATGATATAATGACATTAGAAGGAAAGACACAAAAGAACAAAAACCTGAAAAAATGACACTACAGTGAGTCCATGGACTCTTTTTATGTTATATATTCCAGATTTCAGACTGAAGAACCAAGAAACCAGGAACAGCAAAAACTAAAAAACTACTCTTCTTAACTAAAGATCAAAGAAAGAAGGCATTCCAGCAAGGCTTTAGACTACAACTGCTCAACTGCAGTGAAAGAGTTGCTTCAGATCACCACACCAAAAAGCAAAGGGAAACCACACTTTCACCAAATAAGAATATACCAGGATGCTATTCGGACTGATTTCAAAGAAAGCCAAAGAAATTTCTATACTGCTGGCTGTCAAGGATAGCCCGCTTGTGGTGTCAGATGAAAGAAGCCTAAACTTCACATTCTTATAGCAGACACAAGGTGCCCTCTCCCATTCCCTCAATACTTGGGTGGACTAAAAGCATCCTAGTGGAAAGTCTGGCCTTTCATCACTGTGCAACGGTAATGAGACGGGAAAAACACCATGCAGGAAGACAAAAATCCCATTTTAGTTCTAACATAACTAAAAAACTCCATAGCAGTCAGGTGCCAATGAAGATTTGGTGAAGTATCATGTCTTTTATCTTAATCTAGAATTAAAAAGTTGATTATTCCTTGCCATGCCAGATGTCACAAAAGGCCAACTAAAATAGAACAATAATAAGATCCAAGGTCAAACAATGTAACACAAAACCATTTATGATTAAATTAAAAATCACTTATCAAGAGCCAGAAAAAGATCAATCTGTATGAAAAAAAAACAACACAGGAAACACCAAGTTGAGTCAGATTTTAGGATGAACTGATAAAGAATTTAAGCCACAATTTTCAAAACACTTCCAAAAACACTTCCAAGCATGCTTGAAAAAAAAATCAAAACTAAAATATCTCAGCAAATAGAAGATACAAAGGAGAAGCAATGTACATTTGAGAAATATTAAATGCAACAATAAAAAGCTCATCTAATACCAATACAAATACAGTGAAGAACCGCCAAACTAAAGAAATTATACAACCATATATAAAAATATGTAAAAAATATATTAAAAATGTATTTTAAAAATATGTTAAAGACATAAAAAGGAACAGACCCTCAGGGATTTAAGCATTAGCAACAAGAGGTAAAAACATTTTCTCATTATAGCCTGACATAAACAGTTAGCTGAAAAGCCTTCAAATATAATTTCTCAAATCTGACCAGAGACATAATGAAGAAACTGGCCAAACACAAAACAGGATACATTACACCATAAACTTAAAGAACCAAAAGAAAAAGATGATCCTGAAACCTTCCAGAAAAAAAACTGATACATTATGTTTAAAAAAAATTTGTTTTCAAATGACAGCCTATTTCCTATTTGAAATTATGAGGAATAGAAAACACATAAAACATTCAAGTAGTGAAAAACAGTTAACCCAGAATCCTATTCAGAACAAAAATATGCACCAATAAGAAATAAAAACTTTTGAAAATGAAATAAAAACTAAGAGAATTTTTGTGAACAAATTTACCCCACAATGATAAACTAAAAAAAGTTCCCTGACATGGAAATCAAGAAGAAACACAGGAAGAATAGAATAAGCAAAATAAAAAGTATTTGCCACTTGAATTTTCTAAATACATTTAAGAAACTCAGTAATGAGCTTCATCAAATCAGTGAATCACAATGAACAAAGTAAAAACCAGTTACCAACTAAGATACAGAGAAAACTTGGGGACGTAAAATACAGTACTCCTGGTATTATCCTACCTTAGTGTGTTTTTAAAAAACTAAACGTGACACTACAATACAGTAAGCAACTAAATTCACAGGCATTTTCCCAGGATTTTTATTCATTTTTTTAAACATTTATTTATGTATGTATTTATTCATTTATTACTTTTTTTTTAATGTTTATTTAGTTTTGAGAGAGACAGTGTGAGTTGGGAGGGGCAGAGAGAGAGGGAGACACAGACTTTGAAGCAGGCTCCAGGCTCTGAGGTGTCAGCACAGAGCCCAACACAGGGCTCAAACTCACGAACCATGAGACCACGACCTGAGCCAAAGTCAGAGGCTTATTATTGACCCACTGAGCTATCTAGGCACCCCTTAACATTTATTTATTTTTGATAGAGAGCACGTGGGAACACACATGCTGGGTGGTAGGGACAAAGACAGAATCCCAAAGGATTCTGTATTGTCGGCACAGAGCTCGACTGGGAGATCATGAACTGAGCCAAAATCGGGAGTCAGATGCTCAACCAACTGAACCACCCAGGTGTCCCCAGAATCTTTATTCCTAATAGCCAACCAATGGACTTATCCCCAATGTACATTAACAATAAATGGTTAAACAAATTGTGATACAGCCACAGAAATAGAATACCAATCTGTAGTAAATAAGAATTATCAATAAATATTATCAATACACAATAAACTATCAATTATTAACATAATATATCGATACACTTGAATGAATCCCTACAGAATTTTGCTCAGTAATAAGGCAATTAACTTTTTCCATAGGGACTCTAAGTTCAGTGGGGCTCAGCATCTGACTTCAGCTCAGGTCATAATCTCACGGTTCATGAGCTTATGCCCCACTATGGAATAGCACCAGCCCTGCTCCAGATAAAACATCAGCTCCACTCCAAGTGACCTTGACCTACACTCTGGGTGAGCCCCGTTTGTCTCTCTCTCTTTCTCTCTGCCTTTCCTGGGATTCTCTCTCTCTTTCTGCCTTTCACTCACTTGCACCCTCTCTCTCTGTGAAGGGAAAAAAAAAAAAAAAAAAAAAACATTTTTGAGAGAGAGACAGAGCATTAAACAGGGAGGGGCAAAGAAAGAGGGAGACAACAGAATCTGAAGCAGGCTCCAGGTTCTGAGCTGTCAGCACAGACCAGACGCAGGGCTCAAACTCACAAACCACAAGAGCATGACCTGAGCTAAAGTCCAACGCTTAATCGACTGAGACACTCGGGAGCCCCAGGGGAAAAAAAGAAATTTATGTAACTTATGATTCCATTAAAACTTTTTTTAATGTTAGGGTGGCTCAGTGGCTTAGGACTCTCTCTCTCTCTGCCCCTCCCCTGATCGCGCGCGCGCTCTCTCTCTCTCGCGCGCGCGCGCACACACACTCTCTCTCTCTCAAAATAAATAAAACGTTTTAAAAAAGAATGTTCTTAATGTCAAATTATAAATTAGATAATAGATTAGTGTTTGTCAGGATTCAGGGAGGGAGCTCTGGCAAAGAAATTAATATGCCTATAAAAAGGCAACAGAAGAAACACTTACAGCGATGGAAATCTGTGTATTCACCCTGTCACCACCAATACTCTAGTTGTGATATTATACCTTTTCAGTTAATACAGAAAAAGCCTGCTAAATTTTAGTACAAAATATTATAGTATTTTTGCCTGTTTGTTATCCTATTTCCCCCGTTTTGCAAGTGTCATGGGTATATGATGTCATTTCATCCTTAGTATGGTTATCTGACATAAGGAAGATCAACAAAACCCGTTTTCTCAAATAAATGAAGGCAATGTATTGACCTGATGATTTCCAGAAAGACTGCCATTAAAAGTTGACATTTACTTTCATAATCTCTTAGGCTAGAGTGTTCTAAGCAGTATGTACAAACCATTTAAAGATACATACAACCCACTGCTCAATTCTTTAATTATAAGAACTTTTGAAGAAATACTACTTATAGCAGCAAATCCAGACTAAAGCACACATCTTCAGGGCCAAACATACACTAAGAAAAGACCTATAAGAATCCTGAGCTTGCAACTCTGGTTGATCTCTGGTCATCTGCAAATAGGATACGAAGGCAAAAAAAGAACTGCAGATAACCTGGCTTATTGCTGAAAGAGTACACCATTTCAGACGAAATCAAAGAAGCAGTTTTTTTTTTCTTTTTGGCTCCAATGTATTTGAGGAAATCACTATGACATCACTGCTAACTACTAAAACAAAGACTTCAGTGACCATACATGCTAAGAAATATAAAACACAATCTTTGTAAATAGTTTGGGAAATCACTAACTCATTAAAACACAGCCTTCAACAATCAAACAACAGCAAATCTGTGGGAAGAGTGAATCTAATTTCTAGAACTACCACATTATAATATTCAAAATGACCAGTTTTCAACAAAAAAATTTGAAGTATACAAAAAATCCAGAAGGAAAGGAAGGGAAAAGTGGGATCAGGAACAGCTAAAGGATTCCATGCATAAAAACTAAAGATAAAGAGAATAATATAAGAACAAACAAAATATCCATGAGTCATTTAAAAAATATTAAATAGAAATTCCACAGCTGAAAGGTGTAGCAGTTAAAATGAAAAATACTCTGGAGAGGTTCATACCAGATTTTAGCATATGGAAGATAAAAAATCAGCAAACTTGGGGCACCTGGGTGTCTCAGTCAGTTAAGCATCCAACTCTCGGGTCATGGTCTCACAGGTTTTTAGTTCAAACCCCACATCAAGCTCTGCAGTGGCAGTGTAAAGCCTGCTTGAGATTTTCCCTCTCCCTCTCTCTCTGCCCCTCCCCTGCTCGTGCTCTCGCTTTCTCTCTCAAAATAAATAAGCCTTTTTTAAAAAATCAGCAAACTGAAAGATAAAACAACCTAAATTATCCAGTCTGAGGAGTATGATGAAAATCTAATGAGGGGGAAAAAAAAGTAAAGACCTAAGGCATCTGTGCATTGCAAGTAAATGTTAACATACCCTTTATAGAAGCTCCAAAAGCAGATGAGACAAAGAGACAGAAATACTATCTGAAGAAATAATGACTGAAAAATATGAGTCTACATATACAAAAGGGTCAATAAACTCAATACAGGAAATACACTGTTATCAAACTGCTGAAAGACAAAAATCTTGAAAGCAGTAATATAGAGACAACTAATCTCACACAACTGATCTCTGATAAACATTACAGCCTATTTTCATCACCAGGCAGGTGATAGTGGGATGACATATTTACAAAATGTGGACATAAACATGTTTGCATACTGCCATAAAAATATTACATGCAGAAAAATTATTTTTCAAAAAAGGAAGAAATTAAGATATTCTCAGGTAAAAGCTAAGGGAATTAACAACTAGTACACCTGCCCACAAGAAATGCTAAAGAATCTCCACACAGATTAATTAAAGATCACCAGAAAGATAGGAGCACATGAGTGGCTCAGTTGGTTGAGCATCCAACTTCAGCCCAGATCATGATCTTGCAGTTCATGAGTTCAAGCCCTGAGTCGGGCTCTGTGCTGACAACTCAGAGCCTGGAGCCTACTTCAGATTCTGTATCCCTCTCTTTCTATACCTCTCCCCCATTCACATTCTGTCTGTCTGTCTGTCTGTCTCTCTCAAAAATAAACATTAAAAAACAAGAAGTACATAGACGCAAAAAGATATTCCAACACCAAGAACAATATGACTAACCTAACAGCCACACAAAATAGACTAACTCAAAATCTAAAAAAAGGGATGAAGGATCAATTTATCAAGAAGATAACACAATGATAAAGGCATAAATATGAAAAAAGAGCCCCAAATAAAGGAAAACAATATGGACCAAAATTGAAGGAAGAAACAAATAACCTATAATTGCGGCTGGAAACAATTATTCTTTCAGTAATAAAGCTCATCTAGACAGAAGGTCCATAAGAAACTAGATGACATAAACAACACTTATAAACCATGCACACTTAAGACATACAGGACACTCTACCCAACCACAACAGATTACGTATTCTTTTCAGGGGTACATGGAACATAGGACAAACGGAGGTCAAGCAACAAAACAGGTCTCAAAATACCTTGAAGCCAAAAAAGTAACTTTGCAGCCACAACAGAATATAGAAAAATCAGTAAGAATGACAACTGGAACATTCCCAAACATGTGTTAAGGAATATAATCTTCAACAAGCATGAATCAAAGAAGAAATCATAAGGAAATCAGAAACTACTTCTGAGTTGAACAGAATAAAAATCACAACATACCAAAACTTACATGATGTAGCAAAGTCATGGAAATTTATAGCTATAAACACAATATAAAGTATGTGGGAATGCAAGCTGGTGCAGCCACTCTGGAAAACAGTATGGAGGTTCCTCAAAAAACTAAAAATAGAACTACCCTACGACCCGCATTTTTCCATGGGATACAGGTGTGCTGTTTCGAAGGGATACATGCACCCCCACGTTCACAGTAGCACTATCAACAACAGCCAAAGTATGGAAAGAGCCCAAATGTCCATCAATGGATGAATGGATAAAGACAATAGAGTATGACTCGGCAATCAAAAAGAATGAAATCTTGCCATGTGCAACAACGTGGATGGAACAAGAGAGTATTATGCTAAGTGAAATCAGTCAGTCAGAGAAAGACAAATATCATATGACTTCACTCATATGAGGACTTTAAGAGACAAAACAGATGAACATAAGGGAAGGGAAACAAAAAGAATATAAAAACAGGGAGGGGACAAAACAGAAGAGACTCATAAAGATGGAGAACAAACTGAGGGTTGCTGGAGGGGTTGTGGGAAGGGGGATGAGCTAAATGGGTAAGGGGCACTAAGGAAGCTACTCCTGAAATCACTGTTGCATTATTTGCTAACTAATTTGGATATAAATTAAAAAAAAAATTTTTTTAAATAAAGAAAAAAAAAGGAAGTATGATCTCAAATCAGTAACCTACAACCACACAAATCCATGGAATTAGAAATGAGCAAAGTAAATTCAAGCAAACCAAAAAGATATAAGGTGACAAATGAAGATAAGTAGAGAATAAAACAAATAAATGTAACCAGAGGTTTCGCTCCTTGAAAATATCAACGTAACTGATAAACCTTCCAGTCAAACAGACAAAAAAAAGAGAGACAGACAGAAAAGACACAAATAATTAATAATGGAGACACTGACAACAACCTTACAAAATAAAAAGTATTAAAAGAGAATATTATTAAAATCGTAGAACAGCAAATTAGACATCCTAGATGAAAATGACAGGGGCACCTGGGTGGCCAGTTGGTTAAGCGTTCAACTTTGGCTCAGGTCACTATCTCATGGTTTAGGGGTTCAATCCCCGCACTAAGCTCTGTGATGTCAACTCAGAGCCTGCTTCAGATCCTCTGTCTCCCTGTCTCTGCCCTTACAGGCATACATACGCTTTTTCTCTCTCTCAAAAATATATATTAAAAAAAAAAAAACAAAAACAAAAAAAAAACCCTGAAAACACACCAATTACCTAAACTTACTCAAAAACAAATACAAAGTCTCAGTGGACTTATATAACATATAACATATGAAGTGAGTGAATGAGCAATCAAATTCTCCCTGGGAAGACCTATCCAGGCCTATGTGGCTTTACTGGTGAATTCTACCAAACATTTAAAGAAGAATTAACACTAACCTTTCTCAAACTCTTCCAAAAAATAAAAGAAAAAAGAATACTTCTGAGCTCATTCTATGAGACCATCATTAATAAGACCAAAGCCAAATAAAGGCATTAATAGAAAATTACACAAAACTATGCCTTATGAATACAGATGAACAATCCACAACAAGATACTAACAACCTGTAATATGAGAATATACGTAAGAAGATTATACACCATCAAGAAATGACTTTTATCCCAGTAATACAGGGTGGTTCAAAAGAAAATCAATGTAAAAAACACATCAACAGAATAAAGAAAAAAACGATCATCAAATCTCCCAAAGAACAGCACAGAACATTTAAACACCCTTCCATGAAATTAAAAAAAACCTCTCAGAAAACTGAGAAGAAACTTGCGTTAATATGATAAAAACCACATATGGAAAACCCAACAACTAGCATCATAATGGTGAAATCTAAAAGCTTTCCCCACCCCAAAATGTCAGAAACCAAACAAGGAAAGCATCTTTCATCACTACTACTGAGCATCACTGTAAATCCAACCAGAGCAAACAGACAAGAAAAAGAAATCGAAGGCATCCAAACTGCTAATAAAGTAAAACAATTTCTATTCATAGATGACAACCTCAAAATATACACAAAAGAGGTGCTAGAACTAATAAAATATACAAAGGTTTAGGTTATATTATCAACAGAAAACAGCAGTTGTCCCAAACACCCTACAATAAACAGAAAAAGATTAAAACCACAATTCCATGTGGAATACAATCTAAAAAAAATACTTAATAATAAATTTAAATTAAGGAGGTGAGAGATTTGCAACTCTACCCATTTCCACATGCAAAAAAATAAGGCTAGTCCCTTGCCTCAGACCATATGCTAAGTATAAGTCAAAGAGAATCAATAACATCAATGTAGTAAATAACAAAAATCTTAGAGGCAAACACAAGAGTAAATCTTCATGACCTTAAATATGCCCATTGATTACTTAGATATGGAACTAAAAGCATGAGTAGCAAAAGAAAAAAATAGACAACCTTCATTTCAATTAAATTATAAACTATACAGGGTTCCTGGATGGCTCAGTCGGTTAGCATCTGACTGTGGCTCAGGTCATGATCTCATGGCTCGTGGGTTCAAGCCCCACATCAGGCTCTGTGCTGACAGCCCAGAGCTTGTTTCAGATCCTGTCTTCCTCTCTCTCTGCCCCTCCCCAAACTTGCTGGCACACATGTGTTCTCTCTCTCTCAAAAATCAACATTAAAAGATTAAACAAAAAAGTTCTACAACAAAGCAGACAATCATGAAAGTGACAAGACAACAAGCAAAATGGGAGAAAATATCTGCAAATCATATACTGTGGGCCCTATTTTCTGTCTCTTCCTGCCCTACATATTAAATGCCACTCTCTTCCTGCATTACATGCTTTAAATACTTCCCTAGCCTTTAGTCAGTCTGAAGGACCCCTTCCTTTGTGCTGTCTCTCGTGTTCAAGCATAAGCCCTGGTAAAAGTCTTGCCTGGGGGGTACCTTGGTGGTTCAGTCAAGTGAGCATCCCTACTCTTATTTTGGCTCAGGTCATGATCCCAGGGTCATGTAATCAATCTCTGCATCTCTCTCTCTCCCCCTCTCTGTTCTGCTCTCGCTCTTTCTCTCTCTAAAAAAATAAAATAATAAAACAAAGCAAGGCAGAGACAATGAATGTTCATAACCTGAAAATAACCTGGGCTGAAGTCATCTATTTTCTGATTTTAAATAAGTTCAAAAGGAAGAAAATATCAGGATAATAAACTGGTCAAATAGATAACTAAAATATTGCGCTAAATAATATAATTTCTAGGTCAACACTTCTCATAGTCCAAGATGAAGGAGCCTCAGTTAACTATTTCAGTTGGAAATGTTAATCCTCAGGCCTTATCTCAGACTCATCATTTGTTTAACACAATCTTTTTTTTTTTTAATGTAAATGTTATTCATTTTTTTACAGAATTTGAGAGAGAATGGAAGAGAGAATAGGGATGGGACAGAGAGAGGGAGACAGAGGATCTGAAGCAGACTCTGTGCTGACAATAGAGAACTCATGGTTCATGGCTCAAACCCATGAACCATGAAGACCATAACCTGAGCAGAAGTCCAATACTTAACCAAGTGAGCCACCCAGCAACCCACTTAACACAATCTTTAGATTTCTGGTGCACTCTGAAATTTGAAGATCATTGTTACAGGGGCTTACATGTGAAGTTACTACAAATGGGAACTATAATTCTAGTAAGAATTATCCTAAATTAAAAGAGGTCCCATGGAGCCATGTAGTTAAATTTAATAGACACTGGCTTAACCCACATTATGTCCATCAGTACCTTTAATAAACTAAGATGTACTATATTTCTTTTAAGTTCATTGTCTTTAGGGAAATAGAGAGTATACAATAATTTATTAAATAATTACAAAATTCCAATCATACCTGACAATGAGAACCTTTTTTTTTTACCAAGAGATATTACATTCACAGAAACTGGAAAAAAGTGATATTGTTGTATACACGATACACTGGCTTTATATAAAGCCCAGCCTAATTCCAATACTTTATAAAAATGTGTAAGGTATCAATTTACACAATTTCTTTCTGTTACCATTATATTCAAAACCAGGTGAGTTAAATTTTAACACATCTATTAAACTAATATGTAACCTGGTTTCATGAAATTCCTCTTTGGAACACAAATACTAAGTGATTAGCAATTAGGAGAAACAAGACCTCTATATGAATATACAATAAACGCAAATAAAAATCCTAAAATCAAAGCTACAAAAGTAAATGTTCCAAGAGAATTTCTGTCTGAATAAGATGGCAGAGACTCTATTTTCCCTGTTCCTCCCTAACAAATGAAACTATAAACTTTAAACATAACAAAATAAGGCAATCAAAAGAAAATTAAGAAAAAAATGAAATTGGAACACACAATATTAGGCATTTCAGACTCCAGAGTATTTCAGACTCCAGGTCTGAAAGAAAAACATAGCTTCAGTAAGAGACCCCTATTAGGCCCCACGAAACAAAATAAAGTCAACAATGAAGCAGAAAGCAAAGACAGGATTCTTTGTCCCACTGGATCAAATGGGAGAGCCTCAGGCAAAGCAAGTGAGCCTAGCACCATGGACAAGGGCAACGGATGGCGAGCCTTGCAGACAAGAGTGGCTAAGAGAAACTCTCTCCTTTCCCAGGCTTATAACACCTCAACACCAAGAGGCCTACTCAATGTACAAGGACAAGAGCCCCAAACTCAAGTTCTCTCACAGAAAGACTTTTCATGCTCTACTGTCCCATCCAAAGACAACAGCAGCAGATGGTCAGGACCAGTGACCTAGTCTAGGAGTAAAGACCTCTTTGTTACTGAGCGGAGCCTGCTTCAGATCCCATCCCCTTGTCTCTTTCTCCCCCTCCCCTATTTGCTTGTATGTGTGCTCTGTGACTCTCAAAAATAAACATTCAAAAAAAAAAAAAAATCTACAAAAACAAATAGCATCACAATGCCTCTGAAATTTAAGTTGTTACTAACACAATAAAAAAACCACCCATCAAAAATCCAGGAAAATCACAATTTAAATTACAAAGAACCATCTACAGATGCTAAAAGAAAATGAATTGGAAATTTAAATTACATAAGGACTTTCAAGCAATCCTCATGTTTATATAAGTAAGTAATCAACATACCCAAAATGAAGTGACTTAATCTAAGTCCAACATCACTAAACCTATTCTTAATTATAGTTTTGACTCTTACCAAAAGGAAATCTTAAACCATTTACTCAGGACACACCATATCAGGACACCCTGACAGATCCATACACAGGCCTTAAATACTAGCCCCCACCTCATATAACACCAATGCCCAGACCATACAGAGATGCCAAACTAACAAGCAGAAGTTCCTGATGATTTCCCCAACAGTCATTGTGACAATCTTTCTACCTCCCAAGGCCTTCCTCTTGGTGTGCTCCCTTAAAAAGAGACCCCATGGGACCTGCTCCATTCCTTTAGGTTTGAATTAACCAACATGACCTTAGTCTAGGAACTCCAAAGGACTACACACGTGGGCCCTAATAAAAGCATTTGCCCAGGTCCTACCTGTCTTCTCTGCCTAATCCTTGCCTTGATCTTTCCTGTGTGACTGCTTGAGGCATGATATGTACTTCCCACCAAGACACGTGAGTAAAGAATTTCTCCATTCAATTCTTGTAGCAGTCTTTTGTGAAGAAACTCAGTTCATCATCCAGCACCCTGTACTCTACCTGTCACAAATGGTAATTCAGCAAAGTCATAACATACATACCTTGAATAAATCACCCTAAATCAGTGATGTCCCAAACTGTGATTCATGAAATGTATTAGGAGAAAGCTATACAGAAGTTTTTAAGGGTGTTACAGAAAGAAGCTGGGTATGATTTTTTTAACTGTAACTTAAAACTCTAATCCTTTTCATTTATACTTAAATAAAGCTATATGATTTACTTTATCTCTGAATGCAATGAAGATACAAGATCACTTGATGCATATGCAAAAAGTTACTATCTTTGAGAGAAACACATACATCTTTCCTTTTTCAGTTTGTTTATTTTTTTAAGTTTATTTATTTTGAGAGGGCAAGTGTCCCAGAGGAGGAGACACTGAGAGGAAGAAAGAGAATACCAAGCAGACTCCACACTGTCAATGCAGACACAGGCTTGATCTCACTAACCATGAGATCATAACCTGAGCTAAAATCAAGAGTTGGATGCTTAACCAAATGCGCCACCCAAGTGCTTCTTTTTATTTATTTAATTTTTTATACCCAATGTAGGGACTGAATTCACAATCCCAAGATCCAGAGTCACATGCTGTGCACACTTGAGCCAGCCAGTGGACACAAGAAACACATAATTCTTTCCAATGCTCATAAGTTACTACCAGTATTCTGCTGTCGTTTAAGGTCAAAAAAATAAATGAGGATTATAATGAAAAAATCTATATGCTATATAAATTTCCTATTAATCTCTACCTTAAAGAACAGATTAACAAATGGAGACACAAAAAATACACCAACTTTAAGATATACAGTTAATTCTCATTATTCACCAATTCTGTTTTTACAAAATTCATCTATTCACTACAATGTAATCTAATAAACAATACCTGTGGCACTTTCATCATACTCATTCACAGACCTGTACAGAATGAGGAAAATCTGAATGCCTGAAACCCATGTTCTCAGCTAGGGCTGAAAATGTAACATTACCTTTAGTTCTCATATTATAAATGCTCTTTTCATAGTGTACTTAGTATTACCTGTTTTTCCATTTTCTGCCTTTCTGTGCTTTTTGTTAGTGATTGTGTGGTTTCAAATGCCCTTCAAGCATTAATAAGGGCTGTCTAGAGCTCCTAAGTACAAGAAGACTATTATAAGCCTTTCAGAGAACATAGATTTATTAGTAAGCATCATTTAAGGATTAAGTTATTCATTACCCTGGTGACTAGAAATTCAATGTCAATAAACCCATATATATACGTACAAAAAGTATATATATTAAAAAAACACAACATGCCTTTAAAAAGAAAGAGACACGTAAAACAAAATTACATAGCTAATGAAAATGTGGCGGCCAGAGGCTAACAAGAACTTGTTAAAAAGAAAACAAATTCACCCACCCAAAAAAAGGAAGGAAGGGAGGAAGAAAGAAAAAAAAAACAAAAACACCACAAGCCCAAAATGGCATCACTTAGCTTAAGGCCCCAAGAAAGCAAACCAAGACTTAATACCTACTCTAACTGCAGTTTCAACTCCCAACCCAACCCAGAAGTGACTGTAAGGAATGCTCTGGTCAGCATCCTCATATGGGCCCTGTCCACCTCATAAAACCTTTCCATCCCTAAATAAAGGTAAGCTCACCTGAAATAATCTTCTGCTGTTTATGACTTCCATATCCTGCTTTTAAAAACGTTTTCCTATCTCCCTGTGGAGCTACCTTGCTCAACTGAATGCTGTCCAATTCATGACTCCTTGCTTCATCTTCAAATTTACTTGAGTCAATTTTGCTTTTTAACAGATTTAGTGGTAGTGTCAGGATCCAAAGTAACCTTCTGACAACATGTGGGAAGAAAAACAAACATGAGTTCACAGTCTTTCTCCCCATTTCCAGAGGTTACTGTTAAGTCCCTCTCAGTTTAAATTCTGCTCTTTTTGCATTTGGGCTACCAATCTAATTGGACTACCAATCTAACTGGCATTAACAGGTCAATCTAGATGACAGGAGGCTCAAACAGAACACCTTAAGTCCTTGGTTCAGTCAGCAACTGAAATCCCTTCCCCAGCTCCAGTACACAGTATACATTAATAAAGTCTGCTAGTTTAGTCCACACCTGATATTGCTGGTGATATGTAAAACCTCTCAGTCAGTCTATAGTGACCTTTTTTGGTTATTGCTTCAAACTGCTGAGGTGCACATTTGTTTGACTTGTTTTCTGTAAATAAACCCTTATCCAATGGGACTGTTAAAATCCAAAGAGTTCAACATTCCATCTTACCACATACTTGCTTTTTGTTGGTTTAACGCTTATGTATTTTTGAGAGACAGACAGAGCATGAGTGAGGGAGGGGAAGAGGAGACACAGAATCTGAAGCAGGGTCCAAGCTCTGATCTGTCAGCACAGAGCCTGATGTGGGCCTCCAACTCAAGAACGGTGAGATCATGACCTGAGTCAAAATCAGAAGCTTAGCGGACTGAGCAACCCAGGCACGCCCCATAATCACTTATTATATAAAAGAAAAACTATGACTCCAGAAGGTTTACAAATCTACAAACTTGTTTTATGTCCTGATGAACATGACTTGGTGACCATCAGTTTGGGCACTCCAAAAGAAGGCTGGACAGATGTGAACTACACTCCTTTTGTGGCTAGACATAAATGTGTATCAACTCTATTTGCAGCTTATGTCCTACTAAACTGCTGCCAGCCCTCAGGAGAATTATACCCTAGAAACTCATTGTCATTATGGAAAACATTCCAATGAAATAAGATCAATTTAAAAAGTATACCTGTGGGCCACCTGGCTAGCTCAGCTGGTATACCATGTGACTCTTGATCTTGGGGTTATAAATTTGAGCCCTATGATGGGTATAGAGACTACTTAAAATAAATAAATAAAAGGGGAAAAAAAGCGCACTTCAAACCACGGGTTCCCAAATTAAACAGAATGGGATACCTACTTTAACTGGCTAAGAGAAGCTTCTAAAAAGTTTCAAAGTGCCAAGACAGTCTCATTAGAAGATTCACTGCAAAAGGGTAATAAAAAATTAAAACCATAAGATGTATATAAAAACAAAGACTGTAAAACTGAGTAAAATCCTACTGGTCCCCTCTTTCCTCCTCTATGTATTCATTCTACTAATCATCTGCACTGCTTTTCCACTCTGAATAGACTACACACCATTAAAAACAATCCACCAAGTTACTAGCCTTATAGATACTACCGTATCAACTAGATGGCCAAACTCAGAGTTAACAAAACTAAAGCATTTTCTAATAAACAACTATTTTATCCCCTTAAACAACCTCGTGGAAACTCTGGTAGGTGCTAGAGCCAAATCAGCTCTTCCAAATCTCTGTCTATAGTGTCTGGTCAAGAGAGGAAAATAATAATTTCATGTTGTCCCTTCCTTTCCAAATTCTGACCCAATGGCTATTGATCCTTTCTATCCTAGGATAACTACTGACTTCTTGCTTGTGTAACCAGGGTTCACTTTATGCCTACCTGGCATAAGACTGTTGGTTCTATCCTGCTGCCTTCCCCCACCCAGCTCTTTAGGAAACTCTCAGGAAGGTGGATCCTATCCACTTTCTTCAGGAATTTGTCACAGACCCAACAGAGGTTATTCAGTACTACCAGGAATATTTCAAGTTAGAACTATGTACCCAGAAGGAAAGAAAAAACTTTAGAAAAATGTGGATTATTTTGAATAATTTAGAAAAATTATAAAATTTAGAAAAATATGGACAACTAATGATGTCATTTAAGTTACAAACTGAAGTTACACTCTGAAGTTATAGGTTATACTCTGCATGTACTCTGAAGAATGTAAGTTATACTCTGAAGAATCAAAAGCAACTGTCCTTATTTTACAATTCTTTTATAAAACAAGAGTCAGCTCTAGAGACAATTCACAATGTAATACTCCTTTTGCCAATTCCTAAATTGCCCTTGTTTAGCTCAAAAGACTTGTAAACTACTGGTCTTAAGAAAACAAAGTTCTAGGGGCACCTGGGTGGCTCAGTCAGTTAAGGATCTGACTCTTGCTTTCAGCTCAGGTCACTATCTCACAGTTCATGAGTTCAAGCCCTATCTCAGGCTCCACACTGCTGACAGGGCAGAGGCTACTTGGGATTCTCTCTCTTCATCTCTCCCGCCCCAACAACTTGCACTTATGCGCTCTCAAAATAAATAAACTTAAAAAAGAAACCAAAGTTCAACTTCAAAGAACTTATATTCTTTTTTCCTTGAAGTTATTTATCTTACCATTTCTCTGAAATGTAAAAACAGACAACAATCACTTGAGATTAAAAATGGGGGAAAAAGAGATCTTTTTTAAAAAACATTTTTTAATACTTATTTTTATTTCTAATTTTTTTTTATGTTTATTTATTTTTGAGAGAGACAGAGACAGCGCGAGCAGGGGAGAAGCAGAGAGAGGGGGAGACACAGAATCCAAAGCAGGCTCTAGGCTCTGAGCTGTCAGCACAGAGCCCAAGGCGGGGCCTGAACTGACAAACTGTGAGACCATGACCTGAGCTGAAATCGGCCACTTAAGTGACTGAGCCACCCAGGCATCCTAACATTTATTTATTTTTAGAAAGACACAGAAAGAGGCAGAGGATCCGAAGCAGGCTCAGCACTGTGAGCACAGACCCCAAAATAGGATCATGACAAGTCATGATGTGAAATCAAGTGTTGGCCGCTCAACCGAGTCACCCAAGCACCCCAAGAAAGAGACCTTTTTAAAATAAACACTGCTAAAAGGACTCTAGTACCCAAACGTCAGCACAGCCTCCAGAGGATTAATTCCAGGGACAAAAACAAATCTTAAAAAATCTTCTCCACAAGTATTACCTGTAAGATCCTTGCATCTATTTGTGTGTCCATATGTAAAAACACGTATGTTGTAAATGTGAGATATGTTTCTATCTCCATTTGGTATAGCTTAATTTGCTTTATAAAAGACCTCTATTTAGGTGGTTTGAAGGCAGCCCCCTGTAAGGACTGGTCATTATAACACTCTCGAAAGATAGAAACTAACCAAGATGTTTTTCAAGTTCACACAATTTAGATATACTCTATATAAAAGATAGTTTAGGGACCCTTGGGTGGCACAGTCAGTTAAGCGTCTAACTTTGGCTCATGTCATGATCTCATGATACATGAGTCTGAGTCCCACATCGGGCTCTGTGTGCATTTAATGAGAATTCAAATTATCAATACATACTGGTGAGACCCTTGGAACACCTGCAGCTGGAACTTCTTTCAACTTCCACTTAGTATGGATTATCAGTTTATTATTGTTAGGTTATATGTGTTTTCCAGATGAGCTGAAGTTTTCCCCTGCTGCAAGGCTGTCGTTCCCAACAGTGACAAAGAAACTGTGACAAACTGTGCAAAACTGTTTTTCACTTGGGGCACACCTAATGAAAGCATCCACCTCATTGTACAGACTATTCCAAGTCTAAAAGAAAACCTTGCAAACTTCTTGGAATTTTACGGTACGCAACCTTCTGGTGACCCTTTGGTCATGCTAGTATGAGTAGCTACTTTAAGTGTCTGATGTGAACCTCAAATGAAAGCCTTCCTGGATCCCAGTTCAAAGGATCAGATTTGTCACAGTTTAGAGTCTCGCGATTAGATATTTTGAGCCCCATAATAAAGGGGACCTCATAAAGTATTCTTGACAACTGACAGAAACTGCTACAAAATTAAAAGGTACTAAGCCATCTCACAGATAAAGAAAGCTCTACCTGATACCTGGTCCTAGATAGAAACAATCTTCAAATCAACAAGGAAGAAAAACAGAACAGGCATCAAGGTAGAATTCTGTCCAAGATGACAAATCAAGACTTCACACTTTAACTAACATGAAACCCTTTCTCTTTTTTTTTTCCTTTTTAAATCTAACACTGTCCTGAAAAGACAAGACTCTCTTTTGCATCTCCCAGGCCACTGCTAAGGGAGTTAACCTCTAGAACTTAGAACAACCTTTTATTTCAGGCAAGGGGAAAATCTGTGTCCCAACTTCTCACAAGCAAAGTAAGACCTCTCATTATTCAACTCCTCTGAATTTCCATCATTGGGTTAAAAAAGGACCTACTGAGGGACACCTGGGTAGCTTAGTCAATTAAGCAAGTGACTTGGGCTCAGGTCATGATCTCATGGTTCATAAGTTGGAGCTCCACATCGGGCTCTGTATGGACAGCTCAGAGCCTGCAGCCTGCTTCAGATTCTTGTCTCCTCCCACTCTCTCTGCCCCTCCCCACCTCTCACTCTCTCAAAAATAAGTATTTAAAAAAAAAATTTTTTTTAACAGGGGGCAGCACACTAAAAGAAAAACCACAGGCCCAAAATGGCATCTCTTAGGTTAAGGCCCCGAGAAAGTAAACCAAAACTTAGTACCTAATCTAACTGCAGTTTCAATCCACCCCACCCCAAATGCACCCCAATGGAAATGCAGTCTTAACACATTAGGCATATTGTGGTCAGCACCTGTATTAAGTAATCCCTCACATGGGATCCCTCACATCTAATGAGACACAGTTCCCTTCCCCCTAAGAGAAAAAGATCTTGCCTAAAATATCCTTTTTTGTTTATGACTTCCTTGTCTTGCCTTTCCCTTTCTGTAGGCCTTTGGAATTTCCCTTTACTTGCAAGATGGCATGTTGCCCAATTAATGAATCATTTACTATTTAATAAAGCCAATTAGATCTCCAAATTCACTCTGCTGAATTGTTTTTTTAAAACCTTAATCCTAAAAAAAGAAAAACGAAAAAAAAACAAACTTAATCCTGTATTTCCCACTGAATAGCAAAGGCTCGGTACTGCCTAAGTCACGGTTTCCTGTTATTTACAACTATCGTTAAAAAAAAAAAAACAAGAAATCTACTGTATAGAATATTTAAGAAATTAAGATTATGGAGAAAATTAAGATTTAAGAAATTAAGATTATGGAGAAAAAACTTAAATGTATTCTAAGTGTAGGTAAGAATTACTTACTGGAATGAAATTCATTTCCAATAGCAAAATTTTTGTGTAGCATTCATAAAGCTCCTATACTACACAGTAGGAAAAAGGAAAAAGTCCAGGGAAGCACATGAATCTATTAATTTAAAACATTTCAGGGTGTTTACCATGTCAGGTTCTGTAGTGACAGCTCAGGAGCCTGAAGCCTGCTTTGGATTCTGCCTCACTCTGCCCTTCCCCTGCCCTCTCTCTCTCTTCTCTCTCTCTCTCTGTCGCACACACACAAATAAAAACATGGAGTGTCTTAGTGTTTCAGTCAGTTAAGCGTCTGACTTCTACCCAGATCATGATCTTGCAGTTTGTGGGTTTGAGCCCCACTTCAGATTCTATCCCTCTATCTCTCTCTCTCTCTAGCCCTACCCTGCCCATGCTCTGTCTCTGTCACTCTCAAAAATAAACTTTTAAAAAAATTAAAAGAAAAATAATGAATAAATAAAAACATTTTAAAAAAGAAAAAAGCATTTCTAAATAACAAAGTCCACTGAGATTATAAATGCTACGTGTCTCATATAGTACATTATACTGTCTCATACCAAAAAAGCATTTCATTGGTAAAAACACCGACTTTATTATTTCTGAGAGCAGAATATGCCACCTTAAAAAATGACTCTTGGGCATAATGATTCTGTTCACTGATGATATGTACAAACAGGAAATACAAAAAAGCTTCAAAAACATACTGGAAGTTATTATTACTCTTTTATAAGGAAAATTTACATTTATAAAGGAATCCCTATTTGTAAATGTCAACTGATCAGTACTAGGAAGAGAATAATTTAAATCACAAGAAATTTTCCTGAAGGCATTTTCAAAAAGGCACTAAGTATATATGCATATGAAAATTTTTTCTTATTTAAAGGGTTTTTCCTGGTCAATTTCTCTAAACAGCCTCCTCCCCACCCAGTATTTTAATTTTGTCTTTTGTTGTGCTTAAATTGGTGGTTTAGGGCATATCAAACAGTAACTCACTTTTACTAGGTATCTTCTGCATGTATATGTAAAACATACAAATCAATAAACTTGTTTGTCTTTCTCTTATTAATCTTTCATTATGGGAAGGGAAGGGTGCCACCTCAGTCAAGAACTCAGGATAGAAGGAAAACCCTTTTTCATCCAGAAGGAAAACTATTTTTCTTTCCCTATACTTAAAAAAAAATGTGGATGGGGCGCCTGGGTGGCGCAGTCGGTTAAGCGTCCGACTTCAGCCAGGTCACGATCTCGCGGTCCGTGAGTTCGAGCCCCGCGTCAGGCTCTGGGCTGATGGCTCGGAGCCTGGAGCCTGTTTCCGATTCTGTGTCTCCCTCTCTCTCTGCCCCTCCCCTGTTCATGCTCTGTCTCTCTCTGTCCCCCCAAAAAAAAAAAACGTTGGAAAAAAAAAAAGAAAAAAAAAAAAAAAGTGGATGTCTCAGTCAGTTGAACAACACCATGGGCTCACGTCATGATCTCACTTTCCTGAGTTCAAACCCTGCAGTGGGCTTGCTGCTGTGAGCACAGAGCACACAGTCCTCCTCTCTCTGCCCTCCCCCTCCACTTGCACTCTCTCAAAAATAAATAAACTTAAAAAAAAAAAAAAGAAGAAGAAAAGAAAAAGGAAGGATTTGTGACACAAAACAAAAACAAAAAATGTGGTACACAATAGACTGCTGCCAAAACACCAAAACTCTAGTCCTAAAACAATGTGTTATGTTTCTACTAAACACATTTGCTGAAAATCTTAACATACCCACCCAACTCAACCAAGATATTTACTATCAAAAGTTTAATATATTCTTGTTTATAGGATGAATTTTCTTTGATGTGGAGATTGTCTGCTAGAGAGGAAAATCATTTTTTGAGTGATTTTAACCTACTAAATGCATTTGCAGATCTAGGAAAAGCATGAACTTTAAAAGACTACCTCAAGTTATTTATCTCCACTTCTGCATGAGAAAAAAATACTCTAGTTTTATGAATAACGTTCTTCAAGACTCGAACTTACACTTTATTATCTGTATTAAATTACAACATGACAAAGATTGGATTTAATTAAGTGTATTCAAGCTAAAATGTAAAGTTTTAAAGAATATCAAGAACAAAAAGGAAAAATAGTATTTGTATTTGCAGAATAATAAAATCTGTTTTTTCCTGCCCTGTTCCCCAGAGCTCCTAAACACTCTTGAGTTTCCTGAGTCTAAGTAGGAGGAGCTTTTGTTATTTGTAAGCGCCTGTTTTGACAGAGACTCTTAAATACGGAGAACAAACAGAGTGTTAGTGGAGGAGTTGTAGGATGGGGGATGGGCTAAACAGGTGAGGGATGTTAAGGAATCTACTCCAGATACCACTGTTATACTATATGCTAACTAACTTGGATGTAAATTTAAAAAATAAATTAAATGGGGTGCCTGGGTGGCTCAGTCGGTTGAACGTCTGACTTCAGTTCAGGTCATGATCTCACGGTTCATGAGTTCGAGCCCTGCATCAGGCTCTGTGCTGACAGTTCACAGCCTGGAGCCTGCTTCAGATTCTGTGTCTCCTTCTCTCTCTGCCCCTCCCCTGCTCACGCTTAGTTTCACTCTGTTTCTCAAAACTAAATAAACGTAAAAAAATAAAAATGAAATAATTTTTTTTAATAAATTAAATAAAGATAGTGTTTACCTGTCTTTGCAGGGGGGAAAATTTGTTTTGAGTTCATGGGGGTAAATATACCCCCATTCGTCAGGGAAAGAAGCTCCTGAGCACAGGACACTTACATACCTTGCTCTATAATATTCCTCTTCGTTTAGCTGTTCACCTGTACCCTTTATCATATCCTTTATAATAAACTAACAAATGTTCCCCTGAGCTTTGTGAACCACTCTACAAAATTATCAAACCATCTGGCTGATCAGCAGTGCAGTAACATTTATGACTTGCAACTGGATTCTCACACGGGCTGTCATGTGGGACCAAACCTTTTACCTGTGGGATCGACACTCTCTCCAGGTATATAGTATTAAAATGGAGTTAAACTTGTAAGACACTTCCGAAAATTGGAGAATTGCTTTGGTGGTGACGGAAAACTCTCCAGACTTATTCTTTCCAAAATGTCCACATTTGTACTTATAGACAAAGATACCATACTAGATATTATCTGTCTACTGGTAAAATTTTAAAGAACAAAGATTTTCACAAGAACAAGCAAAATAACCGTATACATTGTAAACTGTTACTGAGTTTCATGGGATGATCAAACTTATTAAATATTTACATGAAATTATATTAGAAGTTCACATTTTCATTTACTCTACCTTCTTTTTCATTGCTTAATGTGTCTAAAAGAAATTAAAAAACAGTTGTAAGTGCCCATAACAAAAAGTAAAAACAATTTGTATGTGGTGCATACGTACATCAAGGAGAATTTTTAATAAATAGACAAAAACATTACCTTTTGGATAATCTTCCAATAAGAGGTTGAAGTGACCTAACTGACAAAAGAAATCAGACTCCACTTTTCCTTCAGCTTTTAAGATTAAAGATTCGTAGCAGCGAACAGCCTACAAAGGAAAAATATAAGTATTAAGAGAAAGGCAAATTCCTAACTGCAACCTGAGACAATGCATATATATTACAAAATTTACACAAGAGATCAAAGCAATAATCAATATGTCATTTTTACCACAGACTTATGATTCAATTCCTGAGAAGAAATAGCTTTTTAAATATTTATTAATGGAGCCATCACTTATGATCTTTTTTTCCTTATAAATAAGGAATAAGGGGCGCGTGGGTGGCTCAGTTGGTTGACGATCCGACCTCAACTCAGGTCATGATCTCACAGCTTGAGCGCATCGCACTCTCTGCTGACAGCTCGGGCTCTGCTGACAGTTCGGAGCCTGGAGCCTGCTGCAGATTCTGTGTCTCCCTCTCTCTCTGCCCCGAACCCACTCACATTCTATCAAAAATAAACAAACATTAAAAAAAAAATTTTTTTTTCAACGTTTTTTTTGGTTTTTTTTTTTTGTTTTTTTTTATTTATTTATTTATTTTTTTTTTTTGGGACAGAGAGAGACAGAGCATGAACAGGGGAGGGGCAGAGAGAGAGGGACACACAGAATCGGAAACAGGCTCCAGGCTCCGAGCCATCAGCCCAGAGCCCGACGCGGGGCTCGAACTCACGGACCGCGAGATCGTGACCTGGCTGAAGTCGGACGCTTAACCGACTGCGCCACCCAGGCGCCCCAAAAAAAATTTTTTTTGTAAAGGGAGAATAAGACTTGCCAAATTAGATTAACAGAAGTTCCTTAATGACTTTATATGACCTGCAAGTCTAAGAAATTATTTTGGTCTTTATTAACACAAAACGACTACTCTCAAACAGGCACAGGCAAAAAGGACTATTGACTTTTTCAGTACCCAGTAATCAGATTTTTTAATATCTGAATAGTAGCAAGTCCAAATTGAGATGTACTATAATTATAAACCACGTAACACATTTCACAAGCCTACGCATACAAAAAAAAGTACAAAATATTTACTAATAGGGGAGTCTGAGTGGCTCAATTAAATATCTGACTCTTATTTTGTCTCAGGTCATATCTCACAATTTATGAGATCAAGCCCCCAAGTCCACACTGGGTGTGGAGCCTGCTTGGGATTCTCTCTCTCCCTCTTCCGCTGCCCCACCCCTGCATGTGCATGCTCGCTCTCTCGCTCTCAAAAAGAAAAAAAAAATTTTAACCAACTAAACTGAATGAAAACTAAAATATTTGCTAATATGTTAACCATTAAAATAAAATTTTGGATATATTTGATTAAATAAATGTATTATTAACATTAACTTCATTGGTTTCTTTTCACTGTTTTTATTTTAACTGTTTCACTAGTTTCAATTACTATAAATTTAAACTTACACATGACATGAAAAATTCATACATCACTACAGATTTCTGCTGGGCAGAATTGTTCAACAGTAGCTGTCATCTGGATTAATCAACCATTGTTTTTGCAAAGAAACTTAGGACAGCACTGAGACTACCATACACTATATTTCGATTGTTTTCTCCTAATCCTGATATATTTCAAACATACTAATCCTAACCTTAACTCAATACACACAGATACACTCCTGTTGTACTATTTTTAGAAAAAAAAAATCAAATCTTTCTGAACTTTTTTAGAGAAATTTTTTAGAAACTTTTTAGAGGAAAAAAAATCAAATCTTTCTGAACTTAACAAGTTTACAGAAGAAATTAGGAAGATTTTTGTACTAAAACATATGAAAGAACAGTATTATTGATTTCCTCCACAATTATCAGTAACCACAAGAAACCACAGAACCTGAACTTCTTCCTGTCTTGAATCTTATCAACAACTGAAAACCTGATATAAAATTTTTAATTTGGGGGTGCCTGGGTGGCTCGGACAGTTAAGCATCCAACTTTGGCTCAGGTCACGATCTCGCAGTTCCAGTTCAAGTCCAGCATTGGGCTCTGCACTGATGATAGTTCAGAGCCTGGAACCTGTTTCATAGTCTATGTCTCCCTCTCTCTCTATACATCCCCACTTGCTCTCTCGCTCTCTCTCAAATAAATAAAAACATTAATTTTAATTTGAAAATAACTCTTGTACTGCTTAGCACACAAGAACTTAACAGTTTCTTTACTTTGCCCTCAGGAAAAAAGACATCTCTCCTTCAAAATTTTTCAATCTTCCCAATAAAATTCCAAATTAAGTCCCTCATAATACATGGTGCATTTAGAGTAACCATAAGAAAGAAATACGTATAATTGGTGTATACTCTGGGTACATTTCCAGGAATAATCCTGGGTATGGTGCCTCTGAAAAGTACCTAAGGTCAAATACTCCCACAAAACAAAATAGAGTAATTTCTCAGTATCATCAAAAACACCCCTAATATATATTTTTTAAAGCAGGTCCAGGGTTCGGGGTGCCTGGGTAGCTCAGTTGGTTAAGCCTCTGACTTCAGTTCAGGTTATGATCTCACAGTTCGCAGGTTCAAGTCCCATGTCAGACATCCCATTTGATGTGCTGACATTTCAGAATCTGGAGCCTGCTTCGGATTCTGTGTCTCTCACTTTCTCTTCTCCCCCACTCACATTCTGTCTCTCTCCCCAAAATAAATAAAACATAAAAAAAAAAAACAAAAAAAAAGCAGGTCCAGAGTTAAGGCTCTATGGTGGTGATTCCTTTACTATTCTTACAGGTTTTCTGCATGTCTGAAATTACACTACAATCAGCTATTCACTGTCCGTAGTTTCCAATACCTGTGGTCAACTGCACTCTGCAAGTAGATGACCCCAATTGAAAGGTCAAGAGTAGTCTAATGTCACAATATGTACATCATTCACCTTACTTCATCTCATCACATAGGCATTTAATTACCATCTCCTATCATCACAATAGTGAGTACATACAACATATTTTGAGAACAAATTCACGTAATTTTTATTTCAATACATCATTACAGTTGTTTTAGTTTATTGTTATTGTTATTAATCTCTTACCGGGTCTGACTTATATATTAAACTTTATCTTAGGTGTGTATGTATAGGAAAAAATATGGCAATATATAGGATCTGGTACTATGCACAGTTTCAGGCTTCCACTGGAAATCTTGGAATGGATCTCCCTTGGATGAAGTGACACTACCATAAAACAAAATAAAATATAAACAAAGTGGGTGAAATATACAAACTGACAATATTGAATGACTCAAATTTTGGTTGGAAGACTGTCTTTTTGTGCTGGAACAGAAGACAGAGGGAAAGAAGTATGAGAACTAGTAAAAGTCATGGCTGAATAAAAAAACTATTAGGCTACAGAACAATAATTTTGGTCTTCATGTTAATAAAACAATCAATTTGGCATTTTAAAGGTAACAGGCTTTTAAATCCCAAATTCATTACTTATTTTTATAACTTATATAATATTCAGAAATTTCTCATCCTTAATTTTCTTTAACCTTTTATATCTTACTTAGATATTGAAGTTCTGGACAACTGGGGTCAAGAGTCAAGTAAGATTCAAAATGTTTTTTATGACTTAAACAAGGAGATGGTAACATACCAGATACATCTTCCTGTCAGTATAGTTTCATACACTGCCAAGTCCATTAGAGCAAATCTTTATTCTGGGAAATTGTTGATATCTAAAATTAACAGTATTACTGATTTTCTCAGAAGAGATATTAAGTAAGATCTAGAATTTTAAATACATCTGCCAGTTCACTCAGGCTTACGTACCAAATTCTTAACTCTCTTCATTAAGCCCACTAAAAATGTATTGGTGATCAAAAATGATGTTGCAAAATCAAATGTCAAATAAGATAAAAGTAAACAAAGAAGGTAGAAAGAAGACAGTTTCCAGGTACACTACAAGTCAACATTGCAAATGAAACTCAAAATTGTTTAAACCATTGTATCTTTGATATTCGATAACTGAACTTCATTTAAAGCAATGTAAGTAACTGGGAATACATCCTGCTGCACATAACACAGTAAGGGAAAAAGAACATTTTATTTTTTAAGAGTATTACTTAGAATCAAAAGGCTAATGAAAAATACAAATAGACAAAATGTGACAAAATGTGTACAAAACAAATTTAACCAAATTTCTATGAAGAAAAAAAAAAAGGCTTGGGTGAAGTGGATTACTTTTACATTCCATGTTTTTGTTTAGCCTTAAGTATGCACTTTATAGCAGTGGTTACCAAAGGAAAAGAGAGTGGAGTGGAGTGGAGGGTTCTGTTCCTCTTCCAGGAGCATCTGTCAAAACACAGAGATAATCTGACAACCATCTGACAAGGTATAGAAAGGTCGGCTCCCTACAACAGATCTATCCATCCCATCATAACTACCATTAGTTGGGCACCTGGGTGGCTTAGTCAGTTTTAAGTATCCCATTTCCGCTCAGGTCATGATCTCAAGGTTCATGAGAGCTAGAGCCCCACATCACCGTGGAGCCCACTTTAGATTGTGTCTCTATCCCTCTATCTCAAAATAAGTAAAACTTTAAAAAAAAAAAAAAAAAAAAAAAAAAAAGGTCATTGATGCCAAGGCTTAGAAAGTTTGCCCTAGGAGGCACCAAAATGGTCTAGTCAGGTTAAGCCTGTAACTCTTGATTTTGGCTCAGGTCTTGATCTCACGTTAGATCAAGCCCCACAACAGGCTCTGCATTGGCAGTGTGGAGCCTGCTTAAGATTCTCTCTCTGTCTCTCAAAAATAAATACATACTTTTTAAATCTAAAAAAAGAAAAAAAAAGTGAAAATCTGCTTCAAAGGCATGGCTTTACACACATTTCAAAGAAAAAATACTAAAATGACATAAAAGAAATGTTTAAAAGTTTCTAGGGTTTCTATGCTTACTTTGTTTTTCTATAATTATCTAGTGTTCCCAAATTAAACTGTTTTGTTATAAAGTATCATTGAGCACCTGGGTGGCCCAGTAGGTTAAGCCTCTGACTTCAGCTCAGGTCATGATCTCACAGTTCATGAGTTCAAGCCCTGTGTTGGGCTCTGTGCTAACAGCTCAGAGCCTGGATCCTGCATCAGATTCTGTGTCTCCATACCCCCTACCCTCCCCCACTCACACTCTGTCTTTCTCTCTCAAAAATAAACATTTAAAAATAAAGTTAAATTAAAACTAGTAATATTAAAGTATCTGGAAACCCTCAAATAATCCTAGTTTTAAATGTCACATTTATAGATAACACTGGATCAAAAAAGAAATCAAAAGGCCAGTATTTTGAATCAAACAAAAATGAAACCGCAGCACAATGAGGAATGAGGGAATGAGTTCAAACAAATCATTAGAAAAAGTCTAGTCTCTTTCAATAAATGGTTCTGGAACTAAAGATCCACATCAAAAAGAAGAAATTTCACATCCACTTAACTATACGCAAAAATCAAAAAAATACATCACATACCATTCGTAAGAAAACACAGGAGACGATGTCTTTTACCTTTATTTCAATAAAGCCTCCCTAATAAACCAAGAAAGGCAAAATCCACAGAAGAAAAAAGATTAAGGTGAATTTCCTGAATACAGAATTTCTGCTCTTCAAAACACACTATTGAGGAGAATGAAGACATAAACTAGAAAGATGTTTTATAAGTTATTTGTTAGATAAAAAATTCATATCAGAATATATATTTTTTGTTTCAAAACTCAAAATTCAGGGGCGCCCGGGTGGCTCAGTCAGTTGAGCGTCTGACTTCGGCTCAGGTCATGATCTCATGGATGGTGAGTTCAAGCAATACGTAGGACTCTGCTAACAGCTCAGAGCCTGGAGCCTGCTTCAGATTCTGTGTCTCCCCTTCTCTCTGCCCCTCCCTCGCTCACTCTCTCTCAAAAATAAATAAACATTACAAAATTTTTAAAAAGAACTCAAAACTCAGAAACGATTTTTTTTATTTTTAATGTTTTTATTTTTGAGAGAGCAAGAGAGAGACAGAGCACGAGCGGGGGAGGGACAGAGAGACAGACAGACACAGAATCCAAAGCAGGCTCCAGGATCTGAGCTGTCAGTCAGCAGAGCCCGACTCGGGCTCGAATCAAGAGACCACGAGATCATGACCCAACTGAGCCACCCAGGTGCCCCTGAGAAAAACAAATTTTTAAATAGGAAAAGACTAGAACAGGTACGTCAAAGAACGTATATAGAGAAGCAAAAAAGCACATGCAAAGATGTTTACATTTTTTTCAAACATTAATTACTGATGAACAGAGGCAAAAAAGTTAAAACCTGAAAACAAGAACAAAAAGGATAAACCTTAAAATAAGTGGCAGGAGAGAAAAGAAAATGAAGCAGTGTATTTTGTTTAATTCCCTTTATATAAGTTTCTAGAAATGCAAAATAAACTTCAGAGACATAAAGTAATCAGTGGATGCATAAAGATGGGGGAGGTAGGGCTGTAGCAGAGATAAAAATAACAGGTTCAAAATGGCGCAAGAAGCTGATGGCTATATCCAGTGTGTTGCTTTTGAATGTAGTTTCACAAATATATACATATCAAACTGCATTATTTCAAACACCTATCATTTTTTATATATTAACTGTACATAATCTGTTGGGGGGATAGCAAGTAAATGTGCAAAAGACAGTCAAGTATAATTATAAATCATATCATAATCATAAATGAAGCTGAAGTACTATTAAAAAGTCAAAAAGCTCTTTAAAAAGTGGGTGCCAGGGTGGTCCATTCAGCGGAACATCTGACTCTTGATTTCACCTCAGGTCATGATCTCAGGGTCACGGGAGCCCATCAGGCTCCAAGCTAAATGTGGAGACTGCTTGAGATTCTCTCTCTCTCCCGCTGTCCCTCTCCAGCAACTAGAAAGCACAAAGCTCTGCCCCTCCCCCACCCACAAAAAAAGTCAGTTTATTTATTTATTTGGAGGGGGAGGAGGGAGAGTGTCCCAAGTAGTCTCCTAACTGCCAGTGACCTATGTGGGGCTTAGTCTCACGACTGAGATCGTGACCCGAACTGAAACCAAAAATCTGACACTTAACTGACTGAGCCACCCAGGAATGCCCAAGAGATCTCTTTAAGGGGCACACTGGTGGTGCAATAGGTTAAGCGCACAGTCTTGATCTCCACTCAGATCATGATCTCAGTCTGTGGGTTCCAAACCCTGCATCAGGCCCTTCACTGCCAACAGGGAGCCTGCTTGGGATTCTGGCTCTCCTCTCTGCTCCTTCCGCAAGTTTGTACTGTCTCTATCTCTCAAAATAAGTCAACTTAAAAAAAAAAATTTTACGGTACTTCTTTAAAAAATCTTTAAAAAGAGACTTTGACCGCCTCCTCCTCCCTCTCCATTTCTAAACCACTGCGTGAATTCAAACCAAAATGTCTTCTCCAATATGACAATTAACTTGTAATAAGTCTCCACTGTACCATGTCCAATGCTAAGTACCTTACATAAATATTCTTCCAGAGGCCCTTAGGTGGCTCAATCGGTTGAGCCTCTGACTTCAGGTCAGGTCATGTTCTCGCAGTTGGTGAGTTCAAGCTCCACATCACGCTGTCAGCCTGTCAGTGCAGACCCCACTTCAGATTGTCTATCCCTCTCTTTCTCCCCTTCTCCCGCACTCTCTTCCCAAAATAAGTACACATTTAAAAATACATATATTCTTCCCTATCACAAATGCAATGTGCTGAAAAAGGACTTTAATTTAGGGTAATATTTAAGAGGATAATGAACACCCTTTATATTAAATAAATGGAAGAGGAGAAAACGCTGAAAGAGAAAGAAAAGAGGAGAAGGAGGAGGTCAAGGGGAAGAGTAAAAAAATGAAATGAACTAGAAAAGCTGCTAAAGCTCCAACAGTAGAAAGCCAACTTACCAGGTAACTCAACTACAAAAAAGGGGTGATTTCAGGAGGGTAGTAAAAACCCTGGCTTGTGTAAGACAGAGGTGCCAAATGCGGTGACAATAAATGGGGGAAATTCATAACTTTGCTAGCCTGAGTTTACAGCCCCAGTTTGTGCTGGGGCCTAGAAATTTAAAGAGAGATCCTGAAAATCTGGAAAAAAACCCAACAGTCAAAATAAGTTCTCCACACTAACCCAGATGATTAATAAATCACACATGTAAAGGAGATACCCAACACAGCCTTATATAAAAGCCAAAAGAGGAGCGCCTGGGTGGCAGAGTCAGTTCAGGTCATGATCTCGCAGTTTATGGGTTTGAGCCCCGCGTCTAGCTCTGTGCTGACAGCTGGAAGCCTGGAGCCTGCTTCAGATTCTGTGTGTGTCTCTCTCTCTGCCCCTCCCCCACCCACACTTGGTCTTTCTCAAAACGATACAACTATTAAAAAAAAAATTTTTTTAAGCCAAAAGAGATTTAAAAACTTCAATTTTAATGTATTCTGCAAGCCATCTATAATTAGCTAGCACAGGATAGAACCTTTTCTCAGTATGACACAAGTGAACAAAATTTCTGCCCAAGTTAATAGCTAAACTCTAAAGACAGTACGACAGCCCCCTACAGAGCTAGAACCAGATTTTCTAAACTTTTGTTTTAAATACTGAGCATTCACAAATTAGACAGTTCCAGTTTAAATCCAGCACCCCCCCTGCCGCCAAGCTGCTATAATACAGATCTGAAAGTCTTGAAGAAAAATTACTAGACCCACAAGGAAATAGTGAAATGTAACCCATAATCATCACAAGGAAAAAATAAAACTCAACAGAAATGGATCACAAATGAATCTACCCATTGAACTGACTTCAAGGCAGCATATTACAAATATATTGGAAGAATTAAAGAAAATTATATTCAAAGAAATAAAGAAAAATGTGTTCAAATTAATAAACATGTCTAGAAACACAATACAAACCAAAAACCAAAAAGAAAGCAATAAACAATATCAGAGCTAAAAATCTCATTAATTACAATGAAAAAATTAAAGCTGAACGGAAGATACATCCAAATAAACAGCCCTGGATATTTTAGCAGTAATACTATGAAACAGATTACATTAAAAAAATGGTACAACAGTAGTATTTTCATTATGCTTTACCTCTACTCTTTACGCTAACATAAACAAAGCCTAAACATTTTCCAAACTGCAGCAAGTCATTGTTGAAAATTTCTGCAGAAAGACTTGATTAATATCTTAAACCTATATTACAAATCTAAGTTAAAACACTTTACCTCAAGATTAAATCTCAGCACTGGTTAAATGCAACTTATTCAAGTATATGAAAGCTCCAAAACTCTAAGCAACCACTAGCTATTTCAGCTTACTTTTTTTAATTACTAAAAGTAATATGTATTACTAATTTATTTTTCATCTGAAACTCTCAACACTATATGACGTATGTCAATGCTATAAAAATTCTTAACATTATAGAATTTTAAAAGTGTACTATTACAACCATTCTAATCTTTGTAATAACATTTACATGATCTTTTTTTTTTTCTTTTCTGTCCTGGAATCCAGTGCCTGACTACATGATCTTTTTTTAAGTTTATTTATTTATTGGGGGATGGAGGCATAGAAAGAGAAAGTGCTGTGCTGTCAGCACTGACCCTGACATAGGGCTCAATCGTATGACCCAGAGATCATGACCAGAGATTCATAACTTGAGCCAAAATTAAGTCAGACACTTATCCAACTGAGCCTCCCAGGTGCCCCCTTTTTTTTATATCAGAGACTAAGAGTAACTAACCTTTTGGAAGAAAGCACCCTCAAAATACAAGAAAGTCAAGGGGAAAAAAACACTAATTCAAACAAAGGTTTGGGGGGCACTGGCCTGGCTCAGTTGGTAGAGCATGGATGGAACTCTTCATCTTAAAGTCCTGAGTTCCAAACCTATGGTGGGAGCAGAGTTTACTTAACAAAATAAAAATAAACAATAAATATAAATTTAATTAATAAGTAATAAAAACAAAATAAACACAGGGTTTGAAGATATATGGGGTCAAACTTTTCAAGTAAACATTTTGCTGGTATACTGAGACCAACAAAGAAGCAATCAAGATCAAGAACTACATGAGAAAATAACATGCTACTTAGGGCCCTTGACTGGCTCAGTCAGTGAACATGTGATCTTTTTTTTAAAAAAATGTTTTAATGTTTATTTTTTGAGAGAGAGAGCACAAGTACACAAGCAGATGAGGGGGAGGGGGGAGGGGGGAGGGAGGGGGAGGGAGGGAGGGAGAGAGAGAGAGAGAGAGAGAGAGAGAGAGAGAGAGAATGAATGAATGAATCTGAATGAATCTGAAGCAGGCTCCAGGTTCTGGGCTGTCAGCAGGGCTTGAACTCGTGAACCACAAGATCCTGACCTGAGTCGAAGTCAGACACTTACTTAACCCACTGAGCCACCTAGGCGCCCTGGAACAGGTGCCTTTTGATCTCTGTGTTATATGTTCAAGCCCCACCCATACTGGCTATAGAGATTACTTAAAATCTTAAAGAAAATTTTTTTAAAAAACTAAACAAAAAAACCACACTACTCAGTATTTAAAGGGAACAAATTTCTTTTTTTTTCTTTAAAATTTTTTTTTTTTAACGTTTATTTATTTTTGAGATAGAGAGAGACAGAGCATGAACAGGGGAGGGGCAGAGAGAGAGGAAGACACAGAATCTGAAACAGGCTCCGGGGCTCTGAGCAGTCAGCACAGAGCCTGACGCGGGGCTCGAACTCACGGGCCTCGAGATCATGACCTGAGCCGAAGTCGGACGCTTAACCGACCAAGCCACCCAGGCACCCCAGAACAAATTTCTTTTTTAAGTGTATTTACTTTGAGAGAGAGAAGTAAAATGTGATGTAATTAAAGTTGACAAAGACACACTTGCACAAAAATTAAGTAAATTCTTTAAAATTTTTTTTAGGGGCGCCTGGGTGGCTCAGTCAGTTAAGCACCCGACTTCAGCTCAGGTCACGATCTTGCAGTTCGTGGGTTAGAGCCCCGCATTTGGCTCTGAGAGCCTGGAGCCTGCTTTGGATTATTCTGTGTCTCCCTCTCTCTCTGCCCCTCCCCTGCTCATGCTCTCTCAAAAATGAATAAACATTTAAAAAATGTTTAAAAAATAAATAAATACTTTTTTTAAAAACTTTTAATTATTTTTTGAGAGACAGAGGTAGAGCGTGAGTGGAGGAAGGATATATATATATATAGAGAGAGAGAGAGAGAGAGAGAGAGAGAGAGAGAGAGAGAGTGTCAGAATCCAAAGCAGGCTCCAGCCTCTGAACTGTCAGCATGGCTGACAGTTGTAGGGCTCAAACTCACAAGCTGTAAGATCATGACCTGAGCTGAAGGCAGGCATTTAACCAACTGAGCCACTCAGATGCCCCAAAATGTCAATTCTTTAAAATTTAACTCCAGTGTCTGAAGAGTTGAGTCTAAAATGAGTATTTATCTGACTGTGGAATTAGATAAAGTTCTCAAGTATTTTCAGACATGCACACAGAATTACTCATATTACTTAGGTTTTACTTCTTCATTATAACCAAGGTAATAGGTTTACCCCTCCTTTTTAAAATTATTATAAGGAGGGGCGCCTGGGTGGCTCAGTCGGTTAGGCGTCCGACTTCGGCTCAGGTCATGATCTCACGGGCCGTGGGTTCGAGCCCCGCGTCGGGCTCTGTGCTGACAGCTCAGAGCCTGGAGCCTGTTTCAGATTCTGTGTCTCCCTCTCTCTGTGACCCTCCCCCGTTCATGCTCTGTCTCTCTCTGTCTCAAAAATAATAAACGTTAAAAAAAAAAAAATTAAAATTATTATAAGGAAAGATAACTGCATCAACCCCAAGTTAAATGTCTGTCACTACAATATAAAATATTACCTTCCCTGGAGCGCCTGAGAGGCACAGTCTGCTAACCCTCTGACTGCAGCTCAGGTGAGGATCTCGACGTTCATGAGTTCCAGCCTGGCTCAAAGCACAGAGCCCACTTTTAGGATCCTCTGTTGTCCTCTCTCTGTGCCCCTTCCCCGCTTACACACACACACACACACACACACACACGCACACGCACACGCACACACGTTCTCTCTCTCTCAAAAATAAACAAACATTTAAAATACATTACCTTCCTGGGGCACCTGGGTGGCTCAGTTGGTTGAGCACCCAACTTCGGCTCAGGTCATGATCTCGTGATTCGTGGGCTCGAGCTCCGCATCAGGCTCTGTGCTGACAGCTCAGAGCCTGGAGTCTGCTTCCAATTCTGTGTCTCCCTCTCTCTCTCTCTACCCCTCCTCTATTCACACTCTGTGTGTGTCTCTCTCTCTCAAAAATAAACATTAAAAAAAATTTAATATACTACCTCCCTTAAAATTAAAAAAAACTTTTAACCTGTTGGAAATACTTTGTACAATAAACTAGTGAAATGTTTAAAAGATTAAGTTAGTAACAGTCATCACTGATTACATTCTATCAAAGTGATATCATGACTGATATTTTTAATGAAGCCAATTACTACACACATGATGAATGGACTGCACTTAACTGAAAAAAAATTATTACATTTCAGCTCCTGGTTATTAGTTGTCATCAAAACAAACATAAAAGTGAGATTCGGGGGCGCCTGGGTGGCGCAGTCGGTTAAGCGTCCGACTTCAGCCAGGTCACGATCTCACGGTCCGTGAGTTCGAGCCCCGCGTCAGGCTCTGGGCTGATGGCTCAGAGCCTGGAGCCTGTTTCCGATTCTGTGTCTCCCTCTCTCTCTGTCCCTCCCCCGTTCATGCTCTGTCTCTCTCTGTCCCAAAAATAAATAAACGTTGAAAAAAAAAAAAAAAGTGAGATTCGGAGTTACAAACCTTGTTTATGCTAATTAAAAGTAGAAATAAAAACATGGCAAAAAAAATTTTAAATAAAATGTATTTAATACTTTCTTCTCAATTGCAGCATAAACTAAGTCAAATTCATAGCTGCTAACTACACGCAGAAAATAACATCTCTAACGGAAGCTATTTGTTGCACACATACCAACTTTCATGGTGACACCTGGCACCAAACATTTTCACCAGATTTTGCTCAGGAGATGGAAAATGACAGAGACGGAGACTCTGTGGCCTTTGTGCAAGTTTAAATGACAGTTACTACACGTGCTACAGGTGGATAAGCACACTAGAAGCTTATGAAAGCAATGTGAAATCTGAAAACGATACAAGAATCCTACTTTTAAGTAATAAGAACTCTTAACAAAGCTCCGTCAAACTACACGTCGACAGCTATGCCTACGAGTCGCTTTAATTTCTCTTTATGTCTTCCCTTTCTCAAAGCTCTCCCCAGTATTTCTCCTCCCACTATTTCCCGCCATCTTGGCCGACCCGAGCAGCCATTAACTAAAAGCCAACAACTTTTCTCACAAATAAAGAGGGAATCCTACCTGGTTCCTATCACATATAGGAACCAAGATTCCAGAAAAATTCCAGAATTATAAAATCACATTCACAGTTGGATATTTCTGTAGCAGTTACATCCAAACAAGCAAATAACTTCAGGTCAAACACAATCGATATTTATGGATTCAAATAATCCCCAATGCAAACTCTTCACTGCTGTAAAGTACCTTCAAACTACCCCTTTAGAGGCCCGATATATAAGAAAGCCTACCTAAAGTGTGTAGTAAAAATCAGACATCACAATACAACCAAGAGAAAAAATATGTAAGTCTGAAACGTTTAGAACTGCATACAACGATGATCTTATGATGCTAAGATTCAGAAACGTCCTAACCAAACACCCGGAAATAAACGTCGAGCCTGTCCCCAAAGCGCCGCTGTCTCGGCTCCTCAAGCTACAAAATAACATTTCGTAAGGGTGCAAGTAAGGTCTCCCAAATGAGGAAAGTGCAAAAAACTGTTTTTGCTTCGCGGTCACAGTGGGTGCTGACTGGTCTTGGAAGGCCGCGGGAGAAGCAAGCAAGGTTTGGACACCGCCGCGGTTACCTACCTTGCCCAAGAGGGTCTTAGTCCTGGCGCCATTTTCGTGGAGCCTCACGAACCCAAAGAGACGGCTGCAGGAAGAGATATACGCAGCTCGTTAACGATGCGGAAAAGCCACTGCCCCGTCCCTTCCCCAGCCCAAGGCAGCCTGCAGAACACCTAGATAACCACCCCGCCGACACTGGAGGCAAACTCCATTCGGACCTCCCCAGGAGAGCGACGCCAGCAGTCCCGGAACCAGCTGGAAGAATGACGGCCGTCGTACCTGTCCAATCCGCCGAGTGCCTCCCTCTCTTCGGCTGTCAAGCTACAGGGCCCCTCCTTGCTCTCGCCGCTCTCTTTTCCCGCCGCCATTTTCTTTTCCTCATCACCGAAAGCAGTGGCGGCGGTAGCGAGCGATACTCCGCAGGATTTCATTAGAACACAACAAATTTAAAGTCCAACGCCGAAACCCACAAGTCCACCAACCTCTAGTCCAGAGCTCGAAAAGATGTGCGGCGTGAAAACAGCACTTTATCGCCGTTGCCTCCCCTACCTCGGATGACGGCGATGAAAAAATCCCAAGGTGGTGGCAGAAACAGCACGGGCTGCGGGGCTCGGCTACTGGATCACATCGCGGAGTAGGCGGGGACAGCAGAAGAGGCGGAAGCTCGCAGCACTAGGAGGATTTCCTAGAATCACAAACTTCGCCAGCACCAGCACAAAGTTATTGTAATTGTGTCACAGGGCGAACCCCAAGTCTCCGTGACGCCCTTCTCCCCCCCACCCCGCCCCGAGCCGGGCGCAGCCAATTGATGTGACCCATTGGTGTCACATGACCTTTGTTGTCGCACGTCAGTTGTGGCTCCACTGAACTTGCTACCTGCCTGAGCTCCGCCCACAAGGCGGTCCCTGACCTGGCGTTGGGAGGAGCGTCATTTCCAACAGGTTATTGGTTGATGGTCACGTCTGTCGGAGAAAACGTATTCACTAGACGGAGAGAACTCTTCAGTACTAGTTGAGTGAAGTCTGGTAGGGTAGGGGAGGGCCTGTATCCTGCCAGTCTGGAGTAAAGATGACCAATGTAGGGAGCATAGGTTGAAATCACGCAGGTCCGCTGGTTGATGCGAAGTTTGCTGGAAGATGGATGGACCTCCTCTATCTGCTCTGCAACTCAGGACTATGTGGATGTGGACTCTTCAAGGATCTGGGAAGGGACGCGTTATTGTAAGTAACGCATGGCTTCTTCCGTCAGAGGAGACACTTTTGGCACTTCTGGAAATAATGGCGTACGGACGGATACTGCCTGTGCGCTCTTACTCTTTTTCTGTCAACCACCTGTTAAGAGAAGAGGTAAAGTTTGCCAAAGCCTCAGCACATACCGGCTTGGAGTGAATGCAGAGTCGTTACTAGGGTGTCCTTTCCTGAATACAGCTAACTACGATGTTGTTTTGATGACAATTTTGTACATCGTGTGTTTATCATTTCACTTGGTGTCTAAGGAAGACGTCAAACTGTTTAGCTAAAATGCAAGGTGTCGGTAGTGTTAATCGTAAAAATGAAAGTCAGTAGGAGGTCATTGCAATCCAGGACATGTAACTTATGACAATACCATAGCCAAATCCAACAAAGAACAAATTTGGAAGGGTTTTATTTTATTTTCATTTTATTAACTTTTTATTTATTTTTGGGTGAGTGTGCAAAAAGGTGATTTTAATAAAGCTCTGGGACAGGACCTGTGGGCAGAAAATAGGTGCCAGGAATGGTTGTTTTAAATGACAGACTTCAGGGTGATGACAGTTTTTCATTGCAGGGATTGTCAGTTTCTCCTAGAAGATATAATATATGTATATATATTTCCTGTTTGGGCCTACGATTGATAATTTGTCTCTTATTATAATTCTTTTGGAGTCTGGAATTAACAATTATGCCTCTAATTGAGTTGGGTGGTAAGGCTCTTCCTTCTAACCCCAACACTGTATTAGTTAGGTTTTCTTTTGTCTGCTACCCTCATCTCACAAGGGATACTAATGGGACCTACTTATAAAGAAGCCTAAATGAAGGAATAGTTAAGAGCATCACAGTTTGGAGTGCCTGGGTGGCTCAGTCAGTTGAGCCACCGACTTCATCTCTGGTCATGATCTCACGGTTTGTGAGTTCAAGCCCCACCTCAGGCTCTGTGCTGACAGCTGAGATCCTGAAGCCTGCTTCAGATTCTGAGTCTCCCTCTCTCTCTGCCCCTCCCCCACTCATGTTCTGTCTCTGTCTCAGAAATAAATAAACATTAAGAAAAAAAATTTTTAAAAAGCATCACAGTTTGAACAATACAATAACCTTAGAAAATAAAAGATAACCACTTTCTTATTCTGACCTCTCTGTTGTAAATAAATAAATAAATACTATAATTCGGAGAGAAACAGACCTCTGTTAACTCTTTTCTAAAAACAAATTTCAGGGGAGACTGGCTGACTCCGTTGGTTAAGCATTGGACTTTGGCTGGAGTCCTGAGTTTGTGAGCTTGAGCCCAGGTTAACAGCTCATGGTTAGCACAGAAGCTGGAACCTGCTTCAGATTCTGTCTGTCTGTCCCTCCCCCGCTTGTGTGAAAGCTTGCTTGCCTGTGTCTCTCTCTGAAAAATAAATAAGGGTTAAGCAAATTTTAGAATTTCTGGAAAGATTGTGGAGTAAATTCTGAGCTGACTTCACCCCACAGATGCGTGGAGATAAAAGCTATCTCTGTGGAACTTACTCTAAGAAAACAACCTGAAGACAGCGGATTTTCACAGTTAATCATAGAGAGGAGGCCACATGAAAAATGGTAAGAAGGGAGAGATATAGTCAGGAAAAGGGAAATTTCATAATAAATTTCCTGTAACACATTTGCAAACTATACCTCCAGTTGTTAATGGTAAAAAATAGTAAGTTTTAATAGGCATCTAAAGAAATATAGTTTTATGTATTTCAGGGAAATAAATTTCTAACTGAAATAGGTAAGATGTATTTAAACTTTGAGTTATTTAAAAACAAAGACAATTTAGGGGCGCCTGGGTGGTTCAGTCAGTTAAGCAACCAGCTTCAATTCAGATCCTGATCTCACAGTTTGTGGGTTCAAGTCCCATGCCTGGCTCTGTGCCGACACCTTAGAGCTTGGAGCCTCTTTCAGATTCTGTGTCTCCCTCTCCCCGACTCATGTTTTCTCTCTCTCTCTCTCTCTCTCTCTCTGTCAAAAATAAATAAACGTACAAAAAAATTTAAAACAGACAATTCAGAAATAGCTGACTGGATAAATTCTAACAGTATGGGAGAAACTATAGAATTCCAAGTAACTTTTGCACATAGACACGTATTTTCATTATTATTTTTTTAATGTTTATTTTTGAGAGAGAGAGAGAGCACGAGCAGGGGAGGGACAAAGAGAGACAGAGACACAGAATCTGAAGCAGCTCCAGGCTCTGAGCTGTCAGCACAGAGCCCAACGCATGGCTTGAAGCCACAGAATGTGAGATCATGACCTGAGCCTAAGTAGGACGCTCAACCCACTGAGCCACTCAGGCACCCTGTATTTTCATTATTTTTTGAGAGTAGTTGCTAAACTAACTCTAGTTTTATAAATTACAGTCTATGTTTAATTCCTCACTCTGAAACATTTGTGTTCTTATCCTATTCTAGGTAAATGTTTACAGGAGACTAAGCATTTTCAATAGCAGTATTTATTTATACATTTATTTTATTTATACATTAACTGTAATAAGTGATGATCCTCAAGAATAAGGATTTTTGTCACATATTTAGTACTAATAATTAGTACACACTTTTGTAGAAGCAAAAGTACAGATCCTGTAGAATCTGTATAAGTCACACTGTAGTAAAATAATGATTTATCTAGCATGAAAAATAAAATTTTTCCTGGCAAGCCTAATTTTTAGAATTTTTCCCTGCTGTTACTGGTGTCATAAAGACTATGTAATTGAGGGGCACTGGGTGGCTCAGTTGGTTGAGTGACTAACTTGATTTCAGCTTAGGCAGTCATCCAGGGTTGTTGATCTCAGCATGGAGCCTGCTTGGGATTCTCTCTCTCGTTCTCTTTCTCTATTTCTCTCTCACTCTAAGAAAAGATTATGTAATTGAGGGGTGCCTGGGTGGCTTAGTCAGTTAAGTCACCAACTCTTGATCTCGGCTCAGGTCACAATTCATGGATCAAGTCCTGCATTAAGCTCTTGGAACCTGTTTGGGATTCTTTCTCTCTCTGCCCCTCTACCCCTGTGAAAACAAATAAACCTAAAAAACATTTTTGCTTTTATAATCTAGAATCTATTGAGGTGTGGGCATATGGACAATAATTTGCTTCATCTTCATAGGACACCTCAGTGACTCAGTCAGTTGAGCATCCAACTCTTCATTTCTGCTCAGGTTATGATCCCAGGGTCACGGGAGTAGCCTTGCATCAAGCTCTGCACTGAGAATGGAGCATGTTTGGGATCTCTCTCCCCCTCTGCCCCTCTTCTCCACTTTCTCCCTCTCAAAAAAAAAAAAAAATTTAATTAATAATAATTATTAATTAAAAAATTCTGCTTCATCATTATATTTTGACTTCTTGTAGTTAGAAAAGTAGTCCCTTATGGGTTGCCATGTGTTACTGGAGTTATAGCATGATCCCATCTCTTTCCATGTTTAATCAAATTCATTGAAGTATTGGCCACATTTCCTACTATAATAACTCTCTCTCAAAAAAAAAAAATCTTTAATATATAGAGTAGTTACATAAGTAATACTAAATGAATTACTGTTTTTTTCAGTTTTTGTTTTTTATTTTTCCTCTGTCTGACAAGTACTCTTTCTTTTCTCTGATGACATGTCTCCTAGACTTCCCTTATCCTTCAGTCTTGTCACTGTTTTTAATGTTTAGATAGTTTGCTTTTGGGGCGCCTGGGTGGCTCAGTCAGTTAAGGGTCCGACTTCAGCTCAGGTCATGATTTCGCGGTCCATGAGTTCGAGCCCTGCATCGGGCTCTGTGCTTGACAGCTCAGAGCCTGGAGCCTGTTTCAGATTCTGTGTCTCCCTCTCTCTGACCCTTCCCCGTTCATACTCTGTCTCTCTCTGTCTCAAAAATAAATAAACATTAAAAAAAAAAATTTAGATAGTTTGCTTTTATGGAAAGGAGACTACTTCTAATCCCAGCCCTTGAAAAAGTCCACACACAAACTAATTGACCAAATTCTGGTGCTAACAATCTGTTCTACAAAAATGGTTCTGACCAGCCAGAAAATGGCTTCCTATGCTTAGCTTTATGGTACTGAAATGACATTTTGTAGTAATCGACACTCTAAGGCATCATTTATTACTCCTGGGCAGATTGAAGTCTTTCCACCCATTTAGGAGCTGAATTTAGTATGATAACTAAATAAATCAGCCTGCAAGAGTGAGACTATGATAGGCTTTCCAGAACCAAAAGAGCAAGAGTAAAGAACAGGTAGAAAAGCATCTGCAAAAATAGGCATTGTAACTACCATTTCATTGAAGACACAACAAAGCACCATGGAATTAGCCTAGTTCCTAGCAGTAAAATAAGGGTATCAATGACAAAGATGTAATAATTGAAAAAAATATATTTTTCATAGGCACGTGGATGCCTCGGTCAGTTAAGCATCCAACCCTTCATTTCATCTCACGTCATGATCTGACAGTTTCATGAGTTTGAGCCCTGCACTGGGCCCTGCACTGATAGCATGGAAACTGCTTGGGAATTCTCTCTCTCCCTTCATCCCCCATTTGTGTGCTCTGTCTCTCTCAAAATAAATAAACTTTAAAAAGTAAAAAAGAAAAGGAAAGAAATTTTTCCAAATATTTACTGTTTCATTCCATAATTTACCAAACATTTATTAAAGATCTCATATAGGGGTGCCTGTCTGGCTCAGTGAGTAGTGCATGGGACTCTTGACCTCAGGGTCATGAGTTCAAGCTCCAAATGGACCCGACTTAAAAATAAATAAAACATTGTATATTCCACTGTGCTCCAAAGTGATCCTTACTTGGACAGTTGTAGAAGTAAATTACTCAATACAAAGATTGCTGTGAGATTTACCCAAATTTCTACAGAACTCAGAGAAGAGATATTTGTATCAGCCTGAAGGAACCAAGAAAGGCAGGACTAGATATAGCTCTTACAGAAGAGTGTATCCATTGGCAGGAGCTGTGCACGAGGACGTGTGTTGAAGGCAGAGGGGCTTACATACCTGTAAAAACACAGAAGCCAGAGAATGTAGGAATTCTTGTAAATTCAAGAATTTACACAAGAATTTACATACAGCTGTCACCAAGAGAACAGAAACTTTAGAGTGGAAGATTAGGCAAGACCATGAAAAGTCTAGTATTGTATAGTAAAGAATTATACCAGAGGTCGTAGTGAAATATCAAAGGCTCTCAACTACCATTTTATTACCATAAAGTCAGTTTTAGTCAGAAAAATAAACTGGTTTATTTTTGGTTATTGTTCCTTTTTTTAAACAGAGGTTTCCTTTCACTGAGCTCAGAACTGGTGAATATTGACAAACTGGCTAACATACTGTTCATTACTGAAACACTACTAAAGCAGCCCTTAGTTCTTCCATTTTGCTTTCCTCTTGAAATGGTTTATAAAGGATTTAGCAAAGAATGGAGATCTGTTAATGTTGTAGTCAACTGTAGTAGAGCAAAAAGTCTCATATTTACTAGTTATTGGGGTGCCTGCTGGCTGAGTCAATTAAGCATGGAACTCTTGATCTCGGAGTTGTGAGGTCAAGCCCAACATTGGGTATAGAGATTACTTTAAAAATAAAAAAATAAAACAAAATCTCTTAATATATCTACATATTTTCTAGCTATAATCTTGCCATATTATCTGTTGCCAAAGATTTAAAATATTACTGCGTTTTGATTTGTTAAGCTAACTAGTTGTCCAATTAATACAAAAATCATATTCACAAATTTGAGTGGGGTAAGCCATAGCTGATAGTGCTGTTGTTTCATCCCACAGTAAATTAAAAGCTTTTGTTATAAATAGCCAACAATGGGTAGCTCAATAATTTATAAACTAAGTTCACCAAAAGAAGTCTCTCTTTTTTAACCAAATTGAATGACATTTATTTTATATGACTTTATAACTTCCTCTTTGTGTATGGGATAAAGAACAAATGATCACATATTTGTCTGTATATAGATCCAGCTCCTGTACTAAAGTTGTCTAAGTACTGGGTAATAGAAAAATAAGACTATATGGAAAGTCAAGAGACATGAACAACACTGCAAAACATATCAATAATCTGAGAACTTAAGAATTAGCAATTACCCAGTCTTGTGATTAATTGTGTTCTCTGGAGCCCTGGTCTCCTCAGTCATACTTCAGAGGGATTTTAGAGAGATCAGTGCAGAGTGGCAGAGGGATGTAAGAAACACTCCACAAAATATCTAACTTAAAAATAAGATTTTTCTGTTTAGGAAGAGTTTGAAAATCACATCCTATGTATATAGAAAATGAACAAACAGGTCATGACTAGCCCAAAGTCATCTGGCCAACAAATAGAAAAACTTGGGCTAACATTGTAGGAGTTAAGGATACTGACCCACACACGTTAAAAAACACACTAGAACTTTTATCTCCCCTGAAAACTTAACTAAGGATAGACTGCTGCTAACCAGAAGCCTTACCAATAACATAAATGGTTGATTAACACACACCTTGTGTTTATGCAATTTTACTGTAAGAACATAGTGTATAAGAAGTGTTACTAAGAGAGATGCCTGGGTGACTCAGTCAGTTAAGCATCCAACTACAGCTCAGGTCATGATCTCATGGTTCATGAGTTCAAGCCCTGCATCAAGGTCTGTGCTGACAGCTTAGAGCCTGGAGCCTGCTTTAGATTCTGTCTCTCCCTCTGTCTCTGCCCCTACTCTGCGCACATTCTCCCCCTCTCTCAAAAATAAACATTAAAAAAAAAAAAAAAACCACCTACCATGTGTAAGAGGACTTCTGCAGTTTAAACCTGTGTGGTTCAGGGATCAGCTGTACATGGGCACCTGGGAGACTCAGTTGGTTAAGCATGTGACTTCAGCTTGGGTTATGATCTCAGAGTTTATGGATTCAGAGCCCCGCGTCCAGCTCTGTCTGCGACAGCTCAAAGCCTGGAGCCTGCTTCAGATTCTGTGTTTCCCTCTCTCTCTCTGCTCCTCCCCTGCTCATGCTCTGTCTCTCTGTGTCTCTCAAAATGTTAAAAAAAAATTTAAAAAGGATCAGAGAAACACTTTGCCTCAAAACAATAGAAATACTGCACTTGTAATATTTAATTTCACTCAAAATAATGTTAGGGCAAGTGTCAGTAAATAATGAAAGTGATGCTGGGGCTCCTGGGTGGCTGAGTCAATTGAGTATCTGACTTCAGCTCAGGTCATGATCTCATGTTCATGGGTTTGAGCTTCATATTGGGCTCTTCAATGACAGCGTGAAGCCTCCTTGGGATTCTTTCTCCCTCCTTCTCTTTGCCCTTCTGACTCATTCTCTCTGTCTGTGTCTCTGTATCTGTCTCTCTCAAAATAAATAAAAACTTAAAAAAAAAAAAAAAAACAATGAAAAGTAATGCTAAACATATTTAAAACCACATCACAGACTGCCAACATAGAGCATGGGAGAGGAAGGACAGCTCAAAAATTGAGTTTTATTTTAATGAAAAGGCAAGATCTTTAGCATATATTTTTAGTAGGAAAAAATGAGAGGAAAGACAGAGAGACATGAGATAGGAAGATATAAGGAAACTTATGGCATTAGTTTCAGGTGGGAAAATGGCTCTTCCATAATAAGTGGGTGTGTTTGTTTGTTTGTTTGTTTGTTTCCATAATAATTTGTACCTATGTTTAAGTGTGAGAAGGGAAGCTGGCAAGAGTAGACAAAGGTGCCCAACCAAATGTCAGAGGCTGGATACTCCTTTTGCATGCTTTTGCCTTCTGTAATCTTGCTTGCCTCTTGCATCAGCCAACTGCCCATAGAGCACAACCAATAGTGCCCCCCGGTCCAAACCAATAGAATGTTTCCAAGTACCCAGAAACTAGCCAGGCATAAAAGAAGGCCAGCACTAGGACTTGGGGCTCAGCTTTTGGAGGTGACACCACAGGGCCAGCACCATTGTGACAAACAGTTTTTTCTGATTACTCAAGTGCGTGTCGCTTGTCTCCTCCCAGGAGCCAAGTATTTGCTGTAACATTTTTGGTGTGTTGGCCAGACAGCTGTCAGTTGCACTGGCCCTTTGAGCTGGTCAGAGGCCAGAGGAGAGGCCACTAATCACAGCCCCCTGTGACAGAAAGGAAAGCATGCCACCAGTGATTTCACTTGACCCCAACCATCAGTGGGCCCAACAAAAGTCAGCCACCACTGCACTTGAGTAGACTCCAAGGGGAACAGAAAAGACCTGTCTCAGGACATTAGAACATTAAGTGTCCCCGGTGACTTGAGACCAAGTTGAGGCCTGCCTCTAGGTGGAAGGGGAGCTTGATCACCTCTGCAGTGACATAGTCGCCAGATAAGGAGGTCGTGGGTGGAAGTCTGCAGTCTGTCTGAATGTGTGTGTGAGTGCCCATGCTCCACAGTTTTGGCTACAGAGCCTGAGTGGGTCTTCCCCTGTGATTCCATGATAACCTCATACAGCTCAAGGCAGAATCAGGTCCACAGAGGTCTGACCCTAGTCAGGGGTTTAGACTGACCTGCCAATGCTAAGAGGCATCTAAATCCCCATGAGGGGAGCGGCCAAGAAGACAAAGTGACCTCTTCCCTCATGTTTGTCCTGCAACACCGCACATTGGGAAGGATCTGTTTAGGATAACAGGATGGGAGGAAATTCTTCAAAACTAGCTGTTTAGGAGTATATTTTAAAAAGGGATTTTCAGATGACCATGAGTTTGAATTCACCCCTGGGAAATTACACCCTCTGTGAATCAGAATGGCCTACAATTTGGTGTAGGCTGGCCCTGAGGGCACCCTAGATGTCCCACAGTCTGAGCTGTTTATAAAGTAGTTACTGAAGACCCGGCCACCTAGGTCAATTCTCATAAATTGATCAGTGGCTGGAAATAGCCCAAGTCAAGCCTCCTTCGGTCTGGTTCTGTGTTAATAGTAAGGGGCAATGTAGGTTCTTAGTGGCTCATGCCAAGAAGAAGACCTCCCAGCAGAAAAAACTGCCTCTGTCCTCCAAGAAAATTCAGAAGAAGTCCTTCCATTTCCACTACCATATGCCTCTGGCGCCCCATCAACTGAGGGAGGGGAACCTCGCCTGCCTGACAGTCCACCCCTGTCAGTCTCGCCTGTGCCACCAGCCAATCTGCCCCAACCAGGGGCACCCGACAGGTAGGAAGGTGCCTTAGGTCTGCAGCTCAAGATCCAAGGCCTCCAACGTCAATACAGATGCCATTGTGAGAGTCTAGTGGTCCCCAGAGAATAGGCCCCAATGGGACCCTACAAGAGGGTGGATTGGTTTTCTACAACCAAATGGTCCCCACCTCTGACCTCCTTAACTGGTAACAACACATGCTGCCCTATTCTGAGAAGCCACAGGTGATGATAGATCTACTAAAATCCATAATCCAGACTCACCTCCCTGCCTGGGTCAACTGTGAGCAGCTTCTACTTAGCATTTTCAACATGGAAGAGCACTGACGAATTGTCACTGAAGCCAGAAAAATAGCTCCAGACACCAGATGGGAATATAGCACCAGATGGGAATCTAGACTTTGAGACTTGAATGCAGGAGGCTATGCCTGAAGAGGAACCCCATTGAGATGCCAACACAGAGGTAGGAAGGGTCAGATTAGAAAGATGACTACTCACCTTCTTCCAAGGGATAAAAGCAGGGGCCAAAAAGACCACCAACATAGCAGAGTTATCTGAGGTCCTACAAAAGCCAGAAGAGAGTCCAGCTGACTTTTGTGAAAGATTATGTGAAGCCTTCAGAGTTTGCACTCCATTCGACCCAGAAGCCCCTGAAAATCACTGCATGTTCCATGCTGCCTTTGTGGGACACGCTGAAAGTGACATTTGACAGACGCTCCAAAAATTGGAAGGATTTACTGGAAAAAACACCACTGGATTTTAGAAATTGCCAACAACGTTTTTGTAAACTGGGATCAGGCTGCCAGAAAGGAGGTAGACTGAAGAATGATAGAAAAGGCAGCTTTCCTGGCCGCTGCCTTGGAGCAAGGCAGAAGGGTCCTCACGGAAACCACAAGGGATGCAAGAACAAAGAAGTGCGCCACTGGGATGAGATCAATGGGCCTCCCACAAAGAATTTGGACACTGGAAAAATGAATGACCCAACCACCAAAAAAGGGAAACCAAAAACCTCCACTCCACCCAGCCGCTACCAACCAGAGTCACCCGAGGCTGACTTGATTAGACTGGCATGAGTGGACTCTGATTAGAAAGACGGGGCTTTATCCAAGTAGGCCCCCATGAGCCCATGGTCAAAATGAAGGTGGGGGCCAAACAATAGACTTCATGGTTAACACTGAGACCAAACACTGTGTGGTGACACACAAGGTGACACCTGTGTTGGCTCAAGAAATCACCATCATAGGAACCACTGGGATGCAAACCTGAAGGCCATTTTCTGGTACCTGACATGCCAGCTGGGGGTCACCAAGTAGTTCATAAATTCCTGTTTCTTACCTGACTGCCCAGTGTCACTGTTACATAGAGAACTCCTAGCCAAGGTGGGCACAGCAATAGCCTTCACTTCAGTTGGGCAGATGCAATTGCACCTAAATGAAAAGGCCCAACCCATGATTTGTCCCTGATGATTCCATCAGGACAGAGGAATGGAGATAATATACTTCTCCCCCTGATGAACCAACTTTGGCCCCCAAACTAGAAGCTAAATTCCCTTCAGTTTGGGCTGAAGGAAATCCCCTGGTCTGGCAAAATAAAAAACAAAAACAAAAACAAAAAAACACCCCCAATATTAATTTACCTAAAGCCTGGATCCCAACTTGTCACAATACTCCAATATATGGTACTATACAGGAGGCATACCTGGGGATCCAGACTCACTTGGACAGGCTACTCAAATGGAGACTTCTAAAGTAATTCTAGTCCCTTTGGAATACTCCTCTGCTGCCCATGAAAAAGCCTGGGACAAATGATTACTGCCCTGTGCAGGACCTATGACCCATTAATGAAGCAGTCATTATGCTGCCTTCAGCACTGCTTAACCCATACACTACTGGGACTCATACCCTCAGAAGCAGTATGGTTCACATGTCTAGATTTAAAGGACGCCTCCTTCAGTCTCCAGCTAATGCTAATAGTCAACCACTATTTGCCTTTGAATGGGAAAACCCTATCACAAGGGCAAAGGAACAGTTTACTTGGACTAGACACCTTCAAGGATTCAAAAATTCATCTTTAGGGAAAAATGTTTGCCTTGGGTAATTTTGGGTATAGTGGGGCTCTAGCATCTGGCATAGCGAGCTATCTGAGACAGGACCTAGGGTGTGTCCTCCTCCAATATGTGGATGATATCATGCTAGCCAATCCCACGAGGACCCAATGCTGAGAGGGAACGAGGGCCTTATTCAGGCAACTAGCAGAGGCAGGATACCGGGTGTCAAAGAAGAAGGCACAGATTTGCCAATAGGAAGTTCCAACAGAAAGTTAAATATTTGGGCTTCAAAATTACCCAAGGCAAATGGATGCTGGGAGTCTAAAGGAAACAGGCAGTCTGTGCCATTCTGGTTCCCACTACCCACCGGCAGATCGGAGAGTTCCTGGGAGTAGCAGAATTCTGTCGAATAGGATCCCAGGGTTCTCAGAGTTGTCCAGATCTCTATATAAGGCATTAATGGGGGAAGAAGGGGCACTCCTTTTCTGGGGCCCTAATGAAGAAAAGGCATTCGAAACTATAAAAACAAAACTCACGGAGGCACCTGCCTTGGGACTCCCAGACGTATCATGAGATTTCAGTTTATTCATGCATGAAAACTATGTTGGGGCTCTGGGAGTTCTCACCCAGGAATTTGGATGTTGGCAAAGACCAGTGGCATACCTTTCAAAGGAGATTGATTCAGTTGCAGCAGGATGACCACCCTGTGTGAGGGCACTAGCAGCCACCACACTTTTTTTTTTTTTTTTATGTTTATTTTTGAGAGAGAGAGAGAGAGAGACAGAACATGAGCAGGGAAGGGGCAGAGAGAGAGGGAGACAAAATTCAAAGTAGGCTCCAGGCTCTAAGCTCTCAGTACAGAGCCTGACATGGGGCTCGAACGCATGAACTGTGAGATCATGACCTGAGCTGATACCGGATGTTCAATCGATTGAGCCACCACATTTTTTTTTTTAATTTTTTTTTTTAACGTTTTATTTATTTTTGAGACAGGGAGAGACAGAGCATGAACAGGGGAGGGTCAGAGAGAGGGAGACACAGAATCTGAAACACGCTCCAGGCTCCGAGCTGTCAGCACAGAGCCCGACGCGGGGCTCGAACTCACGGACTGTGAGATCATGACCTGAGCCAAAGTTGGCCGCTTAACCGACTGAGCCACCCAGGCGCCCCGAGCCACCACATTTTTAATCAAGGAAGGAGACAAATTCATGTTGGGGCAAAACCTAAATGTTAAGTTTCCCCATTCTGTTATTACCTCGATGGATGTCAGAGGGCAACACTATCACATGCTCGGATTCTACAATATCAGGGACTGCCATGTGAGAACCCACAAACAAGATTGAAAACTGTAAAAACTCTAAACCCTGCCAATTTCTTACCCACAGCATTGGGACTCCAAGAGTATGATTGTTTAGAAGTACTTAATGAAGTCTATTCTAGCTGACCCAACTTATGAGACAGGCCCTTACAAAATCCTGACCTTATCCTGTACACCCATAGCAGCAGCTTAATGAACAAAGGCAAAAGATATGCCGGTTATGCAGTAGTCCCTGATTTTAGGGTCACAGAAGCAAAGGCCATTCCACAAGGATGGTCAGCCCAAAGAGCAGAACTGTGGGCCCTAATAAGAGCACTAGAACTCAGGAAAGACAAACTGGCCAACATAATACACTGACTCATGCTATGCCTTTGCCACTCTACATGTACATGGGACTCTATACAAGGAGAGAGGACTTGTGACCACAGAAGGAAGAGAAATAAAAAATTGGGAAGAAATCCTAAAACTATTTAGGGTAGTCTGGGAACCGAGGGAGGTAGCAGTCACCCACTGCAAGGGACACCAAAGAGCAAAGGACTCCGTGTTGGAAGGTAACCAACAAGCTGAAACTGCAGCTAAACAAGCAGCAGGAAAACAAACAACACCCTCAGAAATCCCGCTGGAACTGCCAACTTCCCCAAAGTACACAATCCAAAAAACAAAATGGGCACAATAGGAAAAAGGAAGACAGACAAAAGAAGGATGATGGGTACTTCTAGACCAAAGAGTCTATATACCAGAGCAGCTAGCCCACCAGGTGGTTCTCCAACAGCCTGAGCTCACCCACCTAGGAAGAACCACCCTTGAAAAAATTATTAAGCTGTTACTAGTAATTGTTCAACTCTCATCCCTCTGTGCGTTGGTCTTTCAACACTGCCTCCTCTGTGCGCAAAGTAATGCAAACAAGGATCCACTGGGCCCATGGGAATCCAATGCTGTGGTCAGGCCCCTTCGAAGATTTATTCTGGTTTACCAGAATAACCCGGTAACCATAGACTCAGACAATGGCCCAACTTCCATGGCCAAGGTGGTACAACAAATAGGCAAAGCCCTAGGTATCCAATGGAACTTACATGCAACCTACCAGACCCAGAGTCCAGGGAAAGTGGAACTTATGAACCAGGACCTTAAATCAGCCATGGTAAAACTATGTCAGGAAACTAACTTGTCCTGGCCAGATATACTACCCCTAGCTCTTCTCCAAATATGCTGTATACCCCGGGGAAAAACAGGATTCTCCCCGTTAGAGATCCCATATGGAAGACCCCCTCCACTAGTCAAATTCAAGGGGAACCTGACAGAGCTAAGGAATTTAGAAATACAAAAACAACTACAGGGGCTAGGGGAAACTGTATTTGAGACACATAGATGGGTGACAGACAAGATACCTATTCCCCTGGGAATAACTGTACACCCCCACAAATCTGGGGATCAGGATTGGATACAAGATTAGAAAAAGGAACTGTTTAAACCTACCAGGAAGGGACCTTATTTAGAATGCTAACTATGCCCACAGCCCTCACAGTTGCAGGACTAACTGCCTGGATCCACCATTCTCTAGTAAAGGCCTGACCCTTAAGAAGATAGCAGACAATAAACCACCTGCAGCTAACACCTGAGAACTCTCTGTAATCAGAAGCTTGAGAAAAATAAATCACCAAGCACTCTCTCAGATTTCATTGTTATCCCCTACCTCTATACTCTTTGCTATAGGGCTGGACCTGATCCCTGTCAAAATGGGACGACTATGTCTCTTCCTAAATGAAGAATGTTGCTTCTCTGTCAACCAATCAGGAATAATCTGAGATATGGTCCAGCAGTTAAAGGAGCGAATCAACAAATGAAGCAGGAACTAGCAGACTCATGGAACTCTTGGAGGAACGTATGGAATTGGGCATCCTGGCTCCTCTCTATAGCTGGTCCTCTCCTAATGCTTTTCATACCTCGCCTGTTTGGTCCTTGTATTCTTAATATGCTAACAGGTTTATTTCCTCTTTTCTAGAAGCTATAAAATTCCATATGGTATTCCAGTTGGACCATTCTAGCTGTCACTACTCTCCTTTGAATGACTAAGAACGCTAGCTGTCTCACCTCTCACTTCAACATCCCTGTCCAGCAGGAAGAAGCCAGAATGGTTTTTCCCCTCCCTCCAATGGCAGCAAAGGGTTCTCTAGCTCCCACAAACTGATTTTCTCTCAGTCTGCTACAGCAGCTTGAGAATCAAGACAGGGGAATGAGAAGAAAAGCTAGTAAAAACAAAATAAAAGGGGTCAGCCACATGCTCAAGGCTGGATACTCTCCTTGTGTACTTTTGGCTACTGTAGTCTGCCTCCACCAACTATCTGTGTAGCACCACTGATAACGGACCGCTCCCATTTTTCTTTTGTCTCTCAAACCTCTACAGTTCCAGCCATAAAAGGAAGCTCAGCCTTTGGAAGTGACCCGCTGGGCCAACACCAGTACACAATAAATAGTCTTTTCTGATTCCCCGAGTGCATGTGGCTTATGTCTTCCTGGGCACCAAGTATTTGCTGTAACATGTCTATATGAAGATTTTTAACTATGTATTAAAGTTCTTACTGGATTTTGAACTATTTGGTAACATTTCTTCTTATATGAGATTTGGAGGTTTGTTCTATTAAGAAATTTATCTGTTCTGGGGGCACCTGGGTGGTTCAGTTGGTTGAGTGTCTCACTCTCGATTTCAGCTTAGGTCATCATCTCCCAGTTTGTCGGTTTGAGCCCTGAATAAGCTCTGAAATGACAGCAGAGAACTGTCTCCCCATCTCTGCCCCTCCACAACACCCATGTTCATCCCTGTGTCAAAAATAATAAAATTTAAAAAATTTTTTTTCTAATTTATTCATTCTGGGGCACGTGAGTTGTTCAGTCAGTTAAGCGACTGACTTCAGCTGAGGTCATGATCTCATGGTTCATCTCTTTGAGCCCCACTTTGGGCTGTGCGCTGATAGTAAGGTGCCAGCTTCAGATTCTCTCTCTCTCCTCTCGCTCTGTCCCTCCCTCTGGTCACTCATTCTCTCTTTTGAAGTAAAAAGCTCAAAAAAAATTTACCAGTTCCTTCCAAGTTTATAGCACACTGATTTATAAGTTTCACACACCGTTGTTTTTATTGAAATAATTGTCTTTTGAAAATATTTATGGATGAAGGAAAATATCCTAAATACTTATCCATGTAGTTATCATTTCATGCTGGTCATGCACTGTATAGATAAATATTTCCATCTGCTATCATTTTCATCTTGTTTGAAAAAGTTTCTTTAAAATATATATAAGTCAAGGCACCTGGGTGGCTCAGCTGGTTAAGTGTCTGACTCTTGATTTCAGCTCAGGTCAGGATTTTAGGATTTGTGGGATTGAGCCATGAGTCAGCTCTGCACTGATAGCATAGAGCCTACATGGGATTCTCTCTCTCTCTCCCTCTCTCTCTGTCCCTACCCCACACTCTCTTTCTCTCAAAATATATAAATATTAAAAAGAAAAAAAAATCTAGGGGTGGCTGGGTGGCTCCGTCAAAGCATCTGACTTCAGCTCAGGTCATGATCTCAGGGCTGGGCATTGGGCTGACTGCTTTTTGGATCCTCTGTCTCCCTCTTTCTATGCCTCCCCCACTAGTTCTCTCTCAAAAATAAACATTAAAATAAATAAATAAATAAATAAATAAATAAATAAATAAATAAATAAAATACATTTAAAAAGTTTAAGTAAAATAAAAATTAAAATCTATGTAAGTCTGGTGGTAATGATTTCTTTTGGCTTTTACATGAATAAAGCATCAATTTTTCTATATTTTTTGAAAGATTTTTTACAGAACATAGAATTCTGGGTTGGTGTTTTTTAATCAGTATTTTATTATTTTTCTTAAGTTTATTTAAGTAATCTGTAAACACAATGTGGGGCTTGAACTCAGGATTTGAGATTAAGAGCTACATGATCTTCCTGCTGAGCCAGCCTGGTTTTCCATTCCTCAGTACTTTAAGGATGTTATATCACTGTTATTTCATTCATTATATATGTTAAGCAACCCGGGGATGCCTGGTTGGCGCAGTTGGTAGAACAGGCAGCTCTTGATCTCAGAGTTGTGAGTTTGAGTCCTACCATGGGTGTAGGGATTATTTTAAAATTAAACAAAAGAAAAAATACTACCTTTGTTCCTGAGTATAAGAGATGTGTCTATTTTCTCTGGCTATTTAATCAAGACTTGTGAACAATTTAATTTGGATATGCATTGTAATTTTGTTCATATTTCTGGTGCTCGGAAAATTTGAGATTCTTGAATTTCTGTGTTTGTACTCTCAAGAATCTCAAATTTTCTTCTTTAACGTTATCATACACCAAAAACTTGTAACTATATGAGGTGATGAATTTAACTAACTTTGTTATAGTAATAATTTTGCAATATATATATTAAATCATCATGTTGTATACCTAATATGTCAATAACTTGTCAATAGAACTGGAAAAAATAAAAATAATAGAAATAAGAACGTGGGGAAAGCAAATCTGGAAATTTATTTTGTCTATATTCTAATTTTTTTCTTTTTTTTTAAGGTTTATTTAGTTGGGAGGGCAGGGAGGGATAGAGAACCTCAAGCAAGACCTGTGCTGCTAGTGCAGAGCCCAATGTGGGGCTCAATCCCATGAACTGTGAGATTGTGACCCGAGCCAAGATCCAAAGTTTGCCGTTTAAATGACCGAGCCACTTAGCGGACCCATTCTAATTTTTTCTATTCTCTCTTCTTCTGAAACATAATTTTGTGTATTTTAAAGTACTTGACACTTTGCTCATTTTTTTCTCTCTATTTAAACTTTGATCATTTCTATTATTACACTTTCATTTTGCACCACTAGTTCTTTTATGTCTCTAATTGACATTTCAGCCTCTAATCTCTAAACATATTAAATACACTTGTAATAATGTTTTCCTGTCCTTGTTGGGCATTTCCAACACTATCAGTTTTGAGTGTATTTTCATGGGCTTAAATTTCTTTTTTTTTTTTTATGTTTATTTTTAAGAGAGAGAGATAGAGACAGAGCCCAAGTCGGGTGGAAGTGCAGAGAGGGAGACACAGAAAGTGAAGTAGGTTCCATGTTCCCAGGTGTCAGCACAGAGCCCAGTGTGGGGCTCAAATTCATGAGCTGTGAGATCATGACCTAAGCGAAAGTCGGATGCCCAACCGACTGAGCCACCTAGCTGCCCCATTCATTGACTTTACATTTCTGATTATTATATTAGTTTCATCCATTCTGGCATTCAATTAAGTCACTTGGATACAGGCTGATGCCTTTGGATCCAGTCTCTCTTACACCACCTCGAATAGAAGTAGAAGCCAAAATTATTAAGATTAATCATTAAGTATCTTACTCCCTTGCCTGTCCTATCCTACCTTTAAAAAAAGTTTGAGCCTTTTTTTTTTTTTTTTTTTTTTTAAGTAATCTCTGTCCCCATGATGGGGACAGAACTCAAACTTGGAGATCAAAAGTCACATGGTCTACTGACTGAGCCAGCCAGGTGCCCCTTTCTTCTTTTATTGTTGAAATAGTCTCATACATATAAATAAAATGATGCCACAGTGCATTTATTGCTTGTGTCTCTTGCCTTTCCTTGGCATCCAGTATCCTCATAGAAAGCTTTTACCAATGCTGGTGGCAGCCACTGAGAGTTCTTCCTTTCTGAAGTACAGAATAGATACATGACTTTTGATCTTTGTTTGAACTGGTAGAACCTAGAATTCTTACTTGGTCTCTTGACAAGAAGTTCTTCTTTTTCATGAAAATATTTGCTTTTTATTTTTTTCTTTTCATTCTTTGGTATTTCTTCCATAGTAGATGAAAGAGGGAGAAAACAGATATGAGCAGGGGAAGGGCAGAGTGAAAGCCAGTGAGACAGAGAGAGAATCTCCAAGCCTAGTGAGGAGCCTGACAGGGATCATGACCTGAGCTGAAATCAAAACTTGGGTTCTCAAATTATAGAGTCAGCCAGGTGCCCCCATAATAGGTGAATCTTTATTGTTCTAGTCCAAGTTCCCAATCTGTTGGGGTATCTCCTACTTCATGGTCTACAGTTCTTTTATTCATTCCTTCTACAGTTCTTTTCTCTTGAATAGTCTGTCCTCTAGTTCTTATATTCTCGGATACAGTAGTCCTAGTCTGTGCCCATTTGCTCCTTCACTTCCTATGCTTAACTGACTGAGCCCCCCAGGTGTCCCCTCCTTCACTTTCTATGAGTGCTCTCCTCAAGGCCTGGGAAAAATCCTGAGATCAATCCATGCCATTCACCTGGCTCCCAGTGCCAGTTGCAGCCTGAGCTATTCCATCCTTTTATTTCTTTTGGAGATGATAAATGCAAATGGCTAAGACCTACATTCAACAATTCTTTTAACAATGATGAGTCATGCTAACTAGATATACTTGGTGCTAGAGATACACCAAGAAAAAAGAAGGAAAAATTCCTGCCCTTAGTATGCATACAGTTTCTTGGACTGTGGTTCAATCATTTGTTAATCAAAGCTGAGAAATTCTCAGCTCTTATCACTTGAGGTGTTACTTTTACTATATTTCCTTTCTAAAAATTCTGGAAATAATTTATATTTTGTAGACACTTTTGAATCTGTTATTCCTTCTGTGTGTGTGTGTGTGTGTGTGTGTGTTCTTTTTTTTTTTTTTTTTTGAGACAGAGAAAGAGATGGTGCAAGTGAGTAAGAGGCGAAGAGTGAGCGAGCAAGAGTAAAACAGAGCTTATGCTCTCCAGGGGCTTGAGGTCACCCAGGCAGACTCAAGATCAATCAAACCATGAGACCAGGACCTGAGCCAAAGTCAGATTCTTAATAATGACTGAGCCACCCAGGGACCCCTGTGTGTGTTCTTTTCTTAACTTTCCATATTTTAGTTCTCTGTTCTTCATCAAAGTTATTTTTTCCAACCTATTTTCTCTGAAGCTACATTTAACTTGCTATTAAATCTATTCACTGATTTATTAAGTCTAGTTCTTATGACTTTTAGGTCTATGTCTATCTTTCCCATATATATAGACTTCCTTTAATGTTTAATATTTCTGTTGAAATACTCAGTCTTGTGTAACTCAATGTGCATAGCCAAAAATAGTTAAAACCTATATTTGAATCCCATATTTGAAGCTCCCAGGGTCCATTTCTATTTTGTGGTGGTTGATACACCTCTTTAGTTCATCTTACCTTTTTTGTTTGCATTATTTTTGTTTTTTGCTTTTAAACATTTTAATGTTTAGAACAGTTTTAGGTTCACAAGAATATTAAGCCTCCTCCATTACCAAAATACCTCAGCCAACTATAAGCAACATTTGTCACAATTCCTAAAATTGCATTGACACATCATTATCACCCAAAGTCCCTAATTTTACAGTAGGGTTCATTTTGGGCATCCTACATTTATTGACATGTGAAGAGTGTATCAAGCATAATAGTAACATACAGAACAACTGCACTGCTCAAAAAGTGAAACAACTATTTTTCCACTCTCCAACCCGTGACAACACTAATCTTTTTACTATCGCCATACTTTTATCTTTTTCCAGAATATCACATAGTTGACATCATATAGCATGTAGTTTTTTAGGTTTACTTTCTTTTGTTGTTGTAAGTACAGTATGTGATTTTATCAGAGCGCCTGACTGTCTCAGTTGGTAAGAGGATATGACTCTTGATCACATGGTTGTGAGTTTAAGTTCCATGTTGGGTCTATACCCAACTTTAAAAAAAATTCCTTTGAGGCGCCTGGGTGGCTCAGTCGGTTGAGCGGCCGACTTCGGCTCAGGTCATCATCTTGCGGTCCGTGGGTTCGAGCCCCACGTCAGGCTCTGTGCTGACAGCTCAGAGCCTGGAGCCTGTTTCGGATTCTGTGTCTCCCTCTTTCTGACCCTCCCCCGTTCATGCTCTGTCTCTCTGTCTCAAAAATAAATAAATGTTAAAAATTTTTTTTTTTTTTAAATTCCTTCATGGCTTCATAGCTCATTCTTTTTTAGTCCTTTATCATATTCCATTGTCTGAATTATCTATGTATCCATTCACCTACTGAAAGACATCTTGTTTGCTCCTAAATTTTAGCAATTATAAATAAAATGACTGAAACCTTTGTATACAGGTCTTGTGTGGATTTAATTATTGAACTCCTTTGGGTAAATATCAAGGAGTGTAATTGCTGGATGTTTAGTTTTGTCAGAAACCACTGAATGGTCTTCAAAAGCAGCTGTAACATCCATTCCTACCAGCAGTGAATGAGAATTTCTGTTGTTCCATATCATTGCCAACATTTGGTGTTGTCACTGTTCCAAATCCTGGCAATTATAACAGTCGTTTCCTGGTATCTATCTCACTGTTATTTTAGTTTGCATGTGCATAATGTCATATGACGTGAAGCATAGTTTCATATGTTTATTTGCCATCTGTGTATCCTCTTTAGTGGTTTGTCAAGGTCTTTGGCTCACTTTTTTATTGGATTTTTTGTTTTTATGTTAAATTTTATAATCTCTTCATATATTTTAGGTATTAATTCTTTATCAGATGTATCTTTTGCACATATCTTCATCCATTTAGTAGTTGCCTTTTGTTAATGTTTTCCTTTGCAGTGCAAAATCTTTTTAGTTTGATTTAATCCCATTAGGGATATACAAGTAAGGTATTGAATGAATTACCTGTTTATTTGCCTTACACACAAGTTGTAGGGTGAAAACTCAAAGTAACACTGATCAATTATATCTCATGATACAGAAGAGAGAATTCTATCATATATTGTAATATTCTACTATTCTTCTGTTATAGAATTTTATATTCTATAATATTATTTCTAGAATATGTATACCCATAGGAAGTTTTTTGTGTTTTTTTTTTTAATGATTATTTATTTTTGAGAGAAAGAGCATGAGCAGGGAAGGGGCAGAGAGAGAGGGAGACATAAAATCTGAAGCAGGCTCCAGGGTCTGAGCTGTCAGCGCAGAACCTGACATGGGACTTGAACTCACAAATTGTGAGATCATGACCTGAGCCGAGATTGGATGCCTCACCAACAGAGCCACCCAGATCAATAAATTTTTAAAAAATTTTTGAAAAATGTTTATTTAAAAAAAATTTTTTAAAAGGTTTATTCAGTTTTCAGAGACAGAGAGAGACAAAGTGTAAGTGGGGGAGGAACAGAGAGAGAGGGAGACAGAGAATCTGAAACAGGGTGCAGGCTTGAGCGTCAGCACAGAGCAGAGCCCAATGCAGGGCTTGAACTCACAAACCGCAAGATCATGACCTGAGCTGAAGACAAGACGCTTAACCAACAGAGCCACCCAGGCATCCCTTAAATATTTATTTTTGAGAGAGAGAGAGAGACAGAGACACAGTGCAAGCAGGGTAGGGACAGAGAGAGAGGAAGACACAGAATCTGAAGCAGGCTCCAGGCTCTGAGCTGTCAGCACAGAGCCTGAAGTGGGGCTCGAACTCACAACCTGTGACATCATGACCTGAACTGAGGTTGGATGACTAACTGACTGAGCCACCCAGGCTCCCCTCATTAATTTTTTTTTTAACGTTTATTTATTTTTGAGAGACAAAGAGAAACAGAGCATCAGTGTGGGAAGGGCAGAGGGAGAAGGAGACACAGAATTCAAAGCAGGCTCCAGGCTGTGAGCTGTCAGCACACAGTCTGATGTGTGCCTGGGACTCATGAGCCAGTTAGATCATGACCTAAACCAAAGTTGGACACTTAACCAACTGAGCCACCCAGGAGCGCCAATATACCCACAGAAGGTTTTATATGTAACTTCCCGATTCCTGATGCTAGTCCTAAGAGTGTCTGTCTTCACACATAGCTATAAAACAATTTTTTTAATGTTTCTTTTTGAGAGAGAGAGAGAGAGAGAGAGAGAGAGAGAGAGAGAGAGAAAGAACAAACAACTGAGGAGCAGAGAGAGAAAGAGACACAGAATCTGAAGTAGGCTTCAGTCTCTGCCAACTGAATGAGACACTCAGGTGTCCCCACACATGGTTATTAAAGAACCCAACTCAAGAACTGCCAAAACTCAATGCACCTGGGTAGCTCAGTTAGTTGAGTGTCTGACTTTTGATTTTGGCTCGGTCAAGATCTCATGGTTTATGAGTTCAAGCCCTGCTGTGGGCTCTGCACAGACAGCACGGAGCCTGCTTCAGATTCTCTTTCTCCCTCTCTGCCCCTTTTCACCCCTCTCAAAAATTAGTAAATAAATGTTTAAAAAATATATTAAAAACAAAAACTACCAAAATTCAGTTGTCTTTTTTTTTTAACATATTTAGTTTTGGTTTTTTTTTTTAGCACTTTATTTTTTATATATTTTTTATTTTAGAGGGAGAGAGAGAGCATGAAGTGGGGAAGAGGGAGACAAAGAGAGAATCCCAAGCAGGCTCCACACTCAGTGCAGAGGCTAAGGATGTAAGGTTCCATCCCATGACCCTGGGATCATGACCTGAGTTGAAACCAAAAGTGGGATGCTCAGCCAACTGAATCACCCATATGCAACTGATTTTTTAAAATTATCTGTTTGTATTTTTATTTAAAAATATGTATTTATTTTTTTTAATTATCTCTTTGTATTTTTATTACAAATAATTTGATATTAAATAAGGTCTGCCCCTAAAGTGGGCATGACCCCAAGATCAAGAGTTACATGCTCTACTGACTGAGCCAGCCAGTCACCCCAGTTGTTTGTCATTTTGGTGTAGATTTAAAATAGCTTCAGGGTACCCAGCAGGATCAGTCAAAAGAGTCTGTGACTCTTGATCTTAGGCTTGTAAGTTTGAGCCCCATGTTGGATGTAGAGATTACTAAAATAAACAACAAAAAAGTAGCTTCTGGTTTATTTTATCTTATTTATTTTAGTGAACTCTATACCCAACAGGGACCTTGAACTTATAATCCTGAGATCGATTGTTATATTTTCTAACAAGTGAGCCAGCAAGGCACCACTACTTTCTGGTTTAAAGGTGATGAAGAGGGGTGCCTGGATGGCTCAGTCGGTTGAGCATCCGACTTTGGCTCAGGTCATGATCTTGTGGTCTGTGAGTTTGAGCCCTGCGTTGGGCTCTCTGCTGACAGCTCAGAGCCTGAAGCCTGCTTTGGATTCTGTGTCTCCCTCTCTTCCTGCCCCTCCCCCGCTCATGCTCTGTCTCTCTCTCTCTCTATCTGTCAAAAATAAACATTAAAAAAAATTTTTTTTTAAGTGATGAAGAAAACCTCACAGTATGTTACCTCACAGAAGTTATGTCTAAATTGACCAAATGATAGAAGTTGTATAGCATGAGAAGCATCTCTTTTTTTTTACTTTTATATTTAAAGCCACACGAAGAAGCCATCTGTAGGATTATGATCTGCCTTAGTCTAATACAGTTGGGTATTTTTTGTCTGTTAGACTATTTACACTCCTCACAAACCTGCTTTTTATAGTATACTTCACTGCCGTCATCACGTTGACCAGGCAGAGAATCTAGGAGGTTTTAAGAGACCCATTCTTCTCTACATATCTTCATTCATGCATGAAGTTCATCCATGGTTAATGTTATGAAACGGTACATAAGTTCCCTTAATATATGTGTCATAGACTCTAAGTTTATGTGTCATAAACTCTATGTTTATGTGTCATAGACTCTAAGTTTAAAGTTCTCTCTTGTCTAACAAAAGAGCAGGATGCAGGATGAAAAGGAAGAGATGGCTAATGTCTGGGAAAAGACAAGAGCCCTGTGTCAGGGTCCTTCCCTGTATTTATTAAGATCAGAAGGCTTATAAATGTGATGGGCATGCACAAAGAGACAATGAATCGATGAACATTAACTTGGGGATGTGAGGGAAAGAGAGGTTTTGAAGATATATGGTGTTTGGGGTTTGGATCAATATAAAACAAAATCCTGGTGCCAGGCAGAGGGGCAGATGGTTGTTAAAAGTCAAACATGAAGCACGCTGGGTCTGTACATCTTAGCTAGCCTAGGGGGTGAGACAGATGGGGGAATAATCTTAGGGTTAACAAGCCACCTTTTCTTTTGTTAATCAGCTCTGTTCTGGGCTGCTTCACCTGCAGCACAGCAGTCCATAGTCTAATTCACCGATTTACCTGACCTGGCCCTGTCCTCCTGTGAAAGCAGCTTTTTTGGCTTTTGTGCTAAATTGGGGGGCATTTTTGCCCTGCATGCCTGATCTCGCTTACCTCACATACCTTTGTTTTCGGAGCCTTTGTGCCTGTTCCAATTTTGGGCCTTTGCCTTCCCCCTCTCTATTCTGGGGTCTTGCCCCTCCCTCTCTATTCTGGGGGCCCTGGCCCCTCTCAATTCTTGGTACGTTTGCACCTCCTATTCCTGAGTGCCAATCTTGTTTACCCAAACTCGGTGTGAGCATCCTGTGGCTTTGTATTTCTTTATGCCTTGTTAACCCATTGGTGTAAGGCCAGGAGGATTCCTAAACTTATTCCCCACATAGATGGGAGAAATTAGAATCCTAAATCACATTCAGACTACAACAGGTATGAGTTCTCTCAAACAGAGAGCCTAACTTTTTAATTTGGAAAATCTCAAATTATTTCTTTAGACTGCTTAGTTTAGATATACAGTACTTTGTCAAACTCACAGATTTAAAGCTGTCAACACAGAGCCCAATGTGGGGCTCAAACTCAGGAACCATGAGATCATGACCTGAGCCAAATTCAGATGCTTAACCAACTGAGCCACCCAGGTGCCCCTAAAGATTTTATTTTTAAGTAGTCTTTACACCCAACATGAGGCTCAAACCCAGAATCCAGAGATTGATGGTCTCATGCTTCACTAAGACATCTATCAGGTAGGTATTTTCATCAACGAGAGTAGGTACTTTCAACAACACCCCTGCTTCTCACCTCTGAAGAACTCAGAGGAGCTAGTGATTGGATTATAAAAACTTTTGAACAATGATACTCAGAGAGCTTACTGCTGGATGAACACGTCAAGGTGTAGCAGGGCACCAAAAATGTATGGAAGATCTTTGTCATCCTTCCTTCTCTATACTTACCCTATGCTTCTCTTCCACTTGGATGTTCCTTTGTAAACTTTATAAATAATTGGTAATAGGAAATTCCTTCTGGGGCACCTGGGTGGCTCAGTCAGTTAAGTGTCTAACTTTGGCTCAGCTCATGATTGTGCATTTGAGTCCTGTGTTGGGCTCTGTGCTGACAGCTCAGAGCCTAGATCATGCTTTGGATTATGTATCCCTCTCTGCACTCCCCCTCTTGCACTATGTAAAAAATAAACATTTAAAAAAAAAAGGAAAGTCCTTTCCTGGGTTTGTTATTCTAGCAAATTATCAAACATATGGTGGAGAGTGGGGGCTGGGGAACCCCCAAATTTGTGGTTGTTTTTTAAAAATGTTCAATGTTTATTCATTTTTGAGAGATGAAGAGAGACAGAGCATGAATGGGGGAGGGGCACAGAGAGAGAGAGGGAGACACAGAATCCAAAGCAGGCTCCAGGCTCTGAGCTGTCAGCACAGTGACCAATGTGGGGCTCGAACCTACAAACTGCAAGATCATGACCTGAGCCAAAGTCCGATGATCAACCGACTGAGCCATCCAGGTGTTTTGTAATTTGTAATTTTGTAATTAGGCAAAAATATGTGTAGCCTGAACTCCTTATTTTCGACTGACATATAAAGTGGGAGTCATGGAGCACCCAGCTGGCTCAGTGCATAGAACATGTGACTCTTGATGTCAGGACCGTGAAATCAAGTCCTACACTTGGCCTAAAGCTTACTTTAATTTTTTTTTTTTAATCCTTATGTTTTTATTTTTTATTTTTTTAATTAAAAAAATTTTTTTTAATTTAATATTTTTATCTATTTTTGGAAGAGAGAGAGAGACAGAGCATGAGTTGGGGAGGGGCAGGGAGAGAGGGAGACACAGAATCCAAAGCAGGCTCCAGGCTCTGAGCTGTCAGCACAGAGCCTGGCACAAGACTCAAACCCACAACCTCTGAGATTTTGACCTGAGCAGAAGTTGGATGCCTAACCAACGGAGTCATTCAGGCATCTCCATAGAGCTTTCTCTAACAACCACAAAAACAAAAAACTAGGATTCTTGGCAGTGGGAGCTGGCAGTCCTGTGGAACTGAGCCCTTAACCTGCATAATCAGTGCTAATTCTAGGAGTTAGTATCAAAATTGAACTGAGTTGTGATGAGCACTGGGTGTTATACGTAAGTGATGAATCACTAAATTCTACTCCTGGAACCAATATTACATTATATGTTAATTAACTTGGATTTATAATACATACATACATTCATACATATATACATACATACATATATATAATATATGTACACACACATTGTATTTAATTGTCAGAGAACTGAAAAACTACGTGCAGAAACTATCCCCCACCTCCACACCCCAACTTAGTGTCAGAATTTTATTAAAAAAATTATTTTAAGTTATTTTTGAGAGGAGGGGGGGCAGAACGAGAAGGAGACACAGAATCTGAAGCAGGCTCCAGGCTCTGAGCTGTCAGCCAAAGTAGAACATCAACTGACTAAGCCACCCAGTGTCAGAATTTTAACACTGTAGGCTGCAAAAGCTTACTTATCATGGTTTATTACTAGCATACAGCCATCATAATCAGAGGTGGGTTGAGTGAAACGGCAGGCAAATACAAATACCCCAAAACTTTGGCAGGAGAAAAGAAAAATTAGAACAGTAGCTACTTCTATTTTTAAGACAGTTACTTTGAAAATCCAGAAAATAAAAATATACATCTAAATTTACTAAGAGAAGTATACTTTCCCATGTTAAGAGAGTAAGATTTTCTAGATAAAATTACAATATTGAGATTTTTGAATTAGATAAAAACAATAGGATTCTTTATTTGAATTAGATAAAAACAGTAAGTACATAAATTTCATAAGTACAGATTACTAATATGTGCAATGTTATCTGTTTTAGGTATCTATATCTCCATATATTTACAAATTTAAAAAAAAATTTTTTTTTAACGTTTATTTATTTTTGAGACAGAGAGAGACAGAGCATGAACGGGGGAGGGTCAGAGAGAGGGAGACACAGAATCCAAAACAGGCTCCAGGCTCTGAGCTGTCAGCACAGAGCCTGACGTGGGGCTCAAACCCACAGACCGCAAGATCATGACTTGAGCCGAAGTCAGCCACCTAACCGACTGAGCCACCCAGGCGCCCCTATTTACAAATTTTTACATAGAATATCCCTAGGGGCACCTGGGTGGCTCAGTGGGTGAAGAGACCAGCTATTGATTTTGGCTCAGGTCATGATCTCACGGTTCTTGAGTTCGACCCCTGATTGCATCTCTCCACTCTGACAGTAAGGAGTCTGCTTGGGATTCTGCCTCTCACATGCTTGCACTCTCTCTCAAAGTAAATAAACCTTAAAAAAAAATCCCTAGAACAATTTTTGAAAATGCATACCAGAATACATGCCCCAAAAGACTAGTTGCTTATGGAGGAGCTTTCTGCTATTTTTCCAACCTGGAAATCTTTAGTATAATCCTTAAAAGTTTCAATTCCCTGAGTTCTGTTATATGTACAAATATTCAGATTATCAACCATATTTTGATATTGTGAGGAGGCCTTATTCTAAGTGGTCTAGGGGCACCTAGGTAGCTCAGTTGGTTAAGTATTGGATTCTTCATTTCAGCTCAGGTAACGTTCAAGCCCTTCATTGGGCCCTGAACTGACAGTGTGGAGCGTGTTTGGGATTCTCTCTTCCTTCCTCTCTGCCCCTTCCCTGCTTGTGCATGCTCTCAAAATAAATAAACTTAAAAAAAATTGTCTAACTCCTTGTCAGAGCACAAATTATCTCATACATTTCAATGTTGCTTTAGACATTTTTAAATTTTTATTTATTTATGTGTTTATTTATTTATTTACTAAGAAGACTTATGCCCAATGTGGAGCCCAACACAGGACTTGAACTGAGCTCAAGACTTGAGCTGAGATCAAGTTGTACATGTAAGTGAGCCACCCAGGTGCCCCATAAGCATTTTTCTTTAGATTCTAGGGATAAATCACAAAATAGCACAGTGAATCATAGTTTGTTGAGGAATTATATGCAGTATATTTCTAGTCAGAATGCTATGGGTAAGAAACCAGGGAAAATAAAGAAAGGACAATGACAAATCCTTCTTAGATTTCTTTTTTTTCCCCTTCTGACATTTTTCCCCTAATGTCCTTTTTGAAGGTACCAGGACCAGCTCACTTGGGGTCTGGTCTAAAGAAGCTGTGACTAGAGTAGTAGTCAGTGCACAACTGGTTAAAAGAAGGATAAAACAGGCAAGATTG